>NC_133623.1:16862614-17509280 GCF_048593235.1 Sminthopsis crassicaudata
GAATAGGACTTGGCAGTACTATGTTGAAAAATGTTTAGGGTAAAGGATCTTGGGTAGGCCTTGCAATATCAACTAAAAAAATCTCACATTTACTACTTTTGCTACACCAAAAACTCCTTTCCCTGGCTTCTATTCTCCTACATGTGCCATCTCTACCAATTAAAATATCAATACCTTATTTTGCTTCTCTATTTATATCTTGTAAACGTTTTCCCTCAGAGTTGGGGCTAAGAAAGACAAATAAAGTTAGATTGTACCAAAGGGTTTGTTCCTTCTAAGTAGGTGGATATGTATACATGGGAGCACAGCTAGAATTGAGCTAGGGCTGGGCTCAAGCAGCATATGGTCAGAAAGACTAAAAAGAAAGACCAAAAAGACCCCGGCTGAACAATATACCCAGACAAGTCAAGTAAATGGGGGGGGGGGGAGAGGAAGTAAACCCACAGTGGTCCCCTGGGGTTATCCCTGGGCTGGGTTGTTTTTTAGAAATGACAGTTGGCATGAATCAATCTGAGTTAGTTATCTGGCCTAGCTGAGATAGTACTCCAAGGAGCTTCCCATATTCTCAGCTTCAGGATTGTTCAGTTTCCTCTCTTGTGGGGCTGGTTTTGATTCCTGGCTCAGTCTGGTCTCCTCCCTATAGTAAGGGATATGAAGCAATCAAGGTGATTAGTAAGGTCATTCACCATTCCATTTTCACAATCTGCAGTGCTTAATACCAAGGATGTGTTGAATAATTGCTTTTTAATTCATTCATAAAGTATTCAGGTTACTCTGGGCTCAGACAAATTGCATCCCAGGGTCATGAAAGAACTCTCCAATTTGATGGTTGCTCTGCTCTCTTCGATATTTGAGAGACTAAGCAGAATGAGAGGTGTTGTAAGACTAGAGCAAGGCAAATATTCTCCTGTGGTTTTTTTTTTTTTAAAGCAAGGGAAGAGTCAGCAAGCCATAGACCCTGAGTCTGAGTTCACCTTCCAGCAGCATTCTAGAGTATAGTATTAAAATAGTGATTTTTGTGAACTTTGGGTGGGATCAGAATAGGAGGAAGTTAACACAGGAGGTTATACCAGATTTAGCTTTAATTCCTAGCTTGATGCTTTACTTAACCTAGGAGTGTGGGGATGCTATAGGCATAGTATTATTGATATTTAAAATACAAGTCTGCCAATAGCTCTCCCCTTGCCCCTTATTGCCACTTCACCCTAGCAATTAGGCCCTCCACGGTCTGCTTCTAATGTATCTTTATAGCCTTATTGTATATTATTCTTCCCTCCCTACATTCTCTTTAAGCTCGATGAAGAGCTGTTCCCTGAATTCCAAGTCCAAGAGAGAGGCAGAGATCAAACAAAAGAACATGTATCACTACTGTTCCACTTCCTTTACAGGCAAACTGTGATATGGGACCCTAGGGAGCAACATTGAAGGAAATAATCCAGGTCTGCCCAAATATTTTAAGGCCTGTTTTTCATAACATTATAGATTTAGAGTTGTGAGTGACAGGAGAAGCCATTAAATATGACTGGACAGATGCAGAAACTGAGGCACCCAGAAATTAAATGACTGGCCCAGGGTCCCATAGCTAGTGAGTGGGATTTGATGCCACATCCACTACTCTGTCCAGTAAAGCCTCCTTCAGAAATGTTTCTTTTGACCACAAACTGTATGTGACCATGCTAGCAAGAACTAGATTCCAGTTTATGTGACTGGCTTGTTAGTATTAACAGCACTCAGCAAGGGAGAGCTAGAGATTGCCCTGAGATACCGGAGAAAAATGTGGGGTTTGGGTTTTCATCAATCTTCCTGATTTGTTGCATTGTGCTTACCTGAATATAATCATTTTCTGAACAAACATTTTCAGCTTCAGCTAGGGTCTCTTCACCTAAATATGCTTTTAAATTCATTCCTTGGTTTACTAGAAACTATTGACATAAAACTCTGGATGTGAAAATTTACAATACGTGCTAAAAAAATATTGCTCTCCATAATACACTATACTTTGAGTCAGAAGTCCTTAGGTCTATACAAGACTAGGAAGACTATTTACAAAACAAATTGCAGCTGAAGATTTCAGACCAAGTAAAGTCATAGGGTCAATTGTAGAGGCCACAGAAAGAAGAGGAGAGAATTCAGTAAGATTGCCATAAGATTTTCAGGTCCATGGGATATCTTTCCTTGTAATGAAACATATCAATCCTGTGCCTTAGTGGTTTGTTTTCTCAATAGCAAATATATGGCTCTCTCCTCTTCTGGTGATGTGCCAAGGGAATGATAATATCTGGTAACTTTTTGAAAAAGTATCATAGTAGAGTAGGCAGAGTGCCTTTGACTTAGGAAGACATGGCTTCATTTACTGCCCCTAGGTCAGTTAATCTTCCACTGCCCACCTCTTAAAAGCTCAAAGTTACAGAAGGGTTACTTATCTGCATGGAGGGAAAGACTTACTGTACTGGGGGTTCTGAACCCCCAAACACTTTTCCATATTACAACCCTCTAAGGGAATCTGGAACGTTCCAAACAATGTCACATGACATAATGGATTCTAAAATTGTAGCTTTGTATCATTGTATAAGCTGATTACGGTATAATTATGTAGATCTGTTTATAAGGAAATCATAAAATTGCATTTTTTCAAAAGGAAAAAGCATTAAAGATCAGGAAACTCTTTGGGTAGGTACTGCAGAGATGATATTCTTTTCTCTTGAGTGTGGATCTGGGCTTTCAAAATCTTTTTCTTCCCCTTGGATAACACCATTCTGAAATCTGTCAGAGTAAAGGATTATTATGGAACTTTTCTTTCTTACTGATACCAAGTCAAAGTGGGCATTCTTTATAGGCAGGTTTCTATTTTCAAAACTCTGAGTTTCCGCACTCTGTCAGTAGCTTTCATTGGTCAGAGTGCCAAGCTAGGTGTAGACAGTGATAGGCTGGGGCAAGGGAATGGTGGTGGATAGATATGGATGTGAGAGAGAGGCCAGAAAAGAAGTGATGACATGATAACAATTTGGATCAGCCTGGGCCAAACCGAACTCCCCTCCCTTTTGCATTCGTTAGGCACTCTCCTTACATGTTTTGTGCCAAAGACCTATCTTCTAGAAATCCCCTGCCATCTACACTTATCATTACTTGTCATTTCACTGAAACCAATCTGCCCAATATGGCCCCCAGTGACAAATTTCTTAATAAAATAATTTTGATCATTTTCCAACAAGACCTTAATTCCCCAAGCTACATTCATTTTAAACTTTTTGCTAATTCATTTTTTTTTGTTTCTGTTTTTGTCCAAGTCTATGAATGTATCACTGTAGAGAACTTCCAGTGTTTAGAAACCCTAAATGATACGGGTAAGGCAACTCTGATTTATAATGTTAGAAATTTGCATAGGGCCATAGCAAGATTGAGTGACTTGCTTATGGTCACCCAACAAGTACGGTTTAGACACAGGATTTGGACCTGGATTCCATACTGCTCTCAACAGGAGTAATTTTCAATCATCTCAGAGCAATCATGATACTACTTTGTTGTGGTCCAGAACTTGAAACAAGGTGCTAATGCTTATGTACTTAGTTCACACCTTCAAAGGAGTTCACACCTTTAAGAGAGTTTATATAAGAAGAAACCCACAAGCCTACTCTTGAGCTTCCACCTTTGTGCTGGCTGGGGACTTCAGGAGATTCAGAGCCAGGATTCAGTCAATGAGATTCACAAGGTTTTTTTTTTTAAGTTTCAATTTTTACCAGTTGTTATCTGCCCATGAGTCCAGTTTCCTAGGAATTGAAATCTAGAAGGGAACAGACAGGTGCACAGTGGCTGGGTACACTAAGTAGAAATTATGAGGGAGAAGTGAAATAAAACATATTAGCAAAGAAATGTATGTGTGAAAAAGAAGATGGACTGGTAACATCTCAAAACCCAGGGATAATTAGTGGACAGTCTATATAGTCCATTGATATCCTTAAAATATCAAAAGAAAAAAAAAGTTGAGTGGTGTACTTATAGAAAGATTGGGACAAGAACCACACTAGACAATCATTGGAATATCTTGGTCTCATATAGACCCATAAAGCCACCAGTTGTTTGAGAAAATTGAGAAGCTAGCCAATGGATATTATTATTATTATTATTATTATTATTATTATTATTATTATTGTTATTATAGCTTTTTATTGACAGAACATATGCATGGGTAATCTTTCAACACTGACTCTTGCAAAACCTTTTGTTCCAACTTTTCCCCTCCTTCCCTCCATCTCCTCCCCCAGATGGCAGGTTGACCAATACATGTTACATAAGTTAAAGTATATGTTAAATATATGTATACATGTTTATACAGTTATCTTGCTAAACAAGAAAAATCTGGCCCATGGATATTTAACAAAAAGAAGTAGACTTTTATGGTGTGGGGTAAGTCATTTCCTAGCTATCAGTATTTGTCTCTGTTTAACTTGGAGTCTGATGATAACTTTTGAAAGATTACAAATAGCCTTGAGTCCTCAATGAGAAGAGGTGTCTCAAGACCTACTATTGGTGTTGTAAAAATCAAATAGCATATTGAGTGGGAAAAATTCACCCTTAGATTTGGGAGCCTGCCCATTTTTATTTAAAACAATTTGTAAATGCCACCTTCATTTCCACTATGCATTTTAACTTAACAAATTTCTATACTTGATCTTTGAATTTCCTTTGCCCCCCCCCCCATTTTTAAAGCTCTGCTGGTATAAGTATATCTTATTTAATTTGGGGCTTTCACCACTAACTTGTAGGATTTCTGTGATGTGTGAAGAAGAGAACTGTCTAAACCATGAGATTTTCCTTGAATTAATGTCTTAGTTTAAGCTGTCATCACTTGGGAAATTTATAACTACAGTACAGCAGTCTGAGAAAGACAGATTCAAACACAAATATAACATTCTGCTGCTATTCTATCTAGTCATAACACGTTTTATAGCACCAAGGAGTGTAGACTCAATTTTCATGGCATAACCTACTTTATAGCAGGTATTATTTGGAACAATGAATTGACTTTTAATCACATTTGGAGGCTAAAGGCCATAGTCACCCTTTTAATTTGTGCTACTTAATTGATCATCTTAATAGATAAAATAGCTATTTCAGATAGGCCCTTGTGCCTATTTGAAGTAGAGAATTTAAATGAGTTTACTCCTCTATCATCTGAAATATGAATGATCAAAAGACATTCCAATTTCTAAAGTATACTGAAACTTCTCTCAGCTCTGGAAAATTAATAATTGTTTAAAAATATTTATTTTCCATTGAATTTGGAACATGTGGCAAAGATAGAGAAGTAACTGGAGTAAAACAGTTGGAACTTTGTTTCAGGACATGGACATTAGAGAGTGTTGAATTTTGAGGGTGTGGGCAGTACTCAACAGAGTCAGAGAAAGAAGAATAATCAGTTAGCTACAAAACTACTAGATGTTGGACTGAGATGCTTCCCAAAATTCTTGGCATAAAAGATTTTCAGCAATAGCTTCCTGCCACTGTCTCAGGGTCCAGATTCACCACTATGACTCAACTGAGGGTGGCTTTGTGCAACTTGCTTTTCCATTAAACCAGATTAAAGGGTAAAGATTTGGGATTAATCTCATCGGATTTGCATAACCTTTACAGAATCCTTGGAAAAACTGTCAATCCACCAAAAAAATGTCCTTATTGTTGATGTATGGAAAGAGGAATATAGTCATGACATTGGTAATCATGCCACTATTATGCAAAAATATGTTTACTCACCACCAAAAACACATTGAGAAATTTTGTTTCTATAAAATTGACCTCACCAATGTGATTTTCAGAAGCTAGTATAAGGATTAATCCATAGAATTAGGAGTGGAAAGGAACCTTCTAGTCTAGCATAGGCAATAGATGATAATATACAGCCTTGTCATACTCCTTTTCCAATCTTAAACCAATTTTTCCATGTTTGGTTTTAATTGTTGTTTCTTGGCCTGCATAGATGCACCTCAGGAATCAAGCAAGATGATGTGGTACTCCATTCTCTTTTAGGACTTGTCACATTTTGTTGTGATCCCCATGGTCAAAGACTTAAGTGCAGTCATTGAAGCAGAAGTAGATGTCGTAGTCATTGTTGTTGTTGTTCTTGTATTTCTCTTGCTTTCTCCATAATTCAGAGAATATTGACAATTTGCTTTCTAATCAGCCTGCCCCCCCCTTTTTTTTTTTTGGTAATTCTAGGTTCATGTATTGCTAAAGCCTCGTTTGCAGAATCTCAAGCATATCCTTCCTTGAATATGAAATGAGTATAATAGTTTGGTGATTTGAATTTTTTTTGACATTTTTCTTCTGTAGGATTGGGACATAAACTGATCTTTTCCTATCAGTGGCCCCTGCTGAGTTTTCCAGATTTGATGGCATATTGAATAATAGTATCATTTAGAGCTTAAAATAACATGACTGGAATTCTATCACCTCTACAAACCTTATTGTTAGCAATGCTTCCTAAGGCCCACTTGACTTCATTCTCCAGAATGTCTGGCTCTGGTTCCGTAACCACTCCATCATATTTATTGGTGATATTAAGATCTTTCTTGTATAATTCTTTTGTGTATTCTTGACACTTCTTAATCTTGTGCTTCTCTTAAGGCTCTACCATTTTTTCTTATATCGTTTTTGCATGAAACATTCCTTTTGATATCTCTAAATTTCTTGAAACAATTTCTTGTCTTCCCCATTCCATTGTTTTCTCTTATTACTTTGCATTTGTTCATTTAAGAAAATCTTTCTATCTTTCTAACCTAGTTTTTTTCTGGAATTCTGCATTCAGTTGGTTATAGCTTTCCCTTTCTCCTTATCTTTCCATTTTCCTTCTCTCCTCAGCTATTTGTAAAACCTCATCCCACAGCCATTTCACTATTAGTATGGAAAAATGCTATAACATTGAAAGCAAAACAAAATGCTACTTATTATTATTTACTAACAGTATAACCTCGGGCAAGTCATTTCCTCATTTTGGAAATCTGTTCTTTCATTTGTAAAATGAGTGAAGTTCAACTGTGTTATCTTTGCAATCCCAGGATCTGAATTTGTGTCCCAGCTCTGCAACTTATTACCTGTGTAATAAACCATTTATTGGATAAATCATTTAATGCTATAAGTCTCAGTTTCTTCATCTGAAAATAAAAGAACTGGACAAGAAGACTTCTAGGGTTCCTTCTTTCCCCAAATATGTGGTCCTATTATCCTTCCAATTCTAACTTTCTGCGGTTCTAGGTGATTTAATTTATTTTTGGTGAAGACATTCCAAATGGAATATTTTAATGATCCTTCAAGAACTTTGAAAGGATCAAATATTTTTTTCAATTTAGTGATGAGGAAATTCACTCCCAGGTCATTACACTTTCTTTCTATCAGACTGTACTTTATAACCTGTAACTCAAAACTTCCTGTAAATTACACAGATTCTGAATTTTATGGAAGCTCTTCTTAGTGCTTATTGGTATTAATAATGTTTATTTGCTTCCATGAATATTATGCTTTTGTCATCACTGAATAGACAGAGAGTTTTATATTCTCCTGAATATGCAATGTTTTAAGTAGATGATCTGGGTGAGTGCATAGAATTATCTTATTAGGATGTATTTAGCACCCCTTGATTCAAATATTGTTTGAGAAAAATCTAGGATGAGGTCTATAAAATTGATAAACCTAAGTAATTAGGCTGGATTGTCCATGTATTTGCTGTTGGAAGATGAATGTTATTCTCATGTTTATACGTTTTATTTGCTGTCCTCATGACTATGCTTGTGTGGATATTCCTTTATTAGAATAGTTTTGTTTTAGAAAAGTTCATATGAAGTAAATATTGTAAAGACATATTCATTTGGTGGATATTCCTACATATTGGGGAAATAGAGAGGAAAACTACAAGGCTGCACAGGTGAGTAGATGAGGTTAAAGACTGGACCCCTGGTAATTCCAGCCAAGATATGAAGATAATTATGGGAGACTGATGGAATATTGGAACTGACATAAGTTAGATCTGAATTTAAATCTTGTCTCTGGTATATTTGGCAAGTTATTTAAAATTTCTTACTCTTACTTTCCTAATCTGTAAGAGGTGTATACAATGCCTATATTACCTACTTAATGAAGTTATTATGAGGTTTGAAGTTAGTTTGTGTAAAGTATCTTCTGAACTTTAATGTGCTAGGTACATGTTAGGCATTATTTTTATCAATAAGAAAATATTAGTAATAGAGATAATGTGACAGTGACTGTGAGGTTGTCAAGTGTCAGGAGAAACTAGGTTCAAGAAGTACCTCTATACTGTTTCACTGAACCTTGACAAGTAGTGTCGGTGTTCCAGGAAACATTTTTTTATTAAAACTTTTTATATTCAAAACATAAGTATGGATAATTTTTCAACATTGACTTTTGCAAAACCTTGTGTTCCAAATTTCCTCCGCCCTTCCCCCCACACCCTTCCCTACATAGCAAGTAATCCAATATATGTTAAACATGTGCAATTCTTCTATACATAGTTATACATAAGAAAAATCAGATCAAAAAATTTAAAAAAATGAGAAAGAAAACAAAAGGCTAACAAACAAAAAGAGTGAAAATGCTTTGTTGTGATCCATACTCGGTCCCCATAGTCCTTGCTTTGGGTACATATGGCTCTCTTCATCACAAGATTATTGGAACTGTTCTGAATCATCTCATTGTTGAAAAGAGCCACCTCCATCAGAATTGATCATTGTATAGTCTTGCTGTTGCCGTGTACAGTGATCTCCTGGTTCTGCTCACTTCACTCAGTATCAGTTTATTTAAGTCTCTCCAGGCGTCTCTAAAATCATCCTGCTGATCGTTTCTTATAGAACAATAATATCCTGTGACATTCATATACCATGATTAATTCAGCCCTTCCCCAACAGATAGGCAACCTCTCAGCTTCCAGTTTCTTGCCACTACAAAAAAGGCTGCCACATACATTTTTGCCAGTAGTAATACTGCTGGATCAAAGGGTTTGCACAGTTTGATAGCCCTTTGGACATAGTTCCAAATTACTCTTCAGAATGTTTGCATCAGGTCACAACTCCATCAACAATGCATCAGTGTCCCAGTTTTCTCACATCCCCTCCAACAATCGTCATTATCTTTTCTTGTCATCTTAGCCAATCTGACAGGTGTGTAGTTGTATCTCAGAGTTGTCTCAATTTGCATTTCTCTGATCAATAGTGATTTAGAGCAACTTTTCATATGACTAGAAATGGTTTCAATTTCTTCATCTGAAAATTGTCTGTTCATATCCTTTGACCATTTATCAATTGGAGAATGGCTTGATTTCTTATAAATTAAAGTCAATTCTCTGTATATTTTAGAAATGAGGTCTTTATCAGAACCCTTTAGTGTAAATTTTTTTCCACTTTATTGCTTCCCTTCTAATTTTGTCTGCATCTATTGAGATGAGCATATGATTTTTGTTATTTTAGTTATTGATATAGTCAACTATGCTTATAGTTTTCCTAATATTGAACCAGCCCTGCATTCTTGGTATAAATCCTAATTGGTCATAGTGTGCTATCCTGAAGATGACTTGCTCTAATCTCTTTGCTTATATCTTATTTAAGATTTTTGCATCAATATTTATTAGGGAAATTGGTCTATAATTTTCTTTCTCTGTTTTCACTCTATCCGGTTTAGGTATCAGCACCAAATCTGTGTCATAAAGGGAATTTGGTAGGACTGCTTCTTTCCCTATTTTTTCAAATAGTTTGCATAGTACTGAAATTGATCATTCTTTAAATGTTTGGTAGAATTCACATGTAAATCCATCTGGCCCTGGAGATTTTTTCTAAGGGAGTTGATTAATAGGTTGTTCAATTTCTTTTTTTAAAATAGGACTATTTCAGTAATTTATTTCACTTTTGTTAATCTGAGCAGTCTATATTTTTGTAAGCATTCCTCCATTCACTTAGATTATCAGATTTATTGACATGTAGTTGAGCAAAATAGCTCCTAATTATTGTTCTAATTTCCTTTTCATTGGTGAAAAGTTCTTCCTTTTCATTTTTGATAGCAACAATTTGATTTTCTTCTTTTCTTGTTCTAATCAAATTAACTAAATGGATATCTATTTTGTTGTTGTTTCTATAAAACCACCTCTTAAGTTTTGTTTATTAATTCAGTAGTTTTCTTACTTTCAATTTTATTAATCTCCCCTTTTATTTTCAGAATTTCAGCTTTGGTATTTAATTGGGGGTTTTTAATTTGTTCTTTTCCTAGCATTTTAGTTGCAAGCCCAATTCATTGATCTTCTCTTTTTGTATTTTATGCAATTAAGCATCTAGAGATATAAAATTTCTCCTAAGATCTGCTTTGGCTGAATACCATAAATTTGATACTTCCTAAGAAGTTGGCTCTGTGCATAGGAAGGGGGAATGTCCTCATTCAAGACCTTTTTGTGCTGATGAAGTTATAGGTCCATCCTTACTTTTATCCTTATAAATAGATATTCTTACCAATCACAAGGTAAATGATAATGGTTGCCACAGTGATTTGTCCAAGAATATATAGCAAGATAGTAAAAATCCAAAATCCAACCACTCGGCATTAAAGTATATTATCTCCCTAATAATGCACTAATTCTTTACCAAATCACAGTCATTTTAGTTTTTATAGTATTTTAAGGTTTACAAAGCACTTTTCTTATACCAGTACTGTAAGATGCTTATTTTAAATATGATCCCCATATTTAGATGAGAAAGCTGAGGCTTGGCAAAATTACCCTTGTAAAATAAATTGAAAAAGATTTTGTTATTGAAGTTCTCTCTCTCAAGACCAAGCAGTCTAAATCTCTGCACTCTAAGTTCCAGAGTTCTTTGGGGCAGCCTTTTCTCTATTGCCACTGACGGGAGTCCACATTTCTTACATTGATAAAGGCTAAGTGACTAACATCCTAGTTCCATTTAAACATTTCATATTGATTTGCTTATACAAATGTATATTTACTTCAAAAACTAGCCAGAACAAACATACAGATATTTCTCTTACCATGTTCAGGGCATACTCTCCCCTATACCACCTTATTCTCTGGAAGAGAATAAGCCCAATTTATCTCCTTTCCTATGCTGACCTCACAAAATTTATATCTAAAACCAGCATCTTCATTTGAGGACTCCTTGTATCTTAGCTTTTTTTCTGAATAGGGAGCCTAATATTCTTCCTTAAGAACACTTCTTGCTCCTTAAGACATCTATTCTGTGCTGGCTTCAATACTTGACTTGGAATAAGTCTCCCAGATTCCTGTGGCTTGCTTTCCCAACCCTTTGAAACTGTCAAGATCAGAGATTATATTCTCTTCATTGGACCCCATAAGCAAAGAATCATTGAGAGCGCATATATGAGACTTCTTAAATATTCTTCCATATATATAACAAAGGGAAAATATGGATGTTTAAGGAGCTCTAGCATATGAAGATTTCCCCTGACAGAATAGGTGGATGAGAAATTTGTTCTAGTAGCCAATGTGGCTGAAATAGGTTCTGTGGTGCACTTAGAGCTTGCTCAGTCATTGAAGATTCCAAAGTCATTCACTGCTTCCCAGGACATCTCAAGTCATCTTGACTTTTCTCTTACTTTTGGACGTTGATGTCTCTAGACCAGGTAGGGAGGCTGATGAATTTGTGCAGCTCTGCCTCACATAAATCCAATTTATGTGTGTGCCAAAAGACATCACCCATACCATTATATCATTTTAACTTACACCTGTGATAGAACCTTCCAAACTCATATTGGTCTGATCAGCCACAGTTTGAACACACTTTATCTTGACCTCAGCATTGTGATATCATTTTGGTCCTCTTCAAGCATAAAGGCCTACAGCCAATTATCAAGCAGTAATTATTAACACGTGCTGACAAAATTAAAGGAGTAAATCAGTGGTACAATCTAGATAAATCTGGGTGAGAGGAAGTCAAGCTAATAATCAGTGTTCAATAAATTCAAGGACCTCTACTACTTAGGAAAGAATTCCCTATTTGCTACCTGCTAGAAAAATTAGAAAGCATTTTGGAAAAGTAATAGTTTTTGAGCAGCATCTTATACCATACATCATAATATAGTAAAAAAGAGTATCTTTTACAATTGCATTCCTAATCAAAAAATAAATTGAAATGACATTTTTTATTCCATAAAATTTTATAAGAAAAAGAAAGCACAACCTAGTAGACAGAGTAAATCAGAAAGACCAGAATTCAAGTTTTATTTCCAAGACATACTAGTTGTGTGACTCTGGGAATGTCACTTAGCATCTAAATTCCTGAGGCAACTCTCTAAGACTACAAGTTCTTTATAGAGGGATTTTCCTTATCAGGAGTACTTAAACCACTATGAACCAAAAATAATAATCATCATCTTATGTTTTTGAGATAACTAGGGTAGTATAGTATAGTAGTGGATGTCACACTCAAAGAGAAACAGATCCTTACTAGCTATATATTAACTTAGAAAATGACAAATTAAAATTATCTCTGCTATATTCTATTTTATTTCTTTATATATATATATGTATATATATTATATATATTTGTATATATATATATATATATATATATATATATATATATACATACATATATATACATATATATATATGTCCCAATTACATTTTAATCTTATTCCTGAGGCATTTAAGAATTTTCCAGATCCCTTGAAGTCCTCTGGTTGAGAATTTAATACTTCTGGTATAGTACTTAGAGGAGCTAAAATCAAGAAGAACTAAATCCAGATCCTACCTTAGACTTTTAAGTAGCTGTGTGACACTGAGTAAATCACATAATATTTTAGACTCAGTTTCCTCATCTGTAAAATGGAGATAATAGTAGCATCTGCCCTAAAGGAAGTAAGTTATAAGAATCAAATAAAATAATATTTGTAAAGAGTGTTGCCAATGTCAATTATTATTATTAATATTATACTTATTGTTCAGGAACAAAATCAATGCAGTTATTAAAAGAAGAAAAACTATTAAGTATGAAAAAATGTGACATTCAATATATATGGGGATTTATATATTTACAAATATATGTATATATATACATATATATACACACACATATATATACATATATATGTGTGTATATATATATATATACATATATATATATACACACACATACAAACACACACATATAATCCAGAAATTTTCTTAAAACAGATATGGTAAAAGAATATGACCATATATTAGCAGCCCTTTAAAAGAGAATTGTAATACTTTTATTTAGGCCTAGATTTCAGAGCAGTCCAACTCCCAAATACCGTTTGAACCAAATTAAAATATAATTGGAAAATGTTTTACAAAATAAATGAAAATACAGTGCAATTTAGATGTTAATTTGTGGTTTCCTTAGTCAATATATGTTTGGTTATATTTGAGGCTGACACCACTCTTCCAGAGAGATCAAAGAAAGAAGAGAGGTATATTACAAAAACATGGATAGCCTTTCTTTCCATAGCAGCAAAGAACTGGAAATTATAGTGGTGTCCATCAACTGAAGAATGACTAATATATAAGTTATGATATGGGAAGAGTACTCTTGTACAGTAATAATTAATGAAAGGGATGGGTTCAGAGAAACCTGCAAAGATCTGAAGGAACTTATCCAGTGTGAAGTGAAACTAAAACTACTTACTTAATAACAATTCTAGAAAGAAAAACAATTATGGAACACTTAAGAGGGATGATTAATGTTATAATCAACCACAGTATAAGAGGATTTATGATCAATAATGCTACTTACCTTCAGCTAGTGAGGTGATGGACTCAAGATTCATAACAAGACATACATTTTAAAAATACAGCCAATGTGTAAATTTGTTTTTCTTGGCTACATATATTTGTTACAAGGCTACACATATTTATTACGGACTTGTTACCTCCATAGACAGGTTTTTGGGAGTGAGAGAAAATATATTCTTTTTATTATTATAGCTTTTTATTTACCAGATATATTTTCAGCACCGACAATTGCAAAACCTTTTGTTCCAATTTTCCCCTCCTTCCCCCCACCCCCTCCCCCAGATGGCAGGTAGACTAATACATGTTAAATATGTTAAAGTATATGTTAAATACAATATTGTATACATGTCCATACAGTTATTTTGCTGTACAAAAAGAATGATATAGTGTACAATTAACCTGTGAAGGAAATCCAAAATGCAGGCGGACAAAAATAGGGGTATTGGGAATTCTATATTCATATCATAGTCATCTCCCAGAGTTCTTTGGCTGGGTGTAGCTGGTTCAATTCATTACTGCTCTATTGGAACTGATCTGGTTCATCTCATCCTTGAAAATGGCCACGTCCATCAGAATTGATCATCATATAGTGTTGTTGTTGAAGTATACAACGATCTCATGTCACTCAGCATCAGATCATGGAAGTCTCTCCAGGCCAGAAAATATATTCTTAATGATTAAATAATATTTTAAATGCTTTAATTGAAAACTGATGATATTTATTTCACTTCTTTTGAATTTCCAGTTTGCTAACATTATGGTTGCTATGACAAGGAAATTATATTTCTTCCTTTTCTTCCTTCCTACTTTAAAAAAATTACCAAACCCACAACTTCTTTGTTGATGAAACTCCTGGTATGGAAATTCCTTTCACCAATGCATACTGGCAACTCAAAATTAAATTCTAGTCTGAGAGTTTCTTGAAACATTGAGAGATAAGATGTCTTTACCATGGTTTCTCAACCAATATGTGCCAGAAGTGATTTTAAATGATTTGAACTCAGATATTAATAATTCCATACCTTTGTTATAATACTTCTTAATCTTTAGTGGTAATCATTTATTATTATTAGAACTAATACATAATATGCCTGATATAAGTTACATAATGCAAGGAGTTTTTTTTTTTTCATTCAAAAATTGTATTGCTGAGGATAAAATATCTTAACATTCTATATATGTACACATATTTATTATTGATTGTACATGTAGCACTAAGAAGTTTATTGATTACCTCAGTCTAATCCTGAGGTGACTCACAATAGACAATTATATATGCTTGCTGCACTCAATTAAATTTCTTATCTGAATGTTTAAAAGAAATTTAACTTCTTTATAAGAATAAAACCATTGAAAATAATATACAGGCTAAAAAAATGGGTGGCCCAAATAAGTTAGTCCTTCATCTTTCATTATTTTCTCTTTATTGGCTTTCCTAAATATTCACATTATTTCTGTTGTCATATGATTAAGCAAGGTAGCGTGTAAAATGTTGATTTCATGTACTCTATAAAATGACTTTAAACAAATCCACATTTGAACTGATACTGTTTTTAAAATAAATTCAAAATAAACTAAATATATTTTTGTAACAAATTCACACCTTTTTCGTGCTTACACTAGTTGACAAATTCCTTCCTGCAGGCTTTATATTTTTTTTGTGGGGAATTTATTGAACTCTTGACATATAACATAATCCCCAGTGAATTGCCAGATTTTGAATGATTTATAGTTGAGTACTAAAAACAGAAGGAATTTTCTGGGTTTTTTGTTTGTTTGTTTTTCTTTACTTGAACTCTTATCTGTCTAGGTTGTACTTACCATTGTTGGTAATAACATTATCAACAAAACTTTGCTTCATGATGAATAGTGATGCTATTTATGATAGACACTGTACAGCTTTGTAGAAGATACTACTAATTCTATGATGTGATATGCATATGCAGAATAAGTCAGTGTTCCTATTCTTTTATTATGCCATGGTTTTTCAAGTATAACTCTAGTTTCAAGCCTGGACCATTTGCATGAGGCTCTCCATATTGGTAGAGAAAGTGATGACTCAGTGCTGCAAGCCTGTGTGATAGCTTTGGAAAGGGACTCATTGCTCTTCATTCCTGCCTTAAGGGAGAATATATATAGTTCTCGAATCTGTTCATGATATTATTTGGAAGGCAGACTTGTAGGAATGAGCTGGTTTCTCAACATGTCTCTGATTTCTAGCTTTTCTCCCTAGAGATTTTAGAATATTTTTCCAGTGAGGATATAGTGTGGGCTTGAGTCCTCCCTCTCTCCCTCCCACCCTCTCTATCTCTGTCTCTGCCTCTCTGTGTGTGTCTCTCTGTCTCTGTCTCTCAGATATATCATTTCCAGTAGAAATGCTCATTTATTCTATTTTCTGGCATATTCTAAACAGTGTAACTTCTCCAATTTCTGTTCATTTTCTGATTTCTTGGATTGGTTAGTCATGATTCACTATTTGTGATAGTCTTTTGTGTAAATAATATTTAGTATTTAATTTTTTAGTATTTAAATTTAGTATTTAATAAACTAATCATAATAAATAAATAAAATAGTATTTAATAGGTAGAAGTCATTTCTATGGACATAAAATTAGGGTATCTTTTCCAATTTAATGGATCACGGCCAGGCAAACTAGTTTGAAATTTAAAAATAAAACAGAGCAAAAATAAAAGCAAAATAAAATTTCTCCTAGACCAGCAATATACTTAGGGAGGCAGACAAATAATTCTCGTCTGGTACTCTTCTATCATGGAGAAGAGCATGGCCCTTTCTCTTAGAGAGGGGTGAGCAAGATTCAAGTGATCAAAATTCACTTATTAATGCCTCTCCCAGAGATCCATTTAGACAACTCATCTGGATATATGTTATCCATGTCAGCATCATGCACACCTTACACAAGCAATTCACATAATAGAACAATGCAGTATTGTCATTCAAGATATTCGGTCCAGTTGTGGAGCTTGCAGACCCTTCTCTGTTTGTTTATAGCTCAAATTATTTTGATTAGAAAACCTAAGGGATTCCAGTAGTAAGATTACAAACCCAGAAGAAACAAAAATGCTTGAAATACTTGTTTGTTTAAACTGCTAATAAAGCAAGAATAGTGTTGAAGCTCAAATTTGGTATTTATTTTACCTTCGAATTAGAAAATTTAGGATTCTTAAGGTATAATCCACAGGATACAGTCTCAAAGCAATAGGTAGTAGGGGAAAATTAAAAAAAATAATTTGGAATTTTGTTTAGAATCAATGGTTTCCCATTCCTTTTGTAATGAGGGGCACTTATTGAAAGTGGGCAAAATGAAGGCCACTTGGAGATAACAGAAAAAGAGAGAGATGTCAAATGTCTAGATATATTGGTAATGGATTTGACAGCAAAGTAAAGAAAGGATTGATTTTGTATGTACCTCCAAAGATATTTTCCTCATAGTGTGAATACTAAACTTCATAATTAGAAGATGAACTGATGAATCTGAGGACAAGAAAATTTGTATACTCAAAAACATTGACAGCTATTTTAATCGGAGGGGCAGTTCTAAAGCAAGAAAAAAAAAAGCAAAGCAATCCATTTGCTCTACAGAGGCAGAAATGGAAATGTCTTCAGGTTTGGAGAAGAACCTCTCGGAAACTCTGGCATGGCAAACAATTTCTGGTTTAGCCTGTTTCCTAGACAATAAATAAAATTTATAACCAAAATATTGTTCATAATGAATAATCCTGACACCTTGAAATATACCTGAGTAAGACACAGAGATCTTGGTGGGGTTGGGAATTATTTAGACATAAAAGGAGCAGAACTACCAAAGAGGCAATTGCCAAGGGATAATGGGGAAGAGAAATAAAAGTGGTCATTTGGTAGTTTTCTCTTTTAAGCAATTATTCTTACTAATTAGATGCTAAACCCATTTTGTTGTCCTGCTGAAGGAAGGAAGGGTCTGTTAAATGACCTCTAAATTTTGGAACTCTAGAGAAAAGGTGTAATTTTTTGCTAGAGTTATTAATCCATCCACAATTCTACTAAATTAGATTGTCTTTTTTACTTGCTGCTCCCCATTGCACATACATTTTCCAGAGGTGATACATCAAACACTTTCTCCATTGCATAGAATGTTTCTTTTTCTGGTCTGATGTGCAAAACACAGTTGAAATGCTAGGGTTATATGGCTGTGACAATTAGAACTCTCTGGTAGCAAGAAATGCCAATTAGCACAACTCTGAGATGCCACTACACACCTGTCAGATTGGCTAGAATGACAGGGAAAGATAATGACAAATGTTGGAGGGGATGTTGGAAAACAGGGACACTGATATATTGTTGGTGGAATTATGAATACATCCAGCCATTCTGGAGAGCCATTTGGAACTATGTTCAAAGAGTTATCAAACTGTGCATACCCTTTGATCCAGCAGTGCTACTGGGCTTATATCCTAAAGAGATCTTAAAGAAGGGAAAGGGACCTGTATGTGCCAAAATGTTTGTGGCAGCCCTCTTTGTAGTGGTCAGAAACTGGAAACTGAGCGAATGCCCATCAATTGGAGAATGGCTGAATAAATTGTGGTCTATGAATATGATGGAATATTATTGCTCTGTAAGACATGACCAGCAGGAGGATTTCAGAGAGACCTGGAGACACTTACATGAACTGATGCTGAGTGAAATGAGCAGGATCAGGACGATCATTATATACTTCAACAACAATACTGTATGATGATCAATTCTGATGGACGTGGCCCTCTCCAACACTGAGATGAACCAAATTAGTTCCAATAGAGCAGTAATGAACTCAACCAGTTACACCCAGTGAAAGAACTCTGGGAGATGACTATGAAGCACTACACAGAATTCCCAATCCCTCTATTTTTGTCCACCTGCATTTTTAATTTCCTTCACAGGCTAATTGTACACTATTTCAAAGTCCGATTCTTCTTGTGCAGCAAAACAACTGTATGGACATGTATACATATATTGTATTTAATTTATACTTTAACAAATTTAACATGTATTGGACTACCTGCCATCTAGGGGAGGGGGGGAAGAAGGGGAAAAATTAGAACAAAAGGTTTGGCAATTGTCAATGTTGTAAAATTACCCATGCATATATCTGGTAAATAAAAACTATTAAAAATACCAGGAAAAAGCAATAAAATACTGTGAGAAATTGATTAAAAAAAACAAATTATAAATAAAAAAGCTATGTGCCTGAAAAAAAAAATAACTCTCTGATAGCTTCAAATGGACACTGAAGGACAGTCATTGGGATATGGATAAAGTCTGGACCTGGGATGTCATAGGTAAGGAAAATTCTCAGAAACCAATGCAGTTAAAATTGCAAAGAAAATAGGTCAATATGGGCAAAACTTGTTTCAGCAAGTTTTTCTGATAGTCTATTTCCAAATATAAAGGAAATTGAGCCAAATCTAATTTAAAATTTTATTTAACTAAAACTTTTATTTCTTTTTAGAGTTTTTTAGTGTTCTTCAGTTGTGTCCAATTCTCCATGACCCTATTTAGGGTTTTCTTGGCAAAGATACTAGAATTGTTTGCTATTTACCTTTCCAGCTTATTTTACAGGTGAGACACTGAAGTTTAAGTAACTTGTCCAGAATCACACAACTACTAAGTATGTGGGATGAAATTTTAACTCAGGTCTTTCTGACTCTAGACCTGGTATTCTATCTACTCTACCACTTAGCTTCCCCCCCAAATCTGTAAAAATATGAACCATCCCCCAATTAATGGCCAGAGAATATGAACTGGCAGTTTTCAGACGAATGCTCTTGTAAAAAATGCTCTAAATCATAATTATTAGAGCAATACAAATCAAAATAACTCACCTCATGCCTGTTAGATTGGCTGACGTGAAAGAAAAAGAAAATGTCAAATCTAGAAGGGATGTAGAAAAATAGGCACATATAATATATTATTGGTGGAGCTGTGAAGAGGTACAATCATTCTGGAACACAATCTGGAACTACACCCAAAGGAAAATAAAATTATGCATACTCTTTGACCTAGAACTGTCACTATCAGATATGTGTCCTAAAGTAATAAAAAAATGGGAAAAAAACTCTCTATGTACATAAATATTTTAGTAGCTTTAGTTTTAGTGTTAAATAATTAGAAATAATGGGGATGTCCATTAGTCAGAAAATGACTGGAAAAGTTATGGCATATTGTTTTGATAAGAATATGGTTGTAGGATAAATGATGCTGAAGGGGATGGTTTCACAAAAATCTTGAATTATATTAAGTGGTGTAAACTAAAGAGAGGAAAACCAGAAAAACACGGGTTATAGCAACAACGATCTTATAATGATTATCCATTGCAAAAGACTTTGCTACCGTGATCAATACAGATGACCCAAGACAAATCCAAAGAACTAATGATAAGAAATGCTATTCACCTCCAGAAAGAGAACTGATGAACTTAGAATTACCACTGAAGCACATTGTTTCTCACTTTATGTTTTTTGCTTCTTTTCACCCCTAACATGGTTAATGTACAACTATATTTTGCTTGACTTCCCATGTGTAATGGGTGTTATACTTCTTGCCTTCTCAATGAATAGCGAAGGGACTGCAAAGAGAGAAGTTAGAACTCAAATTTTTATTTTATCTTATTTTGTTTATTTATTTATTTATTTTTCCTGAGGCAATTGGGGTTAAGTGACTTGCCCAGGGTCACACAGCTAGAAAGTGTTAAGTATCTGAGGACAGATTTGAACTCAGGTCCTCCTGACTTAAGGGATGGTGTTCTAACCACTGCACATACTAGCTTCCCTTTTTATTTATTTATTTACTTGTTTTGCTGAGGCAATTGGGGTTAAGTGACTTGCTCAGGGTCACACAGCCAGGAAGGGTTAAGTGTCTGAGACAAGATTTGAACTCAGGTCCTGCTGACTTCATGACTGGGAACTCAAAAATTTTTTTTTCAAAATGGATGTTAAAAAGAAAAGAAAAGAAAAAGAGTAAAAAAGAAAACTCCTAGACATAATAACACTCTTTTAGCACAAGTCAGTAACTTCACTGTAACTTACAGTTACCTATAGTTATAAGAGAGTAAATGACTTTCCCAGGACCACACAACCTGTGTTTCAGACAGGATTTGAATCTAGATAGTCCTTTTCAAAACCAGCTCACTACCCATTAAGTCATGCTTCTTTTTCTCTGAAATTGATTTTTATTTTTCATAAATAGCCTAGGAATTCAGGCTTCTGACTTTGAATCTGTAAGTTACTAAATCATTTGAAATTTGCAATAAAATATTAATAATAATAGCTTTCATTTATATAGCACTTACTATGAGCCAGTCAATGTGCTGAATTTTGAAAATTATTCATTTCATTTGCTCTTACATCAACCCTGTAATGTAGGTTCTATTATTATTTATATTTTACATATGAGGAAATGGAAGCAGACTGAGGTTAAATGACTTGCCTAGGGTTACACAGACAGTAAATATCTCAGACTGGATTTGAACTCAGATTTTCCTGACTCCAGATCCAGTGCTATTTTCATTATGCCAGTCAAATGCTTCATAATATTCCTTGTTCTTGCTCTTGTCATTACTACTAAAATAACAATTCTATTATTTTTATTAAATTATTAAAATAAAATATTAAAATAATGACAATAATAATAATTAATTTAGCACTTTTGTGTTTGCAAAGCTCTTCACTTAGTTTCTCTTATTTGATTCCTACAAATAAATCTATGAGTTGGGTACTATTCTCAACACCATTTTAAGGATAAGGAAACTGATGCTGAGAGATTTAGTGTCTTGACCAGGGTCATACAGCTATTGAATGTTTAGGGTTAGATTTCAACTGAGATTTTCTTGATTTCCAAATCCAGTGCTCTATGCTTTGGGCTACTCCATCCTTTTACCCAACAAGTGAAGATTTTTTTTGTTTAGAAACTACCTTATAGGAAATATGGGCACTTTTAAATATAGAATTTGTCTACATGTCACTATGCCTTGTTTTTAAACTTGGGACTAGGCAGCTTTGGACTTTTGTGACATTTTTCCAATCAAATTCATTGCAGTCGTTTTTAGTGTTGAACACATAAATACACTCTATGGAAATAAATTGCAGTTAAAAATTTCATTCAGCAATTAGCTTTTTCTAGTATTATTTTCTGATGATAGGAGCTGTGTAGTCAGCCAGTCTGACTTGCAGCAGCAATTTTCAAATATAATGAAGTCAATTATAATGTTGGTACAAAGTATTTTGGAAGTAAAAGTCTGTAGATCCTGTATGGAAGTTGAGAAATGCTTATTGTATTTTGTCATTTCTTTGTGTTCACTTGCCTTTTCCCTTATCACATCTGGGCCTCCAGGTCGAGTTCAGTTAATTTTTTTTTAATTAAAGCTTTTTATTTCCAAAATATATACATGGATACATTTTGACATTCACTCCTACAAAACCCTGTGTTCTACTTTTTCCCCCCTTCTCCCCATCCCCTCCTTCTGTCACCAAGTGATCCAATATAAGTTAAATATGTGCAATTTCTCTATAGGTATTTTCCACAAATGTCATGCTACACAAGGAAGTTTAGATCCAAAAGAAAGAAAATGAGAAAGAAAACATAATGCAAGCAAACAACAACAAAAAGAGTGAATAGTTCAGTTACTTTTTACAGTCTAGGCCAAAAACAGATACTAGTGTTTGCTAAATGTCATTTATCACTGAGTTACAAGAATCTCTGTGAACTAAGAAAGGGTTTAAAAAGGACAAATCCCCTACTTTTTGTGGCCCAGAGAGAACAGTTTCCCTTCCATTTACAATGATAGAGCTAACAATGTAGGTTCTATCTCATGTAAATATATATACATGTATCTATAAGCTCACAGAGATTGACAGGGTGGCACAATTGATTGTCTTTGGAGTAAGCAAAACTTGAGTTCAAGCTTTGTTTCTGATGTGTGCTAGCTGTGTGCCCGAGGGTGAATCATTTAACCTCGAGGAGTCTTAGGCTCCTCCTTGAGAGTAAAGCAACATGTATATGAAGATTAGCAGAAATCAATACAATGATCCATGATTACTCTGAAGGACTTAGAATGAAAAATACGATCTATACCCAGAGAAAAAAAAACTGGGTCTGAATACAAATTGAAGCATACTCTTTTTTAACTTTATTTTTCTTGAAAATATTTTTTGGGGGAAATCTATGTTTTCTTTCATAATGTGACTTTTATAAAAAATGTTTCATATGTGCCTTCTTAATGGGAAAGGTGGAGAGAGGGAAGAAGGGAGAGAATCTGTAACTCAAAGTTTTAAAAATAAATGTTTAAAATTGTTTAACATGTAACTGAGAAGAATTATATTTCTTCATTGACTTCAGTATTTTAACTATGTTTTCATTGATCAATTTTCTCTAACAAGATGTTCAAGATCATATGAGAGGTCTAAGATTAATGTAAATGTCTGGAATCTACCTTCTGCTGGTCGCATAGTAGACCCTCAGGAAATACATGATGATTTTTTTTTATGAAGGAAACAAAAAAGTTCCTAGGAAAGTTTTTTTTTTTTTTTCTGGAGAAAAATTGGGGATGGATATGATGTTACTTTTAATCATTTGAAGAGGTGTCATGAGAAAAAGTCAAATCAATACAGACTATATAATCATGTAGTATGTGCCAGAGGGATGACAAGCCTTTTTCTTCTTGACTTTAAGGATAGATAGTACTAGAAACAATGCAATGAGATTGATAGAATTGCTAAGAGGTGGGTTTTTGATATACATAAAGGAAAATACCCTAAAACTTCTGATTTTCCAAAATTGAAATGGAAGAGGAATACTGAAAGATGGAATTCAAGGTAACATAGGGGTAATTTTTCCTTCATTTTGTCATTTAGTTGTTTTTTTAGTCATGTCTCTGTAATCCATTTGGAGTTTTCTTCACAAAGTGGCCGGCCCTTTCCTTCTCATTTTACTGACGAGGAAACTGAGGCATGGGAGGTGCTGAAAGAGTGCTTGCTGTTTCATTTACTGTTAAATGAATGAATATAGTAACAATAGTGAAACTCAGTTGTCCCAGTACTCACAAGAATTGTCTCTCTGCTTAATGCAGAGCAACTCACAACATTTTCCCTTGCTTAATGATAATTCAGTCTTTAAAAAGATAAAGGGACAAATAAGGGAGTCTTATTTTGTGCTAGATCTGATTTTTTCCCAACAGAGAAAAACTAGTTTCTTAGATGGAAAAATGGAAAGCTTGGAGGGGGAGCAGTCAATCTCTCTTAGAGTATATGATAGAGAAAAGGAAAGCTGGACATAGCCTGGCATAAACCATAGATTTTAGGAGAGCAGATTTCAAATATACAATGATAAGTTCATAAAAAGGAAAAGTAGATTCCATCAACAAAGATTCTACAAGTGGAAATCAACTATGAAAACACAAAGAAGAAAAATTCAGATAGAGAAAACTATGTTATCCCAAGAAACTATTATGAATGTACAGAAAAATCATAAACTTAAATTTCAAAAATATGCACAGAATATGGAAGCATTCAGGATAGTGAAGCACCTTAAATACATAATGTATGAGTGCCCGTTGAAGGAATATTTAACTGGAAGAAGAGAAAACTTTTTTTGCCCCCAGAATACAAAACTCAGAAAAGTATGTGCAAGTTGAAAAGAAAGTAAATTTAGACTTGACATCAGGAGAAAATTTCCTAACAATTAGAGCTGTCTAAAAATTCAGCGTATGACTTTGGGAATGATACCCTCCTTCTTAGAGTTTTCCATGCCAAGGCTGGAAGACTACTTATTGGACATGTTGAGGTAGGGTCCCTATTTCTAGTATAAATTGGACCAACTGGCCTCTGCAATCCCTTTCAGCTCTGAAATGATGATGATGATGATGATAACTAACATTTATATAGTGCCTGTTGTGTACCACACAATATGCCAAGCACTTTACAAATGAAGTCTCATCTGTTTATGTGAGTCACAAATGGGTTGTGATATGCATTGGTAGAAGAGGTTTCCTCACACTGACAAAATCATTAATCCTTTGCGTAATTGTAAAATTAACGCTTATACTAATTATGAATGATTATAATGTAATTATTGCCTATATTGTTATTTTCTATAATAATGCTTAAGGAATCATGAATTTGGGGGGAAAGAAATCAGCTATGTAAAATGAAAAATATTTTTGAAATCCTAAAATAATGCTAACAAGGGAGAGAGAGAATTCGGAATTATATTCAGTTTTGAAATGTCTATCTGGAGATTATCTACTCTTTGACTCATGCATTAAGTTTATTCTCCATGTCTTTGCACCATCCATCAGCTGTCAGTGTGCTCTGGTAATATTATTTGATGATGTTTTGGGGTAAAATATCATCAAGGAGGAAACTCACCTAAATCAACTGTGTGAGTGCCAGGTTGCATGTGTATATGTGTGAGACAGACAGTAACATAGAGATTGTATGTAGATTATTTCCAAAATGATTTTGCCTCTGTGCCTAAGCTTCTCTAATGGAGTGTTTTGTGGGTATCTCAAAATCAGTGTCTAAAACAAAATTCATTTTCTTTCCACTTAAATCTTAACTCGATCTTTCTAAGAGAGATACTACCATACTTGTAGGCACCAGGTTTGCAGTCTCAATATCATTATCAACTCTTATCTTTCGCCAGCCCCCTGTGCTCCACATCCAGTTTTCAAATCTCTAGTGTCTCTTGCATATTCAGTTCCCTCTACTCACAGGGAACCGTTGTATTTCAGGCTCTTGTCACCTCTCAGCTGGACTGTTTCCGTCTTCTCATGGGACTCTCAGCTGCCAAGCTCTTTCTCTCAATAATCTTTCCTCCACAGAAATTCCAAAATCAACATCTTCCAAAAGCAAAACCTGTCACTTCTCTCCTCAAGAAGCTTCACTGGCTTCCTCTTGCTTTTCAGATAAGAAATGCCTTTGTTTAGCATTTGAAAGACCTTCACAGTATGACTCCAGACAACCTTTCCAGGCATCTTGTGTATTGTTTGCTTCCATGAACTCTACAGATACATGAAACTCGCAGCTTATAACTAGTGCCTTCAAAAGTCTTAAATTTGGTCTGGGCCAGATTAAAATATAATTGAGAAATATTTAACAAAATCAATAAAAATAAAATAACAGACAATGGAAAACATAGATAAAATAAATAAGACATAGATAGTTAATTTGCAGTTTTCTGAGTCAATATGTGGCTCAAACCTGTTTTTCTTTGAGTTTGATACCACTGCATTATAGTAAAACTGATCCTTTCAGTGAGGTGGAAAAGTGGATAAACCATTAGGCCTGGAGTCAGAAAAACTGGAGCTCAAACAGCCTCAAATACTGACTAGCAATTGTGTGATCCTCAGCAAATAGCTTAACTCCTGACTGCCTTTTATTTCCTTGAATGTAAAATTGAGATATCAAGAATAGGTTTGTTGTGAGAATCAAATGAAAGAATATTTATAAAGTACTTAGCACAGTGCCTGGGATATAGTAGGTGCTTAATAAATGCTTACCCAACTTCTTTTACCCAACTTTGACACTTTATCTTATAAGATTATGGGTATTGTGTTGTAAAGGAATATGGAGATCATTCAATCCAACTTTCTTATTTTATAGATGAAGCAATTGAGGTCTGTAGTGGTTAAATGATTTGGCCAAGGTCATACAGATAGATCATTTGATTTGAACCCCCTATGCTCTGCTTCAAATCCATAGCTCTTTTCCATTGTACTACACTGTGCCTTTGAAAAGGCACTACACAACAATCACAAGCAAAATCTCAGAGAAGAAAAACGGTCTGGCCACAGGTATTATGTAAATACCTGACAGAAATGAACTGAGAAACTAACAAATGTAACTGGAAATGAAATGAGAGTGATGGGAAAAAGAAGGAAACTTAATGTCTTAGTAGAAAAAGTGTTAAATCTTCTCTAAACTTCATCCTGAAAATTAGATTGAAAACAGAAATCAATGACTTTCTGAGATTACAAGAAATATTTAAAGTGAAAACACTGAAAAATAAAAGAAAATGCCAAATGTCTACTGACCAGCAAAAAAAGATCTGAGAGAGGTAATCTAGGAATCATTAAAGTGCTTGAAAACTATGACCAAAGAGAAAGATTGAATACTGTACTTTTTATCTATTTGTTTTATTATTATTATAGCTTTTTTATATATAAAACATATGCATGGGTAATTTTTCAACATTGACTTTTGCAAAATCTGTTCCAACTTTTCCCCTCCTTCCCCCCATCCCCTCCCCAAGATGGCAGGTAGTCCAATACATATTAAATATGTTAAAGTATGTGTTAAATTGGATGCTGTATTTAAAAAAAAACACAAATAAAAACTTTCCGGCTTTGTTATAACTAGAGCACAAAATAAAAATAAGACTTTATTGAATTGTTATATAAAACTAGGAAATATTAGACAAACTAAAAGATAGACTAACAATATTATTACCTAATCTTTTTCTGCAAGTATCAAAAAGAAAAAAAAAGGAAAATTTGTAAGAAATAATGAAGAATAAGGGAAAAGTCTCTTTTGATTTCATCTGATTATAACCAAAGCCAACAATTTTAATGGAATAGATACAGATTTGCAAAAATCTAAAAAATATAGATTAAGAGAATAAGAAGTAGAGAATTAGAGTAGCCCAATTTCAGAAAAGGAAATCAAAAAAGTGATAAATGAATTTCCAAAGGAAAAAAGGACAAGATAGATTTATAGTTAAATCACAGCAAACATTCAAAGAGCAGTTTGCCCCAACATTTATATAAACCTTGTTAAAATAAGAAACTATACCCTACCAAATTCCTTTTGTGATATAAATGTATCTAAATGATCCCTAAAATAAGTAGTGTCAAAACAGAGAAAATGTTGAATATCAATGTAAACATATTAATGATAGTGATTATATAGCATTTAAGGTTTTGCCTCAGTAATCTTATGAGCTAGATGCTATTTTTCTCCATACAGAAGAAACTGAGGCTGAAAGGTTAGGTGATATGCCCAGAATCACATAGCTAGTCAGCATTGGAACTCAGATCTTCTTGTCCCAATTCTAGTGCTCTATTTCCTGTTCACATAGGTGCCTATCATCATGTAAAATATTAGCTAAGAGACTTCAAGAACATATTTAAGCAATTAAACACCATGACCAGGTTGAATTTGTTATCTCATTGCAAGATTGGTTCAGTAGTAGGAAAGCTATAAATATAATTAAGTACATTAATAAGAGAAAAAAAATTATGTGATTGCAGCAATAAATATGGGGCAGCCAGGTGGTGAAGTAGATAAAATACTGGTCCTGGAATCAGAAATATTTATCTCCCTGGGTTTAAATCCAACCTCAGATACTTAGCTGTGTGACCCTAAGCAAGATACTTAACAGTGTTTGCTTCAATTTTTTTTAATCTGGAAAATGAACTAGAAAAGGAAATGGCAATTCATTCCAGTAGGTTAGCCAAAAAAACAATTGGGTACATGAAGAGTAGGAGCTGACTTAAGAACAAAGTGAATAAATGCATCAAATACACATTTCTCTTAAAAGAAAACAAAGGAATACTGAACGTTTCTTTAATATGCTATATACTATCAAGGAACCAATAGTTAATAAATGTAATTGAGAATTCTGGAAACTTTAGTAAGATAAGTAAGTTAAAAAAAAAAAAGGCAGTTGTTTGGTACAGTGGTTAGAGCAGTAGCTCTAACTTCAGGAGGACCTGAGTTCGAATTTTGCCTCAGACATTTTACACTTCCTAGCTGACTGATACTGCAGCAAGTCACTCAACCCCAATTGACTCAGGACAAAAAAAAAAGGGCAGCTAGGTGGCGCAGTGGTTAGAGCATCAGCCCTGAAGTCACGAGGACCTGAGTTCAAATCTGGCCTTAGACACTTCATCCTTCCTAACTGTGTGATCTCCAATTGCCTGGACAAAAAAGTCAGTTAGTTGGTTAGAGCTGCTGCTCTAATCTCAGGAGGACCTGAGTTCAAATATGACCTCAGACACTTCACTTCCTAAGGTGTGAGTCTAGGCAAGTCATTTAACTCCAATTCCCTGGGCAAAAAAAAAAAAAAAAAAAAAAAGTACGGATGCCTAGAGTGACCACTATTATTTTATATAGTTTTTAAACTACTTCCTAAGGTGGCAAAACAAGAAAAAATTGAGGGAATGAGCAAAAATAGAGAGGAAGCAAAATGCTTGGGTTTTGTGGATGATATCATCAAGTTCCAGGATGCTAGAGATTGAAGTGTCATTTCAACGATAGCAAAGTTGTTAGTATTTATTCATTTCAATCCTATCTAACTCTTCTGGGCCCCATTTAAGTTTTTCTTATAAAAAGATATTGGAGTGGTTTGCCATTTCCTCTTTAAGCTCATTTGACAGATGAGTAAACTGAGGTACACAAGGCTAAATGACTTGCCCAGGGTCCCACAACTATGTAAGGGTCTGAGGCTGTGTTTGAACTGAGGTCTTCCTGACTCCAAACCCAATGCTTTATCCACTGCACCAATTAGCTGCCCTAGAGTAAAATAGATGGATATAAAATAAACTCACCCACAATACAAATTAAGCATCATATTTCTAAGTAGACTGTTACTTCCATATTTTATTTTGTTCCTAACTGGCAACCAAGGTGAAAGATTTACCATTGACTTTGGGAATATAAATGGCAGCGACAGAGTTCAGAAATTCAGAGTAGAGTAGGAGAGTTATTTTCTCTAATTTTTCTAGATTTCTCTTTTCTTTTGCTTTTGTTCCCCTTTTTTCTCCCCTCAAATATCAAATTATCATGTCCTTCAGTGGGAAGAAGTAGGATAGTCAATAAACTAGTTCATAAATAACTTTTATGTAAAGCATATTGTGGAAGAAGTTTTCAAAACTGTCACAACTAGATAACTGTTATAATTTTTTAAACCTTAGAAATAAGGCTCATCACTGTCAAAATCATGAATTCTTTTCTCACTCCACCTATATCTTGGCAAATACTCTTCTTGGTATAAAGAAGACATTGTCCGTTTATAGTATTTTCACTATCAGAAATACTAATCTCATAAGATGCTGTGAGAATAGAAATGAGAACAACTTCTGGGAAAACCGGAAAACAATATGACAGAAATTAGCCATAGACTAGCACCTTATACCATATACCAAAGTAAATTCAAAATGGGTATATGATTAAAATGTAAAGAGTGATACCATAAGCAAATTAGAAGAGCAGGGAATAATTTACCTGTTAGATCTATGGAGAAGAGAAGAATTTATCATCAAACAGCAGATGGAAAGTATTACTAGATGTAAAATGTACAATTCTGATTAATATTAAATTAAAAAGGGTTTGCACAAACAAAACCAAAGCACCCAAGATTAGAAAAAAGCAGAATGCTATGAAAAACTTGTACAGCACCTGTCTCTGTCAAAGGCCTTCTTTCTCAAATATATAAAGATTTAAGTCCAATTTATAAGAACACAAGCCACTCCCCAATTGGTAAATGGCCAAAAGATACGCACAGTTTTCAGTTAAAGATATCGAAGCTAGGAGTGAGCAGGGCTGCGGGGGCTGCGGGGTCTGGGCCGGGCTGGGGAGCTGCATGTGTCGCTTCTGTGACCGGAGGCAGTGGGGGCTGTACGATCGCACAGATTTGTGAGTTGGCTGCAGACTTTTCTGAGTCCATTGCCCCAGACTGCAAAGGAGACCCGAAGAGCAACACCAAGCTAGACATGGATTACTCACTTCCGGTCCTGTACTGTGGAGTCTGTTCTTTACCAACAGAGGACTGTGAATATATGCCTGATGTTGCTAAATGTAGACAGTGGCTAGAGCAAAATTTTCCAAATGAGTTTGCAAAACTCACTGTAGAAAATTCACCCAAACAAGAACCTGGAATTGGGGAAGGTCAAGGAACGGCAAGAGAAGAGGAGGAGCAGAAAAAGCAAAAGAGAGGTGGAAGGGTCAAATAAAACAACAACAACAAAAGAAGCCGGTTCACAAAAGTTCATGATACCCAAAATTCCCAGAGCAAAGAAGAAACACATAACAAGAGTGTGTGACCTTGCAACTTTTGAGATTGACCTTAAAGAAGCACAAAGGTTTTATGCTCAGAAATTCTCCTGTGGTGCCTCAGTTTACAGGAGAGGATGAAGTCATCATTCAGGGAGACTTTAAAGATGACATTAGTGATGTAATTCAGGAAAAGTGGTCCCAGGTCAATGATGACAGCATTGAGGATTGTGGAGAAATAAAGAAGTGGTTTTAAAAATTAGTCTGTATTTAATAACCTGAAGTCATAGTTGATGTAGCCAAAAGGAGGGAGGCCTTTAAATATATATATTTATCTTACAGTAAAACTGTAGACGACCCTCATCCTTGTGTGTGTGTGTATATGTATATATATATATATATATATATATATATATATATATATTTATATTTATATTTATATATATATATGTATGTATATTTATCTTACAGTAAAACTGTAGACGACCCTTATCCTTGGCATTTCACTGTTCTGTACAAGGCTGCTTGTGTTTTTCCTTTTGTTTTATTTTTTAAATTGCCTAAGTCCAATAAACTGGGGAAAATCATCAGGTTTATGCATGAAATAGAGATTTAGTTAAATAAAAAATTTTGGTCATATGGTACTGACTTTTTTTTTCCTCCAGCATAATGTAGACTTTTTGTGGGGAGTATTTTAATTCATCTGTTCCTATTTCAATTCACTGTATAATTTTTTTTAAAAGAAATTTCTTATTACCAAAGCCAGGCTTTTTTGCTTCTCCCTTAAGTCTCCAGTGTGTTAACCTGCAGTTGGATAGAAAGCAGCTTGTAGATTTGCTGTGGACTTTATTGTTCAATTACCTACAGAAACCCATTTCATACATAGGGCCATTGAGAGAGCTTGAAAATTCTTCCCAATGTCAATAAATAAAGCAAGAATGAGATTGTTACACACACAAAAAAAAGATATTGAAGCTATTTGCAGTCATATAAAAATGCTTTAAGTCACTATTGAGTAGAGAAAACTGTGCATAACCTTTGATCCAGCTATAGCATTACTAGATCTATATTTAAAGTGATAAAAAGAGGGGGAGCAGCAAGTTCCTATTTGTACAAAAACATTTATGGCAGCAAAAATTAGAAATTGAGAGTATGCCCATCATTTGGGGAATGGCTGAAATAAGTTGTGGTAAATGAATAATCAAATAAGAGTGGGACATTATTATGCTATGAGAAATGATGAGCAGGCAGATTCTGAGAAATCTGGAAACCCTTCTATGAACTGATGCTGAGAGAAGTGAGCAGAACCATGAGATCTATCTGATGATCAGCTGTGAATGACTTTTTTTCTGTAGTACAATAAGAAAGTTCCAGCGTACTTATATATAAAAATACTGTCTCCAGGAGAGAGAAATGATAGAGTCTGAATACAGATCACATTATTTTTTCATTTTCTGGTGTGTGTGTGTGTGTGTGTGTGTGTGTGTGTGTGTGTGTGTTTCCCCTTTCAGTTTTGTGACTTCTTTTAAAACATGACTAATACACTAATATCTTTTTCCTGATTGAACTTGTATAACCTATATCAGATTGTCTCAGGTAAAGGAGAGATGAGAAAGGGAGAGAGAAAATTTGGAACTCAATTAAAAAAAAAAGAATGTTAAAATTGTCTTTTCATATAGTTGGGAGAAAATAAAATATTTTTACCTGACAATAAGAATTTTGTAAAGACTGGCATATATGGGGGTACTAACTAGAAATACTGTCTTTTCCCTCCATCAAGCTTGATGAAGACTGAACAATAGAAGAAAATAAATGAGAACCAAAAAATTATAGACTCAGTAACAACTTTCCAGAGAAAGGTCTTGACAATTACCACTTCTAAAGTAGGTATAGGTTAGAATGCATCTAATCTCCCAAGCATCTTCCAAGTCAAGATACACATCATTCTTTTGAAAAACAATGAACTAGGCTTGTGTTTTTAATTAAACAGTTAACACACTGCACTTTTCCATTTAAGCAGCTCTAGAGATGAATTAAATCCTTGATTTTGTTTTCTAATGAGGCATACAACTGGTTATTGTTTTCCTTTTTCAGAAGTAAGTTGTGAAATGTACAGACAGTGAAACTGCTTCTGGTTTTTTAAAATCCAGACCTGTTCAAGATAGTGGTTAGAGAGTTGTTTTCAAAATCTGCCAGGCAGAGAATGGAATAGACAATTTAATAAAATTAGTAGCAAAACAATTACATTCCAGTTAATCTTGAGATTCAGGGAAGTTTTAAAAATAGATGTGTCTTTATTTACTTTGTGTAATTTAAATTCTAGGAATATTATTCAAAAGGAGGATAATTATTGATTAAATAACAACAAATGGATATTGACAGTACTAGGATTGTTGTATGTTGGGGATAGAACTTATAGTATTATTACTTTGGGGCCATGTGAGGCCTCCCAGATTCTTCCTCTTATAATTGAGAAGACTGAGGTCCAGAGAAGTTATGGACTTTCCCCAAGTACATAGAGGTAAATAAATGGCAGAGCCAAGAAAAAGAAGAATGTGAGAAAATTTGCAAATAAACTCTGTTCTCAGTAAAACATGAGGTCACCTTTTCACAATTCATTTTAAATTACAAATTAAAAACAGATAACTATAATCAATTTGGAATGAAATATGGTTTCACTTTCAAATTTCTATCTAGGGCTTAATAGGCAGGTAATCCTTTCTCCCTCTTTCCTTTCCTCAGTAGAGTAGATTTTACCCCATTAGGACACTGCTTGCGGCACCCCAACTTTATGTGACTTGCCCAGAGTTACACAACTAAATGCCAGAATGGGAATTCCAATTGAGTCTTAAGGTCAGTAACTTTCCACTGCTCAGCCCTGTGTCCTTCAAAATCCTTTCTTATCCTCCACAATATAATAAGAAACCCCTCCCAATTAATGAATTTACTAATAGCATTTTGATGCAAAGTAGGATGAGTAGATGTATTTGGTGAGAGAGCCTGCTTAAGCAGTCTTTTCCTAATAAGAAAGCCTCATAATAAATCATAATATTGATGTGGGGCTATCATTTGCATGCCATTTGGTTAGTTTGTTTTGTTTTTTGTTAAACTGACTTACATGCCATAATCAATTAAATAACACCAATCAGCTATTAAAATGCCAGAGTTAGTTTTTTTTATCTCTCTGTGTGTGTGTGTGTTTTCAAGTTTGGGAACCTCTTTCAGGAAACATTCTAAGAAACCCAGGTCCCAGAGTTAATGTACTAAGTATTTCATTGAAATAGTCTATTTTACTGAGGATATCCTTTTCATCATATCAGAATGCAACATTACTCTCTTTGAACTGCAAAACCCAAAGTTTTTCAAACTCAGATTTCCTAGGGCAATTTCTCTCCACATGGGCTTAAACGATATTTTGCTCCTCATCTAACTTCTGTCATAGTTTTGTGCTGTTTTTCTAGAGACAAAGCCTTTGAGCAAGTGGGAAGGAGAAAAATCAGGAGGAGGGATCACAACAATATAGAAAGTCAGATATGGTGAGACACTTGAACTTAGTCTTACAGGGGACATTAGGTGGTGTTTTAGAATTTGGTGAATCCTGTAAATTGGATGTGATTTGAAAAGACAAATCGGGTTTGTGTAAATGATACTCTGTGATTTTAGGATCCCTCTTGGAAGGTACTTCTAATAATTCAGAGAATTCCCAAATATTGTTGACTCTTGAAATTCAATTCCTGTGAAAAGATTGCTGTGAAACGATTCCATGCTGTTGTGGGGCAGGATGCTTCTAGATTTGCCAACAAGAAGCTAATCTCATAGCACACATGTGGTCTTGCAGATCTGTGGAGCCCTGGGCAAACCTCTTCGGCATTAGCATGTTTCCACTACTCATTGGTAAAAAGGGATCAGTGATAGAGATTTAGGGGAGAATGGCTACTCAGAAGCGGTCTAGTGCAACCTGCTCATTTTCAGGATGAGAACCCGAGTGCCCGTCTGAAGTGTCTCGACCGAGACTGTGCTCATCCTAAGTGGACAAGTTCAAATTGGAACCCTGGTCCTCTGATAACTAACTCAGCAATCTTCCACTTGCTCATATGAAATAATCTATGCAACTGCAAGTTTGTATATGGTTGATTATCAAAGTCTTTGAAGTAAATATTACTGTGTGAAAGTTAAGCAGAAGTATGTTCTATTTTGTCTCCTGTAAGAAGGGCTGTTCAAAAAAAAAAAAAAAAAAAAAAAAAAAAAAAAAAAAAGGCTGTTCCTATTTTCCCTGACCCATGAAAGGTGAGTCATTCTATTTTTTCAGAGGGGGATTTTCAATCTAGTTGGATATGTCTGCCAGGCGCCCTTCCCTTCTGGTCTTTGCAGTACATCGGGAGCATTTGCAAAGACCCTTTGCCTTAATGTTCTTTGTGCTTTTCAAGTGTTAGAATGCAAAAGTCAGTCCTTGCATTTGAGGGGTCACAGGCAAGTGGGTCATTCCAAAAGAGCTGAGGAGCAGGGTGCAAAAATTTGCAAGCAACGCGAGCCCTTGGAGCTTGTGGTTGGTGAGAATCTCCCCCAGACTGCGTCTGAGGGCGGAGACAAGCAGCAAAGACCCTCTGGGTTGTGCCATGCGGAGGCTCTCTCGAGCAGCCTGCTGGTGCAGAAACACTTGACCAGGAGCTCGTGCGCCTGTGGAATAATGTGTGCACAGAATGAACTGGGAGTCCTCGAAGTGATCCTGGGAACCCGAAAACTCGCTGTCCTGGGCTCCTGGGAAAGCAATCCTGCCAGAAAAGCCATTATCCCACCGGTAAGATCTTAATCCTGCGGGAAGGCCACCATCTTTTGGAGGGTAGCGATTTTGCCGAGAAGGCCGCAATCCCGCCATTATGCCAGGGGAAAGCCATTATCTCAACATTCTGGGGTGGGAAGACTGTAATCCTGCCATCCTGCAGGAGGGGGGGGGCGGGGTTGGGTGGGAAGACGGTAATCCTGCCATCCTGCAGGAGGGGGGGCGGGGTGGGGTGGGAAGACTGTAATCCTGCCATCCTGCAGGAGGGGGGGCGGGGTGGGGTGGGAAGACTGTAATCCTGCCATCCTGCAGGAGGGGGGGCGGGGTGGGGTGGGAAGACTGTAATCCTGCCATCCTGCAGGAGGGGGGGCGGGGTGGGGTGGGAAGACTGTAATCCTGCCATCCTGCAGGAGGGGGGGCGGGGTGGGGTGGGAAGGCCGTAATCCTTCCCAGAAAGTGTCAGTCCCGAGGAAGTGGCCATCCGGGAAGGCAGTAATTCTGCCGGGAACGGGGAAAGGCCGTAATCCTGCCACCCCACTGGGAAAGCCATAATCCTACCATTCTGGGGGCAAGTGGTAATGCTGCCATGCTACCGGGGGAAGGCCATAAACACTCCGGGAAAGTCGCAGTCCCGAGGAAGTGGTGATTTTGCCAAGAAGGCAGTAATTCTGCCATTTTGCCAGGGGAAGGTCGTAATCCTGCCATCGTGGGGTGGAAGGAAGTAATCCTGCCATCCTGCCAGGGGAAAGCCTTAATCCTGCCATTTTGCCGGGAAGGCCGTAATCACTTCGGGGAAAGTCACAGTCTCTAAGTGGCGATCTTGCCGGGAAGGCAGTAATTCTGCCAGGAAGGCGATAATCCTGCCATTCTGCTGGGAAAGGTCGAATCCTGCCGGGGAAAGTCACAGTCCCGAGGAAGTGGTGATTTTGCGCAGACTATAATTCTAAGGAGGTGGTGATTGGGCAGGCGGCCATTAGAGATCAAGGTGCCGAGTCTTTAAGCCATCCCTCAAACATTTCAAAACCTAGCTCTCCCTTCCCTTTGGCAAGATGAGTTATCAACCCACTGGGAAAATATTCTATGTACTAGGCTAAACTCAGTACTCTCCTCAGAAGCCCCAAAGACGCCTCAGCCAGATCTGGCCTACAGGCCGCTGCCGCGTGATCACGCTAGGTGGCTCAAAGGGTAAGATTCTGATCCCAGAAGCGTGTAATATAGACAGCTTCAGCCTGCCTCCCTGTATTCTGATTAGCTGTGAGTTGGTTCCCTATAAGCCGGGGCTTCAACCTCACCAGCTGTTTAGTGGTGGGTGCTTGTGATATGGCCACTTTCAATATAACCCCTTCCCTTTATGGGCGCTTATGAAGTGACCACCTACGATCTAAGTACTTGCGCTATGAGCGTTTTTGATGTGCCCAGTTGCAAAATGGGTGCCTGTGGTGATAAGGGCACTTGTAATATGGACCCTTGTGTTGTGGGCCCTTGTGATGCAGGTAGCTGCAATGTTGAAGGCTGTAGTCTGGTCCCCTGCAACCAGACGAGCTATAATGCGGCTTACTGTGATGTGCCCAATTGTGGTTTGACTGGGTTTGGAAAAAAGGCCTTTTCATAATCTCCTGTGGCTTTGGTGCAGAATGTGGAGACTACCGCTGGGAGCAGCAGTGCTGGTGGCAGAAGAAGCGTGAAAAGGATTGAGCAGATAAAAGTGACCGGATTGGAGCCTGGACAGCTGGAGAGGCTTGTGCTACAACCTGGACAGGTGGGAGACCTTGTGCTGTAATCTGGACAGATGGCGCGGCGTTTGCTGCAACCTGGACAGATGCAGCCTGGACAGAATGAGAGGCTTGTGATATGTCCTGGACAGATCGGGGGGCTTGTGCTGCAACCTGGACAGAATGAAGGCCTTGTGCTGCAGCCTGGACAGGGTGAGAGGCTTGTGTTGCAACCTGGACAGAATGAAGGCCTCGTGCTGCAACCTGGACAAAGTGAGAGGCTTGTGTTGCAGTCTGGCCAGAATGAAGCACTTGTGTTGCAACATGGGCAGAATGAAGGGCTTGTGCTGCAACCTGGACATGTCAGAGGGCTTGTGATGCAACCTGGACAGGGTGAGAGGCTTGTGTTGCAACGTGGGCAGAATGAAGGCCTTGTGCTGCAACCTGGACAGGTTGGAGGGCTTGTGATGCAACATGGGCAGAATGAAGGGCTTGTGCTACAGCCTGGACAGGGTGAGAGGCTTCTGTTGCAACCTGGACAGAATGAAGGCCTTGTGCTGCAACCTGGACAGAGTGAGAGACTTGTGCTGCAACCTGGACAGATTGGAGGACTTGTGCTGCAACCTGGGCGGAACGAAGGGCTTGTGCTGCAACCTGGGCGGAACGAAGGGCTTGTGCTGCAACCTGGGCGGAACGAAGGGCTTGTGCTGCAACCTGGGCGGAATGAAGGGCTTGTGCTGCAACCTGGGCGGAACGAAGGGCTTGTGCTGCAACCTGGACAGGTTGGAGGGCTTGTGATGCAACGTGGGCAGAATGAAGGCCTTGTGCTACAGCCTGGACAGGTCAGGAGGCTTGTGCTGCAACGTGGGCAAAATGAAGCGCTTGTGCTGCAACATGGGCGAAATGAAGCGCTTGTGCTGCAACATGGGAAGAAAGAAGCGCTTGTGCTGCAACATGGGCAAAATGAAGCTCTTCTGCTGCAACATGGAAAGAATGAAGCACTTCTGCTGCAACATGGGAAGAATGAAGCGCTTCTGCTGCAACACGGGCAGAATGAAGCACTTCTGCTGCAACGTGGACGGAATGAAGCCCTTGTGCTGCAACATGGGCGGAATCAAGCGCTTCTGCTGCAACGTGGACGGAATGAAGCGCTTGTGCTGCAACATGGGAAGAATGAAGCGCTTCTGCTGCGACATGGGCAAAATGAAGCGCTTCTCCTGCAACGTGGACAGAATGAAGCTCTTCTGCTGCAACATGGGAAGAATGAAGCGCTTCTGCTGCAACGTGGACGGAATGAAGCGCTTGTGCAGCAGCCTGGGCAGAATGAAGGGCATGTGCTGCAACCTAGACAGGACAAGGGAATCATGCTGCAGCCTCGACAGAATGACGGGATCGGGCTTCCACCTCGGCAGAATGGCGGGATTGGGCTGCAGCCTCAGCAGAATGAAGGGATCGGGCTGCAGCCTCTGCAGAATGAAGGGATCGGGCTGCAGCCTCTGCAGAATGACGGGATCGGGCTGCTGCCTCGGCAGAATGACGGGATCGGGCTGCAGCCTCTGCAGAATGAAGGGATCGGGCTGCTGCCTCGGCAGAATGAAGGGATCGGGCTGCTGCCTCGGCAGAATGAAGGGATCGGGCTGCTGCCTCGGCAGAATGAAGGGATCGGGCTGCTGCCTCGGCAGAATGACGGGATCGGGCTGCTGCCTCGGCAGAATGAAGGGATCGGGCTGCTGCCTCGGCAGAATGAAGGGATCGGGCTGCTGCCTCGGCAGAATGACGGGATCGGGCTGCCGCCTGGACAGATGGAGGGGCGTCTAATGCAGCCTGGACAGGTGGGAACCTATTTGTTGCAACCTGCACAGATAGAGGGACCCATCCTGGAGCCTGAACAGGTGAAGGAGCTTGTGCCGCAACCTGGACAGGTGGGAGGGCTTGTGCTTCAATCTGGGCAGAATGAAAGGCATGTGATTCAATCTGGACTGGATGATAGTATTATGATGCCACCTGGACAGAATGAAGGTATTATTATACAGCCTGGGCAGATGGAGGGGCTTATGATGCAGTCGGGACAGAATGAAGGGCTTATGATGCAGTCTGTGAAGATGAAGCCGACTATGATGCCGCCTGGGGAGGTGGAGGGGCATATGATGCAGTCTGGGAAGATGGAGCAGTTTATGACTCTGCCTGGGCAAATAGAGGACCTTATGATACAGCCTGGACAGATGGAGCAATTTATACTGCAACCTGGACAGAATGAGGGACCTATGCTACAGCCTATGCAGACGGAAGAGCTTATGGTGCAACCTGTGCAGGGGAAGGGGCCTATGCTGCAGCCTAGACAGATAGAGAGGCCTGTACCAAAGCAATTAACTTTACCATACAAGCTAAAGTCCAAGAGAAAGTTTGCCAGGAGGAATGACAAGAGCGGATCTCTGGTGTACCTGACTCAGAAGTTTGTGGCTATCCTTAAATCAGTTCCTCGAGGGGTCATGGACCTCAATGATGTGGCAATTAAGCTGAATGTCCACAAGCGGCGTTTGTATGATATCACCAATGTGCTGGATGGCATTGGCCTCCTGGAGAAGAAGGCCAAGAATCTTGTCCGGTGGGTAGGGCCTGAAGCAAATATCTTGCCAGCCTTTGAACAGGTGACCCAGTTGGCAGAGTTGGAGATGACCAGTGAGAATCACCTGGATGAAATGATAGTAGAAACAGAAAACCTAGCCAGCTTCTCAGATAGCTCTGAGACTCAGCAGAAAGTCTTCATGAATGCTGAAGAGCTTCAGGATGTGTCATCCTTGGATGAGCAGTTTTTATTTGTGGCCAAGTCCCCAGAAGAAACTGAGCTAGAAGTACCATCCCCAGATACCACCTCTGCATCCCTAGAAGAACCCTTTTGAGGCCTACTGCTGTAAAGTAGATGACTAGGGCACAGGTAACAAAGTTTAAAAGGCTTCAAGAAGCTTTTATTTGAAAGTGACGTCCCCACCTACGTCCTTCCCTATCAATGCACGATCTTTATAGTTTCGTCTAAATGAAAATGTCCTTGATTTGTTTTGAACAGTTTACACATTTCAGAATTGTTTGGAGTTATGTTATGTTGACTTGAACTTTATGCTCAGATTTATGTTTTCAGTTTTGAGAGTAAGGACAAAACAAGATTTTCCATGAACAGTTTGCCTTCATCATCCAACTTTAGAAGAGCATGGACTCACTCCTGTGGGGACCAGTTTGGTTTTTAGAACATTCATGGAAATGGTCTGTTACTGACTTTGTATATTTACTTAAGTAAAGATTTCCTGTTAAAATAACTTCTTTTTCTAGAAAATAAGTTTTCTTTTACTGCTAAAAAGAGTGAATTTAATGTTAGTTAATGTTTCCTTTTGGAAAAAAATTGCATCTTGAATCAACCTAGTAGAGTTTCCTTTTGAAGCATTTTAGTACAGTTATTTTATTTAGCAAATCATTCTTTAGCTCTTTGCTGTTTAGATAATGGATCTGAAATATGAAAAGATCTTTAGATTTTCATCTTGTATAGCAAAAAATGTATGTATGAAAAAGTTAAAGACAGAGGGGCTATGTTATAGATAAAAATGTATAGTATCTGTATAGGTATAGTATATATAAATTTATAGTGTAGAGTAAATGCATAAAAATATGGATCTATTTCTATTTCCCCCTCAAATACTCATGTAAAAACTCTATAAAATGGTCTGACAGATGTATATACTCTCAAGGAAACACAGACCATATCTATGTTTAATTTAATCTTATAAATGAGTGATTTTTTTTTTGGGGGGGGGGAGTATTTTACATTTCTAGATGGTATCCCCAAAGTCTTTATTTAGTCTAAGGCTTAAGGCTTAGGACATCCTGTACACTGTTTCACTACCTCTATAATTTTTTTTTCTTGCAACAGAATACTAGTAGTATAATCCCCATTTTCCAGATTAAGAGCCTTATATGCAAAATAATTAAGTATCCACGATTTCACAGCTAGGAAGTAGTGAAGTGGAGCTCAAAATGTGGTGTTCTGGTTCAAAGTCCCCCTGTAATATTAGGACCCACTTTGTATATGAATTAGAGGATCCTTTGAGAATCAATGAAATTAATTATTTTGATTAGATTAAATTAATTAAAATTTAATAGAAGTGGTACATATTAGACCCTTAATAAATGTTTATGGATGATAAATTGAATGAAAATTAGACAAAACAAAATATTCCATGTGACTTTGTTTCATTAAAATTTTCATCTTTCAAACAGTTGTGTTTGTATTGTATAATCACAAAGAATATTACCTTAGACTGTTGGTTAAAAATTTTAGGAAAGTAGGTGAAGGTTGCATGCCTGGACTGTTGGCTCTGGCATATAAAAGATAGGTGACTGGACATTTTGTTGTCTTCCTTTGGTACTGATGAAGGGGCTACTGTTCAAAATGTGTCAATGCATGTAGTCCATTTAACTCTATAGATACAGATTGGAAGCCAGGCTGAAATGTCCAAACAAAGACTCCATAATTTCAAAAAGAAAAAAAAAAAAAGAACAATAACAAATAAACACACAACCATAGCTTTGAACTGAAAAGTTAAGAGAACAATCCCTGGTATATCTAGAAATCCATAATAATAGTTAATTCAAAGATTTGCCACAATAAAATGGTAATAAAGTTAACACCTTCTTCAAAGCTCTTTTATTTTCAAGTTCTGTCTCACTTAGGGATGAAGGTTTTCTCTGGACTTTATTTTCTATTAATCAGCATTTCTGTGTCCACTTGGTAATATTGTACAACCATTTTAATTAGCATGAATTCAAAATTGCTGCAGTTAAGGGGCTACCTCATTTAAACTTAAAAAAACCTTAAATCTTAATATTATAGCTACATTTCTTTGTAACTCATTTTATTATCCTGTAACCTGGTTATGTTTTATGTACCTTTCATTATTACTTGAAAGTTATTAGCACAAAATTTATCACCAATTTAAAAATTCCATTTTGTTATTAAATTTTGTCAATTGCAAAATGCAGAACATAGGAAAAAATAGCCAAGATTAAGAAAGAGCTATTTCCTAATGGCATATCTTGGCTTCTTAGAAGAATAGGTAAGTAACGCAGTCCTCAGATCTGTGGCAACTCAACAGTGCCATTTCAGGAAGAAAAGAAATTCCATTAAGAGAATTTGTCTGTTTCAGAAGATGGGTTTTTTTTGTGTGAAATTTCATATCCCCAACCCACACCCACCTTTTTCTGCTTCTTCATTCCAGTTCAGTTCAATGTACATTTGCTAAGTGCTAACGGTATGCTCAGGACTGTCTTGTCTAGTTTCATTAAACCCAAGAGAAAAAGAGGGTCACCAATCCCTACATAAAGATGCCCTCATCTGCCTACTTGACTTAGTTTTAAAGTATTCTATCACCTTTGTTTTACTATATTTTAATTTATTTTGTTAAGTTACATTTCCCAAATACATTTCAGTCTGGTTGGGGCCCTCTTGCAAGTGTTGGGACTGGATGCTCCCTGTAGGCAGTGGGTTTAACACTTCTGATCCGGGGCTCATACCCTATCTTGCAATCCCTCCCTGCTGGAGTTTCTAATCTGGGTCAAAGAAAGACAACATTTGAGGGATTTTGGGACATAAAAATGTTTCTGCAAGGAACTTTTGTAAGAAAAAATTCTTCAAGAACTGGAGAACTACAATGAAGTAGGAGCAATGAGTCTCAAAGGAGTGAGTCCTTTGTGAAGTCCCTCTCCCTCCATGACACTTTATGTAGCCAACTGTTTCTTACCATAATTTGGAAGGGCAGTATTTTGTGGCATCTTGGCCAAAGGTCAGAGACTTGGGCACCTGTCCCTTACAATGTGGAAGGGGCTTCAGAATGCTTTACTACTGAAAATCCTCTTAGCATCATCCAGATTATTCTAAAACACATACCTATCCTAGTTTTGAGCCTCTTCTTTCCACCCAAATAGTAAAGAAAAAGAAAAAAATCTCAGTCTGAAAATTCATTCTTACTGCTTTTATAGGTTTCCTTATCAGCTTTTGCTCATTCTGATCTTCAACACTCCAGACAGTGTACCTATCTTTGAAAAATCTCGGGTACTCAGGATATAAAAATATGGTTCTTTCTATCTTCTGTTAGAACACATTCAGAAATAAGTGAATGTAAGAAACCGACAATCAATATTAATAATAATAATTAAAAGTCACATTCCCAAAGTAGTTCAAGGGCTGCCAAGTACTTTAGTCCTCAAACCTAATCCTACACCTAAACCTGAAACCTACATCCTCAAACTTAATCCTCAAGTTCACCTCTTGAAGCAGGTACTGTTTTTATCCCTAATTTACAGACAAGGAAACTGAGTCTCAGGGTGATTCAATTGACTTGACTAAAGTAAACGTACTAAGTGTGTGGAACTTGGGAAGAGTGGAATTCTAAATCAACTTTTTCTTGGCTACAAATTCAATTATTAATATTCTGGACCATCTCACCTTCTATAACACACAATAATTCTGTTGGGGTTTTTTTTTTTGGTGGGGCCAGGGGACACTAACAACTGAGGGGACAAGAGAAGTCCTGTTGAAGGAGATAGAGGAAGAGGGATAAGTGATGACTGTACCTGGCATTATTATAACACTATAGGTTATGCAACACTTTCAGAGATGAAGGGTGGGAAGAGGAGAGAAAGGAAAAGAGAGAAGACAGAGACAATAGTGGGAAAGAAAAAAAAAAGAATATTTTCTGCTCATATTAGAAAAAAAGAGGGGAGAAATGGACTAATAAGCAAAAATAGTAAGAAAGAGAACCCTGACATTTGTTATGTGGCTAAAATGCATGAGAAGTAGGATTTTCTGCTATCAGGGTCACTCAACCATCCATCTATTGGCTCTGTGTCTGTTTTATTGCACATTAGTATTACTATGCTTTTGGCTTATTATTAGTAGGATTATAATTGTGATGACAGTTGTATGAAATCCTAAAACACTGAGGAGTTTCTTCAAAGGTATGTATGATCATTTGAGAAAAACAATATGATCTAACAATGTATGCAGGAAAGCAAAGTGGGTGAAAGATGTCTGCTGTTCAAATCATTGTGCACCATTAAAGGTAAAGCCTATGTAGCTCGGTGTATACAAATATCAGTGTGTGTGTGTGTGTGTGTGTGTGTATACACATATATGTATGTACATATATATTCATTCGTATTTATACACTATTATGCATGTGTGTATATGTGTCTGTCTATGTCTCAATCATGGCAAACCATTGAATAACTTATGTAGCTTGCCCATATCATTCATATAAATCAATATATATATATATATATATAGGTATATGCATATATATGCATTCCATATATTATGCATGAAAGCATATATGCAAACACAAAGATAATGATAACAATGAGACAACACACCAGAATCTGAGGGATGTATCCAAGGTAGTGCTTAGGGAAGAATTTATATCTCTAGACTCCTTTATTCACAAAGGAGAGAAGGAAAAGATCAGTGAATTGGGATTGAAACTCCAAAAAAAAATCCTTGAAAACCAATAAATTTTAAAAATCCAATTAAATAGCTAAGTATACATTTTGAGTATATGTGTGTGTATTTGTATGTATGTATATGTATGTATGTATGTATATATGATGGGCAAGCTCTCCACAAATATATCTATATAGTACATATGTGTTTGTGTAAATTTAAAAATTTAAGAGGTATTTCTGTAAATTTAAAATTTTAAGAGGAATTTGTGTAAATTTAAAAGGAAGAGAAATCCAAGCTATCTTTAGCCATAAGGGAAAAATGCCTTTGGAAGCTTGCAGAATTCCTTTCTGATTGCAGACTATTTAGAATCTTTTTAATAGCAGTATTGTACTGTGGTGTTATATAACTGCTAATCAAGAAACAATATAGTTTCAAAAACTTGAGAATGACTACCTCATAAAGGACAATGGAGAAGTACATTATATAATTAGGTTGTAGCAAATAATAAACAAGGAACTCTGTCAATGAATTAGAGGTAAAAGATTGACAACAGGGAAATGTGATTGAAAAAAAATGACAGGTGAGTTTCATGGTCAAATAGTGAGGAATAACAGCAGTGTTCCAATAATCTGAGTGTTCCAATAATATCCGTAGGCTAGAAGTAAGACAATCCGTCAGCTTGCCGAGTAGATCCCTGGACAGGACTTATGATAGGACATATATAGACATTCTTCTATACCCTTTTCTATAATTCTCTCTTATATTGATGACCTGGGTTCCCATAATTGTGTAATGTAGTTTCTCATTATTTCCTTCATTTCATATTCATTTGTTCTGAAAATAATTTTGAAATAATTGAAAACTTAGTTCTAAAGAAATGGTTGTCAGAGTAATAGAATCAATAGATAATTTCATTAAGGATAATGGCAATAATGAGAAAAATACCAGGATTTTGGAGATGCAAACAAAGTATTCCTCAGGGGAGAATTTATATCTCTAGACCCTTAAACAAAAGAGAGAGAGAAAAATGCTGATCAATGAATTAGACATTCAACTAAAAAATAACAATAAAATAGAAATTCTGAAAATGAAGTTAACAAATTTAATGCAGAAATAAAACTAAGTGCTGCTTAAAAAACACAATACGTTATTAGCTTATCTAATTAAAAATAGAAAAAATTATCAACAATAATAAAGAAAAACGTGCTATTATTTTTGAGCATTTATTACTTGGGAAATATCTTTTATTCTTATAAATTTGAATGAGTTCCTTCTGTATTTTATACATGTCAGCTTTAGCAGAGAAAATTATTGTGAAGATTATTTTTCCCATTTAACTTTTTTCTTCTAATCTTAGATGTATTTGGATTTGTTTATGCACAAACTTTTAAATTTTTATATAATCAGAAGTGTTCATGTTATCTTTTCTGATCCTCTGGATCCCTTGTTTGGTTATGAACTCTTCCTCTCCAGAAATTTACAAGATAATTTCTTCCTTATTTTTCTAATCTGCTCTTGATGTGACCTTTTATAAATCATGTATGCATTTGGAGTTTATCATGGTATTTCATATAAGATACTGGTCTAAGGGCCTAATTTTCTCAGCAGTTTTTTGTTTTGTTTTGTTTTGTTTTTGTTTTTTTTTTTGTTTTGTTTTGTTTTTTTTTTTATTTTTTTGTTTTTTGTTTTTTTTGCAGAATCGTGAAACTTTACCCATAATAGCTGGGGTCTTTTAGTTTATCAAACACTAGATTACTAGGTTTATTTACTTCCATATGCTTGCTGTCTACTTAATCTGTTCCACTGCTTGATCTGTCTATTTCTTAAGCAGTATGATTATGTCCTTATGATTGCTACTTTCTACTATAATTTGAGAGAGACTTGGTGCTCTTGGGCCCCTTCCCACTTTTTTCACTATTTCCTTAAGATTCATGATCTTTTGTTCCAAATGATGGATTTTGTTTAAAAAAAAATCACATTCTTTGGTAGTTTGATTGGTATGGTTCTGTGCAAGGAAATTAAATGAGGTAGTGTTTTCATTTTTATTATGTTGATTCAACCTTGCTTTTCAGTCATTCAATTGTGTCCTATTCTTAGTGATCCAATGGACCGTAATCAATTGTCCATGAGGTTTTCTTCACAAATATTTTGGAATAGATTATTTCCTTCTCCTATGGATTAAGGCAAACAGAGCTTAACTGATTTACCCAGCTTCACACAGTTAGTAAATATCTGAGGTCAGTTTTCAACTTGGGTCTTCTTGATTCTAGGCCCAGTATTTTGTCCTCTGACCCATTTAGTGCCTCATATCAAGCTACTGATGAATAATTAATATTTTCCCAAATATTTAAGTCTGTAGTTCTTTAAACAATGTTTTGAAATGTATATTCAAATAGTTTCCTTATGAATATCAGTTTGTAGACTCCCAATGATTGTATACATTATGTTGTTATTTTAAATTTAAATTTTCTCAAGCTTTCTTTGAAAGCTGGGATTTATTGGTAACATATTGAAGAAGCTGATGATTTATGTCAAATTATATTATATTATCTAACTTTGCTGAACTTATTAGCGCTTCCAATTTCCTTTTTTATTAGGCCTTTGGGGGTTTACTCTAAGTACACCATCCTATCATTTGCAAAAAAGTAGTGCTTGTGCTGCTTCTTTGCCTGTGCTTATTCCTTCCATTAATTTTGCCTGGCTTGTTGTTATAACTAGCATTTCTAAGACTGTGCTTAAAAGTGGTACTTTCAGTGTACATCTTACTTAATCTTTGATCTTGTTGGAAAGAACTTTGTTTTATCTTCATTACTTATTATACTAGACCTTGCTGTTGTTATTAAAGACAATTAATTATGTTTAAAGTTTTCCTCATATTAAATCAGTACTACATTACTGACCTAAATGCTGCTGTAGCTTCTTTGTTGACATTTTCTTTTGGGATATTGATCTATAGTTTTCTTTCTCTGTTTTGACTTTATCTGGTTCAGGTATCAAGACCATTTTTGAAATAGAATCACTTCCTTTTAAAATTTTTGCAAACACATTGTGTAATATTGAAATTAACCACCTACTGAATACTTGATACTTTCTTGTGAATCCATTTGATTCCAGGAATTTTTTCTTTGGAAATTAATTTCTGGCTTATTTAGTTTCTTTTTTTTTTTTGAGACTGATCGTTTAAAATGTCTATTTCCTTTTATGTTAATCTGGTTATTTTACATAGAAGTATTCTTCCATTCCATTTAAGCTGCTGGATTTATGGGCATCGAATTTGGCAAAATTGTTTCTACTAATGTGTTTTATTTCTTCTTCATCTGTTGCATATTCTTATTCCTCTTTAATACTTAAAGTTTGGTTTTCTTTTTAATTAAATTAGCTAATGGTTTCTCTTTTAATTTAAAAAAAAAGTTTCTAGTTTAATTTGAAATTCAATATTATTTATGCTTTCAATAACTTCAGTTTCTTTAGTTGACACAATTTCTGTTTTGATATTTCATTTTATTTTTAGTTTTGCTAATTTGATTTGTTTTTAATTGCATGCCCAATTCCTCAATCCTTTTCTTTCTATCTTTGATTAATAAAATAGTTTAGAGATATAAATTTTCCCTTCAGAACTCCTTTAGCAACATCCTCAAATTTTTGTTTTATTGTCCCTAATCCACTCCATTTTTGAATAGACTGCTGATTGCATACCCCATTTATACAAAGTAAGTTCCACCTACTTTGCCTCTCCCCCTCCTTTATTCTTTCCCCATCTTTTTCCTCTCTTCTTTTAACTTCATCAAAACATAAGATAAACATGCCCAGGCCTGCTATCCTCTATGACCTCCTATTACATTCAGCTTGTAAAGAGACCCATGTAATATCTTTCCATCCTTATACATTATTTCTTTCAAGTTGTTCACTTGTATTTACTTTTTTATGGTTTTTTGTGATTTGTATTTGTATTTCTAAGTTTCTACTCATCTCCTTTTTCTCTATATAGAATTATACTAACTTTTGCTGGAAATGTTATTTGGTTTTATGCTTCTCTCTCTTGCCTTTTGGAATATCATGTTCGATGTTTTTGCTCTGTTGTAGCAGCTACTGAATCATGGGTGATCTTGACTGTTATTCCTTGGTATCTGACTTTTTTTACGCTGTTGGTGGTAATTTTTTTCTCTGATCTGACCATTTCCTGTTTTTGCTTCAAGATTGCTAGGAGTTTATCCAGCATGCCCCACCCCCCAAAGATTTAGTATAGTTTTAAGCTTTAATACATAGTAAAATTTAAACCCTAATTTTAATATCTATTGAAAACTTGAAATCAAACTAAAGTTTTTAGAATACACTGTATTTTCTTAGGAAGAAATGAGATGTAGCTATGGGGCACAGTGGATGGAGCACTGGCCATGGAGTCATGAAGATCTGAGTTCAAATCCTACCTCAGATGCTTGATTCTTACTAGCTAAGTGAGCCTGGGCAAGTCACTTATCCCTGATTGTGTCAAAAGGGAAAAAAAAACAGAACAAAAAAGAAAAAGAGGAAGAGGAAGAGGAGGAGAAAGAGGAAGAGAGGTAATGAGTATATACTTTCATCATCCTCTGGTTCTCTAGTTGTAATGGCTTTGAAAAGTTTTATTTCTTATAATATTTCTAACCTTTTTGTCATGCTTTTCATGCAGCCTAGTAATTATTAAATTATTTTTCCTTGATATGGGTTGATTGATTTTTATATCCAATACCTTATATTTTGTTTTATTTTTAATTCTTTTGATTTTATCTTAATATTTCTTGTAATCTTTTGGAGTCATTAACTATTAATTCAGATTCTTTGGCCATTTCTCTACTGATGAAAGAATTTTAGAGTTATATATTTCTGTCAGATGCCTATATATCTTGGATTTCAAATCTTTTCCAGATGTGTTTAACAGAGATATATTTTCCCATTTGACTGCTTCCTCTCTTATCTTAAATACATTAATTTTGTGTAAAAAGTATTTCTTATATATTTGAAATGATCTACTTTACTTTTCTAACTGCTTCTATCCTTTGTTTTGTTAAGAATTTATCCCCTCTCCATATGTGTGACAGGTATAAAATCTTTATATAATTTTTAATAGTGTTATTTTTAATATTCAGGTCATTTTCCATTTCACAGTTATCATGAGATGGAATATAAAATACTGGTCTAAGTTCAACTTCTACTAGATTACTTTCTAGTTTCCCAAGAAGTTATTGTCAAGTAATTTGTATCATTCTTAGATAATTTATATTTTTATGTTTATAAAACATTATTTCTGATTCTCCTTTAGCTAGTTTGTTCTATTTATCTACTTTTCTATTTTATAACTCTAACCAAACAATTTTGATGAGAGCTGCTTTATGATATACTTAAAGTGTAGAAGTACTGTTCATTTTTCCTTTATTTCCCTTCATATTTAGGTCTTTTGTTCCTCCATAGGAATTTGCTGATTTATCTAGATATGTAAAATATATTTTCCTAGTAGGATTGGCACAGCATCAACTCTGTAAATGATGTTTTCTGAGGTAATCATATATTGGCATGAACCATCTATCTAAATTCTTTCTTCCTTCCTTCCTTCCTTCCTTCCTTCCTTCCTTCCTTCCTTCCTTCCTTCCTTCCTTCCTTCCTTCCTTCCTTCCTTCCTTCCTTCCTTCCTTTCTTTCTTTCTTTCTTTCTTTCTTTCTTTCTTTCCTTTTCTTTTCTTTTCTTTTCTTTCCTTTTCTTTTCTTTTCTTTTCTTTTCTTTTCTTTTCTTTTCTTTTCTTTTCCTTTCTTTCTTTCTTTCTTTCTTTCTTTCTTTCTTTCTTTCTTTCTTTCTTTCTTTCTTTCTTTCTTTCTTTCTTTCTTTCTTTCTTTCTTTCTTTCTTTCTTTCTTTCTTTCTTTCTTTCTTTCTTTCTTTCTTTCTTTCTTTCTTTCTTTCTTTCTTTCTTTCTTTCTTTCTTTCTTTCTTTCTTTCTTTCTTTCTTTCTTTCTTTCTTTCTTTCTTTCTTTCTTTCTTTCTTTCTTTCTTTCTTTCTTTCTTTCTTTCTTTCTTTCTTTCTTTCTTTCTTTCTTTCTTTCTTTCTTTCTTTCTTTCTTTCTTTCTTTCTCCCTCCTGAGGCAATTGGGGTTAAGTGACTTGCCCAGGGTCACACAGCTAGGAAGTGTGAAGTGTCTGAGACCAGATTTCAACTCAGGTCCTCCTGACTTCAAAGCTGGTGCTCTATCCACTGCACCACCTAGCTGCCCCTAAATTCTTTACTTCTTTAAGGAAAAAATTAAAATTGATTTTAGATAAGCAGTGAATGTGTTTTGGTATATTTCCTATATAATTTATACTTTTTTAGTTATTTTGAACAAGACTAATATTACCTCCTTGATTTTTTTTTTATTTTCCTATAGAAATGCCTTTATTTTTTGTAGGTTTATTTTTATAATCTTCTTGAATAGTCTCTAGCACTTCCATTACATTGAAACAGGTCAGTGCTATACTTTTGTAGTCATCCTTCATTACCTATTCTTATTTAATTTTTCTCTTTATTTCTTTAAAAAAAATCTAAGTTGATCAGTGAATCTTTGAGTACCCCTGGCCTTGGTCTCTTTAGATATCCTATCTTTTCCTACTCACCCAGAGATGCCTCCTACAGTGTCTCCTGGTTGTAACTACTGCTTTGGGGGAGTCAACTTAAGCAGAATTAATTTTATTCTAGTTTCTCCTCTACTTTAATCCTTTAAGTAGCAATAGTGGATAGAGTACTGGGGTTGGAATCAGGAATTCTGAACTACAATCTGGCTTTAGACATTTACTGACTGTTTGACCCTGCAAAGTCACTTCACCTCTTTTTATCAAAGTTTCTTCACTTGGAAAATGAAGATAATATCAGCAACTAGCTCATGGGGTTGTTGTGGGGATCAGAGATTATATTTGTAAAGTGCTAGTATAGTTCTTGGCACATGGCAGGGCTATGTAAACACGAGTTACATAATTATTCTTATTGTATTTCTCATATTCCGAAAATGATGGTGATATTTGATAATCCAGTCTGAAATAGTTTCCATTTTTGTGGATAAGTTTATTTTCCGTGTACTCTACCCTGGTGAGACCACATCTGGAATATCATGTTCTCAGTGTTCCATCGTAGGATGTATATTGATATGGCAAATACTGGGTGAAGGAGGACAATGAAGGTGATAAATAGTCTTGTGTTATGAGGTAGGAATATTGATATAGGACTTCAATATTTGAAAGGGTATATCTCTTGCATAAATCTTGTTCATGATGCCAGAGGGCTGGATTATTAGCAGTGACCAAAACTAAATTAGTTTAAGTTATGTCAGGAGAAATTGACTAACTACTCCAAAGTAGAATGAACTCCTTTTGGAGTTAGTCATCTGCTATCAAAAGCTCTGCAATTAAAGGATGGATGACCACTTGGTTTTGAGAAAGAAGGAAAAGTATGAATTCCTTTTTAGATATGATTTGGACTACAGAACCACACTATTTTCTTCTGACTCTGAAGATGTTAGTTTTGTTTAAAATGTGATAGAACACTTCTTCAGCATATTTATTAAAAGAAAAAATGACCAGAAGATAACTTGAAAGGAGTCAGTGTTATACAACATAAAAAGGACTGGACTTAGATTATTTTGTAAATCATAACGTCTGAGTTTCGGTCGCCGTTCTGCTGTTTACCCCTGTGACTTTGGTCATGTTACACAAATTGTCTGAGCCTTTGTTCTATTGTAAAATTAAAAGGATAAAGTAGATGCTCTTTAATATCCTTAGGCCACTTTTATACTTCCATGCTTATAGAATGTTATCTTGTTGAATCCAATGTGATATTAATGAACTAATGAAAGAAAAAAAACTTCTTTTAGTCCTTATTATGTGACAGCCATCATGATAAGCCCTGGACTACAAAAAGAGGGTACAGTAGTACCCTCTTCTCTCAAGAATTATGCACTCTAATTGGAGAAGTAACACATGTCAGAGGATGATGGTCAAGGATGAGAATTTGGGGTCAGGAATATTCAAAGAATGGTGAACAGAGACATAGAGGAATAGATCAATACAACCTCTTCTGAAAAAAAAAATAGCTGATTGATCATGATACTAAATTAGCAACTGGATTAACTAATTTGTCGCCTTCTCAACTCTTTAATTTGGTGTCACTTTGAGAGGTTGGCTTTCTATTTCTGTGTCCTAATATAAACCTTTGAGGGTAGAGTTCAAGGGAGTGGAAATCCTGAAGTAAAATTTGAGAGGAAGGAATTGTCTTTTATTCCTTCAAAAAGAGGATGGGTACTGGCAAGGTACTCATCTTTGATGGTATCCAAGGTACACAAGGTCTTTAATGATGAAGAAGAAAGAGAAAAGGAAAGAAACAGAAAGAATGAAAGGAAGAGATGAGTAAAGATCTTGAAGAATTGTTGCTGTGTAGAAGAGGGCAGTTTGTAGATGCTAGATGGACTTAATATGCAATTTAAGCAAAGCAGGAATGATGAGAGAGAGCAGAACTTGAGAATAGCAAGCATTCCAAATAGCCATTGAGGGGAAAATGAGAGAGAGAAGGGAAACCTTGCCAAGTAGCATTGAGACCCCAGGGGAAACCAGAAAATCTGATTTCAATAACGCTTTGCAAGGTTCACCTCCTAGTCAGCTTCATCTACTGTGCTCCCTCTATTCAAGGAATACACACACTTTTTTTAAAGGCAGTTGGAGTTAAGTGACGTGAGCAGGGCCACCCAGCTGGGAAGAGGCTGAGTTTGTATCTGAACTAAGGTCCTGTGGACACCTGCACTCTTTCCATGGCAGCTGCCTCTTAATTCATACACTTCTTTTGAAGGTGATTGCCAAATCATATTGTTAGCCCTGCTTTTTTTTTCTTTCTCTAGTCTCTTCTGGACTTTACTAACCAGATATTTCCACATGGAAGTCTCAGCCCAAATTCGCCATATCTAAGAGCAATTTTAGATTTATTATTTCCAACTTTGTACAGACTGACCCATTCTCTTGATAGGCCACTTTCTTTCTTCCAGACCATTTGTATTGGAAACTTTGAAATTGTCTTTGAGTTTTCCCTCTATTTTGGCCTTTTTCTGTCCTTTTTATGTAGCCACTCCAAGCCTAAAGATTATTCTTTCATGTCTCTTGTCTCTGTCCTTTCTTTTCTTTTCCTCGTGATACTTGTTCATGTCCAACCTCTCAAGAAAATGTTACTGGCCTCCTTTTTACATTTATTCACTGTCCTTTTCTTGTCTCCCTCTAGACATCTGTGCCATATTTTCCTTCTTAAAACACCATTTGTTTCCTATCAGTTCCCTATTCACAACTTTCCATCATTCTCTGTTGCTTACTTAGAACAGAATTCAGTTCTCTCACCATCTCCTTCAGTCTACTTTTCTGACTTTACCTCCAACTATTCCTCAGCATGAACTCTATTTTCCAAGTGGCCTGGTCAAGTCATTTGACCTGAAATTACAACCTTCCCAGGATTCTCCTTTGGCATTCTGGTGAAGCCCATGGCCTCTAACCTTTCTCAGAATCATGTCTGAACATCTTTGAAGGAAATATTACGTTTCATTTGGGGGAGGGAAAAGAAAAATAAAACTATCGTTTTTCCCCCACTGAGGTTCACAGACTACCATAACTCTATCAAATTAAAAATTTCATCCTAGTCTCTGTTTACCCAAATATCACTCATACTGCAATGTCTCAAGGCCTTCTTATTCCTTGAAGCTTCTAACAACCAGTCTAACCTGTATCAATTTCTCTCCATCCTTTCATTTCCCTTATCACTTTCTTTCTGTTCTTTTCACATTCTGCCTCGTGTTATCCAACTTTTCCTGTATGGGTAACTTATTTTACTGACTAGATGACAAACTTCCCATAAGCTGCAGTCATGGTGGAGTCAGAGGGTTAGAGTTGGAGACATCCCTGTGTCTTCACATGATTCCTAATATAATATTTAACACATAGTGAGTCCTTTATAAGGGTGTGAATGGTTGAGTTCAGAAACAATACTATAGAAAAAGAAATAATATAAAGTCTAGGTGGTATATAAAATAGTACCGCAATCTTCTGTTTAGTTGCTTACTGGCCAGTTCCTGTGTATTAAAAATATGTAAGTGGAGCAGTGGTAGTAATGGTATTAGGACCAGTGTGATTACTTTATTATCTTTTAGTATAAAGTTCAAAAGAGACTTGCATAAAAGCTATTACCTAGAATTCTCTAGAAGATGGTCTAAGTGGTTTGACTTTAGAAGTAGCGTTGGATTGAATGAAAAGTCAAGACAGTCTCTGAATTTCTTTCTCCCCAAGCCTCTACTAATGTAAACCTTAAGGGTATTAAGATAAAGTTTTTCAGTTGCTTTAGACAGACTTTTGGCCAAGCAATCCTAGAAGCATTTAATTAGTGCTCTATAATTTTCCACGAGCACCTAATAGTTTCCATTTCAATGAATATACTTTTTTTAAAAAAAATTGGAAATGATAATGAAGTAATGGAATAGAATATTCTGACTTTCTCCCTGTGGCTTTCCTTTCACAATTGGGTACAATAACTTGGTGGTTGAAATTAAGGACATATTCCATTAATGTTCTTTTTATAAAATCTCTCCAGATATTCTAGGGCCATCTATTTACTACTAGATTGACATTACCTTTATCATCTGGGACAAGCCACTTACCCTTCCTTAGCCCCAGGTTTCTCAGCTACAAAACAAGAGGGTTCAACTAGGTGACCTTTGAGGTCCATTTTGGCTCTTGATCTATATTCCTACCCCATATTTAGGATTCTCTGATGTTATGGTCCTCTCCAGAGAACAAAAGACAAACAACAGCCTCTGTGAGTAGTAGTAGGAGTTGTCCTTTGGGGGATTCGACTGGAATTGACCAGTTAGAAAACATAGCTTCTCCTGTCTTCTCCTCTCTGAATGAATGTAAATAGCAGTCTTTTCTGTTTTATCCAGAAACCCTGAGGGTCTTCCTTCCCCAGGTTTATATACATACATGTGTGTGTGTTTTGGAGGAATGATGTCCCTTTTGGTTTTCTCTCTGAACTTCCATTTTATCTGTCAGGGTTGTTCTTTAGAGAGTGAGCATTACTCTTCCCATCATGATTTTAGTTATTCCAGAGGATTGGGGACTCATACTTCTCACAGAATCCTATCTGGGCTACTCCACAATACTGATTAATCAGTTCATATTTCTCATTATAAGTCAAACATCATTTAGCTCTGATAAAGGCATATTTGCTGAGAAGGTATAGCAAGAACAGAAGTACAAAAATGTCTCCCAAACTGGGGCACACTTTCCTCTTGGCACACACTAGGTCCCTGCAGAGTAGACTCAAGTTTTAAGTGGTGGAGATAAAACATCCCCACACTCATATGGGGTATACATCATCTCTCCTTTATAAAAGGTCCCTGGGGAGAGTAGGCTTGAAGCAAAAGGTACTAAAATACAAATCCTACATGTGACTGAGGATTGTCCCCTGGCCCTGGAAGCTGCTTCTCTCCCTTCTTGAAGTGTCATCATTCCAGTTCGGGGTTTGATATAGTCAGTAGATGAGCTCTCTCCTTTGCTTGTCGGCAGCGGTGTTGGCTGGAAACTTGGCAGGGGCTATTATACCTCCTCCAATCATTAGGCCCTCGTTTTTCCAGCCCTTTATTGAAAAATTCTTGTTTTAAGTCAGGGATTTTTTTCTCTTTTAATAGATGGAAAAATCAAGTCTTCTCTTCATATCTGTTCTCTTCTTCTACCAGTAGCACTGTTGGGCTAGAGTGGGAGTTTTACATTTTTTCCCATTTGGTTTTCTAAATGAGTTTTTTTTTTCCTTTCAGAGTATCCTTCCTAAAACGTGTTCATTTCTCCATAGTGTTTTTCCTCTGTCTCTTCTCTTCTTGGACTGACCTATCATTCCCTTGAGGACCCAGGGCCAAAACAAGTTGGAGCTTCATGTGGTGTTTCTTTTCAGTCATGTGCATTGCTGAATCCTAATCCCTAGCTAAATGGGTAATTGATATTATTTCATTGGCTTTGTTAATGCATTTATGCAGTCATTCATAAACCGCAGTGCTATATACATGTGAATAATTATTGTTCTGCCTTAGAATTTGATAGCTCTTTTTAGTGGGCTCTCTCTTCCCTGGAGTTCCTACAAAATTCTCGAGGAAAGAGAAAAAAGCCCCAACTATTGGGTCTTAAATATGCAAAATGAGCAATAATGATTAGACTGACGAAATCCCACCTGAACCCAAACCAATTCATTTTGCATTAGACATTTTCTCGTACTGATGATATGCAAAAAGGAATCTTTTGCTCATCTTATTACCAATCTTCAATTCACTACCAGGGCCTCCAAAGCAGTACTGTCTAAGCACTCAGGAAAATGATAGCTTATTACAGCTTCAAAGGGAAGATTGACTGTACTTTCCAAACACTAACTGGACCTTTTTCTATATGCCAGATGACCTGAGATTAAGGCCCACAGATATCAGATACTTTTTGATGGGTGGCAGTCTTAAAGATAAATAACAAAAACAAAAACCCCACAAAATTGTCCTACTATATACTATTCCACAGTGACAATCATGTACTCATAAATTTATATCAGTATAATTTATTTACCTTTCAATAAATACACTGTCTCGTCACAAATGGCAGTCTGATTCCAGGATAATGAGGTATAATCTGTTAACATACAGCCTAAAAGCCATCACATGATGATGATTTGCTAGCGAGAACAGAGAAGTCGTCTTACCTTTGAAAAGGCAGTGGAAAATGTGAGCTGCTAAAATGCCAACTGTATTAAATGTAATCAACATTCAGTTAATGAAGGCCTAATTAACTCTTCAGAGATGGATCCTAAAGCTATGGACACAGGACCTTGGAGATGGCAAATCTCTAATTTAGCTCTGACTTTTTGGGAAACGTGCTTAGAATATCTTTGACATTTTGCCCATGAGCTGTGGAGTCCTTTATCTTCAAAATGGGACTTCATTTACTTTTGGTTGTTCACTTTAGCTATTTATACCACATATTTTGGGGGCAAATAAAACATTGGGTGTGCTGCCAACTTTAGAAGTTACATGGCTTAGCGGGTTCTTATGGATACACCATAAGTTATCAATAACCTTGTGTTTGAAATATTTGCTTCGATTCCAGGTCACCATTGAAACTTTGAATCAATAGTCTTTCTACCCCGAAAGAGAAAAGCTAATGATCAGGTGTTATTTTTATGGGGTTAGGCATATTCTATTGAAATATATAGCAGGATAGATAAAATTGATCTCTGATTTGATTTATGGAAAAATTGATTTATGATTGGGGGTTCTATTTTGTTAGATACTACATTTATGTGTCAGACATATAGGAATTTATAGTGCATGGCTTCCTCTTGTCCAGTGAAAATGAGAGGAGGAATAGGAATAAAATTTTGGTTCAATAAAGCCTTTGCTTGTGGCTCAGCTTCAATTTACCTCTGATACTTCTCTTTTAGAAACATTCCTTAAAAGTGACCTTGCTTCTGGAAGAGAATTAGACAAGATCCTGTACAATAAAATGTCTTATATTTATATGGCAGTTTTCAATTTGCAAGTTTCAAGGCAATGCTTCACCAAATTTTATTTCAAATCTGTACCAAGGAACTTAATATTATGATCTCTGCTTTGAAGGAGAGGGGAGGTGTGATGGAGGGATAGAAGAAAAAGCCTATTCTCTTTAGTTTCTGACTGGTCAACTTTCTCTCCAATCATAACTCTTTGTCAGGACATCTCCTAAGAAACCTTTTCCCCCTCCCCAACTGTTTTAGCTTCCATGACTTTTTTGGCTGTACCTGGAAGCATGAAAATTAAATTGCCTCTTTGCTGTATTATAGTTAAACAGACAGCTCAGGGAGCTATAGTAAAGAAGGAATGATGTTGGGAATAATGCTGCTCAAGAGTTGTGCTCTTCCTAATGTGAACATGCTATTCACGGAGACAGATTGCAGCACAAGCACATTTTTTTTTATCTGCTGCATAAGCGCTTGTGCATAGTTTCTCCTAAGTCCTTCATCATGGATATATTCACCAATGCTAAAGACCTTCCTCAGGGCTTTGAATGTTTGGTGTATTACGTGATTCATAAACATAATCATAGTGTTGAAAAGTAGTTGTTTTTTGGCTAGAGAGCATCTCAAGGTAATTGATATTTAAAAGTGCTGCACAATTTCCACAAGACAATTCAGTTTTCTTTCTTGCTCCTGTTTCATTTTGGATCCGATTGTTTATCCCATAGCTTTTTAATGATAGATTATCTCATTGGAGTTCCCACCCATCCATATCTTACTATTAGATGCAAGGTAGATTGTTAGATTGCTGCTTATGGACTGGTTGTCAATTATATTAAGCAAGTCTGGAAACTTTCTAGGGCTTGATGCCATCAGCACAATGTTGTCTACAAACAGGAACCTCCTGAGGCTGTCACCATCTAAAGAGTTCTGTTCAGCACGTCTTGCCTGCATATGCTGAGCAACATACTGTTGGTAAGTATGCATCTCCTTGCTCTGTGTTTTGTTTGACTTGATATTTAGAACCTGTAATATTCTCTCTAAAATATTATATTCTCTGTTGAGGTTTCTTGAGGGGCTTCTGGAGGCAGCCTTCCTTTCAATTCAGTGTAATCACCCCAAATGCAGCCAGGGGTTAAAGCCCAGATCCTTTATTGTCTCCTTCAAAGTCTTGTCTCCTTCACTTAGGGCTCGGCTAGTTTTTCTGGAGGCCTCCCAGAGTCTTGGTTTCAGTGGAGAAGTGAAGGAGGACAGCCTGCCACCACTTCTCTGTCTTCCCTGGTTCTGATTCTGGCTGAGTTTGTCCGAGCTTATATGCTCTCTTATCATAGATGTGAATCTTGTAGAACTACAGTAAGGACTAAGTACATGTACTCAATTAGAGAACTGTTAAGCATCATATTAAATAACCATTGTCTCTATCAATTCCACTGACTTAGCACCTTGTAAGAATCCTTTGTTTCAAGTTCAGAGTTCTGGCCAATCAAGAACCAATGGATCACTAATAATGATAGTAATTATAGCTAGCACTTTGAGATTTATAAAGCACTTTCCAAATATTATTTCATTTGACCCACATAGAAACCCTTGGAGATAGGTGATATTATCATCCCATTTTACACTTGAAGGAACTGAGGCAGACAGGTTAAGTCAGTTTCCCAGAATCATGAGCTAATATGTGTCTGAGGTTGGTTTTGAACTCAGATCTTTCTGACTTTAAGCTCAGCACTTCATCCCTTTTATGACCGAGCTAGACAGTGATTTTTATGTTTGTGTCTATGAAGGATACACTAATGGGCCTATTGAAATGCAATCTGTTTTTAAGACCCAGATCATATGCCAATGCCTCCAGGAAACTCCCCAATTGCTTCCAGATGAAAGTAAGTATTCCTTCAACTTGGGCACGACTTTGTGATACTTGGTGACTTCAGTAGATGATGTGATTTTGAGCAGGTAGGCTGTGAGGGTGGTAATGTGAGTTCAAGTCATCTGGGACATTGCTTTTTCAAGTATATTCATAGTATTTCTGTTGAATGGTGTAGGTTTTGCCTTTTAAATCTCTAACAACTAGAATATTGATTGCAAGTTACTTCATCAAACATTTATCAAACACCTATTATATATCAGGCATTGTGCTGAAGAGTGAGGATACAAAGGGGAAGGTCATTTGGGATGGCTAACAACATTACTATTTTGAAAATTGATGTAAATCTTTTTGTGGCCTTGTTAGTGCTGGATAGTGCCAATTAAATATATATATATATATATATATATATATATATATATATATATATATATATATATATATATATATATATATATATATATATATATATATATAAAGAGAGAGAGAGAGAGAGAGAGAGAGAGAGAGAGAGAGAGAGAGAGAGAGAGAGAGAGAAAGAGTGAGAGTGAAGTTGGAGAACCTAAAAGCTAACAACTTATTTTCAGCATCTCCTCACTAAGGGCTAGTTATAGATTTCATAACAAAGGAGGGATGGAGAGAATTTGAAGAAAATATTATGGTGTGACTAACAACTTATCCATACTAAGCTCATCATTTAAAAATATAATAGCTTTTTATTTTTCCAAATACATGCAGAGAGTTTTTAACATTCACTCTTGTAAAACCTTGTGTTCCAAATTTTTCTCCCTTTCCCTCCCCCTCCTAGACAACAAGCAATACATATAGGATAACAAGTGTAATTCTTCTAAACATATTTCTATATTTGTCATGTTGTGCAAGAAAAATCAGATCAGAAGGTAAAAAAAAAAAAAGAAAGAAAAAAATCTGAGCAAGCAATCAACAATAATACTAAAAAAGTGAAAATACTATTAATACATGTTCAGTCTCCCCGGTCCTCTCTCTGGATGCAGATGGCTCTCTCCATCACAAGTCTATTGGAATGGGCTGAATCACCTCATTGTTGAAAAGAGACACATCCATCAGAATTGATCATCATATAGTCTTGTTGTTGCTGCATGCAAAGTTCTCCTGGTCCTGCTCATTTCACTCAGCTTCAGTTCATGTAAGTGTCTCCAGGCCTCTCTGTATTCTTCCTGCTGGTCATTTCTTACAGAATAATAATATTCCATAACATTCATTTGTAAAGTTCTGATTTTCTCTCAGTTGTAATCCTTCTCTAGGAGGAGGTTTCTTTTCTCTGTCTTTTTCTCTGTCCTCTTCTTCCCCTCCAAAAGTATGGGATTGCTGGACTTGCAAATCCAAAGGACATCTTCTCCTTGACCCAATCCAGAACTGACTTCCCAGACTCTAACTTCTTCTTTTATCCTCCCAGAGAATGGACATGGAATAACTCAGGGGCTTGTGGGAAAAATACTTCAACCAATGAACTTGCTCCTCCTAAGCATGTAAACTCCTCTCCAGAAGTCTGAGAATTGTTAAGTACTGACTTAGCACTTAGTAAGAACCTAACATTCATGTACCATAACTTATTTGGCCATTCTCCATCTGATGGGCATCCACTCAGTTTCCAGTTCCGTACCACTACAAAGAGGGCTGTCACAAACATTTTTGCACATGTGGGTCCTCTACCCTCTTTTAATATCTCTTTGGGATAGTGTCCCAGTAGAAATACTGTTGGATCAAAGGGTATGCACAATTTGATAACCCTTTGGACATAGTTCCAACTTAGTCCAATAATAATAATAAAATAAAATATACCAAATAAAGAAAAAAAAGAGTTCAAGAGGAAAAAAATAATGTCATTGTTTATGTCTAAATTATGGATCCATTTTGATCTTATCTTGGTGCACGGTGTTAGATATTGGTCACTACCTAGTTTCTGCTATACTGTTTTCCAGTTTTCCCAGCAATTTTTGTCATATAGTGAGTTCTTATCCCAGTTATTGGATTTATCAAACACTAGATTACTAGTCATTGAATTGTGTCTTGTGAATCTAACCTATTCCAATGATAGACAAACGCTAGGAAATGTCCTTAGAACAGCTTGCCATAATCTAGATAATGAATATATTTGTACTCCTCGGTCTTTCTTTATGAGACCTAGCCTACCTTTTTATACCACATATTATTATTATTATTATTATTATTATTATACCATATTTTATTATTTATACCACATATTATTTTTGTGTTGTAATGACTGAAGCACAGGAGCCTATAATCTCTGAAGAAATGAAAGTAAATATCACCTCCATGACAATTGAGAGGACATAGTCAGAGGAGGAAGTGTTCTAGTTCTCATTTTACAGAGGAGGAAACTGAAACCCAGGGAGGGGAAGATACTTGCCCAAAGGCACAGAGATAGTGGATATTTGAACCTATAGCTCCTGACTCTACAGTGTTCTTTCCACTATAACACTGTGTCTCCCTTAAACTGGTGAACTTAAGAAAAGGTGGCCTAGCTGTACCCAATTTCAAACTATATTATAAAGCAGCAATCATCAAAAACATTAGATAGTGGCTTAGGAATAGAGTAGTTAATCAGTGGATTCTTTCCCATCATTACCTAGCCATTCCAACACTAACCTTAACTTTGAGATCAAAGAACCTAATTTTGATCACCAACTTACTGTGACAAATGCATTTAAGAAGTTGCAGAAGCTTTCCTTATGGAGATAGCCTAGAGCAAGATCTCTTCATGCAGGCAAGACAGCCACTAAACCACTGTTGCCTTGTGTTCCAAGAGGCTAGGAAAGAGCAACTGTACCATGGCTTGCAAAGATTCTTCCTCATGCTGCAGGCCTTTTGTTTGCCCTCAAGTCAGACTATCTTATCTCTCCCCCTCCTGGAAATTGTACTGGCTGAAACATCCTTCATATTCAAATGTTAGTCTTACTCTAACTTGTGAACACTGAGCCTTCACGGAATGGCCTATGCTAGTACCCAGGCCTAGTTTTCCTAGAGGCCTTTTGGCTTTGCTTTCCCCAGAGACCATCTGCATTATATCAGCTCCCCTGATTCCAATGGCCCCAAGACATGTTTGTTTTTTCCCTTTGAAATCCTTGTCCAGCACTGGCCCACACAGGAAGAAAGTTGTGTTGTTTGCTTTTGATTTGTTTTTCCTATCTGAGGGCTGCGTCCAGCTCTTAACTAGATGGTTTCTCTGATGAATCTGTGCCAGAATAGTTTTTCAGGATCCCTTTCCTACAGCTGTACTGTAACAACATTATTTTCCTCGAGCAATACCAATATGTGACAATTACTATCAAAAGTAAAAGAAAAGAGAATTCTCTCAGAAAGAGAGTAAAATTTTTTCCAAATGTCAGAGGGAGCAAAAGTCTTGTGGGCAAAGAAGATTCCAGAAACTAGCATTATTCAGATTAAAGAGGGGAAGGCCAAACGATGATTTCATGACCATTTCCAAATTTCTACAGGGCTCTTCAAAAGCCACTGATGGCTGGCTGGCCTTTCAGATTTCCAGAAAACGAAAATAAACTTTTTTATGGGATACTGGACTTGACATTTAAAAGAATTATCTGCTACAGGCATTACATTTTGATTCCTTGCCCCTTGTCCAGGTGTACATTTAAAAAGAGGATGACTAGGGAAAATCTACAGCCAATGCTTATGATAAAGGTCTAATTTCTGAAGTTATATAGAGAGAACTGTGTCAAATTTATAAGAATACAAGTCATTTCTTCATTGATAAATGGTCAAAGGATATGAACAGATAATTTTCAGATGATGAAATTAAAGCTATCTATAGTCATATGAAAAAATATAAATCAGTATGGATTAGAGAAATGGAAATTAAAACAACTCTGAGGTACTACTTCACACATCTCAGATTGCCTAAGATGACAGGAAAAGATAATACGCAATGTAGGAGGGGATGTGGGAAAACTGGGACACTGATACATTGCTGGTGGAGTTGTGAATACATCCAGCCATTCTGGAGAATGATTGGAACCATGGCTAAAGGCTATCCAACTGTGCATACCCTTTGATCCAGCAGTGTCTCTATTGGTCTTGTATTGTATCCCAAAGAGATCATAAAAAAGGGAAAGGGACCTGTATGTGCCAGAATGTTTGTGGCAGCTCTCTTTGTTGTAGCTAGAAACTGGAAAATGAATGGATGCCCATCAATTGGAGAATGGTTGGGTAAATTATGGTATATGAAGGTTATGGAGTATTATTGCTCTGTAAGAAATGACCAGCAGGAGGAATACAGAGAGGCCTGGAGAGACTTACATCCACTGATGCTGAGTGAAATGAACAGAACCAGAAGATCACTGTACACTTCAATGTTGTATGAAGAGGTATTCTGATGGAAGTGGAAATCTTCAACATAGAGATGCACCAAATCAGCTTCAGTTGTTTAGTGATAAAGAGAATCAGCTATGCCCAGAGAGGAAACTATGGGAAGTGAGTGTGGATCACAACATAGCATTCTTACTCTTTCTGTTGTTTGTATTTTTTCTCATTTTTTTTCCTTTTTGAACTGATTTTTCTTATGCAGCAAGATAATTATATAAATATGTATACATATATTGTATTTAGTATATGCTTCTTAAACTGTGGGCTATGATCCCATAAGCACAATCTAAGTAAATGTGGGGGGTCACAAAAATTTGGCAGTAGTAAAAGGTATCAATTATTCCACCAACATTTAACCCTTGCTATGTCATGTCAGGGTATTTTTACTTGGTGGTAGAACTAACCGGAAGGGATGCAATCAGTGCACTTCATGATAGCATTTTCTATAGCTTGGTGCTGCCACAGTTGGTTGGGACATATAGCAAAATGTGGTAGGTGCCAAGTACCAGATGTAACCTTCAACAAAATATATTTTTCCTTATTCCCTTAGTTAATTTTTTTATTAGGATGTTACATTTGAATTTACACTCAACAAAATGAAAATGTTTGTGCATAATACTGAACTTTCCAAACTAGAAAAATGGTGTTTGTTTTCCTTTACTTTTGTTAAGAAGAAAGTGTTTTGCAAACATAATCCATGAGGAGTGAGAGAGTCCTGAACATGAATAATTCAGAAGTAAGAGGACTGAGTTTATTGGTTTGTTTGCTTACTTATTGTCTTGTGAGACAGTCAGGGTTAAATGACTTGCTCAGGGTCAAACAGCTAGTAAGAGTTGAATGACTGAGGCCAGATTTGAACGCGGGTTCTCCTTGCTCCAGGACTGGTGCTCTCTCTACTCCAGTGCCACCTACCTGCCCCAGGACTCAGTTCATAAATATGTATTAAACCTAAAGAGGAAGTCTGATATTTTCTTGGACATGGCTGCTAAAAGAACCAAAAAGAATGTTCTGGTTAAGTATCTGATGCTGTAGACCCGAGTGACCTGGCAAATCCATGTGGTTTCTAAGCAACACTTAAGATACATGAAAATAGTGCATATTCCTTAGGAAACCTTTTAGGACATTTTTGCAATGATTTTTTTGGGGGAATTTAAAGTACCTTTCTTTTTGTATAGTGGAAAGACAAATACATTTGGAGTTCAAAGACCTGGGTTCTAATTCCAGTCCTGGCTGTATGACCTTGAGGAAGTCATTACTCCTCTTTTGGGTTTCAGTTTCTTCACCTTTAAAATGAGCTGGTTGGACAAAATGGCCTCTCGGGCCCTTTCCACTGGTGAAATGGTCAATGCCAAGCCCACCCACATCAAAAGGTTTTCTTATTCATTGAGGGCTTATAGGTGTGCCCAGCCCTGCTTGGAAGAAATAACATTGGTACTTGTAAAGTCCAAAAGTAGGAATTGGTGTGTTCAGAGCTAGCCCTATTAATGTAAGATCAATGAGTGAGCAGTTGGCACTTTTCTAGCCAAGAAAAAAAAATCAGTGGTGATGAATTTTCTTGGAGAACACATATGGATAGGAAGTGAGATACTGAAGACAAGGAAATGTCACATGCAGATATCTGCCCACAAGAAAACAGAAACGCATGCCCAGGAAATTTGGCAAATTGTCACATCTGACAGTTCTTAACATGGCAAATTAACCTCCTATGAATATTTGCCTGTTATTTGAACTCAGAGAACAAAAACAATGGCGCTTTGATCCAATCCTAAAAGGTGAAAAACAGATGCTCAAAAAATTGTACTCTTCCTAGTGTGCTTCTTTTGGGAGGTTGGGGTGATCTTGCTAGATAATGTCTTTGTGACATATGTTTACAAAATCCGAGAGCTTGTCAGAAAGGAAATGTTGAAACTTACTTTTTTATGCCCTTCAAGAACGCTTGGCATTTGCGTTGAGTTCCAGAAGCTCAGCGTGATTGGGAAGCCATTTACTGGTGTTCGCAATCCCGGGCTCCAGACAAATGTGGCAGAATCGTGAAACAGTTTAGAAGACGGTGCAAAAAACTTCTGCTTTCGATGAAAACCAACATGCACTTATTAAGTCACTGTGTTAAGTATCAGAATATAAAGATAAAAGTGAAACAGTCCCTGACCTCAAGGAATTTAGAGTTCATGAGTGGGAGAAATACAAAACCAGCCTTCATTGAAAAATCAAATCAAGGAATGAATTTAGATTTTACTCCATAGGTAATGGGCTATGCTCCAGCCTTTATGATGCAGTATTTTATCATTGAATTGGAACCTGTATGTTGCACAGATTAGGAAGAATAAAAACTGAATAGAGGGAAACAGATGAGCAGGCTTTTGTGGTAAATTCACAGGAGAGGTGATGAATACCTGAAGTATAATGGCTGCTATGTGTACAAAAAGAAGGGGATGGACAGGGCCAGCAGTAGGGGGAGAACTGATGAGACTGGTATGGGAAGTGAGTACAGAGGAAGAATTGAGGATGATTGCAAACTCTGATGCCAAGAAGTAGAAATGAAGAGTTTAGGAAGAGGGGTTGGAATTCATCTTCAGACATGTTGAGTCTAAGGTGACTTATGGAACATCCAAAGAATTCCATCAGATTGTTAGAGATGTATGACTACAGGTCAAAAAAGAGATGCGAGCTGTGAGTGTCTACATTTGGGAGCCAGCTGCATATAGGAAATGGTTGAACCTGAGGGAGTTGATGAGATTTCTGTGAAGGAGGAAAAGAAAGGTCAGGAAGGAACCCTGGCTACACCCACACATAGAAACAGGATGTGGAAGACAACCCCATGGGGGGGGAGTGTGGAGAAGGATTGATAGGAAAAGAAACATTACAGACAGGTATCCAGAAAACTTAGGGAGAAGAGGAATTTCTAGAAGGAGGGCTGCTCAGTGCTTTCAAATGGTTCAGAAATAACTTCTGACAAAGATGAAGACTGAAAATACTCCCATGTATTTAATAATGAAGAGATCAGTGATGACCTTGGAGGGAGTAGTTACAGTCATAGAAGTAGAGGTGGAAGCCAGATCGCAAGAGGGTAAGGGATGAATGGTGAAAAAGTAAAGACAATAAGTCCAGACAACTTTTCTGAAGAAATGGGCTTTGAAGAGAGAAGAAATACAGGATAAGACAAGGTGGTAGGATCAGGGGAATTTTTTAGAGGGGTGAGACAATGATCTGAGCATGCTTTTAAATAGTGGAAAAGGAAGGAACTACTAGTGGCTAAGAATTTGAAAATTATGGAAATGGGACAACGAGAGAACAAATTCCTAAAAGAGAAGAGAGTGGAGGGGATTTAGAGAACAAACAAAAAGGTCAGCACTGGCAAGGATAACAGGCCCTTCCTCCTCAGTGACTGGAGGAAAGACTGCAAGAAAGCAATGAGGTGATTTGGATTTGGGAAATGGGGAGGAAAGGTGGTTCCAAATTTTTTAAATGAATTGTCAGGTGAGGGTCTCTGAAGAGAGTGCAGAGGTGATTGTACAGGAGACTTCAGCAAACGATAGAAGCCTTGGGACAGCTACTGTGGGAAGTAGGGGAGAGAATTGCTCAAGCAGAATAAAAGAATTGATGTGCAGCTGTGATGGACGCCAAAGAACTGAGAGTGGGAGGCAGGGCATGGAGCTTCAGTAGAAGCAGCACCCAAAGTCTGTATAATAAGGATGCTGTGTGGAGACAGATAGGTCCCCGTCCTTTCCAATAGAAATAAGAATGTTAATTTGATTCTTACAACCCAAGGAAGAGGTTCAGGTGTGCCCTGGCATCCTGATTAGGTGATGGGCTAGGCCAGACCAGGACTTAAAACAGTGAGACTGCAGGAAGTTGTGCTGGGGGAAAGGTATTCAAAGAGTTCCTGTTCCTGATGGCCTGGAATGAGTGATGCCAAGTGAAATGGGAAAACGACCACATGTACTCAGGGACGAGAGGCAAAATAGCTACCTGGGGAACAAAAGACCACCTTTGTAAAATATAGTACTTTATGACTATTTGGTGTCTTACACAAGCATCCAGAATTCATCAATTTGGAAAACATGTTAGATGACCATCTGAATTTGTGGAAAACCTCAATTGCTGAACATTTTTCGTTGAAAAGAAAGATAAGTTTGCCTTCATATATATATGACACATGGTAGATAACGGGATGTTAACATGATGTGCCTCCTTCCAAATTGACTTTTCTGCATTGCTAATGGAACAACAGTATGATGGCGAGTGTGTTAAACTTGGAGTAAGAAGAAAAGTGGTTTCCAGTCCTAGACCCAACATTTTCTAACTCTAACTGTGGGTAAATCACTTAACCTCTTTGATCCAAAATATTATCATTTCTCTACTTCAAATGAAATAATATGTGTAAGGTGCTTGGCACATAGTAAGATACTTAATAAATGTTTCCTTCCTTCCTTCCTTCCTTCCTTCCTTCCTTCCTTCCTTCCTTCCTTCCTTCCTTCTTCCTTCCTTCCTTCCTTCCTTCCTTCCTTCCTTCCTTCCTTCCTTCCTTCCTTCCTTCCTTCCTTCCTTCCTTCCTTCCTTCCTTCCCTCCTTCCTTCCTTCCTTCCTTCCTTCCTTCCTTCCTTCCTTCCTTCCTTCCTTCCTTCCTTCCTTCCTTCCTTCCTTCCTTCCTTCCCTCCTTCCTTCCCTCCTTCCTTCCTTCCTTCCTTCCTTCCTACCTATTTTAGCTAAAAAAAGTATTTCTAAATCTCAAATTAATATATGTGTGTGTGTATCTGTTTGCACATAGATAGAAAAATGCAATCTCTTATTAAAATGAATAGTACTTAGCATCTTAACCCCTGTATTGGAGTAGAAAGAGCTTTGGCCTGAAGGCCAAGAGCTCTGAAGTCTTCCCTCTTACTCTGTGGTAAAGAAGGCTTCAAGTGACTTGGGCAAGTGACTTTTCTTTTTTGTACCTCAGTTTCCCAAACTATACAGTGAGAAGCTAAGGATGATGATCTATACAGATGATCTCTAAGGGGCGTTCTAGCCCTCATAATCTTACTCTAAAATTCCTCATTCACAAGTGTTAGGTACAGTCCTTGCTCTTAGGGAGGCTAAACAGCCTCCTCTTATTTGTATTTCCATGATTACTTTGCAGAGGAAATCCTTTCCTTAGAGTTCAGAGACCAAGTTCAGCTCAGCCTGTCTTTGAATGATTATAACTTTGGAATGAATGGGATCTGAATAAATGAGATTTTTATTGCAGTAAGTTATACATTTAAGTTTTTGAATGCTGCTGCATCCTTTGGGCTGTTCTAACAGGATTGGCCACTGGAGTTAGAAATCAGCCTGAAAGGAAGAAATCATGTCAGGAAAAGCCATTCAGGAAGTATTGTTCTTCTGGCGCTTGATATTGATTTTTTCAGACACATCATCCCACTGACACCTCTAGCAGGGAGAGGGGAGGATGAAAATGCATAAGCGGGTAAAGCTATATAAACCTATCCCTAAGGTTGAATTAGTGCCTGAATCACCTTTATGACATATCTAGTACCAATTAACCAGCCCACTGCCCTGAGGAAATCAGGCGCCATTCGGATTCTCAATAGGATTGCAGAGGGGAGAAAAAGGTGCCTTTAATCTTTCTCATCTGCTTATGTGCTTTTCTTTCCCAATGAAGTGGGAGGTGTGAACATAAAATGAGCAGAGAATTTGGTCTTTTAGAAGAACAGTGTTTATAACTTAGAGAAAATGTCAACTAATATGTCCTCTAAAAATATCCAATTATCAGTATAGTCACATTTACCACCCTTCTCCCTCACTTCAGTAGGGTTCAAGTAGTGGTGCTGCTTTTGGGGGAAGTGGAAAGAGTTATCAGCTTTGGTGGACTGCTGGCCTTACTGTTATAGCCATTCTGGCTTGGGGCCTGTCCAGCCCCTTAATGCCTGAAGGCTATGACCAATAGTACTGCCCAGCCCACTCCCTCTTCCTGACCTCTGAGGCTCCATTCTAAGTTAGTAGATTTGTGGTCCAGACAAAGAACCCCCATAGATTGCCAGAAGTTGGTTGTGAAAAAGATAAGGTATACCCAGTAGGAGGAAGAATCTTGGGGAAAATGAGGGTCAGTTAGCACAAGTATGCTTTGTTCCCCCAAATCTCCGTGTTTTGCTTTAGCTTCTGTTTGTGTGACAAAATATGATAGATGCCTTGGGAAGAGGTCAAGCAAAGAGAGGCTGGATTTTTTCTAAAACATATCATATTATTTCATGATGCTGCCTTTGAATGTGAAACCAAGAAGCCTACAATAAGCCTGCTTCTCACACTGAGTTAATGAAAGAAAGGTGTTTTGTGGATATTAAAGTACTGAAGGATTGCTCTTGTTGTTGTTCAAGTCATTTCAATCCTACATGATTTTTCATGCCCACTTTGGGAGCTTTCTTCACAAAGATATTGAAGCAGTTTGTAATTTCTTCCTCCAGCTCATGTTACAGATGAGAAAACTGAGACAAACAGGATTAAGTAACTTCTCCAGAGTCACACAGCTAGTAAGTAGCCAGATTTGAACTCAGTCTTCGAGATTCCAGATTTGTCAGTCTATCCACTGTTAACCTGCAAGGGAAGGTCTGGTAGAGAAAAGAAAATTCTCTAAGTTTATCTCAATTTTCCCTTCCCTTAAACAGGAATCAAACCATCCCTTTAGGTGTTAGGTATATCTTTGCTTGGCATCTTTCCATGAGTAAGTTCTCTCAGCTCATGAATATTCTTGGGCCACTGGCTTTGACATGGCCTTGTCTCGGCCCTGAGGACATTCTTCCTTTCATGAAAGCCATACCTTTTTCCTTTCTGTTTTCTTTAAACGCTACTGTTCAAAAAAAGTTTCCATCTTGTCGGAAAATGAAGGAAGCTCTTTCTACATATTGTATTCTTTACATATTCTGTGTTCTAGCTAGACTCTGCTATTGTTATCTGAACTTAAGATCTTACCTGTGAGCATTTATCCAAGCTCTCCCCAATGTCAGGAATACATTCTTCTGTCTTATATGTTTAAGAATGCTTATTTTCTTTTGAAGTTCAGTTCGTGTGCTACTTCTATGTAACTTTTTCTGGTCCCTCTACCTCTTGTCCCAATCCCTGCCTAGGGAATAGTGGATATGTAATAGGAAATGAGATAATTCCTCCTTAAATGTTGCTACAGCATTCATTTAGGATTTCTTCTATGCCTCAAATCAATTTTCATTTTGGATTCTCATCTTTCTGAATATAAATCTCTTGCCATCCCACCCTATTAACTCCAAAATCTAAGTTCCCTGAGGGTAAGGACCCAGTGCCTAACTTAGCACCTTGCATATACTAGGCACTTATAAATGCTTCTTAAATTGAAATCGTAGACATATGACTAAGCAGACTATGACTTTAAACTGAACAAAAGTAAGCACAAGCTGTGAAAAAAAGGACCTAACACTAGAAATAAGAGAAAAAACAAATAACATATAGGTCTTTTTTTTTTTGCTAAGTAGTTTGAAGAATTGTTCCAAAGATACTTGAGGCAGAACTCATTCTGAAAGTTGAAAAAAGTTTTCCTGTGGTCTTCATGGTGCCTGTAAATGTAGGGAAACCTCTTTCTGTTGGCGTGGGAGAGCAGGATGAGCGCCTGTCTTAGTGGCAAACCATTTCAATGGCAGCTACTAGATGCAAAATAGACAGATCTGATTATTGGAGGGTTGTGATTTCACATCTGTATCACAGTAAACTCTGAGACAACACATTTCTAATATAGATTCATACACTTGAGCAATCTAAGAATAGGGACTAGAGATAGTCAATCACTAGAGAAAGTCCATAACTGAAGGAAGAATATCCATTTACTTCTAGTCATATAAACTCTACTTAAGATTTTCTTTCTGCTACTTAACAAAGAGAAGGTTAATTTTGACTCCTCTATGGTTTCAACTCAATTTCTCAATGTTGGGTTATTTTTGGATTTGCCAAACTTGGTACAGGGAGGTAGGATGTTGTCTTTGGAGTTAGAAAGGCCTAGATTCCCATCTTATCTTTGACAGTGATCTTTGTGGCTGGCAGAATCATTTCTTTCTCCACAAAATGATATGCTTGGACCAATGACCTTTCCAAGGTCCTGCCAGTTACAGAATCATGAACTGGTAGGTAGCCATTCCTTGTCTCTCTGCCTCTCACTTGTGAATGGATCTCACGAGTTGGCCTTTGAGACTTGCCAGTTTTAAAGCAAGGTTCCTCATTTTGGGCACAGTTTTTTTTCTTCCTTCTGGAAAGAAGCAGCTGATGGCATAGTGGATAAAATACTGGGCTTGGAGTTCAAATTCAGCTTTAGATCTTTTCTAGCTATGGGACCCCAAGTCAGTCACTTAAACTCTGTTTGCCTTAGTTTCTTCAACTGTAAAATGGAGATAATAAAAGCACCTATATTTCAGTTATTTTGAGGATGAAATTATATAATATTTGTAAAGAGCACTTAGTACAGTGGCTTGCATATAGTAGGCACTATATAAATGCTTGCTCTTTCCTTTCCTTCCCGGAAAGTACATTTCCATGGCTGTGTTGGTATCACAGTTCAGTACAAGGAATGGAAAAGGTCCATTGTTTGTGCAGAAACATTAGAAATGCCATCGGCTTTCTTTGAATGTCATAATTTTTTACTCCGAAAGTCAGACTTGTTCCCATTGATTTGCTTTCATCAGAACTAACTAATGGAATATTTCCTAACAGAAAGGAATATTTCAAAACTGGACATATTTTGAAATGGGAGTGGAATACATTTGACTTAAGGGTCCGCAAATGTAGCCATCAATCACCTTCCTTCCAATCCCAATTTAAAGCTGTCTGCATAACAAGAAACATTACTGCTCTTGGTGATATATAAAGAAAAAAAGTTAGTAAATGCCCCAGAAAGCTGTAGGTTCCCCGCCCCCCCCTTCTTCATCTTATTGTTCAGTCATTAAGGATTGCTTAGGAGGAGGAGAGGGAAAATTTTAAAGTGGAAGTTCCCATTAATCCCATATATCACAAGTTGAGAGACATGAAACTCAGAAAGCACAGTCTAAATTACCCTCATAACCTACAGAAACATAACTCTTATAGTCATTGGTTGAATGCAGACTGGTAGAATTCATGGGGATTTTTAAATATTACATCAAAGTAAAATTACTATGATTTTTTTCTAATAATCATGGTGAAAGAAATGGATCACAGTTGGTCTGCTTCTATCTTGCTTATGAATGAATGTGTCATGTAGCTAATAACATTTTATCTCAGCATGGAAGGCGGATGGTGTCAGGATGGATTTCTGTCCATTTTGCTTTCCTGCAGTCACATTTCTTTTTTAAGAGTTATGTCTTTTTTAAGGGTCACCATCAAAGAAGTCTGGCAATTATACCTTAATGGAATGCCATTTCATTTAGGAAGTGTTGCGTTCCTGTTTCATTGCACAGAAGCACAAGAAAACAAAATGCAGCATGATTATTTAGCACCCAAGTATGGCCTCTCCTGTCTGAGAACCTTGCCTGGCCAGGAATTGAGGCTAACCCAAATCTACCTTCTGGAATGGCTTTCAATAAATCTTTTGGTCCTAGAATTTGCTCTGTGCTATTCAGCTCACTTCTTTGAATCTCTTGTCCTGGACCAAGAGCTACTTCTAGGTTCTCCTCCTCCTTCACCTCTTCTCCTGGCCCTCAATGCCTGGCAGGTTTCAAAACTTGCAGGAAGTATGAAGTTAAGCAGTGAAATGAAGTGATGGGATATTACTTCTTTGTAGACCTGTTTTACTTCCTATCGCATCAGCCTCTGTTTAATGTTTTGCAGGGAGAGTATGTAGGATCTTCACTTACTTGTTTCCTGGCAAGACCAACATTACAAGCTGCCATTTCATTCAGCACAGGATGGTTCAGAGCTAAGAACATAGCAATAGTTGACTTCAAGTGCCAGTGCCACCGATCATCCATCAGCTAGGTGACCTTGCTAAATCTTAACAAAATCATGTACTTTGTAATTGAAGATTTATAAAGAACTTTTTTCCTTAACGTGTGAGACAAATCTGGAGGTATTCTCTATTTTTTTTTTTTTTGATATGAAAAACAAGGCACCCACACCAAAGTGAAGCAATTTGGCTCGAGCCACATAGCCAGGAGAATGTCATGGGACTGACATGTGAACCCAGCTTTCCTCACTGCAATTGCAGAGTTGATGTTGCTGCTATTCTTGCTGTTCTTTCCTCCCCCTAATCCCCAACTATTCCATGCTTCTCCCTTAACCTCTTTAGGATTCAGTTTCTTCCTCATTAAGCAAGAGGGTTGGATTATGGAATCTTTAAGATTTCCTCTGGTATTCTAGAGCTCAGCTTCATAAACTGGTTCAGGATTTCACATGAGTCTTGTAACTGAATGTAGAGGTTTGAAATTATGATTTATGATTGGTAAATGTTTGATTTGTATACTGATTTTACAGAGTCACATATACCCAGAGTCACATAAAAATTTCTTGAGCAAAAAGGGGTCAAGAGTGGAAAAAAAGAAGAAGCCCTGATCTAGAATCCCTGTGATCTATTCTGTATTCCCAGCCATCTAGGGAAGGATATAACAATGTGTCCTTCCTTATTTCATTCTAAAACTGTGACTGGAATTCCATCCCATGTTTACATGAAACCAAGGGATCATCATCAGCACTATCCAGGTGGGCTTCTCAATGGGGCATCCTGCCGTATTAGATTAGTGAGTTGAGTATCCCATTCTAAGTTCATGGTCATGTACCTGCTAAGACACTTTGGGGGGGGAGGCGGGGTTCCAAGTCATTGTGTAATGCCCTCCATTTGGGGTCAGTGAATGGAATGGACTTGATTGCCTTAGGACATGGGAAAGGGATTAAATGATTTGTATGTATGGATTCTTGTTCAGGTCAGAGTTGGACTACTTAAGTCCTTCCCAGCTTGGGGCTTCTGGGATTCTTTTAACTCTTAAGTTCATTTTTTCTTCTCCTTTGGGTAAATCTTCAGAATAATTTTCTCCAAAGATTGAAAGAAATCACCTGATTCTGAAAATTAGCCTCATCATAACCTTATAAATAGAAGACTGAAAGTTTTTTAGTTTAATTTAATATTAGATGCTTCCTCCAGTACTTAACTGAATGTGAGGGTTAAAAAGCATAGACCTTCTGTTCCTTCCATCTTTTCCACTCTTATATTTTTCATTTCCTTGTTCAGTTTAATTGGTTTCCCACTGACTAGATTTTATAATAATATATTGGTTTTTGATCCATTGTAATTTTCATTATCCACTTACTTTCTAAATGTCTCTAGTTTAAATCATGCAAATGTATGCCTTTGGAAAAGAAAATAATATTCCTCATTTTAAGGGCTTGGTTGTCTTATAGTATCATGGGTTAGGTTTCCCTTCCTTTTAAGTATATGAAAAAGATACTTTAAATATGTGCTGATATATCCACTATCCTCCCAGAGTACTTCAAGAGGATTCTGCCATAAATTCAGTCCATTTTTTTCTCCTTTTGAAAACCTCTCTTCTAACAGTCAGAAGTAATGGGAATCCTGATTCCATATATACCACCGTTTGATTTAACTCTTATCTTGTTTTCTCGGTCCATATCTCCAAGAAGACAAAATTCCAGGACAGGGAGGCAGAGCTAGATAGTTCAGAGGAGCCAAAGATGCTCTTTTCTTAGCTATATGTTTCCGTCGAAGCCATTCTGATTTGTCATTGCTTGGTAGATGTTTAAATGAGATCTTTTGGCACAGTTGAAGGGTCACTGTTCTGAGGAAGGAGATGCTCTTCTGGGATTCCTGCTAAAAGACAAGACTGTTTGTGGTTGCATAGTATAATAGCCACCTTTGCTGACTGGGAGTACACCCTCAGGAAGTGAGTCTTTGGACATAAACCCAGTTATTCTAGGCAACAAAAGTGAACCGAGGGAAAGAGTCTTTTCTGTCCTCCCTTCCTAGAAGGACATGTGGGTGGTACCCTCTGGGCTGACCTGGCAGCCTAAATCTAGACAGTTTCATTTCAATGTTATTAGGCTAACACCAGTTATTATCAGAGCATTCCCACTAAAGGGATGAGTTGGGCTGAAAAGCAAAGCCATATACCCATATGAAATATTTCACTACATACAGTGAAGACAGAGAAAGAGGAACAGGAAAAATGCATCTTGGGACACATAATTTTAAGCATCTATTCACCATCTTCATAGAGACCTAACTTTAGGAGGAATGGTTTTAGAAGCAACATCGAACTCTGATTTAGTCCAAGGCATCAAATGGAAAGAGGCCCTCTGAGCTGGACACACAAAGCAAAGCAAAGCAATATTCTTGATGTAAAAACAGGCAGGGCAAGTAAACGGGATATTGTGGATTTTAGAAAGACCCTTGTCCTTCAAAAGTCCAATCATTCTCTCAGGGCTATTTGCCTTGTAACCTTCTCTAGATGGGATTGCAAACATTCAGTGTAGTACGTAAAAACTTTCAAAGCCCAAGTTTTTGGTTTTCTAAGGGAATACAACATAGCTATACCATTGATTCCTGTCTAATTACATTGATGTCCCCCCCCCCAATCAAATGCAAAGCTTAACAGAAATTAAGACTATTCAGTCTTTTCAAATTTTATATATTATTTCTGTCTGCATGGATTTTATCAAAGGTTGTTAATCTCCTAAAAGTTATCCAGCCTATTGCCAAGTACTAATTTACACTTATTATAAAGTTGATGGTAAAATCCTGGACATGGAACAATCAATATTTGATTCAGTTAACATTTCACAAAAGATGAAAAATCACCTTCAGGAGGGAGATCTTGGGGAGTTAGAAATTTACCTTCAGCAAATAATTTTCTTGGTTGTTTTCATCATTTGTAGCTTGCTTTATAGTTAACTTCATTGACAGCTTGAATCCTTTTCCTCCTCTAGCTGTATATTTTAAAGTAAAGCTTATAGTGCATTGTTCAGTTGAAACAAAAAAAACAAAAAACAAAAACAAAAAAAAAAAACCAGGTTCTAGAGTCAGAGAGTGTGCATTCACATATTTCCTCTAATGTTTACTATCTCTTTGACCTTGGGCAAATCAGGTTACCTTCTCAATCCTCAGTTTCCAAAACTGTAAAATGAGGGGCTTGGACTGTTTGACCTCTTGGGTTTGTTTCAGCTTAAGCTTTGTGAAAATGAAGACTTTTAACAAATGATTGAATGAGGTTTAATAGTGGTTTTCAGGGGCCAAAAAAGTAAAATGTGTATCGTTTGTTTGTCAGCCAGCTTAGTTTTGCTTTTGGTCCACCTTTCATTTTCTGAGTCTTATCTGTCCATTCTTTCAGATTGAGCACTTTGGAGGTTTTAAGAAAGGAAGTCTCAAGTAATTTTTGAAGTAACTCATCTGTTAGATTATGACTCATGTATTAGAACATTCTGGGCTCAGTCTACTTGAGTATGTGAATTCTGGGATTTTCATTGTCTATTGTGGCCTCAAAATAACTGGAAGAAAAGACTCTCCAAAGAGAAACCCATAAATCCAGTCTTCAGTGCTTCCTAAACCCCAGACTTTTTAGCTTAATGAATAAAACAGTGATAGACCTGTGTATTCTATTTGTTGATCTTCTCTAATCAAGGATAGAAATAACAAGGCCTAGAATGTGTCCCTGGGTTGAGCTGCAAAAACTAAGAAGCTTCTTATGATGGAAGTAAGGCAGAAACAAAGGATGCTAGTACCCACATGCAGCCCTTTTCTGCCTCTCAAAATCCTTTCGCTCTTTCCTACAGTACCCCCAGCACCTCACTTATTCTCTGGCTCTTTCTTCCCTGCCCCTCCTCCTTTAAGAAGAATAAATAACCATTACATAGTGCTTGCTATGTGATACACATTATGCTAAATAGTTTTGTTTGTAATTTTTTTAATTGAAGCTTTTTATTTCCAAAACATATGGAAGGATAATTTTTCAACATTGATCGTTGCAAAACCTTGTGTTCCAATTTCCTCCTCTTCCTCTCATGCTCTCCCCTAGAGGGTAAGTAATCTAATATATGTTAAGCATGGTAAAATGTATGTAAATTGAATATAGACATAAATATTTATGCAATTATCTTGCTGCACAAGAAAAATCTGATCAAAAAGGAAGAAAAATAAGAAAGAAAATAAAATGCAAGGAAACAACACAAGAAGTGAAAATACTACATTGATACAGACTCAGTCTCCATAGTCCTTTCTTTGGGTGCAGATGGCTCTCCTCATCACAAGACTATTGGAACTGGTGTGGATCACTTCATTGTTGAGAAGAGCCCCATCCATAATCAGTATATGATCTTCTTTTTTCTATGTGCAATATTCTCTTGGTTCTGCTCATTTCACTCAGTATCAGTTGATGTAAGTCTCTCCAAGCCTCTCTGAATTCCTCCTGCTGGTCATTTCTTACAGAACAATAATATTCCATAACCTTCATATACCATAATTTACCCAACCATTCTCCAACTGATGGACATCCATTCATCTTCCAGCTTCTAGCCACTACGAAAAGGCTGCCACAAACATTTTGGCACATACAGGTCCCTTTCCCTTCTTTAGTATTTCCTTGGGATATAAGCCCAGTAGTAGCACTGCTGGATCAAAGGGTATGCACAGTTTGATAACTTTTTGGGAATAGTTCCAGATTGCTCTCCAGAATGGCTGGATTCTTTCACAACTCCACCAGCAATGTATCAGTGTCCCAGTTTTCCCACATTCCCCTCCAACATTCATCATTATTTGTTCCTGTCATCTTAGCCAATGTTACAGGTGTGTAGTGGTATCTCAGAGTTGTCTTAATTTGCATTTCTCTGATCAATAGTGATTTGGAACACTCTTTCATGTGAGTGGAAATAGTTTCAATTTCTTCATCTGAAAAGTGTTCATATCCTCTGACCATTGATCAATTGGAACATGTAAAGTTTTTTGTTTTTATTTTTACAATTATTATCTTATTTGTTCCTCACAACAATCCTAGGAAGTAGATGCTATAATTATCTCCATTTAAGAAATGAAGAAACTGAGGCAGACAGAGGTTAAGTGGCTTGCCTAGAATTACATAGCTAGTATGTGAGTTAGGATTCGAATCCAGGTGTTCTTGACTCCAGATGTGTTGTACCACCTTGCTGCTGTTGTTCTTTAGTCATTTCATTCGTGCACAACTTTTTGGGATCCCTTTGGGAACTTTCTTGGCAAAGATACTGGAGTGCTTGGCCATTTTCTTCTCCAACTCATTTGTATAGAGTCACATTACTAGGAAGTGTCTGAAGCTGGACTTGAACTCAAGAAATGAGTCTCTCTGATTTTAGATCCAGCACTCTATTCACAAAAACTGTATTTAAAAATATATTCAATCCTGCTATGAATTTTCTGTGCTGCCTCAAATTCTTTCACCCTGATCCAAACCAATTCATTCAGTGCCTTATGGACTTTCTTCACTGTTCAGGATAACTTAGCTCTTTGCTGTTCCCCTCCACAGACCAGACAATACAACCACAGCGGCCTACTTGATGTTTGTTGCCCATGGCACTCCAGCTCCCATTTCCATGCCTTTCTGTTGACTATCCTTCCTCCTGCCCTCCATGCTATTTCATCAACCCCACCTCCTAGAAGATCCAGATTCTTTTAATACTCAACTCATGTCAGCTTTTCTTTTGTAGGAGACCTTTTCCTGTCTTCCCACTGGAGAGAATCTTCCTCTCTCTGTCTCTAAGGATATGTACTTTGTGTGTGTGTATATACATATATTATATAATATGGACTGTCTTACCTATTAGAATATAAGCTCTTCAAGGATCATCCATCGTGTTCTCAAAGTCTTGGTGTAATTTTAAGCCGTTAAAACTGCCATGGCTTAAAGCTGCCCTAGGACTTTGGGGACTGCCTGTATGTTTGCCTTTTATATTCCCTGTGCATGCATGGCATAGGGCCTGGTACATAGAAGTTGCTTAGTAAATCCATATTGATTGGTTGTGATAATGGTTGTGAAATCTCTTTTGGAAATTCTAAAGCACTGGTAAAAAAAAATTAAAAAGGAATTATAAAACCACAGACTTTGAACTGGAAGAGTCCTTAAAAGTCCTCTGGTCTAATCTCCCCAATTTGTATCTGATGAGACTTGCCCTGAATCCCGAAGCTATCAGGCAGAACCAAAGTTGGAAGCTATGATCTCTGACTCCCAGTTCTTCTGTTCAAGCCCCTTGAAATTGTTATTTGGGGTTTTGTCATTTCATTGGTGTAGGGTGTTTTCCATAAGGACACTTCCTCTCCCTATGCAGCTGGTTACTTCCATTGTAATTATTATGTTAGAAAGTTGCCTGAGGCACTGAGGTATTAAATGACTTGCCTAGGACTACTCAGCCAGTGAGTGTCAAATATGGAACTTTAACCCTGTGGTCTAACCGCTCTATATAAATTATTATTTTAACTAACATCCTCTTAGAAACCCAATGAAAGACTCCATTTGTCAGTATCACATATAGGCGCTGCAGAGACAGTTAAATGTTATTTGATAGTTACAGCTGAGGGAATATGGTAATTATCCTGAAATGAAGTTCTGTTATATGGGCAGATCATTTAAATTATATAAATTATTTTGACCTGACCTGCCTTCCCTCCTCCTTGCCAACAGAACAATACCAACCAAGAGGTAACTGAAGGAAAATCCATTAAAGTAACTGCTTCCAATTGTTCTTCATACACAAAGTCCCCAATCTATAGTTTACTCCTAAATTGATATCATAGTAATTTGTGGTATTTGGTGCCATTCCCTCTGCTGTCATCACTTGTACTTAAGCAAGTGTAGGCCTTGGACGTGGTAAACATATTTTGGGGTTTCTCAGACTAATTCGGACATTTGAGGTGCCTAACTGCTAGGAACCAGATTCAGTTTTCCAATTAAGATATCAATCAACCCACATCAGCAGAAGGAGCAGCAGCAGCCGTCAAAACTTCCAAGGCCCAAGGCCAAATAATAACACCCACAAATATCTTGTTTGATTCCTGACAGTTTTTTTTTTGTTTTTGTTTTTGTTTTTTTGGTTTTTTTAACTCACCAGCTTTTCAAGGCAAATCTAGCCCTCCTGTTCTCTACAGGACTTTTTGCTACTGAGTGAATCAGTGAACAAATGAATGAAAAAACCTTTCTTAACTGCTTTCCATGTGCCCTGCCCAGTTTGTTGTCTTTGTCTGTTCTTTATTCTCAGGTCATGTGGATATGTAAATATAGTAGAAATAAGCAAAAATAGCCCCTGTCCTCAAGAAGCTTAGTAGGTGACAAGAGTGCCTCACTTTTAGTTAGGAAGACTTGAATTCTAATTCAGGCTCAAGAGATTTGCTAGTTTTATGAACCCAATTCATTCACTTCACTTCTCTAAACATCAGTTTTATCATCTGTAAAATGGGCTTACTGAGAACCACTTCCCCTCAGGGTTGTTGTGAGAGTATTGGAATGACATATATAAAATAGTTTGAAAATTTAAAAGAGCTGTATAAATTCCTGCTGTCATTATTATGACAATAATAAGAAAAGACTACCCATATGAGGGAATAGTGCCCTGGGAAGAGTATTGTAGTATTCTTGATTTGATTAGATTACTGTTTTCAGAGAGTGATGAGAACTTACTCAAATCTATTAAATCAAGAGAAAATACCAAAATCATAAGATTTGAACTGGAAGAGACTTTGGGAAGCCATCACATCTGATGTGTATCTGAACAAGAATCCTTGTATCTCCATCCTCAACAAGTGGCTATCCAGCCATTGTTCAAAGATTACTAGTGAGAGGTAACCCAGTATCCTTTGGGGTAGCCCATTGCACTTTTCAAATCAAACTAATACATAGGAAGTTTTGCCTGATTTCAAATTTAATTTGCCTCTTTGCTTTTTCTACCTCTTGTGCCTAGATCTGTTATGTGGAGCCAAACAGTAAGTTCCTTGATGCTGTCATCCATAGTGCCTTATATCTACATTTAAATAACCCTCTGTTTTTCGTGCTTGCTAATTCTTGGTATTTCATTCTTTATCTTAAATTTTGATCTAGAGATTCTAGGTTCTTCTTTAGAAGAAATGACTTGGAGAAATAGGATTATTTTGCTTAAGTAAGTGAGGAATCAGAGAATTCATTGTACCTTCTATTGTCTAAAGTGGAACTTCTGTGTGTCCACAGAGGGTTGGCTAATATAAACTCTGTACTCAAACTCTTGAAGCTGAGCTTGGGGTCCTAAAACAATGTCAGGAGAACTTTGGAGAACTAATAATGATGGATAGCCCTCTCTTAGTGCCAGGGAAAGGAAAGCCATGCATACCCTACTCTTTCAAAGAATTAAAAAAAAAACAAAAACACAATGCTGTGGAATGAAGTTGTAGAAGTGGAGTCAAACCAGGAGAAATGGGAGCCACTCAAAACTAAAATCTCATTCATTCTAACAAAGAAGAAAACAGATAGTTGTCCAAAGTGGCCACAGGTGATGTATAGACAATTCATTGAGCACCTTTGATTTTAAAATACAGGGACAGAAGAAAGAAGTAAGGTAAAGCAATGTTTTCTCTGCCCAGGAGAATCCACTTTCCCTAGAAAGGATGGAACAAAAGGGCTAATGGAAAGTTAATGTTCATTAACCACCTGCTATATTCCATACTTTCTAGTTACCATGCCCAAATGAACAATTTTCTTGAGTTCTGGAAGAACTAATAGATGATTCCCAAGTCACTAATAATGATTTTTAAAAATATATATCATTGAGAATTGGAGAAGAACTGTAGTACTGGAGAAAAACAAATAGCTCAGTTTGCATAAAAGGGAAGAGAAAAATGTATACAAATTATAGATTAGTAAACTTGACTTTGGTTTTTAGTAAATTTGTAGAACATAGCATGAAAAGCATGATTAGTAAATATCTAGAAAAGGAGAATGCAGTCCTAGAGACCTAGCTTGGTTTCATCAAGTGCATGATAGAGCAGAGTAACCTTATTTTCCATTTTTTTTTGACTAGCCTAGATTTTAGCACTCTATTCCACAAACATGTTTGTGATATACTTGTGAAAATGATGGAAGGATATGGAATATATTAGCATACTTAGTTAGATGCCTAACTTCTGAAATGAAGACAATAATGGAAACAAGCATTTATTAAGTGCCTGCTATGTACCAAGCACTGGGTTAAGTATTTTACAGATATTCTCATCTGATCTCATCTTATCCTCACAACAACCCTGGAAGTGAAGTGTTGTTATAATCCTCATATTATAGTTCAAAGGCAATCAGAGATGAAGTGACTTACCTATGGTCACCCAGCTTGGAAGTATCTGTCCAGACACTCTATCCACAGCACCATGTAGATGCCTGCCAGAACGAAGTATATCATTAGTGATTTAATAGCAACTGGGAAAGAGGTCTTCAGTGAAATGCTTCCGAAATCTGTATTTAAAATTGAGCCGTCTAACATTTTTACTAAGGACTTGGATAGGCATAGATTGAACACTTATCAGACTTACAAGTGACACAAAATTGGTGGATTTAAATAACACATAACATGTCAAAATAATGGGTCTTGACGGATTACAACATAAGACTGAAACTAATGAGGCAGAGCATTTCTTAAGCACTATGTTCCAGTCACAGTGCCAAGAGATGCAAATACAATCAAAGCAAGCCCTTGAGAAGCTTACATTTATTTGGAAGAAAAAAGCACACGAAGAGGAGCTAGAAAGTACCACTCCAGTACCTTTGCCAAGAAAATGCCAAATGGGGCCATGAAGAGTCACATACAAGTGAAATAACTTGATAGTAACAAAAGCCCAATATGAGTCGGTATGATTCACACAATGGTGTGATAAAGCAACCACAAATGCATTCTTAGGGTACATGGAAGGGTTTGGTGTCTAGACCACCTATGGATATTTATCTCTGGACACTCTATCTACATGGAGATTTAGATGATAGAAGTGGTGAGGAGCCTGAAGCCCTGGAGATGTTTAGCCTGGAGAAGACCAAGGAATGGCTTTCACGTATCTTAACATATTCGTTGTCATGTGGGAGAGTTATTAGGTGCAAAGTGATATAGTACAATGTTTTGATGGGCCTAGTTTCAAATCCTTCTTCTGAAGCTTATTACTTGGCACAACTTTGTTACCCTCAATTTCGTCATCCGTCATTCTAGATCTGTAATATTATTGGAAATGTAAAATTGTATTCCAGATAGCCTCATGGGGCAGAGGCAGGAACAATGAGTGGAAGTTGTAAGATGACAAATTTAGGCTCAACGTCAGGAAAATTTTCTAACAACAATGTGAATCAAACAGTGAAATAGACTGCTTCAGGGGGCTGTTAGTCTTCCTTCACGAGGTCTTCAGGAAGAGCCTGGAGATAACTTTGTTGGTAGGTTGGAAAGTGCATTCTTGGGCAACAAGTACAACTTGGTCTTGGTGACATCCAATGGCTTCTGAGGTTGCTTCAGGTGGTCTGGGAGTCATACCATTCATTCCCCCAAACCTGAAGTTGCCTGGGCCCTTGGAAAAATGTACATGGGCTCCTTATACTTAAAAAGTGGCCCCATTAGTCTCTCTTGGCAGCTAGGGTACTTGGTAACCATGTGACAGTATCTCTGAGTTTTGTATGTCATCTATCGCTTGTGCCCTGATTCTCCATGCATAATGGAATATGACAATTTATATCCTTTATCTCCAGTTTCTCTTCTTTATTTGGGTTAAAGAATACCTATTTCCAAAATCAGAAGTGAAGTGAGTGGCAGAATGAGGGGTACTGACTGTCCTTTTCCAATTGTTCTTTCTAATAATCCAAATTTCTGCTTTTCTTATGAAGATGATTGAGCTAGTTTTCTACAGTGAATTATTTTTTCTGGGAAATTATCCTTTTCACTCTGTTCTTAGGAAAACCTATAAGCATTCTCCCCCACTCAACTGCTCCCTTTCCGCCTCCATTCAATCTAGTTTTCCATTACAATGCCAAATAAATAAGGTAGATAGTACAATATTGGATTGAATTTCCAGAAAAAAAAAGTCATTTCTTATTGAGTCATTAGTGAGTATCCAGTACTTTCTAGTTATATGGTTGTCAATAGAACCTTGACTGGGCCATCTTAGATCTGTTGGTAATTCAAAAATAACCAATTCTAAACTCATTCTTAAGATGAATTTTTCCATAGGTCAGTAGAACATGTCATTTATATGTTTTTTGAACTCTAATTATTTTTCCTTTTAAAAGTAAGAATTAATTTTTTTTGCTTTTTAAAAGTTTGTTTATGCAACTTGTTGCAGAAGTCCTATTTGATTTCTCAGAGGTATTGGTTAGTCCGACTTAATTTTTAAAATTCCTTGTCAAGTGTTCTTTAACATTGGAATGAAAAGACCATGAGAACCTTTTCACTATTTAAAAGCGAATTTTTCCTAAACAAATGATTCTCTCCATCCACTCTCCTTGGGCAGATAGTTTCCCTGTCATTTCGATCATAGAGATCTTAGTTTCTAAGCTGACTGGGGCTCACGGAACCTCATATTGGACGTATTGGTCCTGGCTGAGGTGCGATTTGTTTAGTTCATTTGTTGAGTCACTTCAGGGGTATCCAAGTGAATATGGCTTCAGGAAAGAGCACATTCTTTCTTTCATTTTTCCTTTCCTTTATCACTAGTACAGCCCCATCCTTACATACTGGTGATATGTTAATGTAATGTAATCATTCATGAGTACAATCTAAGGGAGTTTAAGATTGATTGTTTCTGAATTACCAACAGTCTTAAGATGTCCCGGTCAAGGTATCTGCATTCTTACAATTTTACATTCATTCAAAATGAGGCTACTGTAATAACTTTGTTAGCTAGCCTTTCTGCCTCCAGTCTCTCCCAACTGCACTCCCTTTTGTTGCCAGACTGTACCTCTAAAAGGATAACTTTGAACTCTTTCCTGATCTCCAGCCTTCAATGGCTCCTCATTGTCTGTAAACTAAAGCCCCAGTCCCTTACCCTTGTTCCATCATAGATTCCTATTCTATTTGATCCCATTTGCTTTCTTAGCCTTCTTTTTTACTACCTCCATTTAGGTACTGTATTCTTTAGGTCACCCAGATGAGTCACCATTCTCAGAGCATGTTCCAGGTTTTTGCTAACATCTGCTCCAGTCAGTCAGTAAACATTTCTGAAGTTCCAAAAGTGTGATAGGTGCTGTGTCAAGCTCTGGAGATATATAGCAAAGCAAAAGACAGTTCTTGCCCTGAAGGAGCTCACAGTCTGCAAACAATTATGTACCCCCAAGCTTGAGATACAAGAGTATTAGAGGTGATCAGTAGAGGGAAGACACTAGGATTATGGGAATTGGGAAAGGCTTCCTATAGAAAATGAGATTTGAGCTGGAACTTGAAGGAAGTCAGGGAAACCACGAAGCAGAGATAGGGAAGAAGAAAGTTCCAGGCTTGAGTCACAGCCACTTGAAATGCCCGGAGTTGGGAGATGGCATATCTTGTTCCTCATACGTACCTATTGATATCTTACCCATCTTGCAGCAAATCCCAGCAAAGATGCTTCCTTCCCCAAATACCTTTTCTTGGGTATCTTAACATTGTAGCCTTCTGAATACTCTAATGCGCCTACCACATTCTATTTGGCTTTACTTCTTTGTGTACAAACTAGTTGATAGTCTCCTTTTATTCATTTTTCTACCTTCTCAGGACCTAGCATAGTGCTTGTAATTGTAGTAGGTGCTCCAAGGATATTGAATAGATGAATGAATCAATCAGTGGATAATTCTAATTTATCTACTATAAAATAAGCCAGAATTAAAATATAAAGTTTCATTATTCATCATTTTAGCAGTCACTTTAATAACAAAGAAAAATTGTATTTATAGAATACTAAGGTTTAAATTTTTTTTTGGCATTTCTGTTATTCCAATTCAAATTAATAATCCTGTATTTTTATTGGGAGGAATGAGATTTTGAAATTGCTTATACAAAGACCTGACAAGAGAGATAGAGGGAAGAAATATAAAGGAATGTGTACTGAAGCAAGAAAAATTAACTCCCTTAAAATGATTTTTATATATACCTTCTGTCTATTCATCACAACCAGTTCTCAAAATATCTACTCCTCCTCCCCACAAAACTGAGCTCTTCCTTGTAACAAAGGGAGACAATTAAACACAAATATCTGATAGAGTGACTGTATTTGACAAGGTACACAGCTCTCAATCCTCATAGTCCCTGTTTCTTTGCCATGAGAATGGAAGAATATCTGCTCTCTGGGATATTCAGTGGTTTTCAATTTCCCCTTTGTTTCCGGTCTTTTGCTACCTCAAGGAATTCCATTATGAACATTTTGGCAGCGTTCAGGTTTTTGTTTTTATCTTTGAATTATATGTTCAGGAATGACTCACATGATTGGGACAGTTTAGTCACTTATCTTGCATAATCTCAGATGGCAGCTCCACCAGTAGTGCATTAAGGGTAACTCACTATCCATTGTGGCAGCCTGTTACCCTTTGGGGAAGCTCTCATGGTAAGGGAGTCGTTTCTGACTTAGAGCATAAACTTACTTCTGTGCAGCAACCACTCCTTGCCTCTGGTTCTGCCTTGTGAATCCAAATAGAAGATGTGTAATCCTTTCTTCATGCTACAGGCCTTCAGATACTTGAATACAGCTCATAGATCTTCTTTTGTCCAGGCCTTTAACCATCCTTTAACTGATATTCATAGGCTATAGCTTCAAGGCCTTTTAACATCACTTCCTTTCTCAATATACTCACCACTTGAGTATCCTTCTTAACCTGGGTTACCCAGAACTGCCCCAAATACTCCAGATGAGATCATACGAAGGCAGAGTAGAATGGGCCTATTGCCTTTTTTATTGTTGGAGGACATTCCCCTCTTAATGCAGTCCAATAGCTCACTAGCTTTTTTGGCTGCCACATCATGCTGCTGACTCTTATGGAACTTGTAGTCCACTAGAAATTTTTGGATATTTTCTCTAATAACTCACCATACCCCCTCCCTCTCTTAGCAGAACACCCTCATTTTGTAAATGTATAAAGTGAGATATAGAGAAGTGACCTCCCTAAGATCAAATCACTAGCTAATGAGAGAATTGAAATAGGAATTCACTTCTTCAGACTTTTAACTCTAGTGCTTTTCATGACCACAAATTTACATGGAGCACATCATAGAGGAAATTTTATGTTCAAGGAAAAAAAACAGATGCCCATGAAATGCAAAAGGAGCTTAAAGAGAAAGTTATCTGGAGCCTCTTTTTGTTGAGTCAGGCTTCAGGCACCCAGTCATCCTTGATGTAGATATAATCCTGGATCCTCAAAGGCTGAGGCTAGTGACACCACTTAGGTTTTGAAGCTTCAGTTGAGTGAGGAAGGTCTCATGACTCAGTGTCTGCTTGAGATGTCAACCAGCTGAGTATAAAGCAACTGGTCCCCAGTGTAATGTCCACTACATGACGAACAATGGGAGATCAAAATACCAAGATGCTCTGAGTTCCACAAAGTCCCATTGCACATCTATGAGGACCGGGCTGGAGTAGAGAAAGTCCTACAATTTTTGCATTGTAGACTTCAAACTAGAAGGGATTTCAGAGTCAATGAATACAAACCTGTCCCTTTTCAGAGAAGAAAACCGAGGCCCTAAGTGGGAAAATTACTTACCTAGCATCACAGTGATACTAAGTGTTGGAAGAAGGATTAAAACTCATATCCTGAGTCCAAATTTGCTACTCCATTCACTATGCCATACTATTCCTAGAATTGCAAAGGTTTCGACTGTCTGTTCATCTTAATTTAACTTTTGGGCTTCTGAATGCGAGATCCTGCTCTGGTGACCAACTGAGTAAAATACATGAATGTCAACTTGGAAAATAAACCATGTTAATGCTTATCGTCTTGTTCTATGGGGAAGGAAAAGCTGGACAAAGAGTATGTAAATAGAAGGATGGCTCCTTGGAAAGGAAAAGTTTTTAAAAATCCAGCAGAATTGGTTTTAACTTGTATCCAAAAGCAGTGCCACATACTCTTGAGGCCTCATTGTCATTTCGCAACTGTAGTCATGATGAGGGTAAGTAAAAAGACATAACTGATGGTATTTAGAAAATAAGCATTGTGGTTTGTTGCAAAGAAAAAGTAGCATGAGAAAAACCTGTGAGGGCCTTAGCAAGATTCCTCCCCAAGTCAATATAGACATTACTACTCATCGATTTCAACTTATCAATCAACTCACATGAGGTTGCCATAAGGCATATGGGAAAACAGTTTCAGGATGAAAAATGCAAAAGGCCATTAGAGTTTCACTGTGTCTCCTCTTGAGTGAAAGCTCTGTTTAAATTTGAATCCATGTTCCTTAAATTTTATAACAGAAAACAAGTCATCAAAATGAGTAGTTGTAATGAAGAGGTAGTATGGTTCCATGAAAAGAACATTGGACCAGAAATCAGGACTTGTCTGAATTGTGTCTGTGTTGCTGCCACCAGGAGAATAGATGCCTTTTTGTACACTCTGTGAAGTATATGATCTTGGGGAAGTCACTTCACTTTTTCCCCATCTGTCAAATGCCAGGGTAAAGTGGATGACCTTGGATGCCTTTCAGCTCTAGAGATATAATTTATGATTTGGTGATTACTGAAGTTTCTTCTACTTTTTAATTACATATCATTAACCATGATACCCCAGTCCTATGTATAATATTTCTGATGTAAAATTGTTAGGATTTCTTTTTTGGCACTGTTAAATAAGAGCATCCTTGTCACATAGAACAAATCTAAATATCTATCTTCTTCTGGGGGAAATGGAGAAATTGGGAAATAAATGTTGAGGTTTTACTAACCCTGTGAATTTGTATAGAGCCTTTGTCTCCTGCTCTCCAAATGGGCAGAAACTCCACTTTTCCCCATGTTTAGATCTTTTGGACTCAAGATTTTCTGTTGAACAGGCCAATACTGTTAAACATCAATGTCTGATCAGAGAACTTTGAAAATAAAGATTTAAAATACTTATTGAGATCTCTAGTCCATTCTGCCATTAATGTATCTTCTTTCCCACAAATCACATATTTCAGCTGTGCAAATTTCCCATTTGCGTCTGCTGCTCTCCATAGAAGGGGTAGAAGAAAGGGATTTTTTTTTTCCTGTAGAAATGTTCTCTCTCTATCTTGTTCATTTTAACCCATCAAACTGTAGCATTGAAGTCATAAGTTGAAAAGAAGGATCAAATCCCAGCTAACTTTTCTTTTTTTCTGTATAATTTCTTGAAATCTATCATCTTAAATAATCCATTAATAAATTGTAAAGCTTCTTCTCTTCTTCTTACATGAAGAGATTATCAAGAAGAGGCTTGAAAATTCCCTCGTATACCATGGCTTCTTATTAAACATGTTGGCATCAAACCCAATTAGTCATGGGGGAAATAAACAAATGGGAAGCAGTGCTTGGCCATGGATCGTAGGGACTGAAACGACATAAAGGTCAGGCAAAATAGGCAAAGGCATTCAGTTATCTCAAGGTTATCTTATCCCCATACGGCGTATGTTGTATGCAGCCTTCTCTGAAACCATTCCAGTTCAGCCTAGTGCCAAGTACTGGACTGCAATTAAAGGACTTTTAAATGTCAATCTTGGTCGGTTAAGAAACAGACCCCAAAGAGAACTGCAAATTACTCAAATAATTTTAGGCAGTATTTTGAGGGACTTAATAGAGCTGCCATACTCTGCATTTGTCATATTACTTTTCTAGTACTGTGTTCATTTATGAGTGCTATGGTTTAGGAGAGACATTAATTAGTTGAAGTGTGACCATCCCTGGGCAACCGGGTTGATGAAGGGCTTTGATTTCATGGTCTATGAAAATTACTTGAAGAAACTAGGAATGGTTAGTTTTGAGAAGAAAGGACTAGAGGGAATAGAGCAGGTAAAAGACTTCTTTTGCTTGACTCCAAAGGATACAACAAGGAGAAAAGGGAGGAAAAGAGACGATGCTGATTTAGGCTGATTGTAAGGAAATGTTGCTACAGTTAAAGTGTAACTCAGAATCATTGATGATGTCAGAGAAAGACTTCAAAGGAGGATAAACTAGAACATGGCTATATGGCTAAGGAATAACATTTTCTTAAAAATACAAAGAATGTTGAGAAAAGTCATTATTTGCTTTGAATCTTGCCTTGCTATATAACACCAATTATTTTTATGTGGATTATGGACTTTGTCTCTTTTTAATGAGGACTGTGTTTCCAAATTGATCATGAAAATCTCTTTCCAACTTTTGCCATTCTTCCAGCCCCCAAGATGATGAGTGTACATGCTGCCTAAGCCCCTGCTTTGCTGTTATGTACCCCTTGGTTCCAATTATCATCTTCTCCTGGATTCTTTCCCCAATGGTTTGCTGGAATTAATTGTACACTTGGTTTTTACATGATGTGATGCAAAGAACCCCAGATTTAGAAATAAAGTGAGCTTTTTTCTTTACTTATTATTTTATTAAGAAGATAGTTATTCAGCACATAGAAATGGAAGCAATACTCTCTGAGACCTAATATGGTTGCATCAATGACAGTCCATACTATAGCAAACTAATTTCCTTTTTTGACAGGTCTACCAAAATGCTATAGCTATAGTTTGTTTAGATTATAGGAAAGCATTTGAGAAAGACTTACGTTGTTCTTCAGAAAAAAATATAGACATTTGTTGGCTACAGGATAATATAATGAGCTAGATTCAGTATTAATTGAATTACTAGATCCCAAGAATTGTCATTAATGATCTTTTGGCTCTTTTTATATTCTCTTGCATTTAGCACAGTGTCCGGCACATAGTAAACACTTAAAATCTTTATTGAAAGAATGAATGGTGTCTACTTGGAAGAAGGTCTTCCATACATTTCCCCATGTATCTCCAGTTAGTCCTGTGCTTTTTTAAATCAAGAATTAAGAGAAGAGTTATAGATGTTACAAGGGTAGGAGGGAGAGATAATACTCTCTGGGACAGTGGGAAGATTCCGAATGATCTCAACAGGCTGAAATGGCCAAGATCAAATTTCATAGGGACAGTAAATACAAAGTTTAACATGGACTACCAAATTGACTTTTTAAATACAAGATGGAGGAGCCATGGCTAGATCGCAGTGTGTGTGATTCACATCCACCAAAGTTCATTCACTCTTTGGTTGCAGTAAGAGAGGCTGAGCTTCCAGGAATGGGGAGGAAAACGTCAATCCCTCTTGTAAAGCTATTGGTCAGACCACATCTGGGGAACTATGTTCATTTCTGACTGCCACATTTTAGAAAGGACGTTGATAAATTATAGCACAACTAGGATGGTGAAGAGCCTTCAGATCCTGCTGTGGGATAATGGGGATGCTTAATTTGGAGAAGATAAGACTTCTGGAAATAATAGCACAACTCAAGCATTTGAAAATATGCCATATGGCTGAGAGAGAAGAATTGTTGACTTTTGTCTATGAGGGCAAAGCCAGGAACAGTGGGTGAAAGTTGGAAAGCAGCTCATGTAGGTTTGACATCTGCATGAAGTACCTGCCAATTAGACCCATCCCAATGTGGAAGGTTACAATAAAGCCTTTTCTCGCAGTAGAGTTTCTGAAGCCTAAAATTGTTTCCACGTGTGTAAGCTAGATCCAAAGTTTCTTAAACTGTGGGTTGTGACTCCACATGAGGTTACACACCTGAATGTGGGGGTCACAAAATAATGATTTCTTATCAGAAACCGTTTGATTTGTATACCTGTTTTATATACCTATATAGCTGGGGTTACATAAAAATTTCTCAGGTAAAAAGGTGTCAAGTGGTTTAAGGAGCCCTGAGCTAGATAGTATCTCTATTATTCACTTGTCTAATTGCATATCACTTGCTTGTGTGCCTTTGTATATCCCATATCCACAAATACTGAATACAATAAGGTCAGATACTACTAAAGATGTCCTGGCCTCATCTCCGTGACTCCCAAAGGAGTTGTACTGGATGGAAGTGAAATCACAGCAAAATGGGCCCTGTGGTAGAAGCATTTCGTAGAGTGTCTTTGCTGACTTTGCCAATGGGAAGGAAGAAGAAAACATGCATTTATTAAGTACCTTCTATGTGGCAGATGTTGTACAAAGTACTTTACAAATATTTTAAACACACAGCGATCATTCGTTCCTACATTCAGTGTCCATTGCACTAGGTAGTAGGGATAAAACTTTGCTAAGACGGTCACCACCCTCATAAAGCTCATCCTCTGCTAGAGAGCTGTGACAAGCACATAATTATAATAAATAATTATCAACAAATAATTATAAACAGTAAGCCTACTGGGACTACAAAACAAAGGGTTCTACGAGTACTTGAGATGGAAGATGTCCCAGAAAAGGCAGCATTTCAGTTGTTCTTTAAAGTTGGGAATGGGGGAAAGAATATTTCTCAGAGAACCAACTGGGAACTATGTATAGGAATGGGAGAAACCCTGTTTTGAGAATGGAGCAGATGGAGGGGAGTGACTTTGGTAAAATAAAAGAGAAAAGGAAGAATGACAACAACATATGTGGGACCTTTAATTTCTGGCTAAAGACAGAGTGTAGTAATGGATTTAACATTTGTACTGTTTCCTTATACCAAATGCATGGAATGAAAGACTGCTAGAGCTGTAAGTTATTCCAAATCCAATTCTTGACTTCAATTAGTCACTCAGTACCTCTCTAAACCTCAGTTTCCTTAGGGATGGGGATAGCCTACTTCCCTATATCAATATTTATTACTAAATTATTAAATATTATTAAATATCAATAATTATTATTATTGATAGGATATATATATATATGTAAAACCAAAACACAGACAAGTAGAATATCTTAGAAAATAATGTTTTGAATTTCTGATATATTTTTTAAAAAATACACTATATAATACATATTTGTGTTTTCACAAATAATCTACTTTTTCCTATTTTGTCTATGGAAATACTCTCTTATTTTTGCTATTTATTCAGAATCAAACAAATTTAAAACGAAAAAAACCCCGATCAATGTAAAACACCCTTGCTCTGCAATTTGGGGTCTTGAAGAGTTCTATGGGAGTCACTTAGATTCTATATGGTTTGCCCAGTGTTAGCAATGAGACTTGAAGGGAAAAGTTAGACCTGTTAAAGACCTTACCTTGAAAAGGCCAAGACACCCACTGTATCCAGGGACATTTCCAATCATCCTAGATATGACCCCTGCACCCAGATGGCTCTGGAGGAGAATGTGCAGCTGTTAATATTATACAGCCCTCCTTCACTTAAATCAAATTAATTTGTATGTCATGGCATCATCTCCTTGATGTCTTGGAGGATGAAAGTCTAACAACCTTTGCCTTAGAAGCAATAGGCTTATTATTGCTCATGATTCCATTTCCATTTGTTGTTGAAGTGATACAAATGATTTAGATTATGAGGCTTTTTTTTTTTGCCTTTCACCAACTCCTTATGGAAGCCAGAGACAGTTTAAGGGTATCGGGTTTTAAATTTCTTATTTTTAGTAGATTTCCATATAAACTCTCTTTCCCCTGCTAACTTAAATAGCTGACTCCTTATCTGTTTATTTAGAGCAAGTTGCTGTTGTTACTATTCATTTTGCGAATTAAAAATGTAGTTTTTCTTTTTCATTGACCTTGGCTTTCATGTAAACCATATCAACAGATACTTTGTTTTTTTCTCATTTTACAAAGGTACTGCAAATGAATAAGTTGACATCATGAAAAAGTATGTATAGCCTGTTAAAATGACTTCATAGCATGTTCAAGGCCTAACTATTATTTTTGTTAGTAATGAGAATGTTTTGTAAACCTTTTTAATCTACTTGGTGTAGATCAGTTGTATCAAATTCAAATAGAAATGGGAGCAGGCAATAATCTATGCGTAAGCGTCCTTTTGGGCCACATATTGATTTAGTTTTAAAATGGAATGTTATCTCTGTTTTACTACATTTTGATTTATTTCGTTAAAAATTCCCCAGTGATATTTGAATCTGATTCCTGTTCACGTTTTGGTCCTGGTTCTAGTGTATGTTTGACACCTCAGGTATAGGGAGCTGCCAGCAATGAACTCTTTCTTTTCATTTAAATTCATACCTATCCTGCACCTTAAAGTCTTTGAAAGTTGCCTAGGGCACTGGAAACCATATAATGTTTAATATTGCCACTCATAGGAAAACCAAAGTATCTTTTAGGTTTTAACAGTTTTAGTCTTCAAATAGGAAGTCAAATAGACCATTGAGAGGTAACATCACCTTTTGATTTTTTCCCCCATCATCTAAAAAATCCTCCTCTGGCACTTCAGTGTGGCCTTCTCTAAGACATTTCTCCAGAGAGCAAGAATTGGCAGCTACCACCAAATAAAAAGGCAAAATAGGATGGGTCTGGCAATGGGCAGCTAGAGGGCACCACAGTACACAGAGCACTAGGCTTGGAATCAGGAAGGCTCATCTTCCTGAGTTCAAATCTGGTTTAGACATTTACTAGCTGTGTGATCCTAGGCTATTCACTTTACTCTATTTGCCTCAGTTACCTCATCTATAAAATGATCTGGAGAAGAAAATGGCAGACCATTCTTGTATCTTTTCCAAGAAAACTCCAAATGGGGCCATAGAGAGTGGGAAATAACCAAAATGACTGACTATGAACCACCAATGTATTCGTATCCAAGAATTGGCTTTATGCAGAGATGCTTATCACTGAAAGGCTGGCCAGAAGCTGATGATCACTCATGAAATCATCTACATCAGGGTATAGAAGCATTGCAGTTTGCATTGATGGAGGCAGTACCATCATGAGAGAAAACAGATCTTTTTCAAACATTGAAATATTCAAGGTCTTCATGGTCATCAGAAAAAAAAAATGTTTTGTGCACCTGTTTTCCATTCTTGTATTGTCTTAAATAGGCATAATAATTAATTCTAAGGTGAAAAAAGTTTGATTTCTGAGCATTAATTACTTTTTTCACCCACAAATCTAGCCCATACGGTCTAAACTTTTTTGTCACAGTAAATAAGAAAATATTAGTGAGCAAGGAAATGAAATTTGGCACCAGAGTCTTAATCATGAACAAATCAGTACCTGTCAAAGTAAAGTATTTGGAGACTAACTTTTGGAAAATCTTCTGCTCAACTCCTTGGGGTATGCCTCAGGAAGATGCAGAAGTGCTTCTCAGTCTTAGAGTGGAAGCTCTGTCATGCTCCCTGAAAATGGAAAGGCTTTGAATACAGGATTTGCCAAAGAAAATTCACAGACTCAGTGCTGGAATCTGACCACTAAAGGATAATTTTTTCAACCTTCTTCCCCTTTCATCTAGGTTTCTAAGCACTTCGTATGTAAATTGCTATGTACCTAGTTATTTACATGTTGCCTTCCCAGTTAGAATATGATCTCCTTGAAGACAGAAGCTGGTTTTGTATATGTGTTTGCATGCACATGTATATGTTTAATTTTGTTTTGTTTTTTGCCTTGTCTTGTTATCTTGAGCAATTAGCACAATGCCTAGCACCTAGTTAGCATTTACCAAATGTCTGCTAACTGATCATATTATATGAAAACCTCATGAGTGAAGTCTAAGAGAGTTCTACAGAAGTAAATTTTTCAATTTACTCTTTTGACTTTTATTGCTAGAAGGTGATGGTTTTCTGGTATAATGTCCTAGGAAATGAATTTGTACTGGTCTTCAGTAGTGTAAGGTTGATTTCTGTGGTGACACTAGGGAAAGGGGCCAGAAACTGCTGATAAGTCACACTGTTCTTAAATCATCTACAAATCCTAATTAATCTTTGTACTCTCAAGGCACAATATTTGCCCAATGGCTATTGGAGCAACTAAGCCATATCATGGTTGCCAGCCATGCTCTAAATGTCTTTGTAAGACTTAACGAAAGATGATTGCTAAACAGAAGGTTACTTCTTATGTTCTTCTTGGAGAAACAATAAAGCAGTTGCAGGATTTAATGTCAAAATGTTCCCTAAAGTAACAGGAAACATCAGTTTCTTAGCTCCTTGGTATTGTAGTATTCATGTAGAATGAAAGCAAACGCAGCAGATAACTGGAGCTTACTCCCCAACATCTGGTGCAAAAAAAAAAAATGAAGACCCTGGGAAGGTTTACAGCACAACTGACAAGTTTTCCAAACTAACTCGATGAATAATCTGATGTTCAGTGACTTCAGAGTGAAAGCAGGCACAGAAAATAACTATAAAAAGTACTTGGAAAATATGGTAATGGGCACAGAATTGAAAGAGGTCACAGACTGGTAGACTATTCAGAAGACTCATGCCTGTACATTCCATATGCTTCTAGAAGGGAGTCAGAAGATGCTTGATCTGGAGAGCACTTAACAATGTCATAAAATCATGAAATTTGTGATCTTAACAGGCAGGAAGCAGCTGGTGACAGAGCTAGTAGTCATTTCATAATCAGCTGTCAGATTATCAGCTAAGAGCAAAAGTCCAAGTAAACATCAAATTAGAAGAAATGATAGAGGCGACAAAAGTCAGAAAGCAATTGCAAGAGCTACAACCAGAGATGAACAAGACTTGTTAAAAAATAACTCCAAATTCTGTGTCAGTAATCACATGGAAGGCCCTCGCTAAAGGATGGTTCTCCAGATGTTCCTGTTCTGTAATATTTGTATTGCATCAAGCACTAGAAAGCCTTCTGAGTAGAATCCATAGCAATGTGAAAGACATTGGTTTAACAGTTACATTGTGAAAAATAAAGTAGGTTAAAACCACATACTGCCCCAAACTTTGACATGCAGGTGGGTGGAATGGAATTATTCCATAAAAATATCTTTCTTGAAGAATGGATACAGATGATTGAGCTAAATCGAAAACTGGGTGCAAGCAGATTTTAATGAATTTGAGAAATTGCTGTTTTCAATGATCACAAATGCAAAAGCCTGTGTCTTTAGGAGCAATACTTAACTAATTGAATCCAATCAAGTGTATTATAATTAACTCTTCTGTGCAAGGTACTATACTAGCCCCCCCCAAAGAAATTGGGCATTCCCTCTTAGTAGCGTCTCCAACTTCTTCCCAGATTGGGATCCTCTCCCTTGCTCTAATACCATCTCTCACTAAAATTATACTTTTTCTGATGCTGTCTCCTCATGGCGAGCAGCACCTCCTTCCTTTGTCAGATTTCTTATTTTTAATCTTCTATGGTCTGGAGCAGTAGATAATCTAGCTTGTTAAAATAATAATAAATAAAGGGAGAATAAGTAGTTTCTCAGTGAGAGCCTAGGGAGCTCTCTTTGAGTAAAGTATATGAGCTTTAGTTCATCAATTTTATACTATGTTAATTACTCAGAGTTCTTTTCATTTCTTCTGGTTCTTGGATACATTCTAAATGGCTGAGATTACTGACTTCTGGAAAAGCAAGCTGTTATTATTATTACTGATATGATAGGCAAGATTTGACTGAAGAGAACTGGTTGGTCAGTGATAGATGTACCACCATTTGTAGGGAAGGGCCACTGGATTACCCTGAAAACAGTTTGTGATAGTGTACTAGGACTTTCCTTGTAATCAAAGCTGAAATGGCAGACCATTTACCTTGCAGGAAAGTTGATGCCTCTCATTTGTATTCCTGAACCTGTGAGCAGTTCCTGTATGTCAGTGTAATAAGCAACCTTGGCAGGAACAAGACTATTGATCTGATGAATTCTTATTTGCTCAGAAACAGCTTTTTTTTTTTTTTTAGCCTTGACCTCTCCCTGCTTTTTAAATGCATTTATGTATATATTCAGATTGACACCAAACACTGTAATTTATTATTTTATATCTGTCTGTATATGTATGCCATATTTACATAAATGTAAGTACATATTTGTGTATATCTATACATCTATCTCTCCATAAGACATATAACTTTTATCAAGCTAAAAGCTTTATCCACATATACTTGCTTTTATTCAGGGACCTGTACTTGATCCTGTGTCCTTTAATATTTTTAATACTGCCTTAGGAGCATGTCCTCACAAAATACATAGATGAGATAGAAGCTAGGAGGGATAGCTTAAATGTTGGATTCTAGAGTTAGACTCCATAGTGATCTTGACAGATGAGAATATTGAGTAAAATTTTAAGATGATAAAGTTGAATAAATAAATGCAAAATTTTAGGCATCGGTTCAAAAATCAGCTCTGAAAGTACAAGATGAGTTAGCATAGAAGATAGTTCATCTGAAAAAAAGAACTGGGCTGTTATTATGGCTATAAGTAATGCAATGCCATGGTCTACAAAGAATTAAATTTTGGTGATAATGGAAGAGTTGCATAGTGAATGTGAATAGGCTATACTATTATTGCCAGTAACGAAATATGCAAAAACCAGCAGAAATTATGTGAGAGACATGCATGATCTGGAATTGAGATAATCGTGTAGCCAGAACAGAGTATATACACTGAAGGGCCTCCATGTTCTCCTGGTATCCATGCAGTGTCAAGCGATAAGGAAAAATACTCCTGGCACATTGCTTCGGAAATGGCACATTTCCATTGAAAATGGAGCTCAACAGCTTCCCCTCTAAATCTATGTATGCCTCACTCAGAATTCTCCTGGCTTTTTTCCAGTCAGTAAATTTTGCAACTTTAGAATCATCTTTGATTCTTCCATCATCCTTTCTTCTCATGGACAGTTGGTGATCAAATCTTATGGATTCTGCTTCCACATTTTGTATATCACACATATCTTCAATTTGATAGCTACTCTCTTAGTTTAGGCCTTCTAATCTTGGGTTTTGCAATAGTCCTTTCATTGGACTAAAACCAGGAAGTTCTAATCTTACCTCTAATTTATCCTTCATGGAGCTCATTTCTGTGCCTTTGTACTGATTACCCCTCACACTTTTTCCCTCCCCACATACCTAGAATGCACTTTTGCCTAATTTCTGCCTCCAAGAATCCCTGATTTCCTTCAAGACACAACTCAGCCTCCACCTTTTACATGAAATATAACTTGATTCTTCCTCCAACTGTTAGTGCACTTCCTCCTTAAACACTCTATATTTCTTTTGTTTTATTCTGTATGTATTTATGTATATACACGTTGTCTCCATCATTGAAAATAATCTCCTTGAGAGGAGAAATGTCTCTCATTTTTTTGTCTCTGTATCTCTGGTATCTGACAAAAATCTGTGGTTCAGAGTAGGTGCTTAATAAGTTGGATTGATTTTTATATTCATTTTCTTAAAACACAAGTCTGATAATGCTACCCATGTTGATTAGAAAATCTTCAATGATTACCTAATGCATCTGGGATAAAATACAAACATTTCCTGACATTTAACACCCACAATTTATCTCCCACCTACTTTTCAAGATTTATTTCTTATCATTCCTCTTCATGCCCTTTGCAGTCCAGCCATACTGGGTTGCTAGAATCCCCTAAATGTTACAATACTTCTCCCTTCTTCGTGCCCACCCTGTGCTTAGAATACAGTCCCCTATAATCCTCCCTCTTAGAATGCTTAGCAGATATTTAAGCAATATTTCTTCAGTAGCAATTATCCATCTTACAAATAGTTTTTGACATTTACTGACATCTTCCTTTAATTATCAGCTTAGGTGTCACCACCTATGTCAAATTTCCTGACCCATCCACCCCTGTTCCCCTAGTATAATGCAGTACACAACAGGAATTTATTAAGGTTTCTCCCTCATTAAGTTATTTTGTATTTACTTATTTTGATGGCAGCTATTGTTTCATTTTTGGCTGTTTATTCCCATGCTTAACACAATTCTTGCATGTGGTTTTAAACCTAATAAGTGGTAGTCAAGTTGAATAGTTCTATGGTACTTTGGTGAGACAACTTCTAGGATGTTGTGTTCTGTTCAGAGCACCAGATTTCCAGCAGGACATTGATGAACCAAAGAGCATCTAATAAAAGGCAACTGGAATGGTGAAGAACCACAGGATCGTGTCATTTGAGGATCATTTGAAGGAAGCGGTGATGTATGAAAGCCTGGAAAAGCTAAGGCTTAGTGGTGACATAATAGTTGTCCTCAGTTGTTTGAAGACCTGTCACATGGGAAAGGGACAAGATCATTTCTGCTTGGCTTCAGGGAGTGGAACCAAGAGCCATCAGTAGGCATTTCACAAAGATGGAGGTAGGCTTCATATCAAGAAACTTTCCATAACAAGCATAGCTCTCCAAAAGTTGGAGGTACTTCCTCAGAAGCTTTTTAAGCAAAGGCTAGGTGATTTCTTGTTCTAGTTTTGTGGAGGGGATTCTTGTTCTGTTGTAGTTGAGAAACAGATGACCTCTAAGTTCCCTTTCAACTCACAGTGTCTGTAATGCTTTCTGGACACTTATAATTTCTGAATGAGTCTCCAAAAGCCTGTGCTTCTTCACCGTGACCATGTAATTCTTTGTGTAAAGAGCATTTATCTGTTTTGGATCATTTGGTGTCTTTTACTATTTATGTACATTACTATTATTATATCTTTAAAACTGTCAAGAAGAGATAAAGAAATTTAAGGAGAAAAAAATCCTTTTTTATTTCTCATCTAGTGTTTTATGTCTTTTGTAGACACTGAGTACCACAGACAGTGACATCAGTACTTTTCTGTAGTCCTTAGTGTCCTGATCACACTCAATAGATGTACTCATAAACTAGGTTACTGCTGATAACACAGGCTCCCGTGTTGTTTGATAAGAGAAATCTCCAATATTTTTTATTCATTAGTTTCAGGTATAAGATGTCTTCATCATCTAACTTACTTATTACTAGTCTAACCTCTTCCATGTATCAGTGAAGCCATGTCCATGTGTGTAAGAAAATAGGTAACAGTGACCAAGAGGGATAAAAGAGAAATCATTGATACTATCCTTTCAGGTATCAATAGGAATAAAGTGATTATGATCAAGCTGGTTCTTGGTTAAGATGAGTTCTTCAGATCTTCCTGGAGATTCACATCTCTATCCTTATCAGCTTTTCTGGCTGTTGTGTCCTTTTCTAATGGTTTTGGGTTTGTCTTTTCCAATATTGCTTTTAAACTTTTTTTTTTCTTTCAGTCCCCCAAGTGCTACACTTTAGGAAGAGTTCTCAATTAGAATATATTTTTCATCTTCCTAAAAGGGAAACTAGGAAACAGATTTTTTAAACTTCTTTAATGGAGTGTTATGAGAAAGTTTAAGAAATTATTTAGATATCCAGTATATAAAAAGCTATTGTAACTCATGGAGAAATGCCATCAGATATTATGTGTTGCATACCTAGAATTGTAGGATATTGAACAGATTGGAAAGAAAATTATTCCATTCACAGTTTTTCTATATTTATTTCTGAACACAGAACATTATTTTGTACACTGAAATGGGATGAATCTCAAGACAAAACAAATTGGGTTAAACATTACATTATACAGAAGGTTTTGAGGCATTTTAAAAACATGTAAATCCATCAGAAAAAAAAAGTATTGGCAACTACTATGAGTAAGACACTGTTCTAGGCAGCAGGGAATAAAAGAAAATTATGTGGCATGGTTCCTAATTTTGTGGAAGTTAAGACTTCTTTCTGATGTATGCCTTTTGGAAAGGTCCATAAAGTGGTCATACAAATCTATGTTTCTGAGAGAAAGAGAAGAAAGCCAAGGTAAAGATTTGGATTTTGAATGGGCATGGGGCTTGTACCTTGTCTTCAGAGTTTCTTCGAGGAATGAATTATTTATATAATTAATGAAAGTTTGCTCCAAAAATTTGATGTCTCCAATTTGCTAGATATAAAATAGTCTGTTATCATTTTTGTCAATATGTAATGATAAGTTGGAGGTAGATGTTCTTTTTTGTTCTTCAAAAATGAAGGCATACACCACAAAGGAGAGACTCAATAGTGAAGGGAAACATAGTGGAGTGGGTCAATTCTTAAATTTGTACCAAAGATATTTGGGTTGGAGTCCTAATTTCATTAGTTAATATTCATGAGATCATGGATACAGCACTTAAATTCTTTTGGCTTCAAGTTCCTCACCCATAAAACAGTGGGGTTGAATCAGATATCTTGTCCAGTTCTCGATCTTATGAGACTATCACATTGATCTTGGAACATCCCATAATTTTCCAGAGATCAACTCTGATCCTGCTCAAAAAGCCTAAATTGCCCACAGAGTTGAAGTATTGGAGTTGGGAATATCTTCCTACCTCATTTGGAGCAATTATGTTCACTTGAAGTAGAAGGAGCTGAGCTAAGTTCCTTATCACTTCAAGAATTGGAAAGCATCATTAAATTACTTCAAAGTGTGTTAAGTTATTTGAAGACATCCACTAACGATGCCTGTAGTATGTTAGAGATCTAAAATGGAATGATAATCCAGGCATGAGATATTAAGTTTCCTAATACTATGAATCTAAATTCAATGTTAACTATTTACAGAGATCTTTTATCTTTAATAGGAAGCAAAACAGATAATGGAAAATATGTCCAAAACAAAGATCTGAACCACTAAATGAGGATTAATATCTAGAGCAAAATCTCTAGGAACACAAATTAGCCCTAGGTCTAAGGCCAAAGCTAACCTCATGGGGCATATCATTTAAATTGCATTAAATCCCAAAAACATCGAATGAAAACAAAGCCACTTCTATCTCTTTGAAAAGAAATTATTAAATATATCTAAAACATTATTTATGGAAATTTTTTTTTCAAATCCATGCAGTTCACTGGATTTCTAGTTAAATAAGGTTGCTAAAAAGCTTAAATAAGGCTCTTTGCTGTAACAAGGGCAAAATGGGATACTTAACACTTTATTTGAAACAGTACTGATCTGTAAATTGTTGGTTTTTTACCTGAGGACCACAGTATCTACACTGATCAGCTATATTATTGCAATAATAAAAAGGAATGGTGAAGGTTTTTTTGTATATAGCCATCTGAGGGCTTGAAATGATTGGGAAAACCCTTCAAAGTTTCCACAACTCTGTTTTTTAAATTTATTTTTAAACTGAAACATTTTTTCTCTCCATTATCAAATTCTCTTCTTTCTCTCTTCCCCTTCCTCCACCTTTGAGAAGAGAATAAAAAGGTATTAAAAACTTTTTTGTTTTGTTATGCAAAACACATTTGAACATTTTACATGTTCAAAGAAAGAAAGGAAAGGAGGAGGGAGGGAGGGAGGAAGGAAGGAAGGAAGGAAGGAAGGGAGGGAGGGAGGGAGGAAGGAAGGAAGGAAGGGAGGGAGGGAGGGAGGAAGGAAGAACAAGAAAGAGAGGAAAAAAATCAAGAAAAACAATTAGGCCAAGTGTGAGTTTGTCAATTCTCCATCTGGAATTGGATAGATGGATATTTTTTCACGAGTCCTTTGCAATTGTGGTGGATCTGACTGGTTTAGTCTTTCACAGGTGGTTTCCCTTATTGTACTACTGATTGTGTAGCTTGTTCTTCTGGTTTTGCTCACCTCACTTCAAAGATCTCTTCTAAAGTTGATTGTGATACATTAATCATATTGAAGACCAAAAGCCCTCAGAGTTAGGTCAATGAAAACTTTATTCATGTCTCCTTGTCTTCTGGGAGTGGAACCTCAGTTACAGTTTTTCTCTCTGTTGCTTAAATTCATTTTCTAGCAGAATATGTAATGTACCACAGATATTTCTTTTCTTTGTAGCTCATCTTTAATTTTCAAAGAAAGAATATTGAAGTGTTTTCATTTTTTGATGTGAGTTTGCTTTTGGGGAAGGATAACATGACAGAAGGTCATAGGAAAAAGCTAGTTTTGAGACCTAACACATGTGGTATTTTTACCTTCCCTATTCCTACATAAGTACAGCAGAATTGGCAAGGAAGACGGTGTACCTGAGATGAACAAGTCTGACCTTTGTTGCCTTCATGGCCTGCTTGCTCAGGGAGGCCCTTTCACTTGCTACTTCAGAGAAGGTGGATATAAACCCATCTTCCTTGAAATTCTCCAGTTTTCCAGGCACTTGAAAGAGCCCCTGTGCTGGAAAGGATGGACATGAGGCAAACATAGGAAAAATGTATTCTCTTTTCCCTTTTTTCTTCAATCCGATTTCTCTTCCATTCAATTCAACAAGCCTTTGCTTAGAACCTACCTGCCAAGGTTCTTAGCTAAGTCTTGAGAGAGACAGAAAGATGAATTAGGCTCAGTCTCCATTCTTAAAGACTTTGAAGTCTAGTAGAAAATATTAAACAAGTATAAAAGCAATTATAATACAAAAAACAAGTCAGTTGAATAAAAGAATGGAGGGGGATCATTTTAGACTTAGGTCCTTAAGAAAGACTTCATAGAATAGATGAAGAAAAAGACTTCATGGAAGGCCTTCAAGAGGAGGGTCACCATTACTTCTATTTATAGTTTTCCAAGCTGTTTTTTATGTGCATTTTTATGTCCTACTAATGAATGGTCACTAAAAAATTGTGGCTTCTGAGATAGTTAAAACAACAAATTCCCTTCTCTTGGGTTAACTATAAAATAAACAGATCCTTAATTCCTAATCCTTTCACTGTCACATAGGAACTACCCAGAAGTATTTAAGCCTTTGGTGAGGAAGAAAGAAGGCATGGGGAAGACAATTTCCCTCCTCTTCCTCCTTCTCATTCCAGTTTGCTTTCTTTTCCTTTTTTATTACCCCATGAAGAACAGAGACATGAAGAATTCACTTTTAATCAACTGAGACGTAGGTATCTCTTGTATTTTGAGAAAGTTTACATTGGACAGGTACTAATTGTAATGTTAGCAATGGGGGACTACTTAGAAGGTCTGGTTTTAGCTCTACTAGTAACCAATCATAGAATGGTGGACAAGTCCTGTTACTGGGCTTTGATGACTCTGGGAGAATGAGGTTGAGATCTTTGTGCAACTTTGCCTCGCTTAAGTCCAGCTCAATAGGAATCAAGACATCACCCTGCAATGTCATTAGTCCTCTTCAAAAATGAAGGGCAAATATCTCTCTGAACATCACAGCCCAATGGGTAGCGATATTGAATGTGATGGTATATTTCTCTTCCTGTGACCCCAGATTGAAGTTGTCACTAGAATAGAGTTACTAGGGTTTTGTTCTGGGGGAAATATGTTTGAGGATGTTGACAATAGTTATAGTCATTCATTGGTACAAAACCAAAAGCACTTAATCATTAGTTGAAAAAGGTAACAAGTGGTGAATGGGATTCAACTTCTTTTTCCTTTGCTTTCTTTGCTTTCCCACTCCATTCCCTCCAATTGAAGTATTTGCCCTGGGGGCAAAATTTTCCAGTGAGGACTCTGCTCTAGATCATCATCATTTTCCTTGTTCATTATCTTCTCTACTCCCTGCCTCAGCTAACCACAGTGAAGTCTTGTCAAGTCCTAAGAAAAAGAGGGGAACAAGAGTGTTCCTAGGAATGTCCACACCCTCCCTTTCTGTAGTTATCTCAAGGAAAATGGATCAAGTACTAGGCTTTTTGATGGCTCCTATTGACTGAGATTATATCTGAGAGCCACCTGAACCTCAAGACATGAGGAGGAATGTCCCAGACACACCAAAAATAAAATGATGGTAGTGGTGAATTTGGTTTTTTGAAACTAATTTTTGTAACTTGACCATCGTTCTGTTTCACTGCTCTTACTTTTCTGGTCAATTTAGATGATTACATCCTGTATGCTCTGAAAATGGAGCCTATTTACAATGTTCGGATTCTTGCAAAAGATGTTGAATTTTCATCTTAGCTTTAGCAATTTTGTTGAGCAGCAATTGGAAAATGTGGCCACCCTTAACCTTCTACCAGCTGCTGAGTTCTTGGCCTAATCATAAGCTCCAATAGTACCTTATTCCTTTTGTTCAACGAACGAAAGAATAGGCTCTGAAATTATTTTTAGGCATATCTGAGCTGTCAGGGGAAATGCTTGGTACCAGATTATTGCAGAGTTGCACGCAGAAGCAGTCACTGACAAGTCTGGTGAGAGGTCCCTCTCTTCCAAAGCAAACACCTGCTGCTCCCTCCAACTGTCACCTCCTTCTCTAGAGCTACAGCCACCTGTCAAGCATCCCAGATGACACCTCCCCCTCGGAGGCCACCCATGGCTCTTGCCAACTGCCTCCTTCTCTCCCTCCTCAGGAGAAGCTACCTGCTGCTTTCTCCCACTAGGCAGAAACATGTGAGGGAGCTTGGCATTTCCTTGGCAAGTGAATTTACTGCCTGCCGAAGCAAGCCACATCTCTTTGGAGAAACGGTGTCAGAATGTTGTGTACCTTGAGATGATGTTCTCCTTGGAGAGCGGCATCTATTGGTTTAGGTCGTATTTAAACTTGCTAACTGATAACTTTTTCAGAGTCCCAATCTATTTTCGTTTTTTACTGGATTGGGGCCCGAATGACCCCCTTGAACAGATTTATAGGAAAACTTAGGTTTAGGTGAATAAAACAAACCAAACACCCCCAAAATGCATATGCCTTATTAGATATCAGGATCAGGATTGTGCCCAAATTGAAAAGTTAGTTCAGCTAAGATTTTATTTTAATTTGGACATATAAATATTCATTTAATTAGGCTGAAGAAAGGAAGGGCTGATTCACCAAATAGTTTTAGCTAATTAAATTCTGGGGAAAACACATTTTGAAGCTTTTTTTTTTTTTGAGATTTATAACTTCGAGATATGTGGTAATTTCACTCATATTTTCATTAATTCATTACTTTAGTAAAGTTGATTAGTGAATACTAGATGAAATAGGAAGAAGAAATTACACATCAATGAAAGTATTTTTAACTCCTTGGTACTTCCTTGAAAATGGAAAACAAACAAAGATGTTAGACATAAATCTTTGAATATTTAATAAGATACAATCATATTTGTTTTCAAAGAAAATACAAAGCAGCTTAATACAAAATAATGGAACAGAGAAGCTAGTTTATAGTTTGCTTCTTAAGGCATCTTATTATCCATGAAAATTGTGAATATTTTTCTAGTATTATCAACGAAAACAAATGAGGCCCTTTTAGAAATCAAGTATTGTGATGTTTAAGTTATTTCCCTTAATCTGAATTCTAAGGATGCAATCACCCTTAACTATACCACCTGTAGCCTGGTTTAGAGTAATTTTGTCTCAGGATAGGTAGGCTTTCTCCTTGTCATGGTGTACCCTATAGGGAAATCTACACTGAGTTCTTGACAGTACAAATCCAGACTAGGGCAGGTCTACAGAATTTATGCGAAGTCTAGAACTCTTTCTGAAAGCTCATCACCGCATGTCCTGTATAAGTCCTCCATGAGATACTGTTTTGGTGATGGTTTCAATAAGCAGATTGGGTTTATGGACAAAGAATCTATCTTTTTAGCCTCTGGTGTTGGAACACAGAATTATGGCCTATAAAGATAAAGGCAAGATTTGTCTGCTAAGGGAGGGTTTTTATTTTTTAATCTTCACTGGATGTTTGGGAAAAAAAATAAGACAGACAGACATCTACAAGTAATGATTTGTGAATAGCTTAGTCTAAAGGTAAGAGGATGATCCAGGAGTTGGTTGATAGCCTTTATACTAGGCTATCCACAGGTCATGTCCTAATGGATGCTAGTACTCTTTTTTTTTTTAATTCATTTTTCCAAATTATCCCCCCCTCCCTCCACTCCCTCCCCCCGATGGCAGGTAATCCCATACATTTTACATGTGTTACAATATAACCTAGATACAATATATGTGTGTAAATGCCATTTTCTTATTGCACATTAATTATTAATGCTAGTACTCTTAAAAACAACATCGAAAAACAAACTCCCCCCCAAAACTTTGAATTGTTATTATCAGTTCCATGCCACGAAATTGAATTGCTTCCATATGAACTGTCTTAGGAGAGTTTAAAAGATCACCTAGCAAAAGAAGGTACCAGATACTATGGTCTTTTCTTGAAATAAATTATCAGGCATTCCAACTCTACCATAGTGAGCATAACTCTGTTGGGTTGGCCACATTGTTTGAATGCCACATATGAGCTTGCCAAAAAGATAATTTTATGGAAAACTCACACAGGGCAAACTCACAAGGTAGTCAGAAAAAAATGATACAAGAACACTCTCAAGGTCTCTCTTAAGAACTTTAGAATCAATTTATGATGAGGGAGACGCTGGCATGGGACTGCCCGGCATGGCGTGCCCTCATCAGGGAAGGTGCTGTGCTCTATGAGCAAGGCAGAATCGAATTAATTCAGAAAACCTGAGATTAGCAAAGTTAGAGAAGCACCCCAAAAGTTCATAGGGACTTCATAGGGACTACTTGTCTCTAATCCGTGGCAGAGCATTCTGAGCTCATATTGATCTGATCAGCCACAGTCAAACACACTCCAAATTTACTCTAACACAGTGTTGTTATTTTGGTCCTCTTTGAGAACAAATGGCAACAATGTCTTTTTATGTTTTTTTTAATAATGTTTTTTTTTAATTTTCAAAGTACATGCAGAAATAGTTTTCAACATTCACCCTTGAAAAACCTTGTGCTTCATTTTTTTCCTTCCCTTCCCCCTACCCCCCTGCCTTACAAGGTAAGTAATTCAATACAGGTTAAACGTGTGCAGTTATCATGTTGCACAAGAAAAATCAGATCAAAAAAAGGAAAATTGAGAAAGAAAAAAAAAAAAGCAAGCAAACAACTACAAAAAAGCGACAATGTGGTGTTGTGATCCATATTCAGTCCCCGTAGTCCTCCTTCTGAATCTTTTCTCTTTTCTCTCCATCACAAAACAACCAAGTCTCAACATAATTGAACATGATGGATAAACTTTAACTGGCAGCCATTATAAAGTACAAGAAAGTTTATGGATTTGACTGAAAATATACTGGATTCTTTGTTTTAAGTTAACTAATGTTTGGACTTCAGCTCTACTAGGGCACATCCTGTCAAATGCAGCAAAGCCATGGTCTGGATGGTTATTTTCCTCACTAAAATTTCTTTTGTGGCTTTGTTGGGTGGCTGTGGGAATGGATTTTTCTTTTTGTAACTATCATTTGCTTCAGTTCCTGCCACACTTCAGTGAGATTGCAGCTCCAGTGCCTCTGGCTGGCAGAACCTAGGACAATGCGGCTTTAAAGGAATAGCCAGACATGGAAGCTGGGGAAAATCACTGTCTAAAGGCCTGAGAGTCAGAATGTCAGTGCTCTTAGTCTCTACAAGCCACGAAAATGAAGAGTCTCTCAGTCTTTTTCTGTCGAGATATATCCTTGTATGAGAACACTCAGCAGAAACAACACCATTTATTTAACATTTCCCTTCTCATGAAAATAAGCTTCTGCTGCTGTCTTGTCTGAGCTTGTTTCATCATATTGTTGTAATATAGTGTGGTTTAGTTAGGGTTTTGAGTATGAGCTGTGAGAATTCAGTTCAAATATAAAAGTTTATTTGTGGATAAGTAAATGCACATTTTTCTTGAGTTGGCAGGGGGGAGTAATGGCATATCTGTACTTGCTTCTTACTTTGTAAGATAAAAGCACACTGTTCTCAAAATCCCCATGAAAATGGTCCATATACCTGCGGGCATGTTTAATTTGATTCAATTCTGTCAGTAATTGAGTACTTACTATGTCCCAGGTGTGGTGTAGAATGTGAAACATTTAGAAGATGTGAACTGTCTCCACAAGGAGCTCCTCAGATTCTGCAACTTTGAAAAGTTACTGGGGTGGCAGTGTTTGAAGATAAATGGCTGATTGAGAGTAAATGAAAAAGTTGATTCTGGCCTATGTCATTATGACAGTGAGCATCTGTTGGACAGCTGAACGATGAAATTGAGTATCCAGAGGTTTTGAAACGTCAGGATGTTTGAAGTTGTAGAAGAAAAAAAAATCCAAGTAGTTGACAAGAATCTTTTTCTACAAAGGTTTTTACGTATCACAAACTATGACAAGAACATCTACATTGCCAAAGTACCCCTTCTACCACAAGTCCTACTTCTTCTTCTCTACCTTCTGTACATGAACTTCTGAAGATGGACTTCTGGAATTCTTACGACCTCTGTTAACTCCTATCACCTGGAATCCTAATTAACCTTTTCGTGCATAGATGTATCCTAGAATCTCAAAGCCGGAGTGGATTCTAGACATCATACCTGAACAAGTATCCTTTCTAACATATTTATGTGGTCATCCAGCCTTTCCCTGAAGTCCTCCTGTGACATAACAGGTACTACCTACTTAGGCAACCCTTTGTATTTTGTGATATTTCCAACTTTTGGGAAGTTTTCCTAATATCAGGTCTAAATTGGTCTCTTTGAAACTATATCTCTTGTTCCTTATAGTGCCTTCTAGGGCCAAGAACAATTGTAATTCCTTTCTTACGTGAAAGTCCTTCACATACTGCAAATAGTTAGTCTTTTTCTCTTCCAGGAAAAAAAAAATTCCACCTCCCTAAACTGATTAGCATGTATAAATATCTGAGCCATCTGCTATCTAGACCCGCTATTCTGAATACTTGCCAGAACTGCACACACTAGTCCACATGTGGTCTGACACAGTAGACTACCACTTCTTCAGTCCTGGGCCCCTTCTCTCTGAGTGTACCCTAAGATTATATCAATTTTCTTTTGCCACCATATCACAGTATTGATTCATATTGTTTACATCCCACTAAAACACTGGATCTTTTGCAGACTCTCGTCTAGTTGTCACTTAGTTATCAACTTATGAAGTTGATTTTTTGAACCAAAGTACTACACTTAAAATTTAACAGATTGAAATTGTCTCATTGTATTTGACTTGGCCTCTAGCCTTTTCAGGTTTGGCTTATTGAGGGCATTTAAGTGCTTCTTACCTTTTTTTTTTTTAAATCAACTTCTTACTACATTACAAAATTTTTTTCTTTCATCTCTAGTCCAAAAACCATACTTTTTGCTAGAGAAAACAGAAGAAAAATGTGTATTTCTAACTTTTCTCTGTTGTCATTTATCCTTGTCAATCATACTATTCATTCCAAGCACTCTTTTTATCCTTTCTTTGATCTTCCTTTTTTCCATCAGTATAGCTTAAAAACAATCTTTTTTGGTTATTCTTAGCTTTTCTCACCAACTTCAACTCATTTGGGAATTTTAGCAGTCCTGATACTATTCTTAAAAGATCATGGTTTTGTATTTATTTTGTTATTTGATCTTGCTTCTATCTTCTTTATGTCTTTTTTTAAAGTTTTGCTTCTTTAAAAAAAAATCACTGTCACTTCCCAATCCAGCACTCTGATCAACTTCTCTCTTGTAACATGGAAGTGAGGTTCAACAAAAGAAATTTAGCTCTTGGCAATAACAGTCTATATCTTTTTCTTTACCTTTAGTTCTCCAACTCTTTTCTGAGAGGAATGAAGTATGTTTCATCATGAATCTTTTGAAATACTGGCTGCTTATATTTCTTGTCTGAATTGTTTTGTGTTTTTTTAAAAAAATATTTCCATTTTCATTATTGTTGATTTCATTATTGTTTTTCCTGATTCCTTATTTCCCTTAGTTCATCTATGTCTTCCCAAAGTTTCACTGAATTCCTCATATATGTCATTCCTAAGTATACAGTGATGTTTTATTATGAACATACATTCATAAATCAGTGAGTACCCACATTTTTGCTACCCCAACAAGGGCTGCCATAGAGATTTTGACAAATGTGGATCTTTCCTTTTGTCTCTAATTAGTGGCAGTATTTCTAAGTTAAAGGGAATGAATAGTTAATTCTCTATTTTAATGTTGTTTCAAATGGTTTTTTAGACCAATTTATAGCTCTTCCAGCAGTGGATTAGTGTGTTTGTCTTTCCAGAGCACTTACTCTATTAACTATTTCTGTCTTTTGTCTTTTTTTTTTTTTTTTTTGCCAATTTCCTGGCTATGAGATTAAACCTCGCCAATATTTTAATATACATTTTTAAAAATTATTAATAATTTGGAACATTTTTCATATGGTTGTCAATAGTTCCCATTTATTTTTAGAACTATTTATTCATATATTTTGACTACTTATTTATTGGGATGTTCTTGCTCTTACATTTTTATATAAATCCATCACATTTTTCTGATCCTGTATCTTTATCCATGACTACTCATGAGGTTTTTCAATTGATATTTTTCTTTTCACTTTAGTTATATTAGTTTATTTATGCAAAAACTTTTTAGGTTTTTATAGTAATGTTTTTCATTTTTATCTGTTGAGATCTTTATTCTTTGGTTATGGATTTTCTTCAAAACTTTAGATTTGAAAAGGCACTTCCTTCCATTCTCTTATGTTAAAAGTCATGTGACATTTTGTCATCTTATGATTACTTGTCCATCTTGAGGTTATAGTGGTAAATGGTGTGAGTTGATGGTTTATATTCAGTTTTTGCCCTGTTGTTTTTTAGTTTTCCCAAACTTCTTATCAATTAGAGAGCTGTTTGTGTTCAATCCTTTTTGCTTTTGGCCCTTGCTTCTCTAGTTGGTTCTGCTGATTTTTTCCTATGTTTTAGTCTGTTCATTACCAAATACCTTTGATGATGTACTTTCAATGAATTTTGAAATCTGATATTGTTATCCCCTACTTTGCTTTACCTTTTATTATCTTCTTTCAGATTTGTTGTTCTCTTACTTCTACAGATAAATTTTGTTTATTTTATCTAGCTCCATAAAGTGACACCTACTCCCAGTAGTTGGCCATAGTGCTAAATATGTAAATACATTTATTTAAGTTATTATAATAATGTTTATTATATTGGTACAGTGCAAACATGAGTGGGTTTTTAAAATGTTTTGTAGTTGTATTTATGAAAATTCTCAATGTATCTTGGTAGGTAAACATTCTTTTTTTTGCACTTTGTAGTTATTTTAGATGGTGTGTTTCTTTCTGTTTGCAAGATATTGATAGTAAGTTGTCTTCTGATACTTCACCACAAAGTATTTGTTGTTTTAATGCATTTTGATGTTGATTTCCAGAATTTCTAAGTAAAAATATATCATCTGCAAATGGAGATGATTTTGCCTTTTCTTGACCTATATTTATTCCTTTAATTTATTTTTCTTCTAACTATAGCTGAAATTTCTAACACTATATAAAATATTAATAAAGCCATTGGCTATCCTTACTTTATTCTTTATCTGGAAAGTTTTTGTTGGTCTTGGGTTTCCTCCCATATACTTGGTCCACCCTCACTTCTCTTCCCATATATGTATTCTTTGGTGCTAGGTCCCCTTTCTTGTAAGCGCATCCGGCACAATGATTTTCAAATCTAAATACAACAGCTCTAATTGCTATAACTGAAATAGAACAGTTTGTCACAAATCTCTTGGCCATTTTTCGTCTGTTTGTTGTTCCCCTACTTTTAAACGCTCTTAAAATGAACTAGGCACCAAAGTAAATAGGAAAGAGCAAGTTTGATTGTCTTTGAGAAACTATAGGTTACTTTTAATGATCCAAGTTTCTCCTTTAAATTAAATACCATATTTTAATATTGATACTTTTCTAGTTAATGTTTTATATCTTTAATTCATGGAATACCATAACTTCCTAAAATTTAAAGTTGTAGAATTCCTAGCAGGGCAGAGAAGAAGTACCTGGTAGCTATGAGTAGTTCCCAGCACATTACCAGTTAGAGATTAGTTAGTAGAGTTAGTAGAAGGACTGGCTTAGAAGATTTCATGAGAGACAGGTCTCCTTGGAAAAGAGAGCAGACTGGTCATAAGGACAGATCCAGAAATACTCCGGTGGCCAGTCTCTGTGTTCCATTAGCAGTGTCAAGAGGTGGGGAGAAAGGCTTTTGGTATTTCATGTGGCCCCCAGAAGGGAATTTATAGGAGACCCTAAGAAGGCCTGCATTGAAAAAGAAAAGGCCTTTGTCATTGAGATTATAGATCCATTGAAATAACAAACCTTCATGTGGCTCTCTTCAACAATGAGAAGATTCAAACCAGTTCTACTTGTTCAGTGATGAAGAGAGCCATCAACACCCAGAACGAGGACCATGGGAACTGAGTGTGGAACACAACATAGCATTTTCAGTCTTTCTGTTGTTGTTTGCTTGCATTTTGTTTTCCTTCTTAGGCTTTTTTTTTTCTTCCTAGATTTGATTTTTCTTGTACAGCTAGATAACTGTATAAATATGTATACATATATTGGATTTAACATATATTTTAACATATTTAACATGTATTGGACTACCTGCCATCTGGGGTAGGAGTGGGGGGAAGGAGGGGAAAAGTTGGAATAGAAGGCTTTGCAAAGGTCAATGTTGAAAAATTACCCATGCCTGTGTTTTGTAAATAAAAAGCTTTAATAAAAATAAAAAAAAGAAATAACAAACCACATTAAAGGTAATGGTCATTACCAGTAAGAAACATAGATGTGGCTTTGCACTTGGGGCTGTTGATGTTGCTTATTCTGGTAAAAGTCTGTGGGATTAAATTGCTCCTTGTAGGAAACACATTTCAGGTGTATATACGCATAAAGGAAAAATGCCTTAGATTGAAACTTTCTCATTTGACTAAACCATGGGATCTTTTGTTAAATATTTTCAGATTGTTCTGTAAATAATTTCACAAGGGAACTGCTTTGTATCAGTCTCTCAGCTAGTCACCATGATCTTAATAATGACCTCTTTATTATTGCCTTAATGAAAGTCCAGAACATATAATTGTCCACAACAGTGCAAAATATAAAGCAAATTTTCCGTTCAGGTGAGGAATAAAATAACACAGAGCAACAACCTATCCTCATCTATTTAGTGAAAGAAAAAAGAAAAGAATAGCTGAATAGATTCTAAATTTCAAATAAAACTACTTCTGAGTTGGTTTACTTAAAGGAAAAATAAAATTGCATTTGTAAGCAGGAAGAACAGAATTCATATGGACTCTAATGAGATGTACGCCTTCTTTTAAAGTATAGTTGCTGCTGATGCCCTTTTTCTCTATCACAGTCATCTCTCACCCAGTACTTTAAATTCATCCCTTTTTTTGACCAAAATAAAGTTAGCCAAGTCTGATTCGTTGCTCCTATCTGACACTGTGTACAATATTTTGACCCAACAATCCTCCACTCTCTGTTCTTGAGCAAGGGCAGATATTTCTGGATCCTTTGTTGTTGTTGTTGTTTCTATTTCTTCAGAGTTCATCTTTACTTTAATGACTTTTCAGTTATGTGCTATTCATTGTATGTGTTATTCTCTTGATTCTGCCCATTGTGCTATCCCTCACTTCCTTATCTTTGCCACTTTGCATGGTGTGATGTGAAACCTCAGAGTTCCTATTTCTCTTACTGTTATTCATGCGATGCTTAAATTCTTATAGTCGTGTATAATTTAGAATTCATTTGAAACTCTTCACAACCTTTGATTACTTATCTGCTGTATGATGATGATTCATTCCATCTTTATGGTTGCTATTTTATTTCATATCTATAGAGGTCCTTTAGAGACATGGGGAAATGTAAATGTTGTTCAAGTGGGAGCAAGAATCAAACTTTGATAGGGCAATTTGGGGGGGGGAAAGAATTGCTGGAAACAATATTTGTTGTGGATCTCATTTCTTCCATTAAAATTTATGAACTCAGCCCTGTGTACAACATATTCCCTATACCATTTGGAAATATCTATATTGTTTTCCAGCTGTTTTAAAGCAACCAATAAAGTCACCTTTCTGCTCAACTAGATTGTAAGCTGCTATAGGTTAGGTGCCTGCTGGTCCCCAAAGAAGTATTAGCAGTCTGGTGAGCTTGTGTTAACAAAACAGATGTCAAAAAACCTTAAAAAGATAAATATAACACACACACACACACACACACACACACACAAACACAGACACACATATCCCTTTTTAATAGATAAGAATGAGAGGACTAAATAAGTGCAGACACTTCATCAGGATATGTACTAGATTGTGGAACATTCTTCTCTAAGTCCCCTAGTTTCTTAGGAGGCTATATCCTGTTCAGGAGCAGCAGCAGCAGCAGCTGCCTTCATGGGAGTAAGGAGTCTGTCAGGTCCTAAAAGTCATACTTCTTTCTTTGGCCTGACTTATATATGGTTCCTCTCATCATCATGGTTGAACTTAGCACATTTAACCAATCAGTGAATCAGCTTACAGTCTACTTGGACAGAAGGGTGAATTCATCAGTACCTATGAAACAATTAGAAAAGAAATACATGTCACGAAGTGAAATGGAAGATTCATTGTTCACTGAGCTTAATCCATAAATTTTAATGGAAGAAATGGGATTCACACCAAATATCCCTTTCACCAGTACTTGCTAAAAATGATTGAAATTTGAGTCTTGCTCCCACCTTAGCAATACTTATACAGCAGGGTTCTAGTGTGTACTTTAGAACTTTAGCAGGTTACGTGTGTCTGATGAACAGTACCCTATTTTGGTGCCATCAGTATCATTGTTCTAGATTTCTGTGTTATATAAGTAAGATTACATATCTAAATGGTCCCTGCAGCTTAGTGAGCCCCATCAGGCCTAGGATCAGAGATGAAAATATTATGTCCACTACATAGGATGTCTCAAGTCATGGAAATTATCTTATCTTTTACTTCTCTTCTATAAGATTTAGAGTACATGGAAGGTGTTTTATTAACTATTGACTGATTTTTTTAAGCCAGAGTACTTTGTATGATTGTGGGAAATGTAGATGGGGGAGGGTAGATAAAGTATCCTGTAGGTTGTCTACTTAGAGCAGGATTTCTTTATCTGTAAACTTTTTTTTCCATGAGGCAATTGGGGTTAAGTGACTTGCCCAGGGTAACACAGCCAGGAAGTGTTAAGTGTCTGAGTCTGGATTTGAACTCGGGTCCTCCTGAATTCAGGGCTGGTGCTCTATCCACTGAAGCTTCTACCTGCCCATGTAATCTTTTTTTTTTTTTTTTAGTTTTGATAACTTAACTTTAAAATAACTGGTTTTCTTTGTAATATTATATATTTTATTTTATTTCTTTAAAAAGAAAAATTCTGGAAAGTAATCCATCCATAAGGTTCCTTAGATTGCCAGAGGGATGCATGGCAGAAAAAACAAAGAACTGTGAATTTTGAGATTAAAAATAAAAAATTGATCCTTTCATTCAAGTGTGTGAGTATTTTTGGCTTGTTTAGGTTGGGACTATATGTGCTAGGCTCTTAGCAAGGATATTGTCTTGTTCTTCCATGGGGGAGCTCTGTGATCAAGCTGCTCTCTTACTCATAAACATTTAATGACTGCCTGCTGCCCAAGGTTGGAATTCAGGATTTTTATGAGTAGTAGGCCATTTACCTTTGTACTTTTATTTTCACTGTTCTCCTACACATATATTATGGACTATTTCCATAACCATACTTTTCTACCCCCATGCTTTTGCTAGTGTTTTTGAATATCATTTTCAACTTTGAATAATCCTTTCTGCTCCTATCTCCACCCATTTTCCAAAGCCAGTCACAAGTGCAGATGCCTTCTGTGATTCCACCAACCAGAAGTAATGTGTTTCTGTCTCTCTCCACTTCACCCATTCTCTGTCTTTATTTCTGCCTCTCTTTCATAAGAGGGCTAAGTTTGATTATCATTCAATCATGTCAACCAATTTTTCTACAAATTAAAACATACTAGAAGAATGAAGTAGGGCGTGCAGCCAAATGCTAACAGCATGTCCCACTCTGAGGGTAGCTATGATTGACCAATGCTGGCCTTTGGCAGAGTTTCTCTCTCTCTCTCTCTCTCTCTCTCTCTCTCTCTCTCTCTCTCTCTCTCTCTCTCTCTCTCTCTCTGTCTCTCCTTCTCTCTCTCTCTCAATCTCTCTCTCTTTCTCTCTCTCTCTCTCTCTCTCTCTCTCTCTCAATCTCTCTCTCTCTCTCTCTCTGTCTCTCTTTCTCTCTCTCTCTCAATCTCTCTCTCTCTCTGTCTCTCTCTCTGTCTCTCTTTCTGTCTCTGTCTGTCTCTCTGTCTTTATCTCTGTCTCACTCTCTGTTTGTCCTTCTCTCTGTCTCTTTCCCTGTCTCTTTCTGTCTCTGTCTTTCTCTGTGTGTGTGTGTTTCTCTCTGTGTCTGTCCCTCTATGTCTCTCTGTCTTTCTTTGTCTGTCTCTCTCTGTCTGAGATTACCCTTAGAACTCATTGAGTCCACCTCACTTATTGTACAGATGAAAATAATGCAGCCACAGAGAAGAAATGATGCCTACTTTCTCTCTTAATCTGTTCTCTCTTTTGTACTTTATAATGCTTGTGGTCTCGTCATCTGTCCACTTTGTTATTTCACTTACTAGGATGATGGTAGTGAGTGAGTACCAAGAATTTAAATTAATTCAGTTAAAAAAAACATATATTATGTGACTCCTGTGAGTTGTGTTCTGTGCTTTGGACCCTTTGGGTCCATATGCTGAGTTGGAATTGCTTTCTGGGAATGATGTGCTGTGGGCAGGGACTGACTCAGTGAAATGTGTGGCTTCCCCAATGCGCAGAACAATGCCTGGAGCCTGGCTGACACACCAGAACATTGGGGGAAATGTATTCTGGGCCCTACTTCTGGCCCTATTCAAATGGAGGTTTGGGGAACAAAGAATAACCTGAGTCCAACTTTGCAATCTATGCCCTGTTTCCAAATCTAACATAAGCCATGTTATTCTCAGAAAAATTACTGAAATCAATGAAGTGATATAGATGAAGTATGTTGAGCTTCCCATATGAATGGTGGCAGATACATTCTAGGACATTTTTTTTAATCCCAGGCAATAAGGCCTACCATGATTTGTTCATATGTAACCGAAAACCTTGTGGAAAATTAGGTAATGCTATTTTGAGAAGCCTTTGCTAAGAACATTAGTTTCATGATTTGATGACACATGATATAGGTTACAAGCCAATATTTAAACAGTCTGGCCCATTTACCGGACACGGGGGTGTCATTGATCTAAAGACTCCACTTAGGAAGTGCAGTATCTCCAGATAAAGGCTGGGACCCAGCCATTATTTTCAAGCTTTCATAAAATTTCATCTGGCCAACATTCAAGTAAAAGAGAATGAGCTTAGATATGTTAGATCAGAGAGTCCTAATAAGTACTTTCTGATTTTGCTTTCCCATCCTTGCCTTTTAATTAAGTCTCTCTTTTAAATTTAATCAATTGATTTAGCAAATTAAAACCAACCATGAAGAGGGAATTGCCATTATGGGCCAACCAAAAAATGTTCAGAAGAACATAGGAAGCACCGTATTCTGTTTGTCACTCATGAACTGCCCAATTCAACCAATTGTTGAAAACCTCTTGGTGCAGAAAGGAAGTAAATCTTTAGGTTAAACACATCATCCTTATGTAGTAAAAGAAGTTCTAGCTTTCGAATTGGAAGGTCAGCTTTGCTTCCTGACTCTGCTGCGTGCATGGCCATGGCTAGATTAGTTGACATCTCTGGGATTCATCCACAGAATGAGGAGATTGGAGCATTTTCTGTCTAAGGTCCTTCTCAGCTCAGAAGTCTATGATCCTGTGGCCTGTTTTACACTTTTACCTTTCTGTCTCTCAGTCTCATTTACAAGTAAAAGAACATAACCATTTTTCCTTGCCTTTTCATGTACCCCAAACTTTTCATATCCAAGTATGTACAGGTTAGTACAAAATAATTTCTTGTTTTATGAGCTTGGTGTCTTGAAAGGGATCTGCTGACACAGAGTACTTAGAATTAAGGTTATGCATATTGTTGTTATTAAACCCAGGATGGTTTATGAAATGCCTTGAGTAATAAGTGGTTTAGGTTGAATCATCATTCAGAGATGGACACTATTTTTTTCTACAAATAAGAATATATTGGAAGAGTGAGTCCAAATATTGATGGCACATCAGACTCTTAGGGTGGTCACGATAGACTTATGCTATCCCTTGGCATTCTTTTTGTACTGAGAAGTTTGAACAAATTCACATGGGGTTCCTGAATTGTTGTCAAAACTGCATTTTTTTTACTTAAAATTACTTCATTTCCATAGCAAAATTTGAGAGTTTTTGGAAAGAACTTTATCCACATAGAAAAATGACCTTGATACTAAAAAGGACTTTTAACTTGCACATTTGCCAAGAACACTGCAGAAACTCATCTGACAAAATGAAAGCCTTATCCTTGGCCCTTAAAACAGCCCAGCTTTTCCTATGGTCATAAGATTATAGAATCTAAAACAGAAAGGGACCTCAGAACCTATCCAGTCCAACCTATGCATTTTAAGGAAACATCAAGAAGAGACTGAACTCCAGAACCAGTGCTAGAAGTTTCTTCTACTCAAGTGAGTTTGTTTACTTTCTTTAAAGGCCTATATTCAAATAAGCATAAGTTTAAAAGGAGGTACACAATGAATTTCCTGTTTGATTTCTAAGAAAGATGATCACATTTTTGCAGCCCTTTAAATGTTAGCTTGTGATCTACCATGGAGAAGTGGTCTTCCTTAAAGAATCCTTTTTCTATTCTTTTTTTCTTAAGTTTTAAGATGTCATTTTAAACCTCCCTGGTAGCCATTCAGTGGATAAGCTGGCTACCAGGTAGAATAGACACCAGATTGGGGAACCATGCGACCTTGGTTGTAGTCTTAGCTCTGCGGCTAAGTGACTCAGAAGGTGTTTATATGTAATTTCCCAAGCTTCTGCTTTCACATCTAGAAAATGAAGCCCCTCCAGGGTGATCCTCTGCCTGTAAAAGATTTTGTTTCATTCAAACATCTCTTTGCAGATGGGAGCTATGATTGGTTATCAGAGAAAGGGGATGATAGCCAAATCCCTGACTTTAAGAGGCTTACGCAAACTACCGTCCTGTTTCCTGTCAAGCAGACATAAGCTAGGCAATGTGCTCTGATGGAGAGACTGGTTGATTGGTATGTGTGGGCTGATTGCACTGATTGAGCCTGTCACCTTGGTCTCATTAGAACCATATTTTAACCAGTTGAAGAAAGTGGTGATATTGACAAGACTATGGTGGGCTTGATGTAATACAAAACAACCTGTCAATCAAGGGACCAAAATCAGCACAAATGCTTGTTTGGCTTGCTGGGGACACAGCAACTACCTGATTACCAGCATTCTTCGCTTTTTAAACTTTTGTATATTTATCATATGTGACTATAACCACAGGCGATGTAATAATAAATATTTAAAGATTAAGGAATGGTGGTCTCCCGTGAGGCAGTCCAGCATATGTTTCAGATGGAGAGCTTGGTACCTTTGGAGAAGAAAGAAAGGGGAAGCCATTATGGATGTATTAATGACCTTGGTCACTTTCAAAGTTCTCTGCTGGCAACAACCCTGGAAAGTCAGATATGGAAGTATTACTATGTCCATTGCAAAGATGAGGAAACTGAAGTATGGAGGGGTTCAGTTGTTCATGGTCACAGTCAGTATGGGGCAGAAGTAAGACTCAAAACTCAAGCCTTGTGCTACCTTACCAAGCGCTCCTTCTTGTAGACTCCATTATCTGCTCGAAGCTCTAACGGCAAAGAGAACGTGAACAGAAGCAAAGTCAAGAATGAGTCCTAGCATCTTAATGAAGTGGTAAGGAAACATTTGGGGGTTACAAGCACCATGCTTCTATTATGCTTGAACTCCCATTTTCTTTTCTTCCCAGGTTGATTGGGCAAGGAAAGGGAAAAAGCAATTATATACTACCTATGTAGCAGGCACTGTGCTAAGCACTTTTTGAATATTATTTCATTTAAGCTACACAACCACCCTAGAAGGTAGGTGCTATCATTATGTTACAAATGAGTAAACTGAGGCAAACAAAGATTAAGTCACTTGCTCAGGGTTACAGACTACTAAGTTTCTGAGGCTGACTTTGAATGGTCTTCCTGATTCCAGGCCTGGCTCATTATCCACTGTTCTCCCTGGCTGCCTCCAGTCAGGAGAAGAAAGAGACTTAGCTAGCATTCACAGAGTTAGTCCCTGTGGACAGAAACTAACAACAGTGATACTAATTGTGTTTCTGGAGGCAAAATAATGTAGTACAAACTATTTCAAAGTCCGATTCTTTTTGTTCAGCAAAACAACTGTTTGGACATGTATACATAAATTGTATTTAATTTATAATTTAATATATTGAACATGTATTGGTCAACCAGCCATCTGGGGGGGGGGGGGCGGGGAAGGAGGGGAAAAATTAGAACAAAAGGTTTGGCAATTGTCAGTGCTGTAAAATTACCCATGCATATATCTGGTAAATAAAAACTATTAAAATAATAATGTAGTATGATTAGGATCAACCTTGGAGTTGGGAAGACCTATATTCACACACTGCCACTAGTATAAAGTAGCCTAGAGACTATTGACAAATCATTTCATTTCTTGTTGCTGTTCTTTATATGAATAAAAATTATTGGGCCAGCTAAGTGGTGCAGTACATAGAGCACCAGCAGGAGGACCCGAGTTCACATCTCTTCTCACACACTTAACACTTTTGCTAGCTGTGTGACCCTGGGCAAGTCACTTAACCCCAGCCTCAAAAAAAATATATTAATGCTGGGGGTTCCCTATGAGAGTGAAATCAGAGATGGGTCTCTACCTCCCCTCTCCTTTCCCCACATTTGTATTGTGTACCTGTGTGTGATATTGGTACTTTATTATTATCATATTACATATTACAATATTTTGTACATTAATATAGGAGTGTTTTGAACTTCCACTATTGTTCCAGTCTAGACACTGGGAAAAAGAGCACGGTATTTTATAAAAGGCCTATGCCATTCTCATAAACAGAATCTCTGAAAAGAGGGAGTTTAGCTGACATCCAGCTGATCAGGACTCTGGAGTTGAGGATTACTCAAGGTTTACTGAGTTTGGACACCAACCAGATTATTCGTCTACTCTTCTAGAGATGAAACAGCCTTGCCTTTGGAATCCCATAGAGTCTAGATGATTTCTCAGAGCCCTTCCAGATCTTAATTTCCCTTCCATCCTCCATATACTAGATGAGGAAATTGAAGCACAGAGATTAGCCTAAATCACACAGATATAATAAGAAGCCAGGCAGGATCTGAATCTTGCTGTTTTTTAACTTTTCCTTCTATAGCATGCTTGCTGCCCCCCCGCCCAACTACTCATGTCCTTGGGTGTGTTATATACATTTCCTCTCTATCTTCCCACATACTTCAGTATCCCAGTGACTCTGCACCTCAGGGATATGGGCATTCCCTGCCCTGACCCAGCACCCAATTCATCTACCTCTCTTTATCTTGGAAACACCTTGATCCTAGAATACAGAGTAAGGTTTGGAGGTTGGGTGAGAAAGGAAAGTTCAGTGAGAACCTGAGGCCGTCTGCTTTAAGGGTGATAGTTTCCTCAGAATTTAATAGTCCAGCAAAGATTTCTGGCAAGCATTCTCTAACTATTGGGTAAACCATCAAATCCAGAAAAGCCTGAAGTGGGCCTAATTTATCTTTGTATCTCCCTCAGGGCCTAGAACTGTGTATTACATAGAATAGGTGCAGTTATGGAAGAGATAGAGGTATAGCTAAATTACCTTGAACAGCCTCTCTATAAGTTCTCCCTCCTCCACCACCCCCTGCTTCCCATTATACAATTCTGGGTTTTTCCAGATGTCTAATTAGGGGGTAGAAGTTATGGTAGGTCAGTGGAGAGCTCAAGGAGCCAGCTGCAGGATTAGATGGAAGCATGTTCCCAGGCTCTGTTCCTCACTGTTCCAAAAAGCATTTGGGGGTATTCCAGAGAATGTGTGGCCATGAAAGAGATATTTAATTGATGTCAGTTCCATTGTCCATGGCTCCTATTGCATTACATACAAAAAAATAACCCCAGAGAGTTCCATAAATTTGAGGAAATTGAGAGGCAAAAAGTACTCAACATACTCAAGACCTAACCCTTTGGCAAAATTTAACCAAAGGGGATGTTTAAAAACAGATCTATTGGTTCTGGAATGGTTTACTTAAGGTCTGGCGAATGGCGTAGATGTGCTCTCTAAAGCTTTGTGCTAACTTTATCTTGCTCTGAAATAGTACAAAGTGGGATCATTAGTGGTCACAAATCCAAACTTGGTGATTTTCAAAGTGAATGTAGGAGTTCTGATTAGTTTAAAATTTTCACTCATAACGATGTAGAACATGTTTATTCTGGTGTCAGAATGTGAAGCTGGAAAATTGTGAAATTGCAGAAATTTGCCTTGATTCCTCCTCCATCCCTATTCCGGGCTTTCTATTCCTTTGTAAATGCCATCACACAATCCCTGGTTGCTAGTGTTTTTATGTTGCCCCCCCCTTTTTTTTTTTACAGAGCCCTTTTACCCCAAGACCACATAGGGCTGGACTTCCTGGGTAGCTCATTGATTCTTTCTGTCTTCTCCCATCCTAGTGAGACCCATTCCATAGCTCTTACATCATCAGAAGTGTGTGAGGAAAGTGGCTAATCCCATGTGTGTGTGTGTGTGTGTGTGTGTGTGTGTGTATGTGTATAGTATGTGTATATATATGCATATATATACACACATGTATACATCAATGTATGTATTGTATATACCAAGGTATGTATATCCAAATATGTGTGTCTATATGAAATCTACACATATGGTTCTGTAGATATAGGCTAGCCCCATCATCCTAATCATGCAGGTCTAAAGTTCAATGTTATCTTTACCTCCTGGGTGCCAACAGTTAGTCTTCCTACAGTTCCCTCCTATCTATGCTGTTGCTAGTTGCAACCTTCATAACATTTTTCATGTTTTTCTCTTGTCTCTGCTCACACAATTAGGCCTTCTTCACTTTATGTCTGAACTTTTCTAAATTTTCTTGTTTTTTTACCATTCTCAAACTTCTCTCCACTTTAATCCACTGTTAGCAAAGCTCCCAAAGTGATTTTCCCAAAGGGCAAGTCTGATCACATTGGTATTCCAACTAGTCAATAAACTGCAATGGCTCCTGGTCCTCTCCTCTATCAGCTGACTGAATAAAATCAACACATCCTTTATTAATAGTAAACATGGTGCTAAGTCCTGAGGGTGGAAATAAAGGCAAATGATAGTCCCTAGAGTCCCCTTTTGGGCCTTAAAAGCCCATCATATTCTGTCCTCTTCCTAACTTTACAGTTTTCTCATACTTTAATTTCCCTTTCCCTATCCTATGATCCATCTACACTCACTTAATTGCAGTTCCCCGAACTCCATCTCCAAATTCCATGTCTTTATAATGGCGATCCCTCATGTCTGAAATACTGTCTTACTTTCCATCTCCTAGCTTCCCTGGCTTTCATCAGGACTCAGTTGATATCCCACCTTCTTCATTTTCTCATTCCGTCCAGAGCAAAATTGAGAAGCTCTCCTGGACAATCTAAGTGATTGCTCATGTCAAATGTGTTTTTATTTCTTAGGAGCACATCTTTCTCTTTCTGTTACTAAAACAGGGACCCAAGTAAGATTTCCAGTGTGAAGTCAAGAGGGAAATGCTTCATGTTCATGGTGGAAATTTTTATTGAATTAAAAAAGTTCTCTTCTCTCTGGGAAAAAGGTAAAAACAAGTAAGTGCTCTTTGGCCTTCTGCATATGGCCCAAAAATCTCATTTGGACCTAGATATTGCCTTAATAAACGTCTTTGTAACTTATCATGCTGTTTTGACGTCAAATACCCTGATGAATAAAAAGTAAGGCTGAAATGGTTTTAACAACCAAGCTGTAGAAAAGCCGAATATTTAAAAATTATAAATCCTAATTTGAAGCTAGAGAGTGAATGAATCCTCAAGGAAACATTTTCTTTGCACATTATTGCTATAAAAAATAAGATCTGAATGTTGGATAAGATGTTCCATTGGCAGTGGTTTGCATCAGTTGACAGAGCTTTGGTTTGTTTTGTTTTTTAACAAGAGAACAAAATTAGGGATTCAGCCAAATTAATTTTACTTTATAGCTGGGTCATCCCTGACAGCAAATGTTCAAAGGAAGAGGATACTGGATAGAAAACATGTCAATTAGAGGGCAGGAAAAGGAAATGTAGAACAGCTTTTTCCCCTAAAGGGAAGGAAGGGAGTTTTTAATGTATGTACTCTCGTTAAAGTTATTTTGTTGTTTTGATAAAAATAATACAGCTTTTGGAGAAATGCCTGAGAGACCTATCTCTTAGTCTTATCACTACCAGTCATCATATTGTACTTGGAACAGACCTAGATTTGCAAAACAAATAATTTTCAAAAACAAAAGGAAAATGCAATTTTTTTTATCTTTGGCTATTGGAAAAGGTTAATATTTACTCCTCCCCTTCTTACAGACAGTTTTCCTCTGGCATTATGGTATAGTGTCTAGGATGCTTCTTAGGAAGAGCTAAATTTCAATCATGCACGTGACCTGGCCAAGTCATTATACCTTTCTAAGGCCACATTTTTTTCCCACTATAAAATAAAGACCCTGTAGGATTTCTCCCACAAGGCTGTTGGGATCTTCAAAGGACCTGGCATAAACAGGTTACAAACTGTGGAATGCTATACAAATGGCACTAAGTATTACCTTCTCCATTTTTTATGTGTGAAAGCTGAAGAAATGGCTGTTTGGCTACATGGTAAATCACTTACCCAGAGAAAGCAGTAGTGACAGATGTGGTTCCTTTTTCATGGCTACAAATGGAAAACTGGAAACAGACAAAAAGAATGCTTCCAGTGGACCCCAGCTGCATTTCCTGGAATCATTAGTTTTGGTAGGACCTCCTATGCCATCTCACTTAGCCTCCTCAGCCCCAAATGAAGGAATAGAAAAGAAAGAGGGAGGAGACGGTGACTTAGGAGAATCAGGCAATATCTAATACAAGTTACAGAGCACTATTATTTGCAGTGATACAGGGCATTCCTCCTGACCTTACACCAGTGAAGTGCGATTCCAATTCTAATTATATGTGTGGACATCAACATATATATCATATGTGCGTAGCTACAATCAAAGAAAAGAGGACAAAGAATAACAGTTACTACTACCACCACCACTACAGCCATTACTCCTACTACAACTACTACTACTATTACTCTTAATTCAGCAAGCATTACTACGAGTCAGATACTATGCAAGGTGCTGGATATATACAGATAAGAAGTAAACAGTATCTGAACACAAATCCCATCTCTAATGTAGGATGCCATTCCATTTTTTTGCTTAAAGACTTCTTCTTGCCCTTCCTAAGCCAGCCCATTACACTTGTTCCTTAGTGACTTTTGTTAGTAGAAAGATGGTTTCCCCCACTAAATTTATTTCTTTGCAATTCATTCATTGCTCCTGATTCTGCCCTGTGGAATCAAGCAAAACAATCATGAGACAGCTATCGTGTCAGTCACTAGGCATCTAGTAGACACCTTCTATATGCCAGTCACTGACCTCATTTCTTGAGAGACAAAATCGAATAGTGTCTCTGCTTCTCTGTTGAGAGAAACAACATGTAGACAGATCATTTTAGAAGCCGAGAAGAATCAGGAATGGCCTCATGTTGAATGTTTGGCCCAAGCTAAACTTTGAAGGAATATTTAGGGTAAAAGTGAAAAGGGGGGTTTTGTTCCAGGCATCAAAGACATCCCTGAACAACTCTTTTCTAGAGCAGGATCCCCATTTTGTTCAAAGAGTCCTCCTATAAACTTGAGGGCCTTGATCATCTAGGTCCTTCTCCAATGGATGTTCTTTATGCAGCATCTCACAGATATAGGCCAATGTTTTTACTTGACCACATATCCAAAAATTCAGATTCTGCTCTCCATTGTATTACCTAACCCTCCCAGCTTGTGTTTTCCACAAATTTTATGGGTATACATTACGTCTTTGCCAGATTCATTGATAACAACATGAATAAACTCCAAGAGGTTGAGCAGAGATCTGGTACATTCTACCGGAGACCTACTTTTAAATTAAAGCCTTTGGGTCCATCCATTTTTTTCATTTCAAATCTAAATAAGTAGTATGAGTACCTTTTTTTTCTCACAAGAATATCAAGAAAAACTGTTAAAAGATTTACTAAAATCTTAGTGTACTCTATTCCATTCTCATAATTATTGACAATATCAACAAAGGAAATAAGATTTATTAGGCATGACCTTTTTAGGAACAAAGTAATACATCTCTGTATGAACACTTTCTTTTACAGATGTTCCCTAGTTATCCCTTTCATAATATATTTGAAAATTTGGCTGAAACAGAAGTGAAGCCTAGTGTTTGCAATTCCCTTCCCTACACCTGTTTGATGCAAAATGTAGATATTATCCTTTATCTCTAATCCTGCTATACTCCTTCTGTTCCCCACAATCCTTAGAGATTCCTGACAACAGCTCAGAAATCCCATTTACCAATTCTTTTGGTACTCTCTGATGTACTAGGTCTAGGCCCTGAACTTATGAAAGACTGTTTGGTGAGCTTTCAGTGTTTCCCTGCTTATACGAGATATTACTTCTTTAATAGACATTTTGGCTGTGGCCCTCTCCTTAACAGAGAAAACATCAAAAAATAGCATCTTTAAGCAGCTCTACCTTCTTATTATCTTGATCATTTATTATACACCTCTACCCCCTTAACAAGCATTCTACCTATCCTTCAGTTTTTCTTTGACTTCCCTTCTCAGCCTACCTGGTTCCAGCATCCCAGTTTGGAAAAGGAAAGACCTTTGGTTTTCTTTTGCTTTGCTTTTTGGAGGGATTGGTTTTTGTTCCCAAAATGCACTGGGAATTTTCTAAAGCTGCCATTCATAAGTAGAGTGAAAGTGTGAGGGCTTTGCCTGGAATATCACCCTCAGGAGCTGTTTCCTCTGTCTGATGGTCCCTAGACTATTCTCTTGATCTCTGTGCCTGTTCTAGAGTCTGTAGCCAAATGCTAGAGCAAGTAGTAGGAGAAAGATTGAAGGAGGTTGGAGGAGAAAAAAAAGCAAAGAAATCGTTTCTTTTACCTACAGGCTACCCTTTTTCCAGCTGTTGCCACTGCACAGCTAGCTACCTCCCCCCCCCCCCAACTCTTTTTGCTCCCAGGGAAAACAATTCCGAGTTAAGTGTTTGATAAGGAATATGGCAGAATGGTCTAATGGCCAGTGGCCCTGGAAAGAGTTTCATCTTGCAGATCAGGAAGTGGAGGTGGCAAAAGAGAGCTATGAAAGAATCGAATTTTAATGTAGTGCAAAAATAAAAATGAATTTATGAGCCTGAACAAGGGGATTTACTGTTTGAAGCAAAATGAGTGGAAGATTACTTTGGTGAGGGATTATTTTAACTGCTTCTCAGCCATCCTATAAGACAAGTTAGATGGATGAAATAGGGTATACTATCACATTCAGACAGTAAGGGGAAATGATGTTCATAGAGAGAAGTAGCTCACGTGGAATATGACCTGGACAGTAGAGTTATTAGCTCTGCTATTATATGAAATACTGTCTGGAATTTAGTGCCTCCACATAGTAGGGGCTAGAGGAGCTTTGCAGCTCATCTCAAAGACAATCAGCACTGATTGGACTGGGGGACTGATTCAATGTCAAAAGTGGCCCCTTAGGCTTCAGGCTCCCCCTTAGTCTTCAATCAGTGCCCCACCCTTCTATACTGAGCCATTTGAAATTCAGCAAAAGACATCTTGATGACATCTCATGAATTCTGATTAAAGTATTAGGAGGAGAGGATGCTGGGCAGGAGGAAGTTTTATTTTTAGTTGTCTTGGGAATCATTTCAGAATCAGAATAGTGGTTCTAAAAGCCATGAGGCCAGGAACAGCTGGCTTTTTGGGACCATGGATAATTCCCTGACATCACAACACCTCTACAACATAGGTTGTAGGGAGAGTCAGAGGTGAAGTTGGCTACAGTTGGAGGCACAGTTGGAGGTGAAGGATTGGGTTAGAGCCTGAGACAGGAGGAGAGGAGGAATTCTGAGTCATTTACTTGTGCCAAGAGGTCAGTTGCCCCACATAGACAGAATGATAGATCCAGATCAAAAAGAGGTAAAAGAAAAAAAAAAAGAAAAATACAGACTTCTCTTTGATGAAACATAGTTCTGGTCTTTCTGTGTGTGTACATATATACATATGTATATATAAAAAGCAGGCAGCTAGATGGTGCAGTGGATAGAGCACTGATCCTGGAGTTCAGAGGATCTGAGTTCAAATTTGGCCTCAGACATTTACTGCCTATACGACACTGGGCAAATCATATAACCCTAATTGTCTTGCCCATTCCCCCAAATGAAACAAACAAACGACATTAGAAGTGTGGAAAAAATGAAGCTGAAAGGAAAAAAATCTGTGGGATGAGCAAAGAGGTCCACAAAGCTGTTGACTGAGTCTAAGAAAAAGTTGACTGATAACATTGTATTGATTTCTAAGGGATAGAATTGTTTTTTCAACTGAAAATTTGATTTTACCATATCACATGAAACATGTACCTTGTCTCTGCATTTGGAAGAACATGGTGGGCCTCTTGGCAATAAAACATGGTCAGTACTGGCAAGTCAGGACTCTGTGGGACAGAGGGAATTTGATTTTAGAGTTGTGAAAATTCTTGACTGCAGGCTACTGGTACTTGCTGAAAGGAGTTTCTTCCATTTTCATAATCTGGATGTAGTAGGCCCAGGCATGGTGATGGGCCCCTGTATCTGAAAATAATATTGAATGATGATACCATCTGTGCTCAGATCCCTGTATGCCCTGCACAAGTTGTGGCTCCACTCTAGGAATGTGTGCAGATACTGATGTTTTTCACCCTAAGTATTGCATGTGCTCACATAAGTCTAATGTCCAGTTTTCCACTGCTGTCAAGCTACAGATATAGGTAACAGCTTCTCCTGACATTTTGGGAACACCACAGAGCACTCTTGCTACTGGGCAGCTCTCCTTTTTGCCATGTAATGTATGTATTTTCTTCATGTTACATACTTTCTTAATGATATCTTTTACTTCAGGATTTCTCCGTTGGTTATTTCAGCCAGTTCATACACACCATGTATGCCTCTTCAATACCTTATATGATACCCATTTTTTATTCTTTTTTTAAATAATGTTTTATTGACAGAACACATGACTGGGTAATTTTTTTACAACATTTTCCCTTGCACTCCTGTTCCAACTTTTCCCTTCCCTCTCTCCACCCCCTCCCCTAGATGGCAGGCAATGTTATACATGTTAAATATGTTATAGTATATCCTAGGTACAGTATATGTGTGCAGAACTGAACAGTTCTGTTGTTGCACAGAGAGAATTGGATTTAGAAGGTAAAAATAACCTGGGAAGAAAAACAAAAATGCAAACAATTTACACTCATTTCCCAGTGTTCCTTCTCTGGGTGTGGGTGATTCTGTCCATCATTGATCAGTTGGAATTGGATTAGCTCTTCTTTATGTTGAAGATTTCCGCTTCCATCAGAATACATCCTCATACAGTATTGAAGTGTACAGCGATCTTCTGGTTCTGCTCATTTCACTCAGCATCAGTTGATGTAAGTCTCTCCAAGCCTCTCTGTATTCCTCCTGCTGGTCATTTCTTACAGAGCAGTAATATTCCATAACCTTCATATACCACAATTTACCCAACCATTCTCCAACTGATGGACATCCATTCAACTTCCAGTTTCTAGCCACGGCTTCTCCCTTGGACACAAACTCCTTCCTCCTCCACAAGTCTGAGAGGTAAACTATCCTATGTTCCTCTAATTTATTTATGATCTCATTCTTTATGCCTAAACCATTTTGAGCTTATCTTAGTATATGGTGTTAAGTGTGGTCCATGCCTAGTTTCTGCCATACTAATTTCCAGTTTTCCCAGCAGTTTTTGTCAAATAATGAATTCTTATCCCAAAAGTTGGGATCTTTGGGTTTGTCAAGCACTAGATGGCTATAGTTATTGACTATTTTGTCCTTTGAACCTAACCTATTCCACTGCTCAACTAGTCTATTTCTTAGCCAATACCAAATGGTTTTGGTGACTTCTGTTTTGTAATATAGTTTTAGATCAGGTACAGCTAAGCCTCCTTCATTTGATTTTTTTTTTCATTAGTTCCCTTGAAATTCTCAACCTTTTGTTTTTCCATATGAATTTTGTTGTTATTTTTTCTAGGTCATTGAAATAGTTTCTTGGGAGTCTGATTGGTATAGCACTAAATACATAGATTATTTTAGGGAGTATTGTCATCTTTATTATATTCACTCGGCCTATCCAAGAACACTTAATATTTTTCAATTATTTAAATCTGACTTTATTTGAACATATTTTGAACGTATTTTCTCCACTCACTTTTTTATATCTTTTTCTAATTGTCCAATTGAGTTTTTAACTGAGTTGTTTTGTTGTATGGAATTTTTTTTCCATTTTGCCAATTTTATTTTTTAGAGAGCTATTTTCTTTTTCCAACTCACTAATTTTGTTTTTCAAGGATTTGATTTCTTTATCCACTCTATCTTTAAATGCATGGGATGACTTATCCAGACTCTCTTGCCAAGCTTCCCTTTCCTTTTCCCCTTTTTCTTCTAGCTCTCTTGTGAGAACCTTGGCAACAGAGTCTGGATAAGTCATCTCATGCATTTCCAGCTACCTCCATAGACTGCAGGGGACAGCAGTGAGGCACAAGCAGGACAGCAATGGCTGCATTGTATCTGCATTCTGAGACTCTGAGAACATGCTGAGTCACTCTGGATGGGTGTGGCCAGGTATGGAGAGGCTCTAGCTTTTTGGGGTTATAGTCTTTACCCCCTGTGTTTACCGCTTCTCTGCTGATCTACTAGCTTACTGCCAGGGCAAATTTGCCACACTGTGGTAAAGTTCTCCCTGCAGAAATGGCTGAGATCACACCTCATCCCCCTCAGGTCTGCTCAGTGTGAGCTGCCTGCCACTCTCTCCCTGCCTGCCTTCAGTCTGGGCCTGATCTAACTGTCCTCACACACGAGCAAAAACAGACCTTTTCTAGTGAAATTTGAGGATGTCTTCTCTTGGCAATTATTTGTGTTTTTTTTTCAGTCAAGCCCTAATTCCAAGGCTTGTCATGAAATAAAGTATTCTGAGAGCAAGAAGAAGCTTAGAGAGATGTGTGTGTCCTCTCCACCATTTGGCTGGAAGTCCCCATTTTGGATTCTTAATAGGCAGTTGTATCCATATTTTTATACCATACTACTATAATATTCATATTGAAAATATGGGTCTTTATTTCATGGAAAGCTTGGAATCAGTAAATGGAGCTTTGCAATTTCCTGAAATCAATCTACTCCAGTCTCCATCCCTTCTTCATCTCTGGGCCCAGCTCATTGTACATCTGTACTTTTTGTCCCACATGTACATACTGTTGGCCATGCTCTATTTATTCATCCAAATGCATGTTGAAATCTGGCAGTAGATATTCTTCATCTAACCCTTCCTTCCTGTGCAGATAAATCCACCCCACTCCTTTGAGTGATAACAGATTTCTTCCAGGAGGCTCTGCAATGCCGTGGAGCTTGCTGTACTCCCTTCAATGTCATTTGCAGACTAGAGCCTCTGCAGGACTCCCTAACCAAAGGATTCGGATCCTTTTCCTCATGTCTTCTCTGGGGACAAAATTGGTCATAAATCCTCAGAGTCTTGCTCGATATGAAACACATGATTCTTTGTTTTATATGATTCTAGACATTTCAAATATTCCTTTCCTTCTGTTTATTTGTATCGATTACCTCTATGCTTGTCTCAAGTTCATACAAGCATTCCCATGTATTTCCATAGTTCTTATATTCTCTCTCTCTGTTTTGTTTTTTTTTTTTGTGGCAATGGGCATCTATTCTGTTTCCAGGTTTTCACTATCCCAGAAAGTGCTGTACCAATATTTTGGTATCCACAGAGGTTCTGCTTCTGTTCCACAGTATTGAGATCTCTAGGTCAGAGATCTATACAACTTAGTGACTTTTCCAGATTGTCTTCCATAGCAGTTAGACTAATTCACTAGCAGAAGTATGACTTGGCCTACTTTAATAAAATTCATTCAAGCTTGACTGTTCCCATCTTTTTTTTTTCATTTTTGTCAATTTCCTGAGTGTGAAGTAAAACCAAAGATATTTTTTAAATTTGCATTTCTTTTATAAGTGATTTAGAGCAGTCTTTCTTATGATTTTTGATGCTATTAATTTTTTGAAACATTTTTTCGTGTCCTTTGACCATGTGTCTCTTGGGAAATGGACTAGTAGAAGCAGTACAAAAAGAGGTAGGAATTAGGATTGTGCCTGGAATCTGGTAAGATGAAATTCAGTAAGATTAAATATCAAATCTTATAACTAGGTTCAAATGAATGACTTCTTCAAGCACATAGTAGGGAAGACATGCTATAAAACACTGATGCTGAATGGTTTTAAAACCATCCCATAGACAGACCAGTTAAAGGACATAGCATTGTTTTTGATTGAAGACTTAAAAACTTGGAGATTAAAGACTTGCTGCATTTGAATATTATTTATGGCACAATTTTGCTTTTAATCTGTTAACTAGCTAAAAACTGACAGTTAAAAGTACAACAAAGAAAAAGTTGAAAGAGTGTGAACCATGCTTAATGGTTGTTACTATTTAACATATTCAAAGTGTCTTACCTAGATTATATAATTACAAAAGATTGCAGATCCTGTTAAAAGCTTTAAATAGACAGGATTTATCAGAAACTTCCTGATGTTGGGAAAGATTGGAGGCCAAAGGAGAAGGGTATGGCAGAGGATGAGACAAGTAGATAGTATCATGGAAACATGGACCATGAATTTGGACAGACTTTAGGAGATAGGGGAGGATAAAAAAGGCCTAACATGCCGTGATCCATGGGGGCATTAAGAATCAGTCACAAATGAACAGCTGAAAAACAACATCATGTGAAAAATAGAATAGACTTACAGTGGACTCCAAAGGACAAGAACTGTGAGCAATAGTCAGAAATTGCACAGAGGCATATTTTGACTCAATATAAAAAAAAAACAAAAAAAGAAACAAAAAAAATCTTGCTAACAATTATAGATGGCAGAAGGTGAACTAAGCACCTGGGGGCAAAGAGTTTTCCATTACTGGAAGTATTCACTTGGTGTCTGGATGACCTGTTTGAGGATATTGTAGAAGTTCCTGCTTGGAGACAGGATGAACAGGGGACAGGTTTTAGGAAATTTTGTCTCCTTTTTACATCAGTTAAAATCCCTCATGTATTCTTCACTTTATAAACAGTGGAGACTTCAAGTGAGTTGTAAATTGTATGCAACTCCATTTGGATGCTTCTCTGAAATCAACCTAGGTTATAAAGTGCTACCTCAAAGCTTTAGAATCTTTTCTGTTCTGGAATGTTTGAGGAAAACACAAGAGAATTTATTCTTATTTCTATCCTCAATAACATTGTTTTATCTGTTTCCTTCAATTTTGTTTTTCATTAGTTGGTGCTATTTTCTTCTATAACTTATATCCACATTGGGGATGCATAATTTTGTTGTCTTTTCCCTTCCTTCACTATTAAAACGGTTCCCAATTATATCATTGTCATTATCATATTCACTAGTGTATTCGACTTCAAAATATATGAAATAAAAATGATATCATTATTTCATTTTGAAGATAAGAATACAGTTTTCTACCTGTCAGCTTTTAAACCATCCATTTTGATTTCAGGTAGTGAGCTCGTTGCATTCCTACTTTCCCCCACCTGCTGGTGATTGTGCATTTTGTTCCCGACCTTTGGAAACATGAGTTCTTTATGTGAGACTTCCCGTTTTTCTTATCATTTTAGCCAAAGGTTTTGTGTAAGGGTTGACCTACTGATTCAGTGCCCCAGCTATGCCCCTTTATACATCCAAAACAATATAGGCTTCTTCCATGTTTATTTCCGTTTTTGTGAATTAAATGTGAATATTAAAAGAAAATAATTTAATTCCATCAAGCACTTATTATTAAAACTTTTCTCTTGACTGAAGGTAGTTTCCTCCCTATATTGAAAATCATCAAATACTTTTTGTATGTTGTTGTTTTAAGAGACTTTAGCTGTTTAATAAACCAGACTGCAAGCAGAGGCTATAAACTCTTAGGCATTAGCTCTGAAAGAAATTGCTGAAGCTTCCTTATCATTGTAATGTGTTCTGAGTTTTCTCCCTAACTTGTACTCAAATTCAGTTAATTACAGGGCTGCCATGGTTGGTGGCTTCCTCAGTCTCTCAGTTGGCAGTAAATAAATGTTGACACATACGTGTGTGTATGTGCACGCACGTGTGCCCGAATGTGTGTGTGGTTATTTGAGATGGGAAGCAATGGGAAGGGAAGTAGTAATTAGATATTTCAGGGGGACTTTTTATTATTTATTTAGCAGATGCATTGCTGAACTAAAACTTGCCTTGTGTAAATACGTGGTAATGAGACGAAGACTCCTTTTCTAGACAGCAGACGTAAATAGTCATTTGATTCACAAGGCAGGCAGTATCTTGGTTAGATAGCCTTTAGTAAAATATGGACATCAATTAAAATTTAGTCCATCACCTAGAATTCTGAGCCTAGCCCTCCACAATTAGCTACCACATTAAGTGGTTTATAACCAAAACTTAATGAGAAATTCCCTATTAAATATAAATCCTATTCATTCCCTCTATGACTAGTCTATTGCTGGGTAAGGCGTGTGCACGCCAAGTGTGTGTGTGTGTGTGTGTGTGTGTGTGTGTGTGTGTGTGTGTGTGTATGTAGCTTAATCTTTGGACTCCCATGACCTTAATGACCAGCTAGATTTATAATTTGCTATATGCAAACTCCCTTCCACATGAGGAAAATAATACTAGAGTTCTCAGCATGTATTATGAGGGTGAGCAAAGCTAAGCCCTGATGCTGTGAATTTCTTTTATATTCTGTTCCCTAATACATAACATTGTGCTCTCCATGAAGCTCTCCATGAAGCACAAAGCAGTAAGGTAGAGTTTTCAATTCCTTCTGGGTAGTGAAACTGAAGCATCTTTTCCAATCACTGGGTAGTCCTTCATGGATATGAGCTTTGCAACATGCATTTAAATGCAGTGACTTTTTCCCTCCCCAGAGCTACCTGGATAGAAGGCTGGGGACAGTCAACAAGGAACTCTTAATATGTTAGGATTGACAGAAGGAATGCCTTGCTTCTTGGATATTTGCATTTCAAGATAGATTCCTAAGAACTTGACTGTTTAACCTTCCCTGATGACAGTAATAACCTAATAATAAGAGCTGATTTTTATATAGCTCTTGAATTTTTGCCACATGCATTATACTCATTATAGCCCTGGACTCTCATAACAGCCCCTCAAAAAGATTCTCCAGATGTTACTGTCTCTATTTTAAATACAGAGACTAAGTAGACTCCTTGTCTCTAGTTACCCAAGTTGTAATATCAGAATTGAGATTTGGACCCAGGTTTTTGGTAAGCTCAAGTCTTGTACTTTTTCCTGGTAGTTTATAATAAATTATCTTATTTGTTATTTATGGAATTCTTTTTCTTTTGAAGTTGGCATTTGGGGTGGAAGGCCATTCTTTCCTTTACCTGGAATGATAAGCCGGTTCATTCCCTTTCATTTTCTTGACAGAATTGCAACCCAGGCCTTTATGTTCTTTGTTGCTGCCTAAAAAGGAACAGCAATTACTTATCACCTCTTCCCTCACTCCCCCTAGGTTTTTAAGGCACTATATGAATATAATGGAGTCCATTTTGTAATTCATCCTCTTTTCCAAGATCCTAGATCTTTTAACCTAGGCAGAAACCTACTAGGGGAATGGAAGAACTGGAATGAGTAAATCTCCCTAAATCTTTTGGTTCTATGACTTTTTACTCCTCTATAAATCTCCCATATCTCCTTTCACTTGTTCCTCTACCTATGGCCTTGTGTGTTCTTTCACTGTAAGGCCTTTCTTATGAGCTATATATATAAAATCTTTCATTCTACATGGTCATTTGAAAAGTTGTTTTCTACTTGGATAAGAGGAAACTACTGTAACACAAAATGAGATGCTGTTTTTACATGGTTCTCTTGATCTTGAAAGAGAAGGGAAAGAGGGATTTTGTCATCAAATCACTTAAATTTGTAACTTGGAATCGTAATAACCTGGAACTTTTGTAGCATCTGCACATAAGAAACGTTCACTAAACAGTGTTTCTTAGTGATTCTGTTAGTTGACTCTTGCTGTTTGAGTCCCCATTATAATCAGATTTTAAAATCAACATCCCCCTTCATCTGCATTTCAAAAGTATGGTTGGGGCAGGAGGATTTGAGTTTCTTTAGATTGTCAAGTGTTTCTCTAAATAGGTTAGTGGAATTGAATACTTTCCAAGAAGAAGCCATGACATAGTTTTCCAGGAACATAGATTGACCTTGTCCCTACTGAGTAACGGAAGTTCCCGTTTGGGCCTCTTTCATCTGGGAACACAGAGCTTAGGATCTCCCAAATGCACTCATCACCTGAAAAACCATATTTTCCCCCCCTGGTTTTCCCAGCATTTTGCAAGTATGTGACAATAAAATAGCACTGCAGGCAAGTCTAGGAGAATTGTAGGGGCCCCCAAAATTTAAATGGGTAAGGAAAGTGATTTCAATATCATGACTGCACAGTAATTAACATATCATATTGAAAGTTATGCCTTCATAGGGTACATATAAATAAGTATAAAAGCAAGTGTCTGCTTATAAAGGGACCAGAGCATCATTTTAAAAACAATGTATAAATCCCAGTAATTTCCAATAGCATATGATTTCCTATTTCATGAGATTCATATGCCTTTAGCAATTTGGTAGGAACCAAAATCTGAAAAAGTTTAATTTGCTCATTGAAGGGTCTGGAAATAATGTTACTAGTTAGTATCAGTACTTGTCTCTTATTGATTAGTTTGACTCTAGATTTGGGAATGGATGACCATCATTTTAAAATTCCAGTCTTAGAGGCAAGGTTAATAATAGATCAACCATCATTATCACTGCCAATATTGATTTTCCTCCCTAATGCATGTAATGTGAAGGACTTGATTGAATTAGCCTAAGTTACATCCTGGGGTCCCAAGTTTTATGTCTGATATCAAGAGAAGGGTAGAAAAGCAGAAGTTGGGGTGCTAAATGTAGTTAGAATGAAAAGCTAGGAGTATTTGGAAAGAACTATGAAGAGTAGGGCTTCCTGAAAAATAGAATACTCAAGAAGCTTGCCTAGAATATTTAGAATGTTTGGAAATCATTGTCAGAAGATTTTTAAAAGTCCTAGTTCCCTTTTCCAGGGAAATTAGAGAGAAACCAGAAAATAAGATGGATAGAGGGACAATTTCAAAAATTGCAAGCATTTCACAGTGGCATTACCTTTTTGCTTTCAAAGACAATGACAGGGTGTTTGAGGGAAGCTTATTTTACTGCTCCATCTCCTCCACAGCCTCTCCTCCCTCTTCCACATACATGTTGCTTCATGCTACAACCTTGGTTTAAAGACTCTCCCTTATTAAAACCTGATAAAATTGTAAGAAATCATGTTTGCTGCCCTCTCTCTGTTGGTTCAGTTATAAGGGCTCTGCTCTTTACCTGTGTCCATGTATTCCTACACTAGGCTATTTGTGCATCCATAAAAATGGCAGGGCATCAAGTGAGCCAGTTACAGTGACTTGGTAACAATTACCAAATATGAAGCCTCAGAGTATAGCTCTTGTCCTCCTCATTTCCTGGAATTGGCACCAACAAACCAGAACTAGCTAAGTTCTCACCCTATAAAATGTCCAAAGGGCTTCATCATTCTTTTGTAACACTTTCTTCCAATGGAACAAAATGGTGAGAGAGCGTTCCTATGAGGAACACTTTTGCTTTTTTTGCTACTAAATCTATTAAATATGTAATGTGCAGATTTGTAAATGGTCCATGTTGCCTGAAAAAGTGACTATGATTTTATCTGGTGCATGATGTTTCCTGATTTTAACAGTCCATAGTGGAAAAATACCTTATTCATAGTACATGATGGAAAAAAAGACTGTGTTGTCCTTGAACCATGAAATAATCGAGAAAATAGCTGACATTTCAGGCTTACAAAGAATTTTGCCTATATTATTTTATTTAATGCCAGTAGCAACCCTGTGGTAGAACCACTAATATAATAATAATTATATTTATACACACATATACAGACACGTATGTATGTATATCATGGCTAGAGAGATTAAATGACCTCTAGGTAATTCGCATGGAGACACAGTAGGGGGATTCTAGCCTAGGTCTTTTCTGAGTCTAAGTCCAGTACAATTTTCACTACATTGGACTGTAGCCATGTTTAATGTGCCATGAAGAAAAAGATTTTTGTGATTTTCAAAAATCGACTCCATCTCATATAGGAAATAACTAAGATTAAGTTAATTATATCAGCCAAATAAAAAGGTATAGACTTAATGTAGGTGACTGTTTTTTCTAAAAGAATGTGAACTGAGGAAGAATATAATAGTGTAAGGAGATCTAGTTTCTATGGAAGGTAAACTTCAGCAAGATATCTTGCTCTTTGTAAGATTCAGAAGTAGCAGATGAGGTTGCTAGAGAGAGAGACCAGAGCCCCAAATAGAATCAGGATTAGGACAATAGGAGCTCCTTAACTTGAGGCCATATTAGTTAGTTATTAAGCAAACATTTATTAATCACCTACTATGCGTCAGGCATGGTACTAAATCCTGGAGATACAAAAAAGAAGGGAAAGACAATTTGGGTGCTCAAGCCACTCACAATCTAATGGGGAGACAACAAGCAAACAAATATGTACAAAGATGCTATGTATGGGAGAGGAAATAATTAACAGAGAGTAGGCACTAGAATTAAGAGGGGTTGGGAAAGGTTTCCTGTAGAAGATGGGATTTTAGGTGGAATCTGAAGGAAATCAATGAAGCCAAGGGATAGTCAGTCATGTGTTGCAACAACATTCCACAAATGGGAGACAGCCAAAAAAAATGTCTCTAGTTGAGAGCCGGAATGTCTTTTTAATGGATCAGCCAGGAGACCAGTGTCACTGGATTTATTGAAGAATACATGACAGGGAGCAAGGTGTGCCAGGAGTGGATGCAAAGTATTTTATGTTTGATCCTAGAGGTGATAGGGAGCCACAACAGTTTATTTAGTAGGAAAGTGATAGGATTAGACTTGCGCTTTAGGACAGAGGTATCAAATAAGCAGAATAAACTATGTATTGTCCACTGTATTCCTGAGGGAAGGAAATTAGATTAAAGTGTTATTCAGATATATTTAATAAAATAAAAATACAATAAAACATAAATAATATCCTATTTTAAAATTAAATTGATGTTGTCTATAGGAATTCTTATATGTGGATTAATGGACTCTATTCTCTTTTTCATAATAATACCTTTTTATTTTTCAAAATATATGCAGATAATTTTCAACACTCATCCTTGAAAAACTCTGTGTTTCAACATTTTCTCCCTGCCTTCCCATACACAGCAAATAATCCAATATAGGTTAAACATTAATGTGCAGTTCTTCTAAACTTATTTCCACATTTATCATGCTGCACAAGAAGAATCAGATCAAAAGGAAAAGAAAAATAAGAAGGAAAAAAATAACCAAGAAAACAACAGAAAAAAGGTAAGAGTACTATGTTGTGATCCTCATTCAGTCTCCATAGCATTATCTCTGGGTACAGATGGCTCTCTTCACCACAAAATCATTGGAACTGGCCTGAATCATCTCATTGTTGGAAAGAGCCACAACCATCAGAATTGATCATCATATAATCTTGCTGTTGTGGTATATAATCATCTCCTAGTGTTGATCATTTCTCACAGAACAATAATATGCCATAACATTCATATACCATCACTTATTCAGCCATTCTCCAACTGATGGGCATCCACTCAGTTTCCAGTTTCTGGCCACCACAAAGAGGGCTGCCACAAACATTCTTGCACACACAGGTCCCTTTCCCTCCTGTAAGATCTCTTTAGGATACAGGCCTAATGGAGACATTGATGGATCAAAGGGTATGCATAGTTTTATAGCCCTTTGTGCATAGTTAATGGCCTCTATTCTTATTTGAGTTTGATATCACTATAGGAAAATCACTTAATTCCTTTTTTTTCCCCCTGAGGCAAGTTAAGTGACTTGCCCAGGGTCACACAGCTAGGAAGTGCTAAGTGTCTGAGATTAGATTTGAACTCAGGTCCTCCTAGCTTCAGGGCCGGTGCTCTATCCACTGCACCACATAGCTGCCCCAGGAAAATCACTTGAATGGCTGAATGTAGATGTACTGGTGTGGGAAGAGACTTGAGGCAGGCACACCTACCAGTAGTTATTGCAGTACTAGGTATGAATTAGTGAGGTTCTGCACACACAATATCAGAGGTGAGAGAAGAGGCATATATGAGAAATGTTGCAAAAGTCAAATTGGTAGGCCCTGGTCATGTACTGGATATGGGCATAAGAAATAATGAGTCAAGGGTAACATAGATTGTAAACCTGAAATAGTGGAGGATGTTGTGGCTCCCTGCACTAATAGAAATGATAGAAGGAAGTCAAAATTTATGGGAAGGAAGTTAAGTTCACTTTCAGACAAAGTGAGTTTAAGATGTCTTCTAAGCATCCAGTTTGAGATGTCTGAAAGGCGGTTACATAAATGAGAATGGAAATCAGTAGATCAGAAAGGCAAGATAGGGAGATTTGAGAATGGCACTATGGAGATGATGGTGGCCTTTTTCATATAAATTCTATGTAAATGATGTACTTGCTATTGTAGAAGTGTGACACTATTCTTACATATAGTAATTTGCAAAAATACCAGGTGTGCTTGTGTAGAAAGCTTTTTTCTAAAAGAAAACAATTTTATATTATTGGATAAAGTGAGTTCTAATTAATATAATGGCCCAGGTATAGTTGTCGGATTGTTATCAGTATAATTATTCCACAAGGCATCTCAAAATTCTTACGATATTTTCCCCACATTTAATAGATTTCATTCAGAAGATATCATAATTAGAATATCCATCAAAGTTGAGCAAAAGGCAAAAGGAAAAAATGACTATACTTCTAGATCGCTTGATCTATGCAATTGTATGTTTCCCTTGTTTCTACCTAGGATAATACTTTGTGAACCACATTTAGTATAGGGTATCAGCATATAGCAGTGTTGTGATTAAATCTCCCTTCCAGAGAGGGATTTTATATTTTTCTATGTAGGAGACAATTTAGATAATTACTAACAAAACAGACTTATCACTTATAAAAGTATACTCACTAATATTAGTAAAGATTCTGAGCTTGTGATGCTTGACATTGTGTTACAAATAGTTGGTACTCTGAAGAAATTCAACCAAGATGTGACTTGAGTTTATGATGTATAGCTTAGCCTTCATTTTCCTTCCTTTCTTTTCTCTGTTTTCTGTCTTCCTCACCTTTTTCTTTTCTCAACTCTTTTTTCTCCTACCTTTTACTAATATATTCTCCTTCCCTTATTTTCCTTTTTTTCTTACCTTCCTATCTCCTCACATTTTGCTTTTTCTTCTCTCTTCTCACTTCCCTTTCTTCATATTGTCCCCCTCTCCTTTTTTGATCGTTTTAAAATTGAACTTTAATTTATTTTTCCATTTATTTTATACTTTATTTTTCTCAATCATATATAAAACAGTCTTTAACATTTGTTTTTTTAAAACTTTTGATTCCAGTTTCTCTCTGGGATCTGCCAGAAGTTAGATGTGAAGTTATGTGAAACATTGCCATAACAGTCATCTTGCAAAAGAAAACATACATAGCCCCCCCAAAAAACACCCAAAAAAGAGAAAGTTGAAAAAAAGTAAGCTTCATTCTATATTCAGATACAATCAGTTCTTTCTCTGGGTATGGATAGCATTTTTCATCACAAGTCCTTCAGAGTAATGATCTGTTTTGCTTGAATTTGTATCTTCAACACTTGGCATTGTGTAACCACTTAATAAATGCTCTAACTTTACTTGTAATACTTATTATATTCTATCCAAATCTGTATACTACATTTTTCTGATGGATGTTGAAAAGTTGGAATATGTCTAGAAGAAGGCAACTAGGATGTTGAGGAGACCAAGCCCCTTAAGAATCAGAGGACCTTGGACATTTATTTAGGCCAGAGCTGCCTTCAAGTATTTGAAGGGCTGTTATATGAAAGAGGAATTATACTTAATCTTTTTGGTCTCTTAGGGTGGAACTAGAAATATTTCAAAGTTTGAAAGGAACAGAATTCAACTTAAACAAAGATAAATTTCCTAACAATTAGTGCTATCTAAAAATGATCACTTACTGATGTCATATGTTGGACTTTTGTTTGGCCAGGGCTTTTTTCCTTCCTTTTTCCTTCCTTTATTTAGGTTGGTTATTCACTCTTCTTGACATGGGATAACTACTTCAAAAGTTACCTGAATATTATTATTTTTTCAAATCACAGCTCATGTAACACCTGCTCTGGGAAATATTGTCTTACTGAACTCTAGTCTTCATTTCCTAGGCCCCTTCTGGATACATCTATGAGATATACTTCATCACTGTTATCTCTATATGTCTATATTTAGTTTATCTGTTTTCCTTTACATCCTCTAATTTTGGTAATTTTCCCATGTTATTTTTGGTAATCCGAGGGGTATAAAATTAAACTTCATAGTTACTTTAATTAATATTTTTCTAATTTTTTTGTGGTCCAAAGTATTTTTTCCATGTAGCTGTTGATACCTTGATCAGTAAACGATCTTTAGTATTTCTGCTTTTCTGCATCTTGTCAATGGTTTATGTCCTAGTGCAAGATTCCAATATATGATCAGTGTGTTTAAAGGTGCCGTGCATAGCTTAGCCATATGTTAAGTAAACTCATTCCTGTTGCCATTTAGTAATTGTCAGAGTTGTACTGTCACTATTTTTTCTAAAGTTTTGTTTAGGTATTCAATTTCTTTTTCATTTGCCTTTTGGCTAGATATTTCTATGTGTGAAAGCGAAAGAAGTACATTACTATCCTTCCTTTCATAATTTTACTATTTCTCCCTGCTTTTGATTAATTTATATTTTAAGTAGTTAGATACCGTGCTATTTAGTGCATATATATTGTGTTTATATTGACTAATATCAAAAGTGCTAGTTTCTTTGTTTATACCTTTTCAACATAACTATTTTACTATAGCCTTATCTGAAATCAGTAGCAGCTCATATTTTTTGGAGTTCACCTGAACTCCAACCCCTAATTGTAATTTTTTGTCAATCTTTATATTTCAAATATATTTCTTGTAATCAAAGTAGCATCAGATTCTGTTTTCTAATCCATTTTCCTATCTTATTCCATCTTATGGATGAATTCAACAATTTATGTTCATAGCTATGATTGTTACTTATTGATTTCCCTCCATCCTGTCTTCTTGTATGTTTTTCTGTCTCTCTTTACAAATAAAAAAGTGATAAAATGAATGTTCCTTATACTTATCAATAAACAAAACAACCTGTTTCTGCCATGATTTAGCTCTTCCCTTTGCCTCATCTCCTAGCATAGTTTTTTTTTCCAGTTGTTCTTCATTTCATTAATAACCTCTTTGTGCTCCCCAGTTCAACACTCGAGTTTGTTTCAGTCATGACTATTTTTTCACCTATCCTGTGTTAAAGATCTCTCTTCCCATCTCTTATTTTGCATGATGTATGTCTACATCATGTTCTATTTGTGTTTGTATGCAAGTATACATCAGAGAGATATAGCCAGACACAGACACAGACACTGAAAGACAGACAGAGACAGACATGGACATACAAAGACAAAGAGAGACAGAAACAAAGACAGAAATACAGAAAGACAAAAAGAAACAGAGTGTGTATTTTTCTCTGAGACTGTGCTTGGATTTGTGTGGATATTCTCTGATTCTGGACTTACTTCTTTGTCTTCTTCCTGTACAAGGGATTTTCTCATTGTGTTTTTTCTTCTATGTATTCATATCCCTAGCTGCCTTGTGCTTGGCTCAGGTTTCATGTTCATGCTGCTAGATAATACGGGCATGCCTAACTTGGTACTGAGTTTAGTAACTAAGATGAGGTCCCACCTTCTATAATAACACTCTTGCCTTGGTCCCTGCTGATTGTGGCCCAGATTTCTTGGACTCAGTTGATCAAAGGCTACCTGGATGATGCACCAGACTTTTTCATGCTGTCGTTAGTCATCTAGGGTCAACCTTAAGTGGACACTGTCCCTTCACTTCTGGCTTTTTGTTTGCCTAGCTTTCTTCAAAACTCAATGCTCACCTTCTACAAGAGGCCTTTCTCAGTCAGGTCAGTGTCTACTGCTTTCTTCTCTTAGATTATCTTCCCTCAATCAATATATCTTCTTAATTTACATCACATCACCTCCATTAGGAGATGTGCTCCTAGAATCCAGGCACTGGAATTGGATTTTTAGGCACAATGGATCTCAGTGGTTATTGCCTGCAACCCTGTTTTTTTTTTGTTTGTTTGTTTTTTGTTTTGTTTTGTTTTGTTTTTTTTTTTGTTTTTTTTTGTTTTTGTTTTTGGTTTTTTTTTGGTAATTAGGAAACCAAAGTGTAGACAGAGTTTTGCCCAAGTTTGCACTGGTTATATTAGAAGCTCAATTCAAACTGAGGAACTCTGATGGTGGATCTAGTATTTTTTTTCTTTTACTCCATAGTTTTTGACTTCTTGCTTTACTTATTACAAGACTGAAGATTAATCTTATTAAGTTGCTTTAATAATATATCCCTATTATTGTCCATAATGAGTCACTGGATAAGGATCTTATGTTTTGAGTATTAACATCCAAATTATTACTTATAGTCTATCTAGAAACTATGCGATTCTAAGCACTCTTGACCCTCTTTGTCATCATCATGGAAGAATACACAGGATTAAGGGTCATTAAGAGTCTTCCTTTTTTTACTTCATAGCTTACTGTAGCCAAAAACAAATGGATGGCTGATAGGTGATGTGCCCCTCTGCACTTAGCTGAGCAAGGCCTTGCAAAGCAGATACTCTATTGTTGGGAGTACATTTGAATCCTTTCCAACATTGGAGAGCCTGCCAGGGACTCCACTCTGCTGGCATAGTCTTTGAGAACCCAGGGTCATCTTGATGTCACAGTGAAGCTAGGGAATATATAATAACATAATTAGGTCCTCATAGAACTTATAGGCTTTTTTATGGAGATAAAATTTGATTTAATTCCTAAAGAGAGTAACAGAGAGGAAGGATGAGGTCATTGTAGATAGGAATAGTGTTCTATACAAATGCTAAAGCTTTCGAACACTTACAATTTTTCACAATAAAAGTTGTTCTAATAGACTTAACTTTTTTGAGAATGAAGTAAAATTCAAAAAGGAAAAAAATAAAAGCATCAAATCATTTTTAAATCGAGAAAAATAGATGTTCTAAAAGTATACTGTTTAGTATATATAACATTACAGGAATTCTCAATGCTGCTGAGATTATTGGAAATTCAGTTTTTTTAAGCAACTGTTAACTGAGATATCACTGTATCGATATGGTGTCAAAATGGAGGTTTTCAATAACTTCATAGGAAAGAAAACTTCAGTAGACATTTTTCTCTTATTGTTCAGGCAGAAGTGTTATCACATTAATATAGTTAATTTGAATTCCAGATTAATTATGACAATTTTAGAATTATGAAAGGACCCTAGCTGGCTGTGTGGGTATTAAGATTACTGTGTGGGTTGGGACTCATTAGCCGATTGTTACAAAAATACTGCAAAGAGTATTTCGAGAAGAAAACTTCAAAAAAAAAAATGGAGCTTTGCTTCAGAGGAAGTGTAGCCTAGTGGAACAGGCATAAAAATAGAAAAAAGAAATCCTGAGTTTTCCTCTTCTTGTTACCACTGGCTCTCTATTACTGTAGGCAACTTATGTAACCTCTTCATCTCTCATGCTCTTCTTCACTGGAGACTGGCAACTTGAATATGTTTCAGAGATTATAGAGAATTATTCATGAATACAACAAGGAAATCTTAAATTTTTGCAATGTTCTAGCTCAGACGTGTTATTTTATCAGTGTAAGGAACCCCCCAGGGATGGAACTCCCTCTGCACAATGCAGATCAGTGCCTGCCTCTTCAGTCTTAGAAAGTGATGTAGGCACTGAGAGGGCATGTGACTTGACTCAGTGCCCTAGAACCAATATGTGTCAGCTAGAACACAGATCTTCATCCTGACAAGACTGTTAAGCCTCTCCTCAAACTGCTTTCTTTGTTGATTGATACTACTTGGCTTCTAGAGTTGAGGGGCCCTTCCTTCATAAACACCAGAGCACAGACAAGGGGACAAGGTGACCATATCTGTCCCAGGATCACACCACCTTGGAAGCAACAAAAACTTATAGACCCCCAGCACATTTCTGTAGTATTTACTGTGTGCCAGGCACTGTGATAAGCACTTTACATATATTATCTCATTTGATCCTCATTTTGGAGTTTCTTTGAGGAGGTCAGCAGTTGATTTTTTTTCTATTTCTACTTCACCCTCTGATTCTAGGAGATCTGAGGAGTTTCCTTTTCTTCTTTTAAAATAACTTTTAATTCATGTTTTCTGTTTTGATATTACTACAGTATGCTATGTGTCCCTCCTCTTTCCTATCTCAAGGACCATGGGAACTCCTTTGTTAGACATTAAAGACCTTTGCAATCTAACTCTAGCATGTCATTCAGGACCTGGTCCACCTTATCCCCCGCCTCATAATTCTGTTTTCCGACCTTAGTGTCCTGCCTGATGTTACTTATTCACAACATTCCACCTCTCATTTCTATGTGTTTGTATAACATTTTCTTCATGCTTGGAGTATTTTCCTCCTTATCTTAACCTCTTAGAATTCCTGGCACCTTTTAAGGTTCAAATTAAATGTCACTTCCTATCCGAGGAAATTAATTGGTTTTTCCAAGTTGCTATCCCTATTCCCATGAAATCAATTTGTATTTATTGTGCATAGATCTCTAACTTCAATAGGATCTTCAACAGAATACAATCTCTCTATATATCTGTATATCTTCTGCATCTAGCACAATGTTTGTAAACATTTAATAAATTCTTATAATTGATTAAGTCCTTCTAAATAAACAAATTGTTTTTGGTCCAGAGAGAGAAATTTATTGAAGCTTACCAAATGACTGAAATGTTGGGGGAACGCTTAACTTATCAAAATGACTGTTCTAGAGGTTGATAATATAATTTTAACAGTAACCCTAAAACAGTGAAACATTTTTGACAAGGGAATAGAAATCAGTTATTAGTCATTGTGTTCTAAAGCCAATGGCAAAAAAGAGTAAAGTTCTGATTTTGTCCCCTTCATAAATTAGAAACATATAATTTGATAGATTGTCTCATTTTTAGTTCATAAAATGGTACTTCAACAGTAATCAGCTCTTCTAAGAGAATTGTGAAAAATCAAGAAAGAAGGAGAATTAGGAGATGTGTAGATATCTATCCTTTTGGCTACTCCTAATATCATCATGCAGGGACCCCAGAGGAAACGAGATTGATTTTTCTCAACTTAAATCACACAATTATATAGGCAAACTGACACATCTTACTCTGCATTTTCATTTCTCTCTCCCTTGTGGAATAGAAAGGATTAAGAAGGAAAGCAATCATAATTCTTAGAGAACCCACTTTCACTGTATGCTAAATAAAGGTAGGTTTAGAAGAGAGGCAGATAATATGTTCCATGTGTCCTTTTTATGAAAATGGATCCATTAACTATTGAAGAGACTTTCTGATTTTTAATGTACCTTATATACTATGGCATCAGTAGTAGTAGACATTTCAGAATCACAAAATTTTGAAATCTCAAAAAACAGATACCGCCGAGATCATGTAATCCAGCCCACAACAAATATGGTATTACATCAATACCAGCTCTGGCAAATGGTTATTCCAACTTCTTTGTGAAGGCCTCCATTAAAGAGGAACACACTACTTGAGGAAGTCTGTTCCACTTTTATACAGTTACGAATTTTCTTATTATACTTTACCCCAATCAATCACTCTTAATCCTCTACCCAGTATTCCTTGCTTTAGGTCAACAAACAGTACTTATTTCTGTTCTACAATGGCATTCTTTCCAATTCTTGAATGCGGCTTTTCATTTCCACCCCCACACCTTCTTGTCTCTAGTTTAAGTTCCTGAATTCTAACCATGCATGCCTGAACTTTTATTTCCTTTACCATCCTTATCACAAGCGTCTGGGCTTATTCTGAGCCATTAGTCTCCTTCTCAAATATGGTATGCAGGAATCAATGTTATTTCAAGGTGAGGTGGCAATGTGGCTCAATGAAAGAGCTGCCACTTTACAAATCTAACCATGGACAGATCATTTGACTTTTTTTGGCCCTCAGTTAAGAGAGATCACATGTTCTCTAAGGTCTCTTCCAGCTCTAAATCTATGATTCTATATTTTGTCTGTCTAGGACAGGCAGTACTGCAACTCCCATCTCCTCTTCCTTAATAGTAGTCCTCTCTTAATGTAGACTACAGTCACGTTAGCTGTTTTGACTGCCATATCAAACCATTGAGCTTGTACTACACTAAAATGCCAAGAGTTTTTTCTTTATTGTCTTGTCATACTTTCCCTATGTTGTACCTATGGCCTTTATTTATTTTGGATTCCATTTTTTAATATAAGTAGAAGATTGTGTTTATCCCTATGAAAAAGTACCTTACTTAATTCAGCCTGCTGTTCTGACCTTTATAGAATGTCAAGATTCTTGACTCTGCCATTCTATGTTAGCTATTGCTTTAAAAAAAAATAAAAAAACACCAACATAATTAAAATACATTTTCTTAATGGGTTCTCCCAGATGTTTGCTTAAAGTTGTAGGCTTTTTTTACAGATGAGAAAACCAAGGCCTAAAGAAGTGATGTAATGTCCCCCAAATGACACAGCAAAATTTTCCAGATGAATTCTTCAGAATCAGTTTCATTACCAAAACAACAAGAAACCTAGAATGAAATACAAACATTTACAAGTTTAATATTAAATTCCAGCACAACAGCTGTTTCACAGACATCTGCTTATTTAGCAAAGATCTAAAGTACTCCCGCCTACCCCTCATGACGTCCTTAGCACAGTCCCAAAGGGCTGGTCAGGTCTGTCAAATGTTGGGCAGAGATCTCTGTGCTGAGGATCTTACGGGAAAAGTGCTTTAGACCAGCTCATATAGAAATGGATCCCTGATGATCACATATTGACTTAGAAAGCCACAAGTTAACATTATCTATTGTGTATCTGTTTATTCTCCAGTTAAATTTTAATCTGATTCAGGATGCACTCAGATGTTTTGCAGCTTGTCACCTCTGGTTTAGACCTTTATTATGCATATGGGGGTTCATCAAATGACTTACATTACAACAATGTGAAAAGCATATAAAGGAGGGCAAGATTAAATATAATTTTCTGATATCAGCAATTTTCTGATAATCAGAGTTGTCCAAAAATAGAATAGGTTCCCTTATAAAGTGATGTTTCCCATCTCTGGAAGATTTTCTATATTTGTACTTTGTGGAAGAACTATTTATTATTATTACTATCGTTATTGTTGTTGTTGTTATGAACACTAATAGCATTATGATTTACAATATAAAATGGTATTAACAACAGTAATAATAGTTAGCATTTATGTAGTGCCTTCTATGTTCCAGGTACTGTGTTAAATGCTTTACAAATACTGTATCCTTTGATTTATGCAGAAAGTAGAGTTTGAACTTGATAACCTCTAAGATTCATTGTGGAATGCTGGAAAATCTATGATTTATGTACTTTCTTTTTGTTCTTTTAGTATGTTTGGGAGTGTTATCTCTTTTGTTCTATGATACTGATGAATGAGGCTCATTTGACTTACAGTGAGTATACAGCATAATTTCAGAAGACTTACTGGACACTTTTTGAAGCTTTACCAAAACTTCTCTGATAATACTGGTTCACTTTTAGATAATTTTTTCTAACTTGTGGACATTATACATTAGATCTCCCCTCACTGTTTTTAATATATATATATATATATATATATATATATATATATATATATATTCCGCATTGGAATAATGGTTTTGATTATAATAAAATGCATTATAGCTTCTTTTTATATGATTATGGGTTGACTTGGTATCCTTGAGATGTTTTTATTTTTCTTCAATCAGAGATAGCATTAATTTCCCCAATGTATTCCCCCAAAATGACATTTAATTCTATTTAAGCAAAGGTTTGGTATTATACCAGATATCATCTGCATCCTTAGATGAGTTGTCTTACTCTCGAATGGATAAGAATTTTGAAAACTGGATTCTAATCTCCCTACTAGTCCAAGAACTATTTCATCCTTTTAGATGTTGTCAAACCCTGAGCTAAAATGATAAGTTAAGTATGCCATTTTTTTCTCGGCATACTTCTTTGGAAGTTCACATTATTAGCAAATCTTTTGGCATCTATATACATTTGGAAGTAATTTTATGTTTAACTCAAATTGGAATTGATGATTCTTTTGTTGCACTCAACTTCCTTAGAAAAAAATGATATCATTTTGGTCATTATCCCTATGGGAGCCCAGTTCAAGCTGTGTGAAGAAATGATCACCTTTTGTAAAACCAGTGTTATCAAAAAAACACTCAAAACTGGGAACTCTAAATTAGTCTTAGATTTGCTGTATTATTCTGTTACTTTGAAAAGGCCTTTTCACAAGCTACAGCTGCCTGTCATTTTAGCTACAGTTGCATGCCCACACATACTCATGAACAAATAATGCATTTGGATTCAGGGATCTTTCACCTTAAATCTTATTTTCTGGATATAATGTGTCCCTTAGAACCATTCAGTGACCACATAACCTAAAGAATCACTGAGTAATTTTATGCCAGCTCACTCTTAGACCTATTGATTGAAAAAATAGGATACAGAGAAACTATAAAATTTGTACAGAAATAAGAAACTTCAACAGAACTGTCTTCTGATTGCCTAGACCTTTATGGGCAGGCTCATTTTCCCAAAAGGGAAAAAGAGAGAAGCTTCAAGTGAGTCTATTAGCTTGACTGTTGAAGCCAAGTTGTGAAGAGCTTTCAATACAAAATAGAGAAGTTTCTATTTTATCCTACTGATAACAAAGAGTTGCTATTGTGGAATGAGGAGTGATATGCTTAGATCTGTGCTTAAGGAAAATCACTTTGGCAACTACATAAAAAAATGAATGAAAATGGCAAAAGTCTGGAGGCCACACAGAAGCCATTGAATTAGTAGTATGTGAGAGGCCTGAGCACTAGTCATGGCTGTGTGTGTGTATGTGTGTGTGTGTGTGTGTATGTGTGTGTGTATGCACACGTGCATATGCGTGCGAGGGAGGTAGCGTGAGAGAGAGAAGTGGAGCAGAGGATTGAAGAAAGGGTTGAACTGAAAGATGGCAAGATTTGGCAAGTGATGGCATATGTGGCATGGGGGAAACTGAAGAATTGAAGATAAAACTGAACCTGAGAGCCTGGAGGAAGGGTGGTCCTTTTTATAGAAATAGGGAAATTTGGAATGGGATCATTTGGAAGAAAATTCATGAATTCTCTTTTGGTCATGTTGAGTCTAATGTGTTTTTGGGACATCTGACAAAAGTACAAAAGGCATTGGGTGATAAAGAACTAAAGCTCAGAAGAGAGAATGAGTCTTGATATATAGATGTCGGGGACATTTCCATAGAGATGATCATTAAACTCATGAAATCTAATAAGTATAGAAAATGAAGAGGACTCAAAATATCATCTCAAGCTATACTCAGAATTAGCAGACTGAATATCTACAGAAACAGAAAAGGAGACTGAGGAATATTCAGACACTTTGAAGGAAAATCAGGAGAAAACAGTATTGCAAAAACAGTTGACTTGTGATACATAACCAAAATCTATCCCAGAATTCATCAGGTCCTGAAGCTGAATTTCTCTGAGGAATCTGAGATACATGAGTTCACCTGCTAATGCCCAGGTAACAAATAAGATTCAGTTGAATATTTATGCTAAGTTTCAACTTGGTTCAAGGCACAGGTGGAAAAGTTCATAAAATGAGGCCAGCTTTACAAAGGATATTTGTATGCACATCCCACAAAACAAGGTTTAATCAGATCCCATGATGTTAAGGTTAGAACTCAACTTGCATTGCAGCAACCTAACTAGAGGATATGAACAAATTAATCAAGGAAGTCCTGATTGAATAGACGGGTCTTGCATTTAAATATGAAGGCCACAATATCTGGATGTTATTCAATACTGAGAAACAATCAAGACAGAATGTTCCATAGAAAATATGCCATATAATTGATGATAGATGAAGACTCAGCAGCCTTGGAGTCAAAATATCATCCCAAAAGGAATCCCCAGTACAATATGCTAGACCGGCAGTCATCTAGCATCTGCCTGGGGACAGAAGAAAATATCATTGGTAAAAATAGCCCTTTTTACTCTAGGACAATGTTTTAGATTAAAATCTGTTTCCATACATTTGTTTCTTTATAATTCCTATCCATTGCTCCCAATTTTGCCTTCTGGAACCAAACAGAACAACTCTGATACCTCTGCCATATGATAGTCTTTTTAAGCTCTTTAAGATAACCATCATGAGCTTTCTCTTTTTCAGAACAAATATCTTTATTTGCTTCAACCTCTCATCCTGTAACATGATTCCCAGTCCCTTCAGTACCCTGCTTGCTCTCTTCTGGACATTATTCAGCTTATCCAAGCCCTTTTGAAGCTATAGTATATACAGCTGAGCAGAGATCTGCTGGGATGGACTCATGTGGGCAAAAGACAGTGGAATGATCAGTTCCTTACTCTTGGAGCCCATGACTTTAATAATATAGCCCACAACCCAATTAGCTCTCTTGGGTGCCAGTCCCATTGCTGACTCACATTGAACTTGCAGTCAACTAAAACTCCCAAATCTTTTTCAGGGACACTTCTAAGTATATATAACTCTTTCATCTTTAACTCTGGCTGAATTTTTTAACACAAGTGCAAATCAGAATATCCATGCTTAATTCATTTTGTCTTATTAGATTCAGTCTAGTGATATAGCCCATTATGGTCTTTTTGGATTTCAAATGCCTATCATCAAATGCACTCTCTATCCCTCCTAACTTTGTGGCATTTTCACATTTCATATATTCTGAGTATTCAACCATCCCACTTGTTGTTAAAACCATGATTATTTGTCTCCTGGCTTCTTTTTAATTCAACATCAGTAATGTAAAATAACTGCTAGGATATATTGTAAAATAAGCAATAAACCAAATTATCTTTTTCCATAGGACCTGGCTTTATAAGCCTCACAACTGTGGGAAAGAAAGTCCTTTACAAAACTTTCATCTGTCATAGGAATCAAATAAGGGAGGGAAAAAGAATATGTTCATTAGAGGCTGCTTCTAGTATCTTTGTTGTTGTTGTTGTTGTTGTTCAGTTCCTTTTTAGTCATGTCCAACTCTTTGATCCCACTTGGGGTTTTCCAAGCTATTTCCTTCTCCTGCTCATTTTACAGATGAGGAAACTGAGGCAAACAGGGTGAAGTGACTTGATCACCAACAATGTCCAGCAGCAAAAAATATAGAGAGAAATTCTATTCAAAATAATTGTAGAACATATAAAATATTTGGGAGTTTACTTGTCAAGCAAAGCCAGGAAATATAAGAAGGCAATTACAAAGACTTTCCACACAAAGTCAGATTTAATCAATTAGAAAAATATCAAGTGCTCATGGGTAGGCCGAGCTAATATAATAAAAATGACAATTCTATCTAGATTGATCTACTTATTCAGTGCCATACCAGTCAAGCTCCCAAGAAATTATTTTACAGAGCTAAAAAAAAAAATAACAAAATTCATCTGGAAAAACAAAAGGCCAAGAATTTCTAGGGAATTTATGAAAAATAATGCAAAGGAAAATGGCCTAGCTATATCAGACCTAAAACTATATTATAAATCAGCATTTGGTATTGGCTAAAAGAGTAGTTGATCAGTGGGATGGGTTAGGTTCCCAAGACACAATAGTCATTGACTGTAGTAATCTAGTGTTTGATAAACCCAAAGATTGCAGCTTCTGGGATAAGAGCTCACTATACAAAAATTCCTGGGAAAACTGGAAATTAGTATGGCAGAAACTAGGCACCGATGCACACTTAACACGCTATACCAAGATAAGATTGGAATGGGTTCATGATTTAAACATAGAGAGATATTATAAGCAAATTGGAAGCACAAAGGACAGTTTATCTCTTAGATCTGTGGAGAAGGAAGGAATTTGTGGCCAAAGAAGAATGGGAATATATTATTGAATGCAAAATGGATAATTTTGATTATGTTGTTAAAAAGTTTTGTACAAACATAACCAGTGCAGACAAGATGAGAAGGGAAGCAATAAACTAGGGAAAACTCTTAAATTCAGAGAGTTCTGATAGAGACATCATTTCTAAAATATATAGAGAATTGACTCAATTTTTTTTAAGAATTTGAGCCATTCTCCAGTTGATAATTGGTCAAAGGATATGAATAGACAGTTTTCAGATGAAGAAATTGAAACTATTTCTAGTCAGATGAAAAGGTGTTCTAAATCACTATTGACCAAAGAAATGCAAATTAATATAGCTCTGAGATACCACTACACACCTGTCAGATTGGCTAAGATGGCAGGAAAAGATAATGATAAATGTTGGAGGGGATGTGGGAAAACTGGGACACTAATACATTGTTGGTGGAGTTGTGAACTTATCCAACCATTCTGGAGAGCAATTTGGATCTATGCTCAAAGGGTTATCAAACTGTGCATACCCTTTGATCCAACAGTGTCTCTACTGGGCCCCACATGTGCAAAAATGTTTTGGCACCCCTTTTTGTAGTGGCAAGGAACTGGAAAATGAGTAGATGCCCATCAGTTGGAGAATGACTGAATAAGTTATGATATATATATATATATATATACATATATATATATATATATATACATATATATATGTATATATATATATATATATGTGTGTGTGTGTGTGTGTGTGTGTGTGTATGTTATGGAATATTATTGTTGTGTAAGAAAAGATCAGCAGGATGATTTTAGAGAGGCCTGGAGAGATCTACATGAACTGATGCTGAGTGATGTTAGCAGAACCAGGAGAACATTGTACACTGTAATACTACCATTGTGTGATTATCAGCTATATTGACTTAGTTCTCTCAGGAATACAATTATCTAAGACAATTCCCAATGACTCATAATAAAAAATGCTCTGTTTCCAGGGAAAGAACTAAAGAATCTGAATGCAGATTGAAGCCTACTATTTTCACATTTTTGTACCTTTTTTAATGGCTTTTCCCTTTTCTGTTTCTTCTTTGACAACATGACTAATGTGGAAATATTTCCATGGTTGTACTTGTAGAACCTATATCAGATTGCTTGCTATCTTAGGAAGTGGAGGACAAAGAGAGAGAGAGAGAGAGAGAGAGAGAGAGAGAGAGAGAGAGAGAGAGAATGGAATTAAAATTTTTAAAAATGAATGTTAAAGACTATTTTTACTTGTGATAGGAAAAAGTAAAATACTGTTTAAAAACAGCAAAAAAAAATCATACAAAGAACAGCAAGAAGGCCAATTGTACAACATTTGGAAAAGAGTAAAGTATAGGAAGTTTTGGAAAAGTCAAAAGGCCCAAGTTGTAAAGGGCTATAGAAACCAAACAGAAATACTTTCCTTCCTAGAGAGAAATATTGGAAATGATAAATTTCATGTTCAATTGTAGCTTTTTTGAACTTATGGAGTTAATACTTCCTTTATAACATATGATATTTCTCAGTTAGATGGAATCTCAAAGGTCAATCTGTACTTTGGTATTCTTGTCCCTGTTTCTGTAAGAGTATTCTAATCTTTTATATTCAGTTTCTGCTTCCCTTACCTACAGTTGATTCATATTATGAGGTAATTTCTAAAAATTTGATTTAGTTACTATTTTTTGTGGTCAGGTCAGATTTATTTTACCCTACTTGTCGTTTGACTTCACATTGAAATCATTTCTGTTTGGGTTATTCACAAGTAGTTGTTTATCATTCTTGGCCAAGCTACAAGTATAGAATATTAGGTAGCTGAATCCTCTATCTCTTCTCTGATTTTTTTTAGGAAATCTATTGTTCCACAATTGATTAAAATAAATATGACTTGTCTTTCATTCTTTCTTATTAAGTCCATGATGGAAGTCACCTAGGGAAGCCCTCAAAGATCCAATCATTTCTTCTTTGACAATGAATTCTTTCTTATAGGTCAAAATCAGGTTTGAAATGACATTTATCTTTTTCTTTTCCTGTGTTTTTTCATGATGAAATTATTGAGTCAAATTATGCCATCTCACCTTCTCTGCCTAAAACAGAGTTCCAGTAGATAGGTAGATAATTGAAGCCCCTGTCACTACGATATTATGACTTTTATTTATTCATATCTAGCTTCCTATTTTTCTTATAAAGGGCAACCTCTTTGCTCAGATACCTATAATTACCGTATTCACATCATACCTAGCACAATTGAGGAACCATGCCAAAAAACAGAAATCCAGTTATCTAATTAGAAATATTTATTTACTTTGTTCCTCCTCAGGACTGAAACCCAAATATCTCCTTTTACTTTTTTTGGTCCTTTGTTTCTCTGAACAGAATTATTAATTCAACCCGCTCAACATTTTGATGGGTCCAAGGTTGTTCTTCATCATGTACAACATTCAGTTTCTGTTGCCTAATGATTATTATTGTAGTGTTGTGTATATTATTTCCAGGTTTTTCTTAATTCATTCCAAAACAGTTGCTTTATTCCTTCCAATTTTTTTTTATTTATCACATGTGTTGTTTCTTACAGTATAATAATTATCATTCTTTGCATTCATATATTGCATTTTGTTTAGCTATTCTGTAAGCAAAAATATTTTCAATTAAAATCAAAACTGTCAGTTTTATCTTCTGGAGTTGCCCCTCTCTTTAGTTAGATTAAAAATTCATTTTGTTCCCAAAGTTGTGAAAGATAAATGATCTGATTCTCTTCTAATTTTTATGGTATGATCTTTAATATACTAGTCACATGTTAATCTTGAACTTATTTTGGAAAATGGCTTAAAACTTTGATATAAAATTAATTTTTCTAGACCACTCATTCAACTCCAATAATTGATTGGAAAATTTTCCTCATATCAAGCCAACATCTGGCCCTGTAGTTTATACTCGTTGCTCTTAGTTGTCCCCTCTTGGGTCTTTTCTCTTTTCTACTTAACATACATCAAAAAAAATTTAAAGCAATTTTAACATGACTTAGCCTCAAATACTTCAACCAATTCTTATGTACGACATTTCTGAGTCTCCTTTCTATCCCCTCACCTCATTCTCCTTAGGCAGTAATTCTGTTTGTCTTTATTTGTCTTTCCTACAGTGTAGTTCTCCTAACTGAATGGAATACTGGAGAATTTGTCCTGCCAGCACAGTTACCCTCTTGGTAACAGTTCCCTGACCCATTCCAGGTACCATACTTCCTTCAATAAAGGTTATAATTGCATTACCTCTTTTGACTTCCATGTCAGTGTTCACTCATGGTGTGCAGTCTACTAAAGCCCATGACCCCTTTCTTTTGTATGATATACTCCGGCTGTGTATTCTCTTCTTGTACAGTCATTTTTTAAAAAGTTCCACTGTTAGACTTTACTGGTTTCTCAATTAAGATTCATCATGACAGATATTGAATTATGTAATTCAGTCTACAAGTATTTATTGAGTTCTTACTCTGAGTCAGGTAGATGCTAAGAATTCAAGTGGTTTAAAAAGAACCTATCTGCTTAAATATTTGTAAGGGGTGAAAACTTACTACCTAATTAGGCAGGCCTTTCCATTTTTGGACCAAAAAATGTCCAGCATAGTGGTTCTTGTAAGTTCCTCTATCTTCTAAAGCAAATTTTTTGACAAAGCAAGGCAAGAAATTATCTAATTGTTTTAACAGAATGACACATCAAACATCACAAAATATGAATATTTCAACATACAAATATAGGTACATATTCACACATGTATACACATACACACACACACATATATATATATATATATTATATATATATATATTATATATATATTATATATATATATGTATATATATAAAAAGAGAAAGAGAGAGAGAGCGTGCTAGATCTAGGTCTAAATATAGAGATTATATGTGGGTATATTGAAAATGACAGAGTATGCCCTATGCCCATAATTAGTCTATTTTCTGCAGATCCAGGGCTAAGGATGCCAAATGAATGGTCATTCATCTTGAGTATACTCCAGAGATGTGTACATGGCTCCTTGAAAGTCTCATTAGTTAGGTCCTAGTGACATTACCCTTTGGTTTTCTTGACTCCTGGTCTAGTGCTCTGTTTGCTACACTCAGTATGATATTCAGTAGGGAGTTTAAGAAGTCATTATAATGGAGTCAGAGAGAGCAGGACTGACACATAATTTGAGATTCTCTTTGTCTTAAATATGGTAGCAAAGAAAAAGAAAAGTTATTTTCTTTAAAATGCTTATTAAACCTATATCAAATTGCTTACTGTATCAGGGAGGGGGACAGTGAGGGAGGAAAAAAAGAAAAAAAATTGGAATTCAAATAAATTTGGAATTAATGTAAAAAAATTTATATATATATTATATATATTTTTATTTTATATATATATATATATATATATATATATATATATATATATATATATATATATATATATATATATATATATATATATATATATGTATCTAGCCCAGTTCTCTGTCAGATCCTCCAGAGAGGTAGATAAAAGTTTCTAGGTGTTGTTCAATTCTGGAAGCCTTCAGTCTTTAACCCAAGTCTTTGAGGTTTGTAGTTGAATTTTGCTTTGGGCAGAACGTGATCCAGAGGAGACACTTGAGTGAATTATACCAATTGGTCTATTGAATTGGTGCTCTAGTCAATTCATCCTGTATGTAGATAAAAGCATCCCTAGTAACTCTATGCAAAGTGAAATTGACCTGTATAGACTTTCATTCTAACCACTCTGACCTATATACACAGAGATGATCTCCTTATCTGCGGGTAAAATGTGGCCTACTTTTACAAGGACTTGTGTGACATGTGGACTAAATGAAATGTCTTAGATACAAGCAAGAGATGCAAAAATAAATGTCAAGAGTTCTTGTGGGGTGTAGCTTTTAATTGTGAATAGGGAATGTTATAAGCATTGACTTTTTTTCTGTCAATACATTTTGTCAAAATATGTTCTACATGATCACAAATTGCCCTGATGTAAAAAGATGTAAACTCAAATGATGTAACTTGTTGCCAAAACTCTAAAAGCTATATTTTACATTGAATGATATTTCACTAACTTCTTTCTGCAGTTCTAAATGTGGGTCTTTCCTCTTCTATATCTCCATTCTTCTTAATAATTTAACATTATTATCACGGCCATTGCCCAGAGGTGGTTACTGCAGTAGCAGCTAGTTGCAAAGCTGTGTAAGGTGAGTGGTTTAGCATACTGCACTATATTTAATGGTCAGGCTTATGTTCGTGATCAAAATTACCTTTATCAAAAAGATCTATATTAGAATCTAGTGGTAGACCTATAGGAGAGGTTGATAACTCTGTTACACTTCAGATGGGTAGTTCCGAGGCTTCCACATCGTACCTTGCTGGTCTTGGGTATCTATCTTTTTAATTTTTTTTATTTTATTAAAGCTTTTTATTTTTCAAAACATATGCGCGGAAAGTTCTCATCATCATCATCACTGTCATCATCATCTTCATGACTTTGGTACTCTGACAAAGCTCTATTTTGATGTGACATCACCCACTCAGCAAAATGGTTTATCAAGGACATCAAAGGCTACGGCAGTGTAGTTAAAGCTCTCCTGAGCCCCAATCCAGTCAGTTAGCCCCAGCCAGATGGAACAGCCCAGCACACACATCCCAGCAATCCAAGTTGGCGCCTACCTCAACGAGGAACATTGGCCATTCCAATCTACAGAGCCCACAAGGCTTAGCAGGGCTGTAGTCTTTACATGGACCCTAATCTTTTGAGGTATTGTTCAAGGTCAGATTCAGGGAAGGGTTGCAGTATCTGTGGGTGCTGGAGGACTCTCACAGATGAAATTATGGATCTGTCAATGTCAGTATATTATGATAATAAAAGTCCATGCTTGCATTTTTCCTTTCGTTGTTTCCTCCAGTTTTTATTATTTTCACTGAGCAAATACACACGTAGCTGAAATTGGATCTGCAGAGCTCTTTCTCCTGACTCTTGCAGTTTTTAGGTGGGGGTCAGCTACCATTTCACAAAGAAAAAGAAAGTAGTTGCTTTCTACCTGAGCCCAAAAGCTGCCCAAATGGTGCCCTGTGGAGCCATATGGAGCCAACTTCCTCTGTGAAATGGGTGGGTACCTTTTTTTGAAAGACTTACTTCCTCTCCATTACCTTAATGGAAAAATGATGACATCTTGTGCTATATGAGTGCTGATTTGCTCTGTAAACCCTATCCTTTCTGAAGCAAGGAATAAGGCAATCAAAATAATTTTTTTAGCTAGAATTATGCTTAGTCAGAAAAGTCTAATTTTAACTCTGCTAGATAAGGGAGCAAAGAGTCGAATATCAATGAGGGCAAAAATACAATGTTCTTGAAGGAGATAACTTAAGAAAACAGGCTCTGTTTCACATTAAGTGGCATTAATTAATACTGCAACTGTCTGCTAACATGCAAGCACTCAAAATCCTGTCACATTGCATATTCAGAGTCTTGGCTATTGTTAATATATAGATGCAGACATATGCTACACTGAAGAGAATAAAATATTTCTCTACTTTGTAAGCATATTCTTCCCAAGGTAGATTTCTCATGCTAAGACAAAGCATTAGGTAATGGCAATTATTGGAACTGTAATGGCTAAAAGTATGGGGCTAGGTGCAAAGGTTCCATCTAATCTACAATCTCATGTGATACGTGACAAAGATGAAAATGAAGAAAAAGATGCAGATAGTACCTGTGGAACATGATAAAAGCACTATCCTTAAAGAAAGGCAAGCCCCTGTCCTTGACAGCAGTAAATCCTCTACTACTTTAGTATCCACTCCCTTACGTCTCTGCATCTTAGGAGTTAGCTACTTTCTTCATTGTTCCACCAAAGAAGCTCTTTCTGGCAATCTACCCGCAAGCTTGTGTCCCAGATTCATAGCACAAAGGACTGAGATTCCTTTTCTCTCATTCCCTATCCCTCTTCCTGCTCTTTTTTTCTCCCTATCATTTTTCCTTTCCCTCTCCTTCTCTTTTCCTTGGTTTTCCTTCTTTCTTGCTTCCCCTCTCCTTCTTTTTCTCTTCCACGAAGCAGTCTGCCACATGCTCAGGTGAAATTGGAGAGATTTTTTAATTAAAGCTTTTTATTTTTCATAAGATATGCATGGATAATTCTTCAACATTAATCCTTGCAAAACATTGTGTTCCAATTTCCCCTCCCACTCCCCACCCCCTTCCCTACATGGCAAGTAATCCAATATATGTTAAACGGGGTAGAAATCTATGTTAAATGCAATATATGCACACATATTTATACAATTATTTTGCTGCACAAGAAAAATCTAATCAAACTAGAAAAAAATGAGAAAGAAAATAAGATGCAAGCAAACAACAACAAAAAGAGTGATAATGCTGTGATCCATACTCAGTTCCCACAGTTCTCTCTCTGGGTGTAGATGGCTTTTTCATCACAACATAATTGAAACTGGTCTGAATGATGTCACTGTTGAAGAGAGCCAAGTCCATCAGAATTGATCATGGTATAATCTTCTTGTTTTCATGTATAATGATCTCCTGGTTCTTCTCATTTCACTCAGCATCAATGCATGTAAGACTCTCCAAGCCTTTCTGAAATCATCTTGCTGATTGTTTCTTGTACAACAATAATATTAATTGAAGAGTTTCTAATAGATTCCCTCCATCCTTAAATACCATCTCCTCAGTGTAAGCTGAGGACAAAAGCAAGTCCCACTTTCATTACCAACATTCTCCTCTTCTTCCTTTTCTAACTTCGTCCTTTCTGAAGATTCCACCTAAGCCTGAATGACTGTTGCAAGGTGTGAAAGTTGTGAATATGTTGCTTCAGGCTAAATAGGTCTTTTTGAATAGGAATATGGTACAAAAATAATGATTTCTATACTAATGTACTTTTCTTTTAAATTAAGTGGCCATTTGTATTAGCCCCATCCTGTTGGACTTCCCTGAAGTACTTGATAGATTTAATACATTTTTAATCCCATGCTTTCCATGGAAATGTACGTATGGATTTTCTTCTGCCTCTGTACCATCTCATTCTTCACTGTTGATGCCTCATCTTCTTCCTGCCCCATGAAACATGGATGTCTCTCAATGTTCTCCTCAGCCCTCATATTCTCTTTCCATTAACTTTCATTTGTGCTGACATCTATTCTCATGGCTGTATTTATAATCTTTATGAAACTTATCTCTGCCCTCACTTTTCATGTTGTACTTTCAGTTGCCTGCTGAGTATCTATACCTTGATGTCTCCCTGGCACTTCAAAGTCATCGTGTCAAAAACTGAACTTACCTTTCCCAGCCAAATCTCCATTAATTTTATTGCCTTTCATGATAACAGCATCTTCTTAGTTATCTACAATTCATTAACTTCAGAGTCCTCCTTGCTCTTTCTCTCTCCCTTATCACTCCCTTCCCTATATTACCGTATTCACTTAGTTTCTAGGCACTATTGTTTGCATATTTTTCCTATATATTTCCATCCATTCTTTCTTAACCATGCCAGCCTCATTTTTATCTTTATTTTTTTTCTTGTTTAGATTACTCCCTTCCTTCCTTTCAAATTAACTCCAGCTCAGTTGGGAACTACTTCTTGAATTGTCCCTGATTTCTCTCAGCCAGGAATATTCTGTCACTTTTTTTCCCCACGTAGTACTTTACCCTGATGTTTCTTTTGCACTCAGCACCCTCATCTCCTATCTTTGTCATTTGTGTATATATCCCCCAGCCACCCCTATTATCCATCTTCCTGGAGAAGTTGAAGTTTAGGGAATGGTTGCCATGTTTGAGCATATGAAGTGCTTTTTTGGTGAAAGAAAGATTAGACTTCTTGTTCTTGTCCTAAGTGGGAAGAACAAACCTTTCAGACCGAAATGGGCCGCCTCCAAAGGCAGTTGGCCTCCCTCTCAGGAAGTCTTCACGTGAAGGAAAGGTGACCATTTTTCCAGCATGTTTGTTGGAAAAGGGGAGTCTTGTACAATTATATATTAGAGTATCTGGCCTCGGAGATTTTGTGATTCTCTAATACAACCAGGAGTTGGAAGATGGATATTTAAAATCCCTGAATCCCCAAAGAAGCCAGGTGCTGCTGGGGTGGATGTGACCTGTCTCCATCCATAAAGCAAAGGTCATAAACAACAAAGATGACATTTTACTTCCGAAGAGTCTATTTAAAAATCCTACTTATTTTTCAGTGTCATACTTTCACAATGATACATGGAGCCAGACTGGTGTTTATAGCATCTGCTCCTAAATGGAAAGAAATTTCATGGGGATGAAATAATGAAAGCCTTCTAAAATTAATTCTGGAAACCTGGTGGGACTTAATTGCAGGAATTGTATCCACTGCTCTGTTAACAAGAAAGGAAAATAGAGACAAGACTGGACTCTGAGACAATCTGATGGCAGCCACAGGAAATAGGGACTAAGAAGCAAATAACCCCAATGCACAAGAGGCTGTGAGTCCCAAACAGGCTCCATTCTTTTCTTCTTCTTTTTCTTCTTTTGCTTCCCCTCCCTCTCATTTGAATTCAAATATCTTTCATTGTTTTCCTTTATAGCATCGTGCTTATTAAGTCAGTTGCTTTCTTGATTCTGATTACTTTACTCCATGTCATCTCCTACAAATTTTCCCAAGTTTTTTCTGTTTCACATCCACCATTTGTTACAGCTCAGTAGCTGTCCATTAGAATTCATGGGAGCCAAACTCCCTGCCTGGAAGCCACAAGCTTCTCAAGACAAGAACCAGTTTTTTGTTGCTTACTGATTCAGTCCAACTCTCTGTGACCCTATGGATCATAAGCCCCTTCCTTCTAATGTCTGTTATTTCCCAAAGTTCCATATTTCCATGATTCCCTATATCTGTCTCATCCTTTGCCATCCCCTTTTTCTTTTGCCTTCAATCTTTCCCAGTGTCAGAGTCTTTTCCAGTGAGTTCTGTCTTGATATTAGATGGCTACAGGATTTAAGCTTCACTTTCAATATTTGACCGTCCAAGAACTAGTATTGACTGATTTGATCTCCTTGTTGTCTAATAGACTCCCCCAAAATGTTGTTGGGAATGTTCAAGAAAATAAATAAAAAACATAATATGACATAGGTGATGTTTGTTTGTGGTTTTCTAAGTCAGTATAGGGCCTGCATCACATTACATTTGCTCTATAGTTGATAAAGTACTGGCACTGAAGTCAGAAGGAAGTGGGTTTTTACCCTAACCCTGCTGCATCCTGGCTGCATGTCCCTGCACCAGTCTTTGAACTGCTATTGGAGTAGAAGTGCAAATTACATACAGATTTGCAGTGTTACAGGGAATTTCCTCACCAGGAAATTCCTTAAATCAGAGAAATCACAAATTCAGTCCTTTTCCCAACATTCACATTGCATTTTCTTCTTTCTAATCAATGGGTAAACTGCTGTGTTACTAAATTCTTCTTGCCACAAACAAGACTTGATGTTCTCTGCATTTTGTTATGTGTAACATCTTACCTTCTGCTTCTGACTTCTTGAGGGTTAGTAAATTCCCCATCGCAAACTTTGTCACCATCATTACAGATTATTTTCCAGATGGTCAGTCAGATTCACAGCTCGCCAACAATATATGAGCATGACTGTCTTCCCAGAGCTTTCCTAACACTGACTATTTCTACCTTTTATCATCCTTCCTCCATTTGATGGGTGTGAAATTAAACTTCAGAATTGTTTTAATTAGCACTTGTCTTATTGTTAGGAATTTGGAATGTTTTTCCTATGGTTATTTATCATTTGCATCCATCTTCTAAAAACTCTTCATACTTTTTGGCCATTTATGTCTTGGAAAATAGCTCATGTTTTATGTGATTATACCAATTACCTGTGTATCTGATATCAATGCTTTATCAAAGACATTTGATAAATTGATTCCCCCCCAAGTCATTAATTTCTCTTCTTATTCTAGTTACCTTGATTCCATTCATGCAAGAGCTTTGTGTTTCATAGAATAAAAATTGTCTCCTTTGTCTTTTGTGCTCTCTTCTCTCCTCTGTTTGGCTTTGAATCTTCCCACAAAACCATAAATCTGAAAGGGCTCTCATTCCATTCTCTAGTTTTTGTTGTCTTATGTATTTTCTTTATATATCGAAGGCATCAGTAAGATCCAGTGCAGATTTATACCTAATATTCTTGTGAGGTCTGGGACCAAGAGTTCATCCTCTCTATAAACAGTGGGAGCCTGTGTCCTTTACTTACCCTAGTCAGAGGATGTATAGTCACAGAGCTTACCCCTTTTCCCTGACCAACTATAGAGGAGAAGGCTAGACTCAGAATTGCTTCATATATTTATACCTTGCCCAGCCATAGCACATGGTATCCCCCTTGATGCTTACCACTTGGTGTCAAATAGTGACACAAAGGGAAAATCAGACTGTGATTGGTCAGAATTTCACGTCAGATAATGGAATGCCCCTGTCCCTTAAGGATGTCTTGGGCTGTCCCTGTCTGTTAGGGGAACTGTTTTTGCTGGGGTAGCATAGCAAAGAAAAAAAGCATGTGTTAGAAAAAAAGCGTGCAAAATGGGACCATCATGTTCACAATGGAAGCAATCCCATTCCTTCTCTACCTTGTCTCCTGCTACCGTCCCACCCTTTCACCCATCCCAACACCCCCCACATCTTTTTAGAGCTAGAAAGGCTCTCATTCAAGTCAAGCACCTTGGGCTTTTGATGGTCCAGGAATATCATGATACATTGAATGACATTTCACACCTTGCAGTGCAATGATAAAGCCTAGATTTGGAGTCTAAGGACCCATGCTGGAAACCAAGATTTGCCACCTATTCTCTGAGTCACCTTAAGTAAATGGTTGCCCTTTCTGACCCTCAGTTTCTTCATCTGTCAAACGGAATGGTTAGACTAGAGGAGCTCCAAGTTCTCAAAAGCTATGATCTTGTGGTCTTCGGATACTAGCTTTCAAAAGAACAGGGGTTCCTCAAGGAGTTTTAAGCTTTGTGGTATGGAACCTGAAGCTCATATCTCCTCAACCAGAGTGTTGGCTCCTCTGAATTGAGGATCACATCTTCAGAGTTCTCTTTTCCCTCCCTCAACCCTTAGTCCAGTGTTGGGTTACGGAGCATGTGGTCAGAAGTCATTCTAACCATCTGGACTGATGGGGCTTTTGTTGGGGCCTCTCCCATCATGTACAGCTCATTCCCACTCTGAATCAACCAAGAAGCATTTATCAAGTGCCTCTTATTTGTTGGTCACTCCGGGACAACTCCAATTGTTCATGGCTCGAACAGAACGCTACATTTTGTATCTTAGACTTTTAGTAAGTTTGATGGAAGCTGAGCTTGAAATCTTATACTAGATTTTTGTAGTGATGTAGAAACTTTGCCATCTTTGTGCCTTCCTCTGAGAGATGAAGAAAGCTTAACTTGGCTCCCAAATGCTATAGCATGGTCCTCAGTAGAGAAGACTGCCACATCTCCCAGGGCAGTCATAAGGCTAACAGCAGCCTGTCCTGTTGCGTGCTGTACCATGAAGGCCATCGATAATCCGCAGACAAGCTGTACTGTGTCTCTGGAAGGAAAGCGGTCATAAATTGGCCTATTAGGAGGCTAAAGCATAGATGGGGAATAACTTGTTCCTGGCCTGAAGTCAGTCCTGAGCAGCACTGACAGAGAGACAGATGCATCCCTTTAAATCAAGTCATTTCCACAATACTTGTTTTAAGATCAGCTTGCTCTTCTCACATCTCCATTGCCTTCCATTCCATGTACATCCTGTGCTGGATAGGATCAGTTATATCATCTAAAGAGAAAGAGTGAATTTCCCAAGAGAGGTGACGGGGAACCGGGCAATGTTAAAGTCTGAATTGACTTCTCTCTTTTATTTTATTCATTTCATATTGTTGACTAGAATAGTGAAGCTCATTTCTGAGACTGCCATGAGCTGAGGAGTGGGAAAATGCTTTAAAAAATGACCCCTTGATCATTTTTTTAGTTAAGCCATGTCTGTTAGATTGCAAATTAACATTTTGTAAAGGAATAAACCAGTGCCTCTGGGGATGGGCGGCAGTGTTTTAATATGTAAAACAGATCCATATTACAGGAGAGAGTCCATGACAATGAAATTCCTGGAAATTTCACAGCTCTTCCAAAGCACTCCAAGGTTCTTCCAGACCCCCAAACCCTTTCTGTAGCACTAATATTCTCCCAGTAATGCTGTCTAGCTGCATACCATAAAATAACTCCCACCTTAGGAGAATCTCCAATTCAGAGAGTCCCAAAATTGGAAGATGTCTTCGGGACCATCTAGTTGAAGGTGACCAGGAGTCCCTTCTACACTTTTGCTATTAAGTAATTATGTGATCTTGATGGAAAAATATTCACGGAGGGGAACTGTGATTTGCAGATATGACCCATCCCATGTTGGGAGACTTTGGGTAATTAGGATGATTTTGCTGATATTGATCTAAAACAGGCATCTCTTGGGCCTTTGGACCAGAGCATGAATTGGATTTAAGTGAGACCGAGTTGTACAAGGTCACAAGCCTCACTGTCTTCCAGAGTCATGGAAGTCCGGTAGCAAGACAAAAGTTAAGAGGACTGGCGATAGCTCAGGATGTAGTAGACGGCTTTGGTGGTTTTGATGTCTGACAAAACTCTAAACCCTCCACAGCTCCTACTTCAGCTGCCTTTCTGGCTGTTGGAACAAAGGGTTCTCCATAGCCATTCTGCCAGAGAAGTGTTGACCTGCTTGAGGTACACACTTCCCTGACCAGAGGGTTTCTTAGTTACTCTCGCCTGGCTTGGACCATCTCCAGAGAGAATTTTCCTGGGGTGTGCACAGGGTGCAGCTAATCTTAGAGTCTCGAGAGAGAGCTGGGTGCTAGGTAGATATGGATGAACCGCCTTCACAGCACAAGTGCTGGTCCTCCCTGAACATCCGTATTTCCCACTTCCACTTACCACCTACCTTTACCTTACCACTTCCACTTCCCTTTGTATAGATTATGGTCCAGACTGCTTCCTGTCATAGCCTCCCTCTCCTGTGATAAGTCACAGCTTTTCAGTGTCTGTCCTAAAATGCCACTCCTACAATAAGACTGTTATTTGCAGTCAAGGATAGAATTAGTTCAGGATTTGGTTTTGTTTAACTTACAATCTACTGAAAGCACAGCTAGGTACTACTTCTTATGAAGCCTTTCTGAGGTCTTCCTTTTTCTCCAGTTAGTAGCACCTTAAAAGGCTTTATATTAGAGGTGCTTAAGTAGTAAATAAAGGCACCAGACTTGGAGTAAGGAAGATCTGAGTTAGAACCTGACTAGTTAACACTTAAGACACGTGATCCTGAGTAAGTCACTTCATTTCTGTAGGCCTCAATTTTCCAATCTGTAAATTGGGGTTAATAATAGTAACTAACTCAAAGTGCTATGTAAATGTTAGCTTCTCATACTATTACTTATGTATGTACATGTTATCCACTCCACACCCTCTACTAGGTTGAAAGTTTCTTGAGGATAAAGATTATTTTATTTTTGTGCTTGGATATATCAGGCATGTAAGAAACAGGGAACTGACTTGAATTCTTGACACATTCTAAATCCCAGCCACTGCCTAGGGTTATTAGGGAAAAACCCAAAGGTCTTCTCTGGTGTTAGTCTGAATATTGCATTTGCATTTGTCTCTGATTTTTAAGTTTCCCAAGTATTTTCATATCTATGGTTTATTGAGGTTTGACCCCGGCTGCTCCTGATCCAGCTTGTACCAGTTTTGAACAGCTGGAAAGCCAGTGGGATACACAACCTTCTAGTTTCTGTTACTCTCTTCTCTGTGTAGTTGAGAATAAATATATGTGCTGGGAAGATTGGGGAAAGAAGCAGAACACCTTCTAGGAAATGAGATGGGAATCAGGTTCCACATGCATGAATGCTAGAGTCCTGGAAAAGCTTCCTGTCAAGGGTGTGTGATATTTTATTAAAAAACCAAATAAGACAAAAAACAAAAAAAACAAAACAAAACAAACAAAAAAAAAAAAAAAAAGAAAAAGAAAAAGAAAACCCAATACTGATTGTGCTTTATTTAGAATCCTAGGGAAGAAACCTGTTTCACATCTAGCTTACATGTCGAAGAATCCTATTTGTCTATTGTTTAGAACTTATTTTCTCTATTTTTGTAATTGCTGTAGCCACATTTATTAGCATGTTTCAATGTCTCAAGCTGACTTGCCAGAATAACTTCTACCTATGTTAGAAATTATCAGCGGGTGGAAAAATGGGAAAAGATTCAACCCAGCTTCCTAACAGAGGCCAGATTGACTTCTTATGGAGTCCTGGCTACCCAGGGTCCTACCCCTAAAGTTCTGCTCTGCTACCCACTTTCCTTAAGCACTATACCCCCAAAGCAGTACTGTATGCTTCTGGGAGGTGAGCTGATCTTTCTCATATCGGAGTTCTTCCCCCTAGGCTTGGGATCCTCACCCAGAGAGAAGTCCATGTGAATTTTGGACAATAGGCCTGGTTGGGCATTGGACTGGGTATTGGTTTCCACAACTACTTAAAAGGGTTCCTCTTGCTTAAACCATGGAAGATGTGGCCACTTCTATTTCCGTGACTTCATTTCTAAATTGCTTCAGTGTCATTTGACATTAAATTGTATTATAAATTCAAAGCAACTTTGTAAAATCCTGGCACCAAATGAAAGTTCTTGCTTTGTCAGTTAATGTTGAATAAAAGAAAGTAATTAACTTTAAATTAAGTGGTACATTTTATTATATGACAGTATTAGTTTTATTAGTTATAATGCAACTTTCAAAAGACACTCAAGTGTAAGGAATAAATCAATTAATTATATACAAAGAGTCAAACATACCTACTGGTATTTTTAAAGCAATACATTCTACTTTTAAGCTTTGTTCCCATATAGATCTCATCCGGCCCTAAATTGCATGGAATTGATTTGATAATGCTTTAGTTGATGACATAATTTTTGCTAAGTTTTCCAAATAAACACATCTGATTTTGGTGTTTCTTTGTACCTCTCTGATTCAGTTACGACAAAAAACAGAACTTGCTTTAAAAAAAAAAAAGACCTGCAAAAATGTGTGGGTTTTATGGGATTTCCAGGACCACCTAGTAAACGTTACCCTGGCAGTCTCCTGGGACGACTTCTCAGAGTTAAAATGTCCTGACCAATTTCCAATACAAGAGAACTGAATTGTGCCCAGTTAGGCACTTGAACATCTGTGTACTACCATAGTGATTTGAACCAGTGGGTAATTTTTTTTCAACCCAGATAGATGTTAACAGTCCAAGGGGGAAAGAGTCCAGAATTTGGAGTCCCCAGAATGAGGTTTGAGCCTGGCTTTGTGGTTTTTGGGGCAAGTCACATCTCACTAAGCCTCTCATTGCTGTTCTTCACCACGAGAGACTAGCTATTCTCTAATAACTGGTTCTAGGTATATGATCCTAATGTTTAATTGTAGCAAGTACAATTCTCTTTCTCTAGACCTCAGTGGAACTTTTCTAAACCTACAGTAGGAAGCTTTCACAGAATGATAGATTGTCTAGCTCTTCTTCCTCAAGAATCTCTTCTTTTTCCTCAGTTGCTCACAAATTCCACTATACCTATGATTTGTGCCCTAGATCCTATAACCTATTCTAGAGTTGGAATAATGCTATTTTCATATAGGCTCCAACTCCTTTTGGTGTTGTTCTATAGAGCTGTGCCTAGGGCAGGGCACTTGGACCTTAGATGGAGAGCACCAGATTTGGAAGGTGTTGAAAACACTTCCAGTCCTTCAGCAGAGGAGAAACGGAGCTTATTACCTAGTTAAGAAATAGAATTAGGTGAAAGAGGAAGTTACCAGATGCCCTGCTACTCCCTATGGCAGCCAAATATATCTTGTATTAAGCTATTAAGCTCCTCCCTAGCCTTATCCTTTAACTGCCTTCTAATTGGATTCTTCAGCAGCAGCCTCTGGTGTCTTGGGCTCTCTGGTTCTGAGCTCCTAGTGTTCTGACTTGAAAAGTTGATTTGAAGTCATTTTGGACCAACTGACTGGATCCCAGTCCGTGTTGCCCCAGGTATAAACGCTGCTAATTTTAACGTTGCTGTTCTTTGACATTCAAAATTAGCCAGACTAAGAATGTGGTACTGACTCTGGTAGAGTAAATCCAGTCTCAAACTATATAGCTAATTGAGTAAGGGAAATGTTGCCACTTTTCTCATTACCACTACATAGCATTGTGGAAACTTTGCTGTAGTTGGACCCAGTAGAAAACTAGATCCAAATCCTGGACCTTCCTAGCTATGACTATGGATAGTTTTCCTAAAGTATCAGAAGGAATTGGTATTATCACTATTACTCAGCTGCTACCCTTAAAGTATCCTGGGGAGCTACCCCTGCGTCTCCTCTAAGTCTTCTGGGAATTTAGAAGCCATTCTGCATCTACCTATAGAACCCTTCATGTTGCATGAACTTTCTTCATTTGGGATAATGGTTGAACACTTCCTGGGAGTCTGTAGAAGATATAAATGGGGGATTTTGTCACCCATGACTGATGTGTGTTCTGTCTTCACTGAGGAGTTCATCAGCCTACTGATTTGAAAATATGATTTTCATTTGTTATCTTACTCATACATTAGCCAGAGCTCAAGTTTCTTCTATCAATGAAACTATGATGTGCAATGAGCCCATTTTTGTTCTCTGAGGCTCAGCCTATTGCTACCTTTGCTTCTTTTGCCCTAGGATCTCTCGTGTTGATTCCTGATTTCATCTTTCAGTCCTTCAATTCAATCCAATGAAACAAATATTCAGTCCTAAGTAAAGGTTGATATGAGTTGCTGGGGATACAAAGACATAATGAAAATTAATTGTCATCCTCAAGAAGCTCACATTTTACTAAAGGAAATAACATGCCTGCTGATAAGTAAATGTGTGTGTCTGTGTGTGTGTGAGTGTGTGTGTGTGTGTGTGTGTGTGTACTGTACTGTGTTTATGTATGTGTATATATATACATAAACATAGTAAATATAACGTAATTTGAGGAATATATGGATTCTAATTGGAAGCTCAGGAAAGGATTGCTGTAAGAGGGAGAAGAGCCTTGAAAGAATAGTAATTCTAAGAGAAGTGAGGAGTGAGAGCATTCCAGGCTGGGAACAGGAGATGGATTGTTAAGTCCCAGGAATTAGTAAATTTATTCATTGATTGATCATAGCTCTATATTCTCTAAAAATGAAATAATAAAATATGCAGATAGTAAGTTATAACCATTTACAATATCTGTTATAGTCCATATTTGGTAGCTGACTACTCCATTTGCAGATGGATTACAGATAGATGGAGCCGTCGGATTCCTTCTGTTTATTGGCTCAAATCAGTTGCATAGGAAGCACTTGCTCATGTCACATTTTGCTCTGCCTTTTGAACTGAGAAAAGCCAGATTGATGAAGTCCCAGAAGTACCACTGAATGGGCATTATTATTTGGTTCCTTTGTCAGGTCCTTTTTGCTAAGAAGTTTAGGCAACTTCTTATTCCTATTCTTCCATGTGTCTCTTTCCAAGAGTGTTGACATTTCCATTCATTCACCTTTCAGGGAGAAGGGAACAAACACAGCCGGGCTTGGAAAGGGCTGTGAAGACAAATGAAAAGGACCTGTCCTCCTTACCTTTACTTAGAAAGTGACTTAGATGCTATTTTTCTTCACTTGATAAAAGTGGTCCCAAGATGTAGATGAGTCCTTTGGGGAAGAAAACTTAAGGTTAAAACCATTTTATTTGTTTTGTTCTTAAGAAAAATGTAGCAAACACATGGCTCTGATGTGTTACACAATGATGACATACATTTAAATTTTCCCTCTTATCTCCCTGTTACTCCACAGTGATCCTTAAGAATGAAAAACAGTAGGGTGTCACATATCAACAAGTGTCCATTAGACCTTGAAGTCTTTCAGGATGAAAAGTTCTCTAAATTATTATGACTCATGATGAGAAATGATTGTTCCCTAAAAGCATTCATCTGTTCTTGAGGTACTTTGGAGTGCTAAGTAAAAGTGATCTAACCTGTTACACAAAAAGTTAATGTTTTATAGTAATATCTGCATGTTATTTCTTGAGTACTAGTTCAGGAGCTAGAAATTACAAAGCCAGATCTCAATGCCAACAATTCCTTGAATAGTAGGAGCATTTAATGAATGAAGGAAAACAAGCTTGCTATATAACAATCTAGCATCTTTGTTCAAGAGAAGATTGTTGGAAGGCTAAATGTATCCAAACTCTCCCTCTTCTTTACTTGGCTATTTTCAGAACTTTGGCTTTTGATTTCTTTCTTTTTTTTCGATGGAACTCATGATTTTTAATAAATGAATGTGTAAAATTGTTCTTACATGAGCTTGGGGAAAATATGTTGAGACAAGCATCTTACCCAGAACTATAGACCTTACATGTGGTGACACTCAAATCACGTGTGAAGGAATCCATTCTGTCTGTCTAGTACCTGAATCATGAGTGCCATTTAGAAATATTAGGGAAGGTTTTAGGATGAAACTGTGTCTGCAAACATACAAATGTATGTCCTTCACACAATCTCAAAGTTGGTGGGAGCCTTTTAGGTCTTCTAGTACAGCAAAAAATCTTCTCTACACCTTTTCTGATAACTGATCATCTAGATTTGGCTTGAAGAAATCTAAGGAGGGGAAAGACTATATCTTCAGAGGCAACACATTCCACTGTGGTTACTTCTAATAGATAGGATTTTATTTTTTCTCTCATCAAATTAAAGTTTACCTCTTTGTACCTTCCACCATGTTTTGTACTACCCTCCAAGCCAAAAACATAGCTTCACACAGTTATCACACCTCCTATGACCCCATTCCCTAAATCTTTTCTGGAAACTCATAAGACCCAGGTAATCTTTTGCTGCGATCTCAAGGGTACTTACAATCATGGGTATTTTTCTCTCCTTGGTCTCTATCTTATCAATATCCCTTTACAATATATATGGAAAGAGATACATACAAAGGCAAAATTTGCAATACGGATGCTTTGGTTGAATATTCACGACATGAACATGGAAAACAAATGTTGCCCTTCCGCACACTTTGAAGTAGACAAAATTTTTGCCCCCATTTGATTTTCACCATTAGGAATCCCACTGCACAAAACTATAGAACTACACAAAACTACACAAATCTTTGTTAAGTCCATTATTCTTAGTTGTTTACTATTGCTTAAATAGTTGCATGGCAGGCTTTTTTATAAAAGAATGTGCTAAATGGAAATGCTGAAGAACCAGAGAGCTGCTAAAGCGCCAGCTTGGTGTTTTCTCAAATTGTGATTATTGAAGGATCCAAGCTCTTGTACTAGAAGGGGCCTCAGGTGCCAACTCTCCCAATACTTCATTCATAGAGCCTAAAACTGAGGCCTGGGGAAGGGACGTCCTTAAGGTCCCACATGTTTTCTAAGTCAGAGGTGGGATAATTACCACAGTGTGAATTTTCAATAACTAAGAACGCCATTGCTGCTTCAGTGTAGGAGTACCAGATGCTAAAAGGATTTTGTGTTTTGCCCCACCCCCAGTTGACCCCTGCTAAAATTATGAGTCCCGTTCAGTCTGTTTGCCCACATACAGTTTGGGGCCAATACTTGATCCCCTTTCCTTTTGTCTTGATCATTTATTAAGCTCTTGCCCCTGACCTTGCCCTCTGCTCTGAGTTTCCCGAGTTGGCCTGGAAAAGGTGCACACATAAATACAGAATGTAAGGCTCTGAAGTGCTCAAGGGATGGTGGCATTCTTAATGGAGTTTTAAGTGTTTGGCATGAGCTTTACTATGGTGTTAATGTATAGACATTTTATCCATGAAGCACAGAATAGGGTACTTGAGAAGCCAATTTCCTCCAATGCAGGTGATTGTCTTACAACTTTTATGGGCCTCTTTGGCAAGCTTTGAGAAGTATGTTCTATTAATTAGTGGTAGCAAGTTTTGGGGAGAAGGCCAGTGGTTGCTCACGTCCGATGGTTGCATTTTTTAATCAGCCAGTCATCAAGGATTTTTAAGCCTCTGCTATCTGCTAGGCATTGCACTTGACCCAGAGAATGAATACAGGAATAAAGGGTGCAATGATCCCTACTCGCATTGGGCTTACTTTCTTATGGGTAATGTAACTACATAGGAAAATAAAGATGGCAAAATCCAAAAATACTCAAAGTAATGAAATATAATATAGTTTGAGGAGAGATGTAGTATTTGTGGGAGAGCAGGAAAGGCTTCATGTAGAATGTGGTAATTGACTATGATTGCATAAATATGTATACATTTATTAGATTTAACATATTGGATTACTTGCCATCTAGAGGAGGAAGTGGAGGGAAGGGGACGGAAATTTGGAATGTGAGGTCATTGTTGAAAACCTATCCATGTATATGTTCTGTAAATAAAAAAACAAACAAAAAAGAAAGAACATAGTGCTTGAGCTGTGTCTTAAAGGAATACAGGAATTCTGTGAAGTAAAGTAAATCAGATTGGACAGATGGCAAAGTATGAGAAAATGGAGCATTGTCCACTAAGGCTAGAAAGACAATTTGGGGCCAGCTTGTGAAGGGCTTCAAAAGCTAAATAGGAGGATTTATTATTTGATCCTGGAGACAATAGGAATTCATAAGAGTTGATTGGATTAGGGAAGTGACGTAATCACATATGAATTTAGGGAAACCTCATTTGATAAATGTGTGATGGAATGGAGTAGAAAGACCATTTAGGACATCATCACAATAAACTGAGAGGTGATGAGGGCCTGAATTAAGGTGATACCTGTGTGAATGGAGGGAAGGGCTACCAGGCCTACTGAGAGAGTGTAAGATTTGGCAACTGGTTGGAAATGTAGGAATGAGAGACGATGATTCCATGGAGACTGGAAAGATGGTGGTGTCTTCCATAGAAAAACAGAACTTGAAAAGAGGGGCTAGGTAATGAGTTCTATTTTGAACATGTTAAATTTCAAATGTCTCCAGATATCCAGATTCAAATGTATCATGGGTCATTTTTGGTATGAGACTGAAGTATGGAATAATCAGTGAGACTGTATGCATGGATCTAGGAGTCATCTGCATAAAAGGAACAGTTAAATAAATGAGAGCTGATCAGGTCATTAAGAGCTTTTAGAGTACCAGATAGACACACTCATGCCTAGGAGGTGTAATGGAGCATCGAGCCAGCAAAGGACACTGAGAAGGAGGGGTAAGAGAGGGAAGGAGACAAACCATGAGAAAGCAGGGACATGAAAACTCAGGGACGAAAGAGTATCCAGGAGGAGAGAGGCATTCAGCAGTATCAAATACAGCATAACATTTGAGAAGGAGTAGGACTGAAAAGAGACCATCACTTTTGGTAACTGAGAAATCATCAGGAACTTGGGAACAAACAATTTAAATTGAGCAGTCTGCTCAGAAACCAGAAGGACAAGCTTGAGGAGTTAGAGGAAAGTGAGTGTAGGTCACGTTTTCAAATTTAGCTAGAAAAGGGAGGGAAAATACGAGGTAATAACTTGAAGGGATGGGTAAACAGAATAGAGGACTATCTAGGGATTCTGGAAGGCAGTAGGGAAGGAATCTGTTTGAATTGGGAGAGCGTGAATAAATGAGAGATATAGGGGAAATACTTGAGGATGGATGCCGTGATCTGCTGAGGAAGACAAAAAGAGATGGGATCCCCCTGTCAGAAATAGGGGGAAAGGTGGAGAAAGTGGCAAGTGATGTTCCAGGATCTGAGATGAGAGTAGATGAAAAGGGAGTTTACTTTCAGAGGCCTCAGTTTTTCTTAATCAAGTAATTGCAAAGGCCCTCTACTGAGAGAAAGGAAGGAGTGGTATATTTGAGCAGGGAAGAGAAGACTTAGGATCGCTTCTGTGGGATAGGGAGAATCGATAAGAAAAATATAAAAGGATTTCCTTGTTGCTATGAGGACCCATTTGGGAGTGAACAAAATCAATGTGCATTGTACCAAATGACCAAATCTATATACATCATCTATTAGTCAATAAATAGATTTGAGCTCATTTCTTTGGCCTTTTAGTAAGTTTATTAGTCCTGTGATGGGCTGAAGGAATTGAGGATGCTTAGCAGGGGGTGTGTAGCAGGGGGTAAATGAAAGCTGCCTTCATGTATTTGAAGAAGAGATAAGCCTTGTTCTGTTTGGCTTCAGAGGATGAAACCAAAAGCAAAGAATGGAAGTTGTAGGGGATAGATTTGGGCTTAATGTCAGGGGAAAAACTCCCTAACAATGAGTATTGTCCCCTCCTAAAATAGTGAGAGACAGAAGAAATGACACAAATTTATAGAAACTGCGGTGTGAGACCCAGTTCCGCTGGATCACCCTTGGAGGATTTACAGAAGAAATTGGAACGAGGACAATGATAAATGTATGGAATAGCAGAAGTTTAGGGAATTATATGTTCATAGATTGAGAACTGTGAAGAACCTTAAAGGACATTGAGTCCAGTTTTCTTAATTTACTAATGAGGGAACTGAGGGCCAGAGAAGCTAAATGACTTGCCTAGAATCATACATTTAGTAAGCATATGAGGCCAGATTTCTACTGAGGTCTTCCTGACTCCATGTCCAGCATGGAAGAAAGATGTACCACATCAGTGCCCCCACAGGTTCCACATCAGTAAACTCCACATAAGTCCTTTTACATCACAGATCTGGAATGTGCCATGTAAAGAAGTAGAGTTATCGCTAAAGAACAAAAAGATGCAAAGCAAAAAGCTGGAGCAGACTCAGTATGCCCAGAGGTCTCCGCCACAGACAGTGCTTTTGGGAGGATATTGAAAGATATGAGAGACATTGTTACTGTTAAAAGAAAAAAAAAAGATGGTGTCTCATACCACCGACCCATATCTTCACAAACCAAGAAAGATCTGTGCTCACATTAGGAAATTTTTGGTGAGAAAGTACGGAGAAAGCAGGTGGTCTTTGTCAACCATGTCTTTCTTTGGTTTTTGTCTTTTTTTCTGTTTTTCCTGAGGCTGGGGTTAAGTGACTTGCCCAGGGTCACACAGCTAGGAAGGGTTAAGTGTCTGAGACCAGATTTGAACTTGGGTCCTCCTGAATTCAGGGCTGGTGCTCTATCCACTGCGCCACTTAGCTAGCCCCTTAATTTTTCTTTGGGCTTTGTCTTTTTTTTTTAATCATGTCTTTCTACAGCAAACTGTGTCTTTATAGCTAAATGGATGAAAGAGTAGAGAATACAAATGCTGGGAAGAAGCTCTACTTCATTGAACTGATTTTGTGACCTGGAGCCCTGTGGCACTTGAGTCAAACCTATGAACCCCTTTGGAGAATGTTTTTAAATCGATTCAACAGTACAAAATACCACCATAAAGGGCCACATCCAACAAGGTATCACCCCTGGTTAGTTGTCAGTGAGGTACAAGGTTGCAAAGGCCCTCTACCAAGAGAAAGGAAGGAGGACATTGGCTCTGAAACCAGAGGAGCTAATTCCACATCGTCCATTTGACCCTACTTATATGACCTTGGTAAGTGCCCCAGTAGGTTATTTTCCTCATTTCTAAAAAGGACTAGATGGGCTCAGAGGTTCCCTCCATCTCTAGATCTATTATTTCTAAATGTTAAAATCATACAAGATGCCTCAAAAGATATAACAAAGATAGTCCTTTGATATTCCTTTAAAATCACACAAAGAGGAGAGGTAGGTTCCAAAAATTCTGTCAGTAGCACAGAGGAGATCTTGCACAAAATCAGGGGTTTCTTGGAAAACAGGGGTTCTTACCCTGGGATCCTTGAATGGGAACGGGAAAACTACATATTTTCATTAACCTTTCACTGAAATTTGACATTTCCTTCTGTTTCCAGAAGTTAGTTCTGAGAACAGGTCCATGGGCTTTATCATACTATAAGAGGGGTCCATGACACAAAAATGGTTCCTAGTCCCTGCTTTGCACATTCAGGCTCTCCAATTGCTTCTTTTGGTGGATGTGTTTATGTTGATTGCAGCAATCCCCCCACTAGATCTCTGAGCCTCCCATATGAGATTCAAAATGACTCCAAAGGGTTTAACCTTGACTATTCATTCAACAGTAACCAAGAGGCCCACTTAATAAAGAGGTCACGCTTGATTGTGACATTTATAAGCCTCCACATTCTACTCCCAACTTAACTTTCCCCAGCTTATCCTAGACTACTGCATTTCCTGCCTTCTCCATTTCACTCATATTGATTATTCAGCCCACACTTTTATTTCCTCTTTCATTATGAGAGGGAGTATGGTATCATCAGGACTCTGGGTTTGGTACTAGGATGGCCTCAATTCAAATCCCACTTTACTAGCTGCAGGCATGTTCTCTGAGTTTTCATTTCTTCATCTGTAAAAAGAGGGAGCTGGACATAAATGTTGCCTAAGAGCTGGAAGTTTTCATCTGATGATGCTGACCTGTATCTGGACTTTCAATCACATCATTTCCAATACTTCAACTGGATTCTTCCTACTCACATCTGTTGAAGTTCCCTCTAGGATCTAATTCATGTCTCTTCCCCCAAATTTCTTTTAGAGCATTTGTCTTGGCCATTGTCATCCTCTACCTCATACCATAATTCTTTCTGAACATTCATTTTTTCTCAGTCCCATTACAGTAACTTTACTAAATGTTAGGCATCTCCTCGGAGCCTCAATGCTAGTCAGCATGAAATAGAGGTTTGAGAAGTGTTCGTGGAATCGTTTCTTGAATTGACTCGTCCCAATTTCAGAAATCAGAGACGTACGGATTGGGAGCCTTGAGAATTATGAAGTGTCCTAATTCACTGTGATGCGCAAAGGCTCATTGTGCTTTAGCAATATTAATCTATATCTGAAATATTCAAGAAAAAGTCAAATGCTTCTGTATAATCAGAGCCATCTACTTGGACACAGATATATGGATAGGTGTGTATGTGCATGTATGTCTGTACCAATCACGTCCCTTCCAGTACCGAAATGCTTTGGGGCATGGGGTACGTCTCTTGAAACCCTTCATAATAGCACCTGACAGGGTTCCATTTGCATACATGTGTTTAATGAAGATCATTTGATGATAAAATGAGTCCTTTAAGATTTTCAAAGGGAAGTTCTTTTAATTGCCTGTTGCCCCCATCAAAGTTGCTCCTGGGATATAGCATTATTCATGTTTCCTGATATGATTTGCCTCCCCTCATTCCAGTTTCACTAGGGAAGTCAAGGTTAAGGTATGACCAAGGGTCACCAAGGATTAAAGGCCAATGGAGGATGCGAGTTGACCCGGACTCACAATCTATGCTCATATGTCAAAACAAATCTGCTTAATTTTCCAATCCTCAGCTCCCTGGAATGAATGAAGGGTGATTGCTGTCTCCTTCCTAGTTGGAAGAATTAAAGCCCTGTCACTCCTGTGGGGCCAAAAAACTTGCCTAGAGTTAGCTGCCCTAGGCAAATTTCCATGTGCAATGTTTAAGTTAATAAAGTTGCAGTTTAACAGTCTTTTCCACTCAGAAATCTCTGGAGTCATTAGTGCTTCAGGGGCCTTGGCATTAGCATAGTTCCAGTTTTCTAAAGGGTTATGCATATCCCAATCTTGAGGTTTATCTAGAAGCAAAGGAAATACAATTAGGAGGTGGGCTGGCTGGGTGTGAATTCCCACCTTGCTATTCTTTCTCTTCAGGCCAAATTAGAGAGCTCCTTTGCCTGACCTTGGGTTCCATGACTCAATGATGTGAATGTGAACTTCAAGGAAATGTCTGTATTTTTGACTGTTTTCCTTAAGAAAGTATCTAGGCCCTCCAAACTGCTGCATGACAACTAGATTTTAGTCCATGGGGCTGGCTCCATCTGTCCTCCTTCATCTGGATTTCTCTCTGTTTTTGTTCATTTGTGTCTAAATGAGAGGTATTAGTTTCAGAGTGAAGGTACAGTGTGAACTAGTAAAGTTGTGGCTCTTTAATGAAAAAAGTCATCCTGTTTCTTTTTCATTTGAAGAGAATATCCCAAAACATGAAGAAGATGAGGAACCATAGCTAGCGAAATGACAGGGTCTTTTCCCAAGGTACCCAAACTGATGAGAATCTGACAGCAAGTTATATTTCTTCAAGGGCAGAGACAACAGTTGAGCATCTAATGAGCAAGAATAAAGATTTCAAATTACAGATGGTGAGTTTCTGTTCCCTGGAAGCTACATTCTGGCTAGCTTTTCCTCCTTCCCTGTCTTGGCTCCCTCCATAGTGGCTGTGCAGTGTTATAGATTCTCTGCTGCTTTAACCCCAACTGAGAAACGGCCAGGAATATTGATGATTTCAGGATGTTATATCTTGGAGTCTATACTCACTCAGAAAAAAAAATGATTTTGTTTTTAAAAAAGTAGATTTTCCCACTCCTGAAATTATATCCCAAGGAGGTTAATGAAAGTCAGAAAATATTATTATATGAACAATATTCACAACATCATTTTAAAAAATAACCTAAAAGCTGAGGGAAAGGGGTGTCCAATTGTGTAATTGCTAAAAGAACTGTAATATGAGAGTATAATACAGTATCACTGTGCCATAAGAATGATAAAATATGAAGAATTCAGAGAAACATAACAAGACATATATAAAGAAGCCAGAGAAAAGAAAGCAAAATAAGAACATACAGCAACCATGAGACAAATCAAGGCAGCTCTCCAAAGCGGCATAACTACACAAAATTAAAGTCTACCTCCTCCTATTAACTACAAAAGGGCAAAACAACATGCTCTTAATTGTAATCAGGCTGTTCTACTTAATTTACAGAAGAAAACTTATGAGGCATTTGAGTGTTGGTTGTCAAGTGTCACATTAAAGCAAAATGTATCTAAAAATACATATATTTAAATATGTAATGGACAAAACATCAGATAATAAATGTTCACGGACTCTTGAAAAAAGTTGATTTGAAAGGGTTCTTCACATTGCTTCTTCCACAGATTATTTCTGTGAATGTTATTCTGGTCTGGAAAATCATTCGTGATAGCTCTGGTAGGGAGAACTCGGGCTTGTAAAAGTGCAAGCTGCCCAATTAATAAATGTGATCATTGGGATTCTTTGGCCAATGAAAGGATCAATTGTCCTGACTCCTAAATATCTTGAGCTTGCTCATGGGTGAATTGGCCAATCAGGGTAGTATGTGAGATAGATCATGGATAATTTAAGAAAAACCAGATGTTAGAGAGAAAATGGTGGCTCTACCAGCTGTGGCTGTGGATTCATGTATGCAGACTTAGCTTTCAGACCTCCTCTCATGCTTCTATATAGTCAGTCATACAGGCTGCACCTTTCACTCCCCTTCAGAGCTGTCCTCCATATTTATTTCACCTAATTGAAGTATAGAATCTTTTAGAGCTACAACATGTCATTATACTGAGATGAATTATTCAAAAATAACAGGGTCTCCTTTTTCCTCATATATTTTGGAGAAATTAGATATTTTACTACTAGATAAGGGCAAGGGGCAAGAGAAGCAAGGATTTATGTAGCCCCTACTAGGTGCCATGCACTGTGCTAAGGACTTTTGTAAATATTATTTCATGTAATGCTCACAACAACCCTGGGAGGTAGGTGCCGTTATCACCATTTTATCAGAGAAGTCAGAGTTGCCCAGAGTCAGGTAGTTAGCAAGTGTGTAACCCTGGTCTTCAAGACTCTGCATACTGCACTGCCAGCTGCTTCCCAGGTAATGTTTGAACAGTAGTGAAGCCAGGCTTCTGCTTCAGTTGGAAAGATCATTTCCTCCTCTTTGTTGTCCTACTGAGGCTTTTGTTAGCCAGAAGCTTTTGCAGGGTTGACCCTCTAATCCTTGAACCTCCTCTGAACTTGAGAAGAACACTTGAAGAGGTAGAATCTGAAGTAGGCCTTCATTTAACAAATGTCAATTCATCCCCGGGTGAGATTGAAAATGAAACAAGGACATGTGAGACACTCTGGAGGAGGGAATTCCTTGGGACCAATATATTTATAATTTGATAAAAAAAAAAAAAAAAAAACTAAAAGAAACTTCCTGGGGCACCCAGAGGATGAATGGCTTGACTAAGGTCCCTGAACAGCATTTAAACCTTGATTTCTAACCTAGCATGCTAGTCTTTGTACCATCATCTGTGTGTGTGTATTTCTGTGTGTCTCTGTCCCTCCCTGCTAGGCACATAGACACACAAACTTACACACACACAGAGAGAACAAACACAGATCTAGAGTTTAACAAAAGCAATTCACATAATACTTGTGTCTCTGGAGAGGTGAACATTCACCAAGAGGGCCCAGAAGAAGCACATGATCAGACCACACAAGATAGCAGATGCTGTGTTCCATAGGACAAGTTCTGTTAAGAATAAGTCAAAAAAAAAAACATACAAATAAAAGTGATCTGATCATGGGGAAGGTCAATCGATGAATGGTCTCATTTGTTATGTCAGTCTCCCCACCATGTTAGAAAACTGCAAGGAAAGTGCCCAAAATCCTTCATAGACATCTAGGAAGAATAGAGACAACACGGACCAAAGTCCCGTAAGATGCCATGTATGGACAGGTAGTCATTAGAGCTTTTTGGGAGAGCAACCAGCTCAAGATCACACATACATTGTAATTCCAGTCCTCTAATGAAATCTTCAAGAGTTTATTTAATATCAGTATCACTGACAGAAAAATTATAAAACAACTAATGTAAATTATAAATCTTTATTATAAGTAATTTTTGAAAAGTTGCTATAAAATCAGAGCAATTTGGAGGAGGCATTATACATGAGGAACAATTATGCATTTTCTTTCTTAATATACTTATTATTATTATAAAATTATTAATATAAGTATGAATATACTTAATATACTAGTTATTGTAATTACTACTAAAGTTACTGGAAATTGACTTCATAGATTTTTGAGATAAGATTTAGGAGGCCCATTGCTTGGATGACATTAGCCATTCTGTATTTCAGGCCCTTTGGACTTCTTGGCCTGGGTTCTGACTGCCTGGGCAACAGACATTTTTCCTTCAGTGCAAAAAAGGACCAAGGGTGGTGGTGGTGGTAGTGGTTGTTGTTATTTTGTTGTTTTATTTTAAATCATCTGGGAAGTACCTTTGTAGCCTGCACAACAAAGATGAACAGCATACAAGTTCTAACCACAACAGGGCCCTAAACACAGTCCATTATCTTTGTGCCAGGTTACAGAAGAGAGCCTAAAACTGATCTTTGGAAATGAGCGCATGAAATGAGTGGCTTATTAGACACCAGATTATTCTCTACCTTCTTTATCAGCAGGCTTAACCCAGAAAATATATGCAAATTATTCCCTTTCAGCCTTTACATCAGAATGTAAGAAACATCTTGAAGTATCATAGGAGACTAACAAATTACAGTGATGCTCACTTAAATGAATACCTGTTAAAGCCTGAAGACAGTTCAAAGGCTTACTTTTTTCTGTGAGCCTTGCAAAAACATACATGAAAAATACAAGTAGGTACTTTCAAATAAATACTTTAAAAAAGCAGTTGCTTAAAAAAATTCCTGACAACAAAAAAGCAAACAAGCCCGCCCCAAAGGGTAAGAAAGGCACAACTTCTTAGTCACCCTGTAAAAGAGAGAAAATTAATAAAAAATCGAGTTTTGGTAAAAAATTATAGTAACTGTATGACATTGGAAAAGTCACATAGCTTCTTCTGGGCTTATTCCAGCCTCATTATTTTGTAAGCTGAGAGAATGGAAGCTAGAAGGGATTAAATGACTTGCCTAGGGTCACACAGCTGATATGGGATAGAGCTGGATCTTTTCCCTTCAAATTCAGAACTCATTTCACTACATCAGACATATCCAGATGGGATCAATAGCTTGATTCATGTCTGCATATGGAGGGAAACAAAAAAAGGAAAAAAGGCAGTTGTTGATTTAGTCAAGGTCAAATCAAAAATCGGTGGCAGAGCAAGATTCCAAATCTTTAATCATTAACCAAGCCATGACCCCTTCCCTATGATCTGCAGCTCGAGGCCCTCCACAAAGTACATTTTGTTAGACTTTTTAATAAAAAAGGACATTTAAAAAAATAAGCAGATGTGACTGCATGGTTATTATTGCTACAAAATTTAGGGGGGGGATAAAGGGAAGTCAATTTATTGATCCAAACAAACCAGAACTCTGTGTGTCTTAGATACAGATTTCAAAATAAATGCAGTGTCTATGCCATAGAAACAAGGAATCAAAGAAATGAAAGAATCAGCTCAGCAGTGATAAAGAGATGAAGCTTTCCTTCTGACAAGTCCTTACTTTTTCATTGGTAATGAAATTTTAGAGAAAAAAGCAAATTTCCCACCCACTGTTGCTATGATTATTTACATGAACGAAGACAAATGGGTCATTTCAAGTCCTGGGTCAACTTTAGTCTCAAAGTTAGAGTTAGCAGAGTTTCTCAGAGTACAACCTGGAAGTGCAAGTGAAGTTCTGAGGTATTCAAAGAGGGTCACAGAGACTAGAGACAAAGTTTTTTCTCCAACCTCTTGACCAACCCTTTCCTTACATTGCTTAGTTCTTTGTGTCAAAAGACCCCTTGGTCTATGGATATGGACATATTCAACCAATTCACCTAGTTAATGATTTTCAAGAGATCTGGTGGTAAGAAAAATATTCTGTAGCCAATCTTGTGGTGATGAGCCCCTTCAAGCGGAGGTAGAACTCTTAAGGAGTGATCACCTAACTGACAAGATAAGTGGATCTGGGTACTTTCAAGGGACATTATTCCCAGTAACAACTGCGAAGTAAAAAAGGTGCTTTCCTCAGTAGGGATGTGGTCTACCAAATGTATGAAGAGATCTATCCAGAATCCTGATGACAGCATCAAAAACAGTTACATGCCAGTATCTCTCCATTATTTTTATTATTTCAAAAAAATTGCATTTCCACTAGGAATACAAAAAAAACTGTTCATCATTAATTTCAGAAGCCTTATGTTGGCATAGAAGGGATGCATCCACCTAGATAATCATGCTCATTTCCAGTAGGCCAGTCAGGATTGACAGCAGCATTAGTGGAGTGGAAAAAACCCTGGGATCTCATCAGGACCTGGGAGTCATCTTAGCTCTACTATTTACTACCTGCGTGACAGTAGATAGGTCACCTCACCCCTCTGGGCCTCATTGTTCTCATCTCTAAAATAAAGGGATTGGACTCAATTGTTTCTTCGGCCTTCTGGCCCAAGATCTATTAGACTGTAATTTTGTCCATTTTTTCAAAGCTTCATTAATTTTTCTAACTTATAATTTCATTTGTATGAGAACTACTTCCTTTGGTGTACATTAATAGCTAGAATTCATATAGCTAGATTTGCAGAAGACTATATATGCTAGGGAGGAACTATTATAACCATTTTTACATATCAGGAAAAAGAGGCAGAGAAAAGTTAAGTGACCTGCCCAGAATCACATAAATAGTAAATATTTAAGGCAGGATTTGAATAAATGACTTCCTGACTCAAGTCCAATACTTTATCCATAGGATCTCTGATCTATAGGTGGAAGGCTATCCAAAAACCATATTTTTTGTTATATGTTTTTGTTTATTAATGTTTATAAAGATTTTTATTTTCAAAACACATGCATAGTTTTCAACACACACCTTTGCAAAACCTTGTGCCCAAGATTTTTTTCTCTCTCCCTTCACCTTATCCCATCTCTTAGATGACAAATAATTCAATCTATATTAAACATGTGCAATTCTTCTATACATATTTCCAAAATTATCATGTTGCACAAGAAAAATTGGATCCAAAAGAAAAAAATGAGAAAGAAAAAGTAAGCAAACAGCAACAGAAAGAGTGAAAATACTCTATTGTGATCCACACTTAGTTCCCACAGTCCTCTCTCTGGGTATAGATGGCTCTCTTCATTATTGAACAACTAGAACTGGTTTCTTATTGTTGAAGAGAGCCACATCCATCAGAATTGATTGTTGTATAATCTTGTTGTTGTCATGTACAGTGATCTCCTGGTTCTGCTCATTTCACTTAGCATCAGTTCATGTCAGTCTCTCCAGGACTCTCTGAAATCAGCATGCTGATCATTTCTAATAAAACAACGCTATTCCATAACATTCATATACCATAACTTATTCAACCATTCCCCAGCTGATCAGCATCCACTCAGTTTCCAGCTCCTTGCCACTACAAAAAGGGCTGCTACAAACATTTTTGCACATGTGGATCCTTTCCCTTCTTTAAGATCTCTTTGGGATACAATCCCAGTAGAAATACTGTGGGATCAAAGGGTATGCACAGTTTCATAGCTCTTTGGGCATAGTTCCAAATTGCTCTCTAGAATGGCTGGATGTATTCACAACTCCACCAACAATGCATCAGTGTTCCAGTTTTCCCACATCCCCTCCAACATCCATCATTATTTGTTCCTGTCACCTTAGCCAATCCGAGAGGTGTGTAGTGGTACCTCAGAGTTGTCTTAATTTGCATTTCTCTAATCAATAGTGATTTAGAACATTTTTTCTTATAACTAGAAATGTTTTTAATTACTTCATCTGAAAAATATCTATTCATATCCTTTGAACATTTATCAATTGGGGAATGGCTTGCATTCTTATAAATTTCAGTCAGTTCTCTATATATTTTGGAAATAAGGCCTTTATCAGAACCCGTGGATGTAAAAATTTTCCCCAGTTTCTTGCTTCCCTTCTAATCTTGGTGGCATTGGTTTTGTTTGTCCATAGCATAATCAAAATTATCCATGTTGCATTCCATAATGAGCTCTAGTTTTTCTATGGTCACAAATTCCTTCCTTCTCCACAGATCTGAGAGGTAGTTTATTCTTTGTTCTTCTGATTTGCTTACACTGTCACTCTTTATTCTAAATCATGAACCCATTTCAACCTTATCTTGGTAGAGGGAATTAGGTGTGGATGAATGCTTAGTTTCTTCCATACTAATTTCCAATTTTCCCAGCACTTTTTGTCAAATAGTAAGTTCTTATCCCAGAAGCTGTGGTCTTTGGGTTTAGCAAACATTAGAGTACTATAGTCATTGACTATTATGTCTTATGAGCCTAACTTATTCTACTGATTAACTATTCTATGTATTAGCCAGTCCCAGATGATTTGGATGACAGCTGCTTTATGATATAGTTTTAGGTCTGGTACAGCTATGCCACCTTCATTTGTTTTTTTTTTTCATTAATTCCCTTTTGTTCTTCTAGATAAAATTTGTCATTATTTTTGTACCTCTGTAAAATAATTTCTTGGGATTTTTCTTGGCACCGAATAAGTAGATTAATTTATTTAGAGTTGTAATTTGTATTAAATTATCTTGGCCTACCCATGAGCACTTGATATTCTTCCAGTTGATTACATCTGACTTTATTTGTGTGGAAAATGTTTTGTAATTGTGTTCTTATAATCCTGACTGTCTTGGCAGGTAGATTCCCAAATATTTTATATTATCTACAGTTATTTGAAGTGGAATTTCTCTTTGTATCTTTTGATATGGGACTTTGTTGGGAACATATAAAAATGTTGATGATTTATATGAATTTATTTGCTAAAGTTGTGAATTGTTTTTAGTAGTTTTTAGTTGATTGTCTAGGTTTCTCTAAATATATCATGATATCATCTGCAAAGAGTGATAATTTGGTTTCCTCAGTACCTACTATAATTCCTTTAATCTCTTTTTTCATCTCTTATTAAAGTGTGCACTAACATTTCTAATACATATTAAATAGTTATGGTGATAAGAGCAACTTTATAACGTGATCTTATTGAGAATGGTTTTATTTTGTCCCCATTACAAATGATGAACCCAAGGCTATATTATTTAACTTCTTCATTTGAAAAATGAGAAGACTGAGATTCAAAAAGTTAATTCATTTACTCAAGATCAAAGTAACTGAGTAGCAGAGTTGGTCAGGATCTGAATCCAGACCTTCTAACTTCCTATCTCTATTTTTCTATTGTATCATTAACTGCTTTGGCTAAAACCTAGAGCTTATCTAACTTCTACAGTTGCTGTTATTTATACCTGATGACTTGCAAAGCAATACAATGTACTTCAGTAATTATTAGATAAAATATAATTTTGTAAAAATGCAGTGCCTCTGGATGATGCAATTAAATACAGACTAACGTCTATTGAAATAGGATGAAATCCAATGAGAACAGTCATTTATTTGAAAGCATCATAAATGCTTTTGGCCTTAACAAGTGATAGTGACTTAATCTATTGCCATCAAGTACATTCTCTATACAGAGTATGTCTATTATTATTTTATTCCATTTTCTCCTTTTTTTGTTCCTTTGAGAGTTTCTATAGACACTGTATTCAAGGAGACATAAGCACTGTTCTATATTAAAGGCTATGAAACACTGTCGAAGCCAGACATTTTCTATTTGATTTTCAATAAAGCATAACATTAAGAGGTTGCAGTATACATCTGTAGCCAATAGCAACCCCCAGATGAATGCCTGGCTAAGTACTGCCTCCTGTGCCATTCCTGTGACCCAGCATTTCTGCTTTCACTATTAAAAAATTCATTTAACTCCCTCTGGGATAGAAAAAGGAGACAAGTATATAAGAAGATAGAATATAAGTCCATGTCTAAAGCAATACTAGATCAAGAGCTTTATGAACATTTATTTAGCATAAATATTCTCTCCTCACCATGATGGATGCTGCTTGGTCATTTTGCATACATATTCAATTAATTTTCAAGAAAATCCTTTCCAAATGCCATTGTTATCCAATAACATTTATGAATTTTGCTAACAGTTTCAGGTAGTTTGTTGTAGCATGTTTGCAAAAGGAAGTTTTCAGGCATTAAAAACTAGATTTGGGATCCCTTTTGCCAATTAACTGCTGGTCCAAGGAGCAGTTACAGATGGATTATAATTTGGTTCACAGAAACTTATTTTTCTGGGCAGGCTAAATAACAGACTTCATTTGTATTCAGTGCTCTCTTAAAGAATAAAAAGTAATAATCAGCCTAATATTCCAACATTATTAGATGGTTTTATGAAGACCATTTAAGATATCATTGCAGTGAATATAATAGCTGCATATTACTTCTTGAAATGTAACAACAGTGTGTCTTAGTCGTTTTTTATTTTTATATTTTTTTTTTTACTTTCAGTAGAGAGAGTATCTCCTAATGGTCATTAATCAGTCAGTAATCTCTATTTAAATTCTATGCCCATATCCTTCGAAAGAGCTATTAGCATGCTTCTCTCTCTGAATATATGCTTCATTTCGTAAATAACAACCATACTCACTAACCATATGTATACATATACATGGAGGTATATGTTGGTGTACATATACATTCACACATACCTCATTTTTAATTGTGAAATTCCTGGATATCATTGTCATCCCTATTTTCTTGTGGTAGAGATACATTCAAAATGTTCTTTGTTCTGTCATTCTGTGCTAGCTTGGCCTGATAAATATTTGTTTTAATTATACACACACACACACACACACACACACACACACACACACACACACACACACACATATATATATATATATATATATATATATATATATATATATATATATATATATATATATATATATATATATATATGAAATATGTGCATGTGTATGTGTGTGCTTCTATACACATAGCCATTTGGCTAGTTGTACCAATGATTGTTATAGAGAAGCAAATATCTTCTTCAAGGGCTGGAAGGCAAAGAGGGGACACTCTATCGGGACACTTTTTGAACTGTGTTCTTCTACATTCTGGAAGAATAATCCTTACATTTTGTGAGGATTTTATCTGAAATTGTCATTTTTTCTAAATCTAGTTCATTTTTTTTCTTTGTTAAAATTTTGTTTCAATCCTCGCTAGAGTTTGATACCTGAATTGCCAGTTCATATTTCTATGCTAACCTAGTCCTGGGATCAGTCCTTCTCAAAAGAAGAAAACAGCGGGATCTCAGAGGAATCCTACTACCACTTTCTACAAGCCACTTTTTCAATCATTTTTACTGCTCTCAGGGATCTACCTGTGATCAAGGCAACCATTATATGAACCAGTTGGCACCTGTATTGTAGCATCTCCCTGTCTTTCATGAGTGCTCCAATAAGTAGCATGCTGACAATCCATGAAAATATTTTCAACATCAAAATAAGGTTTCAATGAATAGACCTCTATTTTCCAAAAAATCAACTACGTCCTCCTTTGTTTATATTTTGCTTTGTAAAATAGAAATTAATATTATTGGAAATTCATTCACTAAAAGTTGCACTTAAAATTAATAATCATTAACTAGTTCCATCTCATGGAGAAAAATCTTCTCCTATCTGTGATTGAAATGACATTCCATAAGTGAAAAGAACTTTTAAGAGAGGGAAAAAAGATGAATACTGTCAGAATATAGTGGAAATTGTTATGTAAACAAACTATCTAATGGGCTGACTGTGGATACATTATTTATTTCTACTGGTTATTGATGGCCTTTCATAAGTCACATAGATCTGCTAGTTGTGAGTTATTAGGTTATCAATAACTCATGAAAATAATTAATGTATCCCAAATCAATCCATGGGTATCAGAGATGAGTTATTTTTCATTCAAAAGTCTGCTTACAAATAAAAAAGAGTTGGCACATAGTCCATTCATTTCAGAAGCTTCCTCTACCTATGAATGATGACTAGGTAGATGATACCCTGAACTTGAGAGGACTGCATGGAAACACTGGCTTCATTTCACCAAACAAAAAGACAAAGCTTGAAAATATTTACTGCTGAATTCAGCTAGGAATTCAAGCTTCACAATTATACCACCCAATATAACTTTAACTTTTAAAATAATGGTGTCTCTGAGTTCTAGAAGCAGTTTTATATTTAAAATGATATGGTCCATTGCTAAGAGACTTGACTACTTGACCCTAATATGGCTGCTCACGGTTTCTTGCTACTGTCCTTAACCATTGTGGCTTACTTTGGAGTAAGTCAGTTGGAAAAAGACATTTTCTATGATTCTCACTTCATTGGAGCCTTTGCAAAAGATCTTGCCCTGTTAAGAATAATCAAATCCACCCGATAAATCCTAGTGCTTTTCCTGTCATGTTTCATGTCACTGTAGCAGTACTCAAGATCTCATTCCTTTGTCATTTACCAACCTCATGGGCCAAGACTCCTAGAAGCCTGCTTCTTGCAGCTTCCTTTATTTATTTCTATTAGATTTTTTTTATTTTTTTTTCAGTGAGGTGGCTAAGAGTTTTGATGCTTTACTTCTCTCCAGGATTTATTATTGGAAGACTTTCTTGTGCTTATAGCTTACCTTATGGAGATTCATTCCTTATTTTCAAATGTTACCTTCCTCTATGCAATCTTGTCATTCTGTCAATGTTCTTAACACATGATCTATATGAAGTGCTCCACCACAAAGTCTTATTTGTCTAATTCAAAAAGACTGTTAAATCTTTGTTAGAGGAAAGGTGCAGAGAAATTCTGAGCAAGTAGCCCTAGCCTTTTGTCTCTTACTTACACAATCTGGCAAAGCCTATTTTCCTTCTGTGCTTCTCAGTTTACTCATCTGTAAAATGAAAGATGAACCTGCATAATTTCCAAGGTCCTTTCCAGCACCAATAGTACATGCTTCTCTGATTCAAATTATAGTTAGAATTTGCTGCCCTTAGGGGAAGGGGGAACTGGTTCCATTTCTGTAAATCATTGGCCTTACAAATCTGGTGAGGAAAAAACTGTCCTTTACTAAATGCATATTGATAACTTTTGAGCAAGATAGAGCCTTAAAAAGTTGTCTAGAGATATTGAGAAGTTGGGTGACTTGGCCAGAGTTACACAATCAGTATGTACAAGAGGAAAGACTTGAATCCAGTTCTTTTGACTCTGAAGCACTTGACACTTTCTCAGAATCCTATGGCCTTTATATAGCAAAATCATCCTTTTCCTCATACATCCTCTGTGTACCAGGGATACAACTGATCCCTGGATGATTGTGAACAGTGATGTATTTTAGACAGGTCTCCCTATCCCTGTCTTTTGTTTGTTTTCTGTTTCCCCTTAACAAGAGGTCTGGTTCAAACATACACCCAAATCTTGTATGGTTTCTGGAAATAATCAAACATTAACACAAAAGACTGGAAACGCTTTCCAGAGCAAATTGTTCCCATTGTATTTTGGTGACTAATCACAGGTGCAAATGTTGTTTTAAAAGAAAAATTGGCTTTTTTGAATCAAAGTATGTGAATCAGCTTATGTTGAATTTGTGTATGTCTTCTGTACTAGTTTGCTTTAATCTAGTGGCTGCAAAGTGGACATAAAAGAATACAAAGGGGTGAAAAGAGAAAAGATTATAATTTCAATTTCGATCTTTTATCTCACTAATAAGAAATATATTAAGTTTTTGTTGATAGGAATGTATGATCAAAAATACAGAGACTTTTGCTTTATATGTGCCAGGATCTCAGGAACTTGATGGTCTTAGACCCCATGGGCCTTGTCTGTGAAAATGAGGCCCTGATATGTTATTTTTTTATTTTAGCTTTTTATTTACAAAACATATGCATGGGTAATTTTTCAACATTGACCCTTGCAAAAACTTCTGTTCCAACTTTCCCCCTCCTTCCCTCCACCCCCCTGTCCTAGATGGCAGGTAGACTAATACATGTTAAATATGTTAAAGTGTTTGTTAATTGCAATATATGTATACATATTTCTACAGTTATCTTACTGCACAAGAAAAATCAGATTTAGAAAGAAGGTAAAATAACCTGAGAAAGAAAACAAAAATGCAAGCACACAATAACATAAAGGATATAAATGCTATTTTGTGGAACATACTGATTTCCCATAGTTCTTTCACTGGGTGTAGCTGGCTCTCTTCATTACTGAACAATTGGAACTGATTTGGATCCTCTTGTTGTTGAAGAGAGTCACGTCCACCTGATATGTAATTTTAAAAATGTTTTAGAACCGAAATTTGTAAGGTTTTTGATGTTTTGGGTAGAAATCAGAAATGTACCTGTGGTCTTAAAACATGGTAGGGATATATGTTCACTGATGGCATGAATGAGTCCATTATTAGGCATTTATTAAGTGCCCACTTTGTGCTGGGGGAAAAGAGGGACAGGAGAAAGAGACATAGACAGGAACACACAGAAGCAGAGAGAGCAAAACCCTGCCCTCAAGGACCTTACACAGTAAACAACATAAATAGGGCATTAGTGGCTAGAAGAGAGAATTTGGGGAATTCTGGTGTTGAGATCATTAGACAATCATTTCGCATATTCTTCCCAGGAGCAATAACAATGTTGATGTAATTATAGTTCCTGGAGCAAAGGGTGGAAGGGGGTGCAAAGTGACAGGAAAATGTCTGAAGGATATGTGAGTATGTCTAAAAAGGATGAATTCATGTCCATGTGGCCAGGGGAAGAACTAGAGGCCCAACTGAGTTGTGGTAGCGTAATAGGAGCAGGCCTGAGAATCGTAGTTAAGTATATGGGGCCAGCCTAGTTTTTAACACATAATTTGTCATGTAAAATCTAATCATGTTATCTCTTTGTGTATAGGCTACCAAGCTTGGATCTTGTCAGCCTTCACTGTTTTCATTGATATCTTTATTTTTCTTTTTTCTTGTTATATATTCAATGGCTTATACCACTTTTATAACTTTTTCTATATTTGATTTGTACACAAAGTGTAAAAAGAGGTAATCTGAATCTGGGAAATGCAAAATTAATTAAATATCTAAAACTCTTTTGGTAAAACAAAGTTGGTTCAACACTTTGAATACTGTTGCAAAGTGGATTTGTAAATTTGGAGGATTTGTGTTCACAGATTTCTTAATTGTATTTTACAAAAAGTCTCCTTATTGATAGTGTGTTAGGATACTTATATTCATGGGAGAAAGAGCAGAATGTTCCCTAAAGATGGCTGGCTGGTAACAATCAGAGGCTCTGAAAATTACACCAGAAAGATCTTTTCAAGCTATTACCAAGGCTATGTCACGATCAGATAAAGCCGCATGCCTATTCAAAAAAGGCAACATCTGACCATAGATTGGGGAATGATGCAACAAATTGTGGTACTTGAATGGATTGAGATATTACTGCATTCTAAAAAATATTTAATATGAATGATGAATACGAAAAAGCATGGGAGTGAGTGAAGTAATTCATTTTGTACTCCTACTCTCCTCCATTCAGTATTAATCAATTTGATAGAATCATATCAAAAGTCTATATATAAGGCCCCAGAGCAGTGAGCTGCACTTGCTTAACTATAGAAGGTTAACTAAAGAAGGTTAACTACATAAGGCCCTCCACCCTTGTTTTGCTTTGTGATGATGACCACGCCCAGTTTGGAAGAGGTGAGAATTACATGAAAAGTTGCCCAAAGTATTTTTGTACCTCACTTGTCCAATAGGAGCAGATGACAGATGACCGTCTTATGATCACTCAGGTCACCAACTGTGATAGCTTGTACCATTTCCCCCTGCCCCAATTAAGGAGAAGCCTGTATCTTATATAGAGATATTCCTTGCTTCGCTCAATTTGTGATCCTGTTGACATATTATTTTGCTTATTCACTGGAATTATTCTGTATGTGACAGAGCTATTCCATAATTTTTTAATTCCTAAAAAATAGGGCCTGAAAGGAAGGGGCATCTCAGATCATGAGGAAGATCTGAGATCCACTTTATTAGAGGGAACCACGGACCCTTTAATAAGGTGCCATTAGCCAAGAGTTCTGCCTCAGTCTCTTTTATTGGAAGTGAGATCATTTTAGTCTCCACAGGAGACTAAACGGATACAAATTGCAGAGGAACCAGGAAGATGATAGTTACGACAATGTAAATGAAAAAAAGCAACGGTAAAACAATTGAAATGGAATGGTGTGAAAATTTAATGTTCGGGTTTGGATGCAAGAATTAGAAAAGACAGTTATATCCTTTTTTGCAGGGTGGAAGGATTATGGGCATGGACCATCACATCTAGCATCAGATTTTTTTCAGACTTTTGGTTTTTTTCTTTTATATGCTTTGGTTTTAGATGTGGCTCCAAGTTTAGAAAAGGGAAGTCTAGGCAAACAAAAAGCAAAATCTATTAAAAAAAAAAGTGATCAAGTATATTTTAATAGGCATCATCTCTGGGAAAATATATTTAGAGCTTCATGTACTTTAGTTTTTGAAATTGTAGGACCATGGTATTTGAAATCTGTTGGATCTCCATACTTCTCATCCTCATTAAAAGTGTCTCAGACTTTGGGGGTCAAGAAATCCAGGGTAAGATGAAGTAGCCCTAATAACAATTCATTATATAGCACTTTTACTTATTAGGATCGCGGTGGGTTCTGGGAGGCACTAATCTGAGCAGAGAAAACTTTGCATCTGGGTCCAGTGAAAAGGTATATTTCTGTCATCCATGTCCTAGCCTGGCTGTCTGGAGAGACTCATCCCCAAGGGGTAGGCTGCTAGCAGTTCATTAAACCAGATACTAAAACATGGGTCTGTACTTGTATATGGAGCAGAAGTGTCAAATACATGGCCCACAACGCTCCCAAGTGGCACCCGAACTAGATTGAAATGTAATTGGGGAATACTTAATAAAATAAATACAGATACCATGCGACAGATAATTTTATCTTTTAAACCTGTCGGTATGCAGCCTATAAGGATCCTTATGTTAAGTTTAGTAGTCCCCATTTCTAATTGAGTTAGATACCCCTGCTATATGGTACACACCCTATTGGAATTTCAAATCCTTAAAATAATTGGTTATCCAAATCATTCTTGGACTGCATAGGAGATGATCTTTGGTAATAATAATGATGATGATGATGACAATGATCAAATGAAGAAGCAGCAGAGCATGGAGTAGTGAATACAAGGCTGACTTAAGAAGTAAGGAGACCAAAATTCAAGCTATTTCTTTGTCATTGGCTAGATGACACAAGGTGTATTAAGTAAACTTTTGGTTCTAAGAAACAAAGACTGAGTTGCAAATTCACTCTGGAAGAGGGAATTTTCTCACAAGGAGTTCTGGAAATCAAGGAAGTCACTTGCTCTGACATGGACAATAAGCTTGGATTATTCATTTAGTGGTTCTTTGGCTGAGTGGCATATGGATATTGTCATCTCATGATAGGATTATGGATTTTAGAGTTCATCTTCTTCAATCCTTTCTTTCCTTTTTAGGGGAGGAAACTAAAGCACAAAGAAGGAAAAACCACTCAGGAAATAAGCATTTGGGCTAGAATTTAAACCAATAACTTCTAAATTCGTTTTATCTCCTGTGGACAGCTTATAAAATTTCCCTGAACACAGACTTTGGGTGCTTCCATTGTAATGAAGTCTCCCTTCTCCCAACTTATTCTACCCAGATGGTGCTTTACCATAAGTACAGGAAGAACAGAAAACCCAGCAAAAGCCACATATTGGTATGGACTTCTGTGCCCGAGCCCCTGCCAGGTCCCTTGAGTCTGGACTAGGACACTAGCAGGCAAACAGCTGAACTTCAGAAGATGGCTGTAATCTGTGGTTTGGAAAGCCGTCCTGAGCTGCAGGTGTGGGGCTGCAAGGATTGGCCATTGAAACATATGAACGCTATGAACATTTCATCCAAGAAGGATAATCACCCGAGGAGGCTTTCGGCTTTCTGCCTTTTGGTTCATAAATTTAGTCTAGGAATTCATTGTAGGAAATGTTGCCAACAACCCCAATTTACTAGATGGCATTCACCATTAGGAAAGTTTATAGTATCTACTGAACCAATTTCCATTGAGATGAAACAGTTATTAAAAAGGACCTTTTGTGAAAATGAAATAGTTTAAAAAGCATAAATGTTATTCATAAACAAACTTTTTTTTAATGGTTTAGGTTCAAGTAGCTTTAGAAAATTCTCTGCTACTGACCTTCACTTCCTCATCTGGTATGGGTAGAATTTCAAAGGCTGGCAATGAGCGGGGCACCATGTAAGTGATGCCATACCTTACCATGCAAGAATGGTTTCCCTTGGGGCCTGCTGAGGCTATCCCAAGATCAGTCACATTAAGGTCAGAGAGATTCACCATGAGGTTGGTCACACATTAATGAATTTCTCAGTTCCATTCCATTCCACGAAGACTTATTGAGTATCAAGTGTGTCCAAAACTTGATGCTCTGGATACAACAATGCACAGGAATAAATGGCCCCTGGCCTCATGGAGCTTAAATTCTGCTGGGATAAAGAAATAGCTTAGGGAATAGAGTACTAGATTTGAGAATTGAGTTGTCTGGGTCCAAGTCTTCTCTCTAACACTTATTGTTAGTGTGATCTCTCTGAGCTTCATCTGCAAAAGGGGGCTGATAATAGCTGCAGTACCTTTCTCTGGTGAGAATGGAGGCCCAGACCCTCTGCTCCTTTGACATCTTTAAGATAACAAGAGAGCTAGAGAAAGGCAATTTGGGGTATGTCCCCCTGTGGCAAGGAGCAGGAAGATGGCTGGGAGAGTTTCACAGAATAAGCAGGCATGGATTCAAGGGAATATTCTGGTTGTTGAAAGGTTAAGATAAGATTATCTCTTTAAGTGCTTTGTGGACTTGAAAGTATTTCTCTGTGGTAATCATTATTTACTAAAACCAAGACAATCTATAGATCTCTAGAAATGCTTTGTAGGAAGTAATTGAAAGAAAACTGAGTTTGAAGTGAGAGGCTTGAATCTGTTCCTTGTTGCCTTGTGACCTTGAGCCAATCATTGATTCTGTGTGGGCCTCAATTTCTTCAAGTGTACTGAGAGGGGGGGTGTGCTCTAAGATCTTACAGGTCCTTGCTAACTGTTATCCTATGACCTGTTTAGAATGTGATACAATGATAAATGCTGCTGGAAGAGGACCCTAAGGCCAAGAGGCCTAGGAATAGCCATATTCCATGGCCCTCAGATGCCATTTCTGTGGAGATGCAGCCTAACGATTGTTCCTGAGCTTCCTAAAGACCCAGAAAAGAAAGTTCTCATCTCCAGAATCCTCGATGCTGGCAAATGGTTCATCATCAGAAAAGGACGTGATTCTGTTAGTGGAAATGACATTGAGTTGGATTAGCACTGCTTTGTACCTTAAGGATCCTGGGAACTTTCCATCAGACTGAGAGCGAAAATCTCTTATGTGTCTTTTCCCCCGTTCAAGTGGAGAACAACTTTTCTGTTTGTGTCCCCATCCCTTAGCACAGTGCTTTGTGTGTAGTAAGGGTTAAATAAGCGCTTCATTCGTGACTGTGTACAAAATTGCCACTGCTATGTTGTTCACCCAGTTCTTTTGTGGATATCTTATCGAGACCCTGAGTTGAAGAACAATTTCTTTGTTGTGTCTTCAGAAACCACCAAGAGTACCAGTTGTCACAATTGTATTGTCTCCATCTCTTGGCCTTGAAATATTATAGTAGTTACCGTGCCTACTTATTACAGAGTCATTAAACATTTATTTCCTAACTCATATCCAGGGAAGAGCCAACCAAGCCATTTTACAACATGTTGTCCAATTTTATATTTCTACCCTATCCACAAAGCTCAGCTTCACGCGCCTGTATCTGTATGTCTATGGGAAAACCAGCAAATCCTGCCCGAGCTCAGTCGGAACTGAATTTTTGATTACCCTTTTTCATTTTCATTTGCATCCAGTGTCATTTAGACATAGCCCTGAAAACAAATCTAGGATGTAGGGATATGGAATAAGGATTGTTGTCATTTTCCCCCAAGATAATGGTGACGACTGTTGAATGTGGAGCAATGCCTGGGACTCGGATAAATTCCACCTGAAATGTTACAGGCCTCAGATACTAGCATCTTCCAGCTCTCTCTCATTCCAATCACCTCACAACTGTAGTATTTTAAGAAAGAGAAGATTTACTACAGAGATATGAATATTCAGGGAGGACTAGCAGCTCTGCTGCAGAGGGACTCATCCAACCATGCTGTCCACCTTTGTTGTCTCACCTGTGGCTCCAAGAAGCTGTAGTATGCATGGAGGCTACATCCTGGTAAAACTTTCTGCAGATGGGCTAAAGCAGCTTGAGGATAGGTCTCAAACCCATCAGTGATATAGGGGGATATCTGTCCCAATTATGTGAAGACATATCACCATTGGATTAGGCGCATGACAATGATTTGGCCTAATGATCACAAAGGTGACAAAAGCACTACTTAGAACTTGGGTGGATAACAAAGCTTCCAAGGTCATCCCCAGGCCTCTATGGCTTTTCCACTGGATTTTCATGATTCTGAAAGAAAGAATGAAACTGATAACTTTGTGCAATTATGCCCCATTGAAATCCAATTCACAACCCAGTCAAGACATTGCTCCAGGATGTCATTGGTCCTTTCTGAAAACAAAGAATGGATAGCACAAGTTGAAATTTTTATGCCAAACAGTCTCTGTTAAGCTCTGCAGTTGTTATTCTGGTGAATGTCTATACATGGTGACTGTGCCATCAAAATTCAGCATCCTTGAGGAAAAACCCTAGTAACCCTAGAGGTTAGATGTAGCCCTCCATATGGTATTTTTGTGGTCTATTTGTTACTAATGAAGTCACAACTTCCAGATGTATTTTAGCAGACCTGTTTTGGGTTGTTGTTGGCCACCTTGGGGAATAATGTTTTTATGATCAGTCATGCACTAGTAGACTCTGAATCTGGATCCTAGGCAGTGTGGCATAACAGAAAGTGTTCTGGATCTTGAGGCAAGGGCCATGGGTTCAAATCTTGACTCTACTACTTATTGTCTCTGAGACCTTGCACAATTTCTTTTCTACCTGAGGACTTTAGTTTCCCATATTGTCAAATGAGGGAGTTTGTGCAGGTGACTTCTTAGTTTTTCTCCAGATAAATATGAGTGTGATTAACAGAGTCCTCAATCCTGTCTGTAATATCTGTGACAAGCAGTCTTCTTGCGGTGGGGGTTTTACTTTCCCCAAAGAGAAGTTATCCTATTTTTTTGGATGGTATTAATTCATATAGAATTTTTCTTGATATGTGTGAAATTCTCCCTTTCAATAATTTCCTCCTATTGGTATTAGTTCTACCTTCAGAGACCATGGAGAAAAATTAAAAAAAAAAAAAACCCTATTTATTCCAAACGTAAAGTCTTCAGATTCTTGACACAGTGTGGTATAGTGGATAGAATGCTAGACTTGACCAGAGGAAGTCCTGAGTTCAAATTATTATGTCTCTGATATTTATTGGCTGCATGATCCTAAGCAAGTCATTTAATCTTTCTGAGTTAGACTGTCCTTACCTATAAAGTGGAGTAATAATCCAATGAATTGTTGTGTCTCAAATGAGCTGATGTACACAGAGTATCCCCAAAGTTTTAGTGTAAAATTTTGGGGCCACTCCATAAAAGGTGAATTCTAAACTCTAAAGCCTTGTATGAACAGCAGTGATTGTTATTATTCCAAACTGAAGACAACTATCATTGTGCCCCATCTCCTTCCTCCTTCTCTTTTTGGGATAAATATCACCAATAACTTCAGTTGATTCTGGGAGAATGTGTTTTCAGGTGCCCTGACCATCCTGGACACTGTCCTCTTTTGGAATTTGTCAGTGTCCTTTCTATATTGGAGCTTCCATACCTGAACAAAGTACTCAAGGATGTCTCTCAGGGCAGAAAATATATGACGGGATCATCACTTCCCCTGATGTGGATGGATTGTGCCTCAGTTATAAGGCAGCCTCGGATAGCACTGGCTGGTGGGAGCTGAGAACTTGACTTCCAGTTTGTGTAATTGAAAAGTGCATCATAGAAACTTGGAAAGAAATTTTGCCAGAGGAGCAAAATCCATTTCTACACGGACACATGGGAAATGCAGCATTTCAAAAACAAAATGAACAATAAATACGACAACTAGTGAAGCGGGAGTTAATGACTTAGACGATTGACTTGTCTCTTACAGTTTGCCTTCACAGAAATGCATTCCCTGATTTTTGAGCCCTGGGCCTGCTTGTCCATCACCGTTCAGATATCATATGCTCATCTCCAGCAGCACATTCAGAAGGTGGGATTGCTTCGCCCCACTTCCCAAGTTAGCATAAAGAGGAGGCAATCATCATTGTCTCTTCTAGTCATTATTATATCTCTTACTAAAGATAGAGTCTTCTCCATAATGGGTGAAATTCCATTTACTTTTCAATAGTTTAGGGGAAGGACAAGGTGGTTTTGCTGTCTAAGAAGTACAGACTCTCTCCTCAGACTTCAAAGAGTTCTTCTTGCCAGTTCTGTGCAAAGGTAAAGTGCAAATGGGGTGGAGGAGAGGGACATTTTTAATCAGCATATATTTGTCAAATTCAGGACTTTAGCTGGGAGCAATCTGCTTGTTGTTGCTGGCTGAATATAAAAGTACAATTTCTACCTAAGTTAAATGTATGAGTACTTTCAAAGTTCACACTGGCAGATTGGCAGTTTGGAATCATTCTTCCCCAAGGGGACTTCATGGGGACGCCACAGAAATTCTTTCAAATTTTCCTATTTGCCAGCCCACAGTTTGAGAGACAATCAGCTGAGCTTGGCTTTTCCCTTATAGACTTATCTACATCTTCTCAAATGTGAAAAGGACTTGGAAGTGAGAAGATATTCATGCAGATTTAGGAAAGTATTTACTCTGTGTGTGAATGAGTGTGTGTATGTGTGTGTACACATGTAAAATGACATTCCAACATGATTTGAATAAAAAAATAGACAACTGAATTCACCTTTGAGAAATCATCATATTTCATTTTTTACACAACTCGTGATTTAAAAGAAATTTTCTTACTGTAGGTTAAACTCTGGCTCTCTTCTGTGTTTGTCCCTATAAAATTATACTTAAATGCAGATGCACTTTACAAAAGATTCAAGTAAGCACATCGGTTGAGGCAGTTTCAAATATGAGACAGGTTGGTGCGATGACTTGTTATTCCTTCATTCTCAGTCCAAGTTAAAGATGGTAACTTAAGTTTCAACTGCTCACTAATGCCTTGGGATAATGCCACTATTCTACTCAAGTCACTACTCTACTTCAGTGGCTTCCTATTACCTCTAGAAACATTTAAAAAGTGCCTGCCATGTACCAGGTATCATGTTAGATACTAGATAGGTCAAAATTAAATCTCTGCTCTCTTATATATCCATTGGCACTGATAGGATATGGACAGAAAGATATTTTCACATTGTCTTTGTTTGTTCTCTAAGTAGTCGAAGAGATTGACCAGTGACCCACCTGTTATTGAAGATTGTGAAAGAATTAAAAATTCCATTTTTGTAGCTTCAGAGAGACATTTTATTCCCACTGATTTCACCAAAGTATGATAGCGTCTTCTCAGGATGATATATATATATATATATACACACATCTTATATATATTATATTATATATTATATATATATATATATACACACACACATATAATATATATATATATATATACACACATACATAATATATATATACACACATACATAATATATATATATATATATATATATATATATATATATATGTGTGTGTGTGTGTGTAAAATGCAATTTTGATCTAGAATTTAAACCCTCCTTCTTTTCCTATCCCCATCCTCCAAGCCTTGGAACTACCCTGGATTCTGACAGCTGAACTTTTACCTTATTTTGCCAGAACCAGGGCCTCTAGAGCCCCTTTGCTCCAGAATAACTTCTCTTCCTTTCTCAATACTACTTTTTAGTTCTCCTTTGCAGATTGTCTTCCTCCATTAGAATTTTAGTCCCTTGAGCTCAAAAATTGTTTTGCTTCCTGGAATTTGTTTCTCTAACCCTTAGCACAGTGCCTGGAAATTAATAGATAATAAATACTTTACCATTTATATTCATGAATTTTGGACAAAGTAAGGCCCTCTGCTCACCATTTCTGAAATCCCACAATGTTCTGTAGAGTGGTTAGCTGAAAAAGTGGGTTTAGGAGAACTAAATATAAGAAGGACCACAGAAGTGTAAAGTGCCAGGAAACTCCTTAAGACAATCAGCATTTGTAACAACAACAACAACAATAACAATGACAAACAACAATTCTTTTATTTTCTAGTATGTGCATATGTATACATAACTGCATCTTGTACACCGTAGTCTGGTGTAAGAGAAATTGTGACAAGGTCTAGTCCCACCACTGCCAACTTTGTGACCTTGCAAACATTTGAATAATATTCATGGTAATAAAAATGGCTAGCATTTATATAGAACTTCATAAATATTATCTTCTTTGATAATGTCTGCTCGTATCATTATTGTACCCGGGAGATAAAATATGTAAAGTCTTATATGCTTTAAGTATGGTATAGATAGATGTTCTTGGTATCATTATTACTTGTATATCTTGTATGTGAAAGGAATATTAGAATGTTCAGAGCAACTTTCCTTTCATAATACCCCTAAATAACAGCATAGTCTTCCATTTGATCATTTGAGGTTTCATTCTCACTGCTGAACTTCACAGAATCTCAGAGCTGAAAGGAGCTTCAGAGAGCATCTGGTCCACGCAGCATCTGAACAAGAGTCCATGCTATCCAACCACAAAGGGTTAACTCATCCTTCCTTAAAGATCATCGTTGAGTGGAAGGCCACTGGATCTCAAGATAGCCTGTCTAGGCCATGGTGGAGAGCTTTGTGACAGCTTAAGGTACAGTAAGAATGCTGGTCATGAATAAATGGCTCTTTATCCAGCAAAGTCACAAGAAAGAGTTGCATGTTTCCTTGCAAGACTAGGGCATGATAAGGGAAAAATGAATCCAGTGCATCATCAGAACAGTTGCACGGTTGGGATAGGAAGAAATTGAATTGGCAGAATCAAGAGCTGAATAAAGTTTTGGATACACAGCAAATGTTACTACTCACATGTGAATTTTTTTTTAAGAGAAGGCATTATCTCCTTTTTAGGTAGATTAATAAAATGAGGGAAACTAATGCATTATGATAAACAAGTCAGTTTTCATTTGAGTCAGAGACAGGCACACAAATACACACTACACACATACATAAATCATAGTTTTGCATCTTGACATGATTTACATATAATGAGAAGGCCCAAAGCTTTTGGCTTATCCCGCTTTCCAGTTGAGTTTAGCTACGGCACACCTATCAGATCAACGCCTCATGTGTGGTGCGCATGAGTTTTTGTTTCCCAGTAGAGTAATTCATTTGTCTATTTTTAACAAAAATATTGATTCTAGAATCTTCTACAAAATCACATCCCTTGAGGCTTCCATTATGTATAAGAATATTATCAATCCCATTTACTGCCATCCAGACAGCAAAATGTTACCATTGTTCAGTGTTCAAACCACTATTTATAGCCAGTTTACTATTTCTGTCATTAAAGTCTAAATGTATGATTTAACTATAGGTCCCCAAATAAATGCAATGCTGGCCCTCAAATGTTCCAGCATCCTTGACCTCCTCTGAAATTCTGAAGTTTTGCTTAAGCCTAGGTAGCAGAATAACATCATATTGTGTTTTGTGGCCATATTGTCTTAAAGATGATTACCGTCTCTCTCAATGTTTGATAAAGGGGAAAAGATTTGAAGCGCCAAGGGGAAAAAACAGGTTTTTGAGAGAGGATCTCATGTCAGGTAGACTACTTAAACTTGGACAAATTGATACATGAGGAATTCCAGGCAGTCATAACACACATGTCTATGGGAAGCAACATTAAATCATATAGAAAGAAATACATTTGGTTTATACCATCTTTTAGAAATAAAATATTATGAGCTCTGTTTAGAACTGATGACTGCTCAAGAGTGACTTATGTTGCAATTTCACTTGTCTATAGAAATGAACTGATTTCATTTCAACAAACATTTGCCTCATCCTCCGAATCCTTATCTCAATTCATGTACCATCTTCAAGAAGTTTCCCCTACTTCCCACAGTGGTTGGTGCTCTTTCTTGCCTCAGTTTCTCTTGTACTATTCTTATTTGTCTCCATATTGTTTCTTCCCAGTGGAACGTCAGCTCATCTATGACAGTAACTGTATTTGTTTGCTCCCTCAGTCCCAAGGACCCAGCACAACCCCTTATATATAGTAGGCAATTAATAAAGATTGAAATGAACTAAAAGAGGCTGGCGATGTGAAGACAAATCAATAAAGTCCCTTACTTCAAGCCCTTCTGTTCCACTTGAGAGATACAATATTTCTGAGATATACAATAGCTCCAACCAGTGAGAACATCAGGGAAGGCTTCTCTGAAGAACCATAAAAGAAGCGTAGGATTTGGAGATGGTGAATTAAATGTTAGTTCATTACAGGCCTGAGAGGAACCTGAATGCCAACATTAGAAGTGAAAGCAGTTGTGTCAATTTGAGGGACCCATACTATGACGTGTAAAGGAGGTGATCGGGAGGGTCATCAGGAAGACAAACGGTTGCCCTAGTCACAAATCCAAATGCATTTCTTTTTTTTTTTTTTTTTCTGGAAGGAATTGCTGAGCTTTTGCTCAGGTTTTGTTTCTCTCTCCACTTGTGAACCCCTGTGATTCCTTAATGGCACATACATTTTCTGTGGGCTGAATTAGATGCTGCTCCTTAACATTATCCTTATTATACAGTGAGTGACTGAGACAGTTGGAAAGCCTATTATCTATATTTGGGGGAACGTAGACATAAAGTATGCCTTACATTTATCTCAAATATTTTCCTGGATTAAATCCAGATGAGAACAACAAACCAGAGAGAAAATGACCTTCATAGGCCCTGTCTTCCAGGATTGCAGCCAGTCTTTATGAGTCCAGAGTCTTGTGGGGAGTGGAGAAGGAAGGACTTCACCACATACGCTGGTAATGTCCAGTTTGCCTGGATGATATAGGACCAATGAATAAGAAGACATTTTAGGGAAGACCTGAAGAGTCAGTCCGATAAGTTTGTATTTTGTCCTCAGGCAGAAAATATTTCTCTTGGGTTTAAAGACTCTAAACTCCGTATGAGTCAAGTGTGGAAACAGAATAGCAACAGAAAGAACTACGTGATCTTAGTCTGTGTTAGGGAAAACTAACTTGCAGAATGAGGGGTGCCGTACATAATCCCTATGTGGTTCTCTTTGGCCAAAGCTCACATAGATTGGTCTCTAAAGCAATATCTAAATGTATGGAGAATCTTTATGATGATGATGCACATTATCATCTGCATGTCATATTATAGGTATGTATACATATATCATACTATATAATGATCATATTATTATAATCAGTATTATAATAATTATAATTAGTATAAATTAATATTGACAGCATTCTTATTAGGTTCTTATTATGTCCCAATTGCTATGCTTAGCCCTGAGGATATAAACACCTGTAAGCTAGCGTTCTTCTTGGATAGAAACAACATATATGGGGAACTGGAGACAGAATGGAGAGGGGCAGCATAAAGGGAGGAAGTAGGAAAAGGAATGAAAAAGTGATCATTATTTATAGAAAGAAAACAGAGTTACGCAGTCCGTTTTTATTGCCGTTTCTCTCCCCGCCAAAGAGAAGGGTCCTTGCAGTTGGAAGGGCAGAATAGAAATGGAATAGGGAATTGGCAGGCAAATGTTAAGTAACAGCCAGCATTTATCTAATGCTCTTAGGGTTACAAAACACTTTATAAATATCATCTTCTCCTCACAACAACACTGGGAGGTAGCTGGTGCTATTATGCCCATGTTACAGAAGAGGCACAGAGAGGCTAAGTGATTTGCCCATTGTTCCACAGACATTTGAACTCAGATCTTCCTGACTTCAGGACCAGTGTTGTATCCACTTTCTATCCTAGCTGCTCTGAACAAACGATAGTGCTTTAAGTCTTGCAAAGTGCTTTATATATTTAAATTCACTTGATCCTCTTGACAACCCTGACATTATTATCCCCACTCTACAGATGTAGAACAAAAGTGACTTGCTTCAGCAGCATCTGAGGCCACAGATGAACTGTAGTCTCCCTGACCCCAGGTTCTCTGCTCTGTATATGCAACACTTTGCTGATGGAAAGAGGCATAAGTGGAGCCCGCTGCCTGTAACACACATGTAGCAATAGGCTCAAAGGAACTAAAATCCCCCACCTGCAGAAAGAACAAGGGCATATGACTATGAATTCTGCCAGTGAGCCCTGAAAGGTCAAGGGGACTTGGGGAGATAGCCCAGGATCATAGAAGAAAGGTAAATGATCCAGTTTAAAAAGAAAAAACTTAAGAGAATAAAGTCTATATATGAAAGGGTTCTGAGCTCAGTTTTCATTTATGAAGGGGAGAATGAAATAGGGGATGCCTTGTTCAAGGGCCAGCTAGTAAGCATCCAGGGAAAGGACTGGTGGTCTTTGGCAAGTAGGTGGCAGGGTTATGTCTAGATTAACAGAGCAGGAGCGCTGCAGATCCTATTGAGCTGCATTTTAGTAAAGTATTTGATGAAGCCTCTCATACTATTTTCCTGGAAAAGATAGTGAAATGATAGTGCCGTTGGATGCGTTGAACCCAAAGAATGGTCATTAATAGTTACCTGTCAACTTGATAGGAGGTTCTATTCATGTAGGCCTATGAAGGAAGGCTCCAGAGGAATAACTTAGGTCTCTGTGCTTGTCCCCATCTAGTTTACTAATTTTTCAGTGACTCGGATAAAGGTATATATTATGTGCTTATCATATCATCAGATCACACAAAGCCGCAGGTGGGGAATTGGAGTCAGTGGCAGATACCTTAGATATCAGAGGGAGAATTTATAGATTGGAACATTTGACTAAGTCTACTGAGATGATGAAATATCATAAGGATGAATGTAACACCTTTCGCCCGATTAAACAATCAATAGAAGTACAATATGGAGGTGGTATGGCTAGCTAGTAGTTAGTCCGATAAAAGGTCTCTGTGTTATAGTAACAGCAACCTCAATATGAGCTACCAGTATGATATAGCAGCCAAACTAGCTATTATCTTAGATTGCTTTTAGAGAGGCAGAATGTTCAAAACATGTGTTCTCTAGGCCATATCCAGAATATCATGTTCAGTTCTGGGTGCTACATTTTTGGGAGGTCATTGGGAAGCTGGGAAACATCCAATGGAGAATGACCATGATCACGGAACACTTCAGGACTGGCCTACACGCACATTGCTTGCTAAAAGAACAGGAGACATTTAGCTCCTAAAGAAGGCTTCAGGATTCTTTTCAACTGCTCAAAGGACTGGCAAGTAGCAGTGAAATTTCATTCCTTCTGTTTGGCCCCACAAGGCAGAACCAGGCGTGTAGAGTAAAAGCTGTACAAGGCTAATTCAGGCTTGAGCTCAGGAAGAAACCCTCTTAACACTTTGAACTCTCTGGAAGAAGAACAAGCTGCTTTAGAAATAAAAGGAACTCACATTTTTAGAGTGCCTGCCTTCACGTTTGCAAAGTGCTTCTGTGTAAATATATCCCTGGTTTTCCCTCCCTGAAAGACTTAGAGCAAAGCTGGCTCACTGTTGGGTGTATTTTCTGGTTCATGGATGGTTTTATGTCTTACCAGGCCCTTTTTGCTCTGAGATTCTGGATCTCAGCTATATAGATTTCTTGTATCTTTGGAATAACAGCTTCTACATGCAAGAAATGAGTGGAGTTCAGGATGTTTGCTAAACTGCAGAGCCCAGTGGTATGAAAACAGCCTCTGTTTGTTTCAAAGCTTCCTCTGTTTTTGTTTTTGTTTTTTTTTTTTTCCCTGAGGCTGGGGTTAAGTGACTTGCCCAGGGTCACACAGCTGGGAAGTGTTAAGTGTCTGAGACCAGATTTGAACTCGAGTCCTCCTGAATTCAGGGCCGGTGCTCTATCCACTGAGCCACCTAGCTACCTCTGAATACTCAATAGCTCTTGCACTCTACCTTAACCCCGGATGGAAATGTCTGTTTCTACAAATGAACAGCTCAATCCGGCTTGGGGATAGAAGACATAGGAGGAAAGCAGAAGATGGCAATAATACAAACTGCAGTAGGGAAGAAGTGGCAGCCCATTTACTGAAACACCAGGTAGAAAAATTTGAGAAAGTCACCTAATCAGGACTTATTAGGGAATCATATTGAGAGAAACATTAATTTAGGACTAGAAGGAACCTTAGAAGTCATCTGTTCCAGCATACTTCACCCACCTAGAGTGGGTCATGACAAATAACTTGATTGGTCAGCAAGTCTATTAAGTGCTTACCACGTGCCAGATATTGTGCTAAGCAGGAAAAATAGAACTACAAGCAGAAAAAAGACAATCTTTATCCTTGAAGGGCTTACATTTTAGAAGAAAGGTAGCACATAAAAAAAAGGTAAAAGGAGGTGCAGGATGGTAGAAAAAGTCCGAAGTGTATCCTGAAGACTCATGATGAGAGGTCTGGCCAATCAGAAGAAGAGTCCACAGGGACAAGGGTATGGAAGTTTCTGAGGCTGGGTGGAGGAACTCCAGAGTTCAGTCTGGAAAGAAATGACTTATGAATTCTCTATTTGATGTTTGTTTTTCTTTTTTTTCACAGAGTTCTTCATAATGGAGTTTACCCATGTCCAAAAACCCTGGTGTTTTCTAATTGGAGAAAATATTCCACAAGCAAGAGGCTGACACCTCAGAGGACTTACTTGATGGTCATGTCTCAGAGAGGTTAGTGGGAAGTTTTATAATGGAACAGGGTTGTCTTGTCTTAATTGGTGGCTTTTTCGAAATCAGGGTGATTACAAAATTGCTTTATCAGATTCTGTCAAGCTTCTATGTCATACTTCATTAATTTCCTGCTGCTTTGTGCCCACATTCCTCTCTGTTCTTGTGCATTTGGGGTGACCTGGTTAAAGGTAGAGGGCCACCTAAAGCAAAACATTCCTCTTTGTAATTTGAGATGTTTCTATTCTGTGGACTAATGGACTAATTGTGGTGATGAAAAATGAATACAAGACAAGCGATGATTAGTAATAACTGGCTGTGGTGAGCAGAGTGCTGGGCTAGACCCGGGGGAGGTGCAAAGTTGAGATAAGTCATGGACTCTGCTCTCAGATTAGCTCCCAGATCCAACGTGCATTTATTAAATGCTAGAAGGAATGAGTGTGCCACTTGACACAATTTAAAACATCATTTTGCTCTCATTTACTATAATTTCTTCTATCTGTAATTCTACTTTAAATACAAATAAGTAGAAGCAGATATCCCTATTTGACTTTGAAATACAAGTTTTCATCCCATGAGATTAAATTTTCTCTGAGGCTAAAACCAAATACACTGTGTTAATCAATCTAGCCTAGCCCTTTTTCAATTCTGGTTTTGCCACTAAACTGTGCCCAGATATTGGACTAGACATTGGGAACATAGAGACAAAGACCGAATGGCCCTTCTCCTCCTGGGTTGTACAGGCGGACACAGAAGTTTATGGCCTAGTGTAAGCCAGAAAGCTTTGGGTTGGCCTAAACTGAATGAACTCATGGCTTGCCTTAGTTAAGTTGTTTTTGTTCAGTCATTCTTCATGGCCTTGTGGACCATATCATACTAATGATGTTCAAAGGTATTTCTTGGCAAAGAGACTGAAGTGGATTGCTGTATCCTTCTCCAGTGGATTAAGGTAAACAGGACTTAAATGACTTGCCCAGAGTTACACTAGTCAGTGTCTGAGGCTGAATTTAAACTCAATTCATCCCAACTCCCGGCCCAGGATGCTATCCCCTGAGTTACCCTAAATGCCTTCCTTACAGGGCCTTCTGATTAGCCTAATCCTAACCCTAGAATGTTTGAGCCAATATGAGCAGTGATGGTAAATCTCCCCAGGAGAATCGGGGAAGCAAAGCTACTTGGAAGGGACATCACTGCCAGCTGGATAAGCTGCCCATTTAAATGGCATAATGAGATTTTTACGTATCTATTATTTAACATATGTAAGTAGGCTTTAACAGCTTATTTTGTATCAATAATTAATCAGATGACAGAATTCCCCAGTTTTTGACTGAAGGACAACATTGAGGTAGACACTTTGATGAAGGGGAAATGCATTGCTAGTGCAAAGTTCGCTGAAGACCCCAACCTGGGCCCTTGCCACCACACACACACACACAGACACCAATAAAGAGTAAAAGTTCTCCTATTGTTTATCTGTTACAATCTTCAATGCTAATGTAGAAGAGCTGAAAATTGTGTGGTGTGTTGTGTTTCAAATCAAATGTATTACTGCTTCATGCATAACATATGCTTTCATCTAAAGTACAAATGGACCCATATGTTTCAATATCTTTTACATTTAAAGAAATGAAGAGATGATCATAAGAGAGGGAAAGGGCTTTATTAGTTCATTGAGTCCATCTGCTAGGGCGCTCTATTGTCTCCAGACTGATGGTTTTTTACTTGAGTTTAGTCAAAAGGCCAACAAGAAATGAGCTACTAGAAAATTAATGCTATGTAAATACTGAATCACAAGGTTTTAGTGATGGGGAATAAAGCATATATCACCAACCTCGGATCATGAACATGGCCGTAATTAACCTTTGGTTAATAAAATATGGCTTTGTAGTCATATGGCCGATCTGGCCACTTATTTTAAAAAGTCCTATTTTTTAAAGCAATATAAAAATAAACAAATATAATCAGACAGTTGGGATAATACTCTAGGTCATCTAAGCTTTAAGGAAACTGAGAATCTGATCCATGGCTGGAGGCTTCAGGGCCCAGTGGATAAAGTCAATGTGCTGAGCTTAGACCTAGGAAGACCAGATTCAAATCCTGCCTGACTACTATCTGTGTGAACATAGATCAATCATTCAGCTCTCTCAACCCCAGGAATTTCTTTAAAGCTTTAAATGACAGATGGGCTACAAGTTCTGACAAACATTTGTGAAATAAAATAGAAAGAACTCTTTTAGTGAAAATTCATCAACACACACACACACACACACACACACACACACACACACACACACACACACACCAGTTGAAACAATAGCAGTAGCAGTAGTGGCAAAGCTTCCTTAAAATTATTTCATCTTTTCCTGTAAAAACTTTGAATAGATCCACAGCATTATTGTCTGAACTCACAAGTGAATAGTAATAATTACCCCTTGTCATAGTTTTGTAGTTTTTCAAGCACTTTCACATACTTTATCTCAAATAACACTGACCTTGGAAAACTGGCAGACCCCAGGCTTATTAACACCTTTTAACAAGTGAAGAAAGAGGGGTCATGTGAATAAGTGGCTTGCCCCTAAATTAAATGATTATGGAGTATTGAAATCAGGACTAGTGCCCAGGGCACAGAATTACAGGATTTCTAAGTTGGAAGCTCAGTGGGTGTCAAATGAAATCTGAATCCTTCCTGCAAAACTACTCTGTAGTTATACAACAAAAGCTGGTTGACTGCTTCCTTAGTGTGATGTTGGGGAGATTTTGGGATGACCTTAAATATGGAGCATATGATAATGACATGCTCATCTAAGTATGGAGCATATGATAATGATATGCTCATCTAAGTAAAAATTTGATTTCTATTTTCCGATCTTAGTGCATTTTGCAATTTCCTGTAATACCCGAAAGACTCCATTGCATTCTGTAAGTGATGGCATATATGGTTCTACCAGATTTAGTTGGGGCTTTAAGATTTCTAGCATATCCCCAAAAGATTGCTTAGTACCCTGCCCTGCCCTGTGATATCTTCCCCTATGTGATCAAAGATAAGTAATCATGGTAGCACATGAAGCAAATATAGAAGGTATTCTCTTTTTAGTCTACTGAGGCTCTGGGCTAAAGGAACTGTGAAGGACAGCACTGAGGCCTTAGGCATCTTCATCCACTTGGTGCTTATTTGAAGATTTCGACAACAGTAGGCAACAAATGGGATGATACCCCAGGATGGAGTTAACAATCCCAGAGATGGTCTGGTTTTTGCTAGTCGTAGTTGTACAAATTCAGTTGAATTTGCTCATCGCAGTGCCCATTCTTGGCATATACTACTTCAAAAACTCAAAAGCTATCCTGATGCAAGAGTTGTGTGATGACTAGAAGGCCTTGTAGATATGTAGATATATATGAATTTATGATGTGTATATATTAAATTATATATGTATTAATATGTATACATATACATGTGCATGTATACCCACATTTATATAGGGGAGATGTAACACCCAAAGTCTTTTCCTAATAAGTGATCAAAGTATATGAACAAGCAGTTCTCAAAAGAAGAATTTAAACTATTAATGACACAATTGAAGAATACTCCAAATTACTACTAACAGGACAAATGCTAATTTCAACAGGCCAGAGGTTTCACCTCACATTCAGCAAAATGGCAATGAAGACAAAAGATGAAAATAGGCAATGTTGGAGGGGTTGTGGAAAAACAGATAGAGTAATGTAGTGCTATCAGAACCAAATAGAAACAGATCCCTATGGCCTGCATATTGGCTGTAAGAGCCATAAATCAGAGGCAGCAAGGTGGCGCAGTGGCTAGAACACCAGCCCTGAAGTCAGGAGGACCTGAGTTCAAATGTGGCCTCAGACACTTCCTAGCTGTGTGACCCTGGGCAACTCACTTAACCCCAACTGCCTCAGCAAAAAAAAAAAAAAAAAAAAAAAGCCACAAGTCTCCATTATCTATACTTCTTAATTACATTCTGATCCAGTTTGTACACTACTTCTCAGTTTTGTAGATCAGTTACAACAAGGGTCATGAGTTTGACCCTTCTGCATGTATACATTATTGGTGGAATTGTGAATTTTGATGTCCATCCTAGAAAAAACATTTGAATTATATAAGTGAGGTGATTAAAATGTCCACATTCTTTGATACAGTGATTGTGTTGCTAAGTGTTATACCACAAATAAGCTATTGACAGAAGAAAAAACCCCATGTACACCAAAATATTTATAACAAAGAACTGGAAACAAAGCAGATGGCCATCTATTGAGGAATGGTTAAATAAAATGTGGCACATGAATGTAATTGAATATGACTGAGCTTTAGAAATAAGGGAGATGATGAGGACAGAGAAGATAGAATAATTTCCATGAAGAGATTTATGTGAAATAAGCAAAGCAACTAGTAGAAGCAATGACTAGGATAGGATAAACAAAAATGACAACATTCCCCCAAAGAACCTAGGATCCATGTTGCACATTTATAAAGAACAAGCTTGGCCCCAAAGGACAGATGCCAGAATTCATCTCCTCCCAATTCTTTTGCGGACGTGGGGAGTGGAACCTTAGTGTGGAATATTCACTAAAATGTACTTTATTCAAGAGTTTTGCTGCATTTTATTTCACTTCCTTTATTTTTTTAAAAATTGTGCTGGAGAGGATTCTGGAAAGAAGGCCAGAGTAGGTCAGAAAGTTTCAGGCTCTCTAGATTTCCCCCCCACAAACAAAACAAAGTTGAGCCTCAGGGCAAAGAGAGAGAGGTGAAAAAGAAATGAGATGGGGTGGAACAGAGGGCCTGGGGTCAAGCCAGGGAGAAGAAAGCCTTCCCCACAGCTTTTCACTTCGAGGAAGAGTAAAAAAGGCCAGGGGAGCCCAGAGGCCAGTTTGGGTGCGAGGAAGCCTCAGTTTGACCCACAGGAACTTTCATCTCTGGGGAAGGGCTTTGGGGAGCGGAAGAGGCGGGGTTTGCGGCTGACCGTGGGCCTTCTGAGGCAGTCTCAGTGGAGCGGCCACGTCGGCGCCAGCGGCCTGCAGAGCCAGGAGCCTGGGCCAGAAGGAGGCCGCCCTGCAGGTGAGTGCCCAAGCAGGGGGAGGGGCAGGGATGCTGCTGGCTCTCGCTTTGGGGGTCCAGGTCAGAAGCACCCCCTAGCCTTAGAGGTGCATGCACTAATAGTCTGCATTAAAACAAGTGAGCAGACAAAGAAGAACCCCCCCACAGGAACTTAGTGTGGGAAGAGGGAAGGGGGAGTTCACATTGACAGGAGAATTCTGAAGTGAAAAAAGCTGCTTTTCTCCTCAAAGAGCAGTTAAATAGTCACCTGCCCCCAAAGAATTAGTCAAAGTACTCAGAAAAGACTTTAAAAAGTCAAAGAAGAGAGGGATTGAGGACCCCCCCCCCCAATAAAAGAACCAGCGGAGAAAAACAACATTAGAAAAACAAATAAGCCATTAGAAAAGGAGACTGAGGCTCCAAAGAAAAGCAAGTTTATTTGAAAGTTAGAATTGGGCAAGGGGAAGGCAGTGAAGCTGTGAGAGACCAAGAATAACAAAACACAATGTAGAAAATAGAACCGAATATGAAACTTAAAAACAGAGCTGCTGATTTTTCTTGAGGAAATGTGTTTAACATATATTGGATCACTTGCCGTCTGGGGGAGGGGGGGATGGAGGGAAGAGAAGGAAAAAATTAAAATACAAGGTTTTGTAAGGGTGAATGTTGAAAATTAGCCATGCATATGGTGTGAAAATAAAAAGCTTTAATTAAAAAAAAAAAAGAAAGAAGAACAAATCTGGAGAACAGATCAAGAAAAAGAAATATAAGAATAATTGGAATCTGTGAACAATAAAAGAATCTTTTGGCCATTGTCAATGTTGAAAAATTGCCCATGCATATATCTGGTAAATAGAAACTATTAAAATAATAAAAAAGAGCAGAAAAAAAATACAAGAAAAGAACTTTAACACTGTGATATAAGAAATAATTTGAAAAATATATCCTGAAGTGATTGATAGAACAAGAGGGGGGAGTAGAAGTACAAAAATCTATCAATCACTAGATCAAAGAGCTACTACACAGAAAACACATAGAAATATTATTACCAAATTGCAAAACCCTCAAATCAAAGAGAAAATTTTATCAGGAACAAAAAATAAACAATTCAAGCTCCCTGCAGCTACAATTATAATCATACAGGATTTATTAAGAGACCACAGGTCCTGGAATATTATATATGGACAATCAAAAGAACTAGGCCTGTGGTTGAAAAGATTATATCCAGCAAAACTGAATATAATATGGAATGAAAAAAAAATTGGCCAGTCCCTGAAATCTCAAATTTTCAGTATTTTGCCTCAAACAAACCTGAACTCAAAATTTAACATAGAAGAGCCAACATCAAAGGCTCATTTCATATATTTAAGATATATTTTCCACATTCACCTGATAGAGACCTATCAGGGGTTTTTGCATGGGACCAAGAGGATGTCTCATGTTGTCCTTGAGGTCAGGTGGGCTAAGTTGTGGGGGCTATGGTGAAATAACAGTTTTCTTTTTGGGCCGCAGGAGTTTTGCTGTACTTTAAGTTATCTAAGCTTCCAAGGTTAGGCAAGGGTTAGTTGAGATGTTGGGGTGGCACTTCACTAGCACCCTCCAAAATCTATAAAGAAATGGGGGGAGGCAATAGGATAAATTGAGATATAGAATGATATGTAGATTTAGGGGATTTATGGCATAAGGTGTGTAGATGAATGGAAAAAGGTTAGAGTGAAAGGGTAGGATAGGATAAAGTGGGGTACAGAAGTGATCTTTAGATTAACAGGAGTGAGATAAGGTGATAAGGTATATAGATTAATGGAAATGGGTTTAAGATGGAAGAAAAAATGTAAGGGGAGAAGATGAGGGAGAGATCCATTAGTGGGGGGGGAGGTTAAATAAAGACAAGGCAAGTTAAGGAATAGAACTAAAGTGGAAGAATTAGCAGGGATAGGAATCTAGAAATATATACAAATAATAACAGTGAAAAGGGGTAAAATTTATTAGAAAAAATCAGGATAGCAATCATTGGTATAAAAAAAAGTCAAATTAAAAAATTCAATCAAGGGAGAAAACTACATTATATGGCAGCCCAATTAATGTTGTTTTAAGTGCATGTCTTTGTATGCATATATATACATATATATACATATATATATGTTTGTGTGTATGTATAGTATGTGTGTGTGTATATATATATATATATATGTGTGTGTGTGTGTGTGTTTATATATAAATATATGTGCATATGTGTGCATGTAGTTTGCTTGGGGAAGGTGGGAGGGATGAAAGGGGGGGATAAAGTAAAAAATACACAGCAGAGAACAAAAGAATAAGCTACAGGGAAGCAAAAAAAAGATGGACAGTCATAAATAAAAGTCTATTATAGTATGTGCTTTCTTGAAATGGAAATTGTTACATATTTCGAATCCTTCCTGATGTTCTTCTGGGCACAGGAGTTTTTTTTTTCTCCTTTTTCTGTATTTTTAAATTTTTAAAAAATTTTGTATTTAAGTCATACATAAATTTTTAAAAGTATATTAAACCTTGCATCTCATATGAGAGAAAAAAAAAACATTCTTTTTTAAGAAGCAGGGCTGCTTAACCTGAGGTCTACAAAATTGGTTTTAAAATACCCTATGCATATATATGTGTGTGTGTTGATGATAATTGCATTTCAATATAATTGCTTTCTTTTTCAATCCATTTGCTTTATTCATTTAAGCCTATTTTTCTGAAGAGTCCATAGGGTTCACCATACTGCCAAAGGGATTCACACCACAAAAAAAAAATCTCAAGACCTCTTGTAATAAGGGATGCTTCTTTGACATTAGGGAGATGGACACAGTGAAAATATTGACCACAGAAAAACAAAAGATATCAGTGAAAATCTATTTTTACCAAGAAGGAAAATAAACCTATTCTATCAGATATCAACCATTATTACATGAGATTTTTAGCATAAAGAGTTCTTGATAGCCTTTGGGTTTCCATTGCCTTACATTACTGCAGTAGCTCTCTCTTCTCCACATGCCCCCAGAATCAGATTTTTAAAAATAAGAACAGAAAAACTATAATAACAGCCACAATCAAACCAATCTGTCTAGCAAAAGATTGACAATATACGCAGTGCTCCACACTTAAAGTCCTCCATCTTTGCAAAGAATTAGGGGAAGGTATCTTTTTTTATATTTTTTCTGTGGGGGCCAACTTTGTTCTTTGTAACTTTGCAGTATTCTTTTTCAATTCCAACTACATTGTTGTTATTATGTTTGGGACATTTAGGTGTTGCTGAAGTGGATAGAGCAGTAGGCCTGGACTCAGAGAAAGAGTCATCTTTCTGACTTCAAATCTGACCTATTCATATCTAACCCAATTTGCCTCAGTTTTCTTATCTGTAAAATGAACCGAAGAAGGAAATAGCAAACTACTCCAGTACCTTTGCCAAGAAAACCCCAACTGAGGTCCCAAACAGTCAGATGTCCCTGAAAACAATTGAACTGAACAGTTTGATGTGCCAGTGCCCATTCCTCTATGTCTTTATTCACTAGCACTTTCTTATTAGGAAGCAACTAGGTGTCTTAGTGGATAGAACACTGGGTCTGGAGTCAAGAAGATCCAACTTCAAATATGGTCTCAGAGACTCATCAACTGTGTGACCCTAAGAAAGAAATGTCCAACTGTTCCTGTTTCTTTCTCTCGAAAACCTCATATGTGCATGAAGAAGAGAAACACCTGAACAACACCAACAACTTCCTTATTAAAAACTTTTTCTCTCAGTGTGTTTGAATTATTGTATATATCAGAGAAGTCTAAGACTCAGGAATATTGAAATAAATGTAGGTTTACTTAACTCCATAATTTATAGCTCAGTGCCTTCTTGATTGTTTTCCTGTGTTGGTATTCTCCAGCTGGTGATCTTTCAATTAAAACTGCCGGCATACCCTATTTTTCTATTATCTAGATTTAATTAAAATTCCTTGAAACACAATACGTGATTTTTTTGTGTATCTCTTAGAGTTGAACGAAATTAATTTGTATCCACTTTTTTCAGTTGGTGTGAATGTGTAATAATTACATGCAAGGCATGTGGTAAGGAATAGCTTTATAGGCTAAGACATGTTATTAAGGGGAATTTATAAATTCCCTGGTATGATTGTTGTCTTAGGTTGGAGGGATTATGTAGCCAATTTTGCTGCTGCTATTGTAAAGAATAAGGATATTTATCAAATAAAATGGCTAAATTGGGCTGTTTCCTACCAAGATTTGAAATGGATGATTATAGATTTTAATTTCCACTCATTTATTTTTCCTACTAATTGATAATATCACAGGATTATGGCATCAAGGAAAAATAGCTTTTAAAACTGCGGACAATAGTCCACAAAACTTAAGAGTGAAGAAATTATATGGATTTGTTTTGATTCCAAAGAATAAATCATAAAATATGCCTCTCTCCTTTTGGCTAAGACATGGACGAACCAAATAAACAGAGCATTGCTTGCATTGTCACACATGATAGATCTATCAATTGTTTCTGTAAGTGTAAGATGTGTAAGAATGAGTTTGATGCAGTGGTAGGGGGATATAGTTGGAGATTACTAAGATATAAAAATAAAGGACATCAATGAGACAACTTTTAAAGAAACAAATGTATTTAATAGGGAACAAAGAAAGCCCACGTGTGAAAATGATATGGTACCACGGACTGAATGTTAGTGAAACTTAAGAGTTAGGAAGACCCCTCCCCCCCCCCCAGTTTGCATGCAGCGTCTAATGCTTGCTGTGTAGCATTGGCAAATCATTTAACCCTCTCTAAATCACATCCTTTTAGGGTTAATAAGGTATACTTCAACAAAATACTATATCTAAAGCATTTTACAAAGCCACAAATGTTTAAACTTCCAGTATATTCAATTGGATTTGTTATAGTATTAATGAATGTCTTCCTCTAATGACGGACATCCAGGACTGTCTATCCTTAATGTCTCTTATTCATGTCTTCCCAAAAGTTCACCACAGAAAGACCACCTACAGGCATCTTCCTGGAGCTCTCTTGATATCATCAGTTAATTGCACCATGGAGCACGTGATCCACGAGTTACCCTTTGCTTTTACCTGGGACCACTTCTCTTTTTCAAACAGGTATTTATCGGTTGACATCAGTTTCTCTGATTATCCTTCATAATTCATCATTTGTAATGTCTAAAGGCCCATTCATCCTCACTATAGATTTCTCCATTGCCCTTTTGGTAATTTGAATTATTATTTTTTGTCAAGGAAATTCTAGGGTTCTGTGACTCAGCATACCATGTCACTCGATGGATTCTAGAGTGTTTTTAAAAGCAGGGTCTTTATTTCTAGGAGAAGTTTAAGTCACTCAAGGAGATTTACAATTTCCCAAAGGCAGTCAGTCTGTACAATTCCTTGCTCAAATCCTTATGTATTTTTTACTTTCCCCTCCTCAGATAGGGTACATGTATGAGCTATGAGAGATTGATGCATGAGTCCTCTAGGTTGTCTATCCACGTATCCAGGTGCATATCATGGCCTGGAAAATAGGTATCTTTCATCCATTTGTTTTTCCCTATCCCTATTTGTTTATCCTATCTGGATAACGAGGTCAAATGCTCTTGAGTGATTATGGATCTCTTCTAGGAAGCTTGACAGTATTCTGGAACTTGATGTGACCAGCACAGAGTCATTCATAAATAAGAACATGTGGAAAAAGCCTGTTACAAAGAGTTATGTAACGTTTTGTAAACTTGAATTGTATGTTGGACCTCCTCCATGGCACTGGCAAACAGATTTGGTGAGTATATGACTTCCTATTTTATACTTTCCTTGACATTAATGATTAAAGGGTTTATTAGCAAGTTTATATCTGTCATTACATCTTTCAAGAAATTTTGCATACTTCATAAATATGTGTGAGAGATATCTTGGAGGAAAGCTTTTAAGCTGATGTTTATGTCTCCTAAGACACATTCTGTGTTTGATCAAACAATAAGAATGATGATATCTTGTGTTTTCAATATTTTTAGTCACTTATATAATGGTACAGATGCAGAGTACAGCTTTCCATAGCCTACCTACTCCTTTCTCATATTGTCTTCAAAAAAGTCTTCAAAGTACGCGCATATGTGTGTGTGGATTAGTTTTATAAAAATGTCAAATATATGGGAAAATAGCCTTTTAGCTCTGTATTGATATCCTTTTAGTCACTTCACTTTTTTATATTAATGAGGGCCACGATATTTCTGTCTTTGCCCTGTGTCCTCTTTCAAGTACCTTGAGAATTAATTCTTTACTTTCATACAATTATTTTTGTCTTCATTACAGACTTCTGGGCATCCTCAGTCTAATCTAGCTGTTTTCTCCACTTTTGTTGTCTCTGGTGCTACTTAGATCCCCTCCATAAAGACATCTGGGACTGCCGTGCTAGAGTTCATATATATTGGCTCCCCTAGCCTTGCTGCTAAAAAGATTTTTTGTTAAGTATTTTGAGATTAGTTTCATTTTTCCTATGTCCATTGTCCCCTTTCAGTTTTATTTTATTTTTTTTTTTTGGTAATTGAGGGAATTGGGGTTAAGTGACTTGCCCAGGGTCACACAGCTAGAAAGTATTAAGTGTCTAAGATCACATTTGAACTCAGGTCCTCCTGACTTAAGGGCTGGTGCTTTATTCACTGCAGCACCTAGCTGCCCCTAGTTTTGTACTTACTTTTACAAAGTCATGACTTTGCTTTCCTGGATCTTTCATTGAAGTTTTGTTAAACTGATTTTTCTCTCCCCTGTTTCTTGTTGTTTTATGAGATGATCTGCTTTGTTGTGTTCCATTATCTTTCTTGGTAAGTTGTTTTTTTGTTTTGTTTTTAAAATGGTTTCTATTCTAAACTAGAGATGCCCTTAGTTGCTATGTCTCTTCAACTTAACAAGTAAATGTTTGCTATCTAAGCTGGGTTTTAGACTCTTGATCTCCTTAATATGCTAATTGATTTGCATCAATGCCATTTCTCTATAGAATAATTAGTTAATCTTTCATTTCCCAATTCTTCACGTTTTATATTATTCAATACTTTCCATGACCAACATTCCCTTCCCTGCCTTACCTCTCCTCATTGCCCCATCCCTCCCCTCTCCTCCCTGCCCCTGTCCTCCCCTTCTCTCCCTGTCCCCTCCCTTCCCCTAACTCCCTGACCCTGCCCTCCCTTCCTCTCCCCATTTTGCCCTTGCCCCTCATTTGTGCTACTTTAACTTTGATCCATTTATTTCTTCACTTATTTTTTTAAGATGACAGGAATTTTGCTTACGAACAACCACTTCTTCATTCATCTTGCTACTTATTCCAGGAATATTCCTTCTTTATACCTGTTTTTTTTTCCTGTGTGGATTGGTAACCCAGTCTCTTTCATTAGGGCTACGGATCTCTTTGATAAAGTGCTCTAGTAATTTGGTTGATCAATACAGTATCTTCGGTAAATAGGAGTACTTGTAGAACTTCACTTTAGCCAGCATCCTACATCTCTTTAGATTTTGTGATGGCTGTCCCACTTGATAGAGTTAAGGATCTTTGATGATTCTATCTCCCTATTTAATGTATCACTTGATACTGGTCTCCAGAAGACCACTGAATAACAGTGTGATCTCTATGGTTGCATATATCACAAATTCTTGTGAGGTCACAGCTATACATGAAAGACACCATGTTAAAAAACTGTTAAGGTTTCATTTTACACTGTTTTGCCAAAAGCTTCTTTATATTCTACAAACAAAAAGTAAGAGTTGGATTCTTTATTCTTTGCCATGAGAGCTTCTATTTTCAGATGTATTACTAGGAAAACATAATCAGGGGTGGAGTCATCTGCAAAAACCTGTCTGGTTTTTTCTCATATTTTGCCATGAGAATCCTTAATATATGCTTAGAACATTCTTATCAAGATTTTGGAGAAATGAGAAAGTCTATTATTTGATAGTTATCAGCAGTGTTGTGGCCACCTCTTGATGGGAGTATGGGACACGGTCATATTACTTTCTATAATCTTTTCCATCCTTTTTTGAATCTTCCTAACTCTGAGGTAGCTTTCAAAGTGATCTGTTTAAAATTGTATTTCAATTACAGCTGGCTTCTATATATATTTTTTGATCATCTACTGCTTTTCTTCACAATTTTGTTTTATTCCATTTCCTCACTAGAGCACATCAGATTCTGATATGTTCAAAGCCCGGGTTAAGTTATCTTCATGGTCAAAAAAGGATGAGAATAGATTATTATACAAACACTGAGAGTTCTATTTTACATCTCTATGGTAGCCTTCTACTTTCATCTCTGGATCGTCATTTGATTAGGCTTACTTGGGTCTCATGCTAAGCTTTTGGTATCCAAATACAGTGAGTTTCAAATGTTTTCTCTTCATTGAACATTTGAGTATAGCAAAATTTCCAGAGAAAATCTTTATTACTGAAAAAAAGCACCTCACCATAATCAATGAGGAAGACAAGCCTTGGTTTTTCTTTTAGGAGAAGACTTCCTATATCAGAAGTAAATCATCTTATGCTGCAAAAAGATAATAAAATTGCAATCAACTGGAATGCAATTTGGGAGTAATAGAGAAATCAGAAAACCTTTTACTTGGCTTTAAGCATCTATCTTGAAAATCATGCCAGAATATCTATATTCTTGCTTTAGAAGGTCTCTCTGATTTCTCAGAACATTTAGTTCATCATTCTCATCACAGTTATATTTATAAAGGAATATCTCTGTTCTAGGGGTTCTTCTTTTTTTGTCACAGATTCCTTTGGCAGTCTGGTGAAGCCTTTGAAGCCTTCTTAAAATGTTTTTAAATACATAACAATATATAGGATTATAATGGGAATCACTAGTTAATAAAATTGGAACTATATTTTTCCTGTTCAAGTTCACAGACTCCCTGAAACCTTTCCACACATTCCCTTGGATTCCATTAAAACTTGCCATTTATCCAAATGGTACAAGAGATTGGGATCATTAAGTTTATAGGATTTTAGAGCTTGAATGGAACTGTACTTTTGAGTAAAACTGGACATATGCTGAAGGTGCTATAATTGAATAAATGAGCTTGTTGTTTTCTTCCTCCACAATGCAAAAAAAAATGGAGATATAGGGTTAGAAAACAGGCAAATTGAAATTTCTCTTTTCTTCCTTTCTGATTAATCAAAGTTTTACTGCCATGGTATAAAGCCCTGACATAATGCAGCAATCCATTTCCCTCATGTCAATACAATCTGGGTCACTTTGTCTTCATCTGATACAACCTGGAGCAAAAGTTAAATGTAGGCAGGCTAGAGGGATCTAATCAGAGGATAATATAGGCTAGCAAGCTGCCTGTCTATGAACATTTGAGAGAAAATAACCAATTCTGTGGTTTCCACAAAATTTACTTCCAGGAGAAATTAAATTCCTGGAATCAGTACTGCTTTCCTATAGATACCATGTGGATGTTAAATCAATTAAAATTTCTTTTAATGAGTTATTCCCTCAAATTTTATTTTCTTTAAGAAAGCTTATGCCTATGTACCTTCGGATTCTGGTGTTTATTGTGCAACAAGAAAATGATATTCACACACTTGTATTGTACCTAGACTATATTGTAACACATGTAAAATGTATGGGATTGCCTGTCATCGGGGGGAGGGAATAGAGGGAGGGGGGGTAATTTGGAAAAATGAATACAAGGGATAATATTATAAAAAAAAATATATATATAATAAAAAAAATTTAAAAAAAAAAAAAAAAAGAAAGCTTATGCCTAGATTCTAGTGGTATAGGCTTGGAATGCCGATTGCAAGATTGCTGAAGCAGGAGATATGGAGTGAGAAGTCCATTGCCTGGGGAACTGGAGATTGAGGTTCCAATCCTACAACTCTAATCCCTACACTGGACCAGTTCCTCAGTCTATCTTATTGTCAGTTTCCTCACCTGCCAAATGAGTATAGCAATGCTTATATTTCCGAATAAGCTGCCCACTTCATAAGCATGATTGAAATGTGCTAAGATAAAAAATAGTCACAACTCACCTTAACAAATCTTCATAAGTTCTTTTCTCTCTCAACGAAGTAATAGTAAGCATTTATTTGTTTATTATTCAAGCTTTTTAATTTTTAAAAGATATGCATGGATTTTTCAATGTTAAATCTTGCAAAACCTTGTGTTCTAGTTTTTCTCCGCCTTCCCCCCACCCTCTCCCCTAGATAGCAAATAATCCAATATATGTTTAAAATGGTAAAAAAAAATGTTAAATTCAATATATGCATACATATTTATACAATTATGTTCCTGCACAAGAAAAATCAAATCAAAAAGGAAAGAAATGAGAAAGAAAACAAAATTGAAACAAATAACAACGAAAAGACTTAAAATGATATGTTGTGATCCACACACTCATTTTCCACAGTCTCTCTCTGAGTGTAGATGGTTCTCTTCATCACAAGATCATTAGAACTGCTCTGAATCATCTTGTTGAGAAGAGTCATGGCCATCAGAATCTATCCTCATACAATATTGTTGTTGAAGTATATAATGATCTCCTGGTTCTGCTCATTTCACTCAGCATCAGTTCATGTAAGTGTCTCCAGGCTTCCCTGAAACCTCCTGTTGGTCATTTCTTACAGAATAATAATATTCCATAGCCTTCATATACCATAACTTATTCAATTGATGGGCATCCACTCAGTTTCCAGTCTCTGCCACTACAAAGAGGGCTGCCACAAACATTCCTGCACATACAGGTCCCTTTCCCTTCTTTAAGATCTCTTTGGGATATAAACTCAATATAAACACTGCTGGATCAAAGTATATGCACAATTTGATAGCCCTTTGGGCATAGTTCTGAATTACTCTCCAGAGTGGCTGGATGTATTCATAATTCCACCAACAATGTATCAGTATCCTTGTTTTCTCACATCACCTCCAATATTCAGCATTGTCTTTTCCTGTCATCTTAGCCAATATGACAGGTGTGTAGTGGCATCTCAGAGTTGTCTTAATTTGCATTTCTCTGATAATAATGACTTGGAGCATCTTTTCATATGGCTAGTATTAGTTTCAATTTCTTCATCTGAGAATTGTCTGTTCATATCCTTTGACCATTTATCATTTGGATGATAGCTTGAATTCTTGAAATTTGAGTCAATTTTCTATATATTTTAGAAATGAGGTCTTTATCAGAACCTTTGATTGTAAAAATGTCTTCCCAGTTTTTTTGCTTCCCTTCTAATCTTGAATGCATTAGTTTTGTTTGTAAAAAAAACTTTTTAACTTAATATAATCAAAATTATTTTTTAAAATTATTTTTGTTCAATAATGTATTCCCATTCTTCTTTGGCCACAATCTCATTCCTTCTTCACAGATCTGAGAGGTAAACTATACTTCGTTCTTCTATTTGCTTATATCATTCTTTATGTCTAAATAATGAGTCTCTTTTGACCTTATCTTGGTAGATGATGTTAGGTGTTGGTCACTGACTAGTTTCTGCCATTCTAGTTTCTAATTTTCCCAGCAGTTTTTTGTCAAATAGGGAGTTTTTATCCCAAAAGTTGAGGTTTTGGGGTTTGTCAAACACTAGATTTGTTATAGTCATTGACTATTTTGTCATATGAACCTAACCTATTCCTCTTATTGACTGCTCTATTTCTTAGCCAGTACCAAATGCTTTTGATGACCACTGCTTTATAATATGCTTTTAGATCTGGTACAGGTAGGCCACCTTCATTTGCTTTTTTCATCAATTCTCTTGAAATTTTGACTTTTTGTTCTTCCATATGAACTTTGTTATTATTTTTCTAGATTTATTAAATAATTTCTTGGGCATTTGTTTGGTATGACACTGAATAAGTAGTCAAATGATTTCACTGATGTAATGGTACTGCATAAAACTATTTCAGAAGTTGGGTTACCTCATAGTCATAGGATCATAGATTTAGATGTTGTTCTTTTATTTCTAGTCTAATTGAGGAGGAAACTAATGTTGGGAGTTGTTAAGTTGCATATGCAAGTTTACACAGGCAGTAGGTGACAAGAGAAGAATTTGAACTCAGGTCCCTGCACTTTTTCCACTGTCTCATGCTGTCATGTGAAAAAGAGAATTTGGTTAGTTCTTGGTTAGTTCTGCTTTTCATTCTCTCTAACATGATCATACTATCTCCTCTGATGAATTCACCCTAATTTCTTCTCATGCCCCTCAAATAATCTTGTAGAGATTCCCAAACCAAGCAAGTCTTCTCATGTTCTCATCTACCTAAAATCCTTACATTATCTTTTTGCATCCTCTATGTAATCTGAATTTCCTTGGTTTGGAGAGATCTCAAATCTTTCAACTTGTTGCTATTGTTTTAATTAGGCATTCTTTTTATACTTTTTGCATTTGGGGGTTCTCATTAAGCAATTAGCTTTTTCAGAGTTTATTCTTTTGTAGAGTCTTTATCTTTTGTTCCAAAATCACTATCACTTTTTTTGTCCTTCTTAAAAAAATGTCCTCAATGAAAAAATTAGTTTTCATCTTTTATTTCTTCATATTTATCTGTCTTCTGAACCATTCTAGAGCCTTTTATGCTTGTTCTGTTACCATTTCTGGGCCATTTGGAGACTATATTGTAATACTTTTCCTTTCATGATGTATTTTTACATTGGTGCCATGTAATTATTCATTGTTTTTTGATCGGGGGACCATTTTCTCTGGTATTTGTTCTCTGATACTTTCCTCCTAAGGAGGTCTTTTCCATTGCTCCTTTACTCTTTGTTCCTTACTCTAAGATTTGAAGCATTTTGGCTGCTCTGAGGTGAAGGAGAGGACCTCTGCTGAGACATGATCTCTCCCTCAGCCAGATTGTTGAAAGTCTTTCTCCTTTGTTTTCTTCCATCTTTTTTTAGTGTCATAGACACATAAGAGTGATGGCCATCCCTCTCTTCTTGCTGATCAGTACTGTGTCACAGCAATTACAAAATGACTTTACCTAGACAGCTTATTGGTGCAGTCAAATAGGGTTCTGGGACTGACGTCAAAAAGACCTGGCCTCCTTTACCAGCTGTGTGATCCGGGACAAGCCATTTAACCTCTTTTTGGCAACCCTCACATGTAAAATGGAAAAATAATGCAATCTAATGAGAATTTTTTTTGGTAAACCATTGAGCACAATGTCTGATAAAAACTAGGTGCTTAATAAATGTTTACTCCTCTCCTATCCCTTAGCTCCTTGTTATTTAGGAATATTGGGCTTCTCTCCATCTTCTCACTTGGACTTATTGCTTCCAGTGCCTTCCATTCTATTCTAGATAGTGCAGGAGGAAGCCTGGAGGTGTTGGGCCCCTTTTTCATTAGTAGACAATTTCTCTCTTCTGTCCATGCCACTGGAGTTAGACACACCCCAGAAACTCCTCTCAATAAGAGATGCTGGGGGCATCCATTTGTTGCCCTCTTTTCAGATTTATCTTTAAATGTTCTCAGAACAGTCTTACTTTATTGGCTGTTACCAAAAAAGTTGTTTGTTTGTTTTGTTTTGTTTTGTTTGTTTGTTTGTTTGTTTGTTTTGCACTTCCCTGTTCCCTTCTACTGCTTCTCACTAATTTCTTAAGAATTTCTGTTCATAATTTTCTACCATTTTCAATCCTTCAACAAGTATTTCTTCTTTTATAGTAGCTTTTTTATTTTTCAAAATCCAAAGATAGTTTTCAACATTCACCCTTGCAAAACTTTGTGTTACCTATTTTTCTTCCTCCCTCCCCAGCTCCCCCTTCCCCTAGATGGCAAGTAATCCAGTATAGGTTAAACTTGTGCAATTTTTCTATACATATTTCCATAATTATCATGCTGTGCAAGAAAAATCAGCTCAAAAAGGAACAAAATGAGAAGGAAAACTAAAAGCAAGCAAACTACAACAAAAAAGAGTGAAAATGCTATGTTGTGATCCCCACTCAGTGCCCATAGTCCCCTCTCTCTCTCCATCACAAATCTATTGGAATTGGTTTGAATCACCTCATTTCAACAAGTTATTACTTAAGTACCTACTATATGCCAGGCAGTGTACTATAATCTTGGGACAGATTATATGAAAGAGGTCCTAATTCCAAGGGGCTTATATGTTGATAAGGGAAATACAAATGACTACTGGTAGGGTCATTGCCAAGGGGAGGTTGAAAAGCACATGATAAGTTCTGGCAGCACTATCTGGTGGAGTGCTAAAATGGTCATTGTTCTTTCTGTTGCTTTTTTGTAGGAATTAGCTTGGGGAAATTATTTCCTTTTTTCTCTTCATGTTCTTTTTGTTACTTTATTTGGCACGTATTTTTATGTCTTGCTCTTCTTTTTTCCCTCTTGATAGTACTTTATTTTTTTCAAATATATGTAAGGTAGTTTTCAAGATTTACTTTTGTAAGATAGTAATTTCCATTTTATTCTCCCTCCCTCCCACTCTCCCTTGACCCCTCCCCAAAATGACAAGCTATCTGATAGAGGTTATATGTATTGCTCTTCAGAGATAATAGGAGGCTTAATACTGAATTGTCTTTTTTCCCCCAATTTTATTTTGCCATTTTTCCCATCATAATAAATATTTAATTTCCCTTTATCCTTTTTCCCCTTTCATATAAGCAATAACAAAAAGCAAACCCTTGTCCAAATATGCCCAGTCAGATAAAAAAAAATCCACATTAAGTATGTCCTAACTCATATGTGCCATTGTGCATGGCAAATCTCTCACTGCTGTGGTAGAAGGTAGCTGATCTTCAACAATTTTGCTATGTCATTGCCTTGAACAGCATTCCAAAGTCTTCCCAATTTCCTCTGAAGCTGTCCATTTTATAATATGTTATGGTACGATATTCCCCTTTAATTAATATGCCTCAATAGGTGGAAATTCCTTTAAGTTGGGGCTTTTGACTACCTTGGAAAGAGCCACTAAAATATTTTTGTACAAATAGTTCCTTTTCTTTTTTTTTTTTTTCTTTTTTGGGGCATATAATGAGCAATGGTATCACTAGGTCAAAGGTCATATAGTTTAATAACTTTTTGGAAATAGTTCTTAGTTGTTTTCCAAGATAACTAGACCAATTTCTAGTTCCACTGTCAGTGTATTAGTATGACTAATTCTGAGTCAACTGGGGGCACAGTGAATAAAGCCGTAGTCCTAGAATCAGAAAAACCTGAGTTCTAATCCAGATTCAGAATTGAATTAAATCCACAATTCCCTGCTGTGTGATCCTGAGCAAGGAAGGTCTGTTATACTTGCTTTCCTCAACTGTAAAATGAGAGGAATAATAGCACCCGCCTCACAGAGTTGTTGTGAGGATCAAATGAGATAGTATTTGTTTAAAAAAAAAACACACATACTTTTCATAGTGCCTTACACATCGTAGGTGCTATATAAATGGTTATTCCCTTTCCTTTTCCTCTCCTTTTCCTGAAGCTCCTTCAACCTTCAATTTAATTCAATAAACATAGGGCTACAAATAAGAAAATGACAGCTCCTGACTAAAAGGAATTTGCCCTTTAACTGAGAAAGACTATACAAAAAAGGGAACTGATACTCAGTATGTGGATTGATGTTCCATGGAGTTGAAACCAAGCAGAACTGTTGTGGCAAAGTGGAAAATTACCATTTGTATATGAAACATTGTTAATAAGCATTAACTTTGCCCATCTGATAGGCATGGGGGGGGTGCACCCTTAGTCAATTGGGTCTCAATCTATGTCCTCTTCACATATTGGCTCATTTTTTGCAGTGTGTGGCAGGGAGATCATAGGCCTTCTGGGAAAGAAAATCTATAAGATGTCTATTATGTGGAAGTCACTGTGTGAGTTACTGGCGTTACTAGGATAAAAATAAGTCAGTTACCTTCAGAGTGTTATACAGGGAGGAGAGAGGGACAAGTACAGATCCATCTATCGACGGATATATATGTAGGAAGATAGAGATATATCTTGATACTTCAAAGGATCCAGGATCTTGTTATATTTATCCCTTCCTGAATGAATGTTTCCAGTTTTCTGCTAGCACAAAGATTTGCTATAACTATTTAGGTTATATAAGGTTATATATAAGGTTATAATATATATATATATATTATATATATATAAAGTTATATATATATATATTAGGTTATATATAAGGCTCTTCTTAGGGTATATGGCTATCAATGGGATCCTGGAATCACCTTATCTAAACAGGAGGGTACAGATATTTTTGTCACTTTCTTATTTAAATTCTAAATTGCTTTCTAAAATGGCTGAATCAATTCACAGCTCTGACAGCCTGACTGTAAGCCTGTCTTTCCACAATCCCTTTAAGGCTGACTATTCACATTGTTTGCCCCTAGATCTTTTTTTTTTCACACGAATTTGCCATCAGTGAAGATCCCTTCCATCCCCTTCTTATTGTCATCAATTGTTTCCACCTAAATGTAAAACTTTAATGCAATTTCTGTTAAAGAATTTTTTGTATGCAGTGGATAGAGCACCAGCCCTGAAGTCAGGAGGACCTGAGTTCAAATGTGGTCTCAGACACTTACACTTCCTAGCTGTGTGACCCTGGGCAAGTGCCTTAAACCCCAATCACCTCAGCAAAAAATAATAATAATTTTTATGATGATCTGGCATTCTATCCTATCATGATCATTTTGAATCCTGGTCATTTCATTGTAAGCACAGCCATAAAATCTAGCTTAGTTTTTACAAAGTAAAGACAAAACAAAGCTTTCTCTGATCTAGCTGTCCGGTTTCTAGCTTACACATACAAATTATGCTAAATTATTTCCAAGTGAGACAATGAACATTTCTTTTCTTTGGGGAAAAGGGTTATCTGAAACCCATAGGTACAATGAAAACACTGTTTGCTATGAAAGACAACCAGTACTACTGTTATTTCCACTACTAAGAAGAAGCAGCATTGTGAAGTGGAAAGAAGGCCAGCCTTAAAATCAGGAAGGCCTGAATGTAAGTCAGCCTCCTCTACGTACTGCCTAGTCCCTAAGACTATATATTGCATAAGCCTATCATTGAGCAATGTCAGATAGAGGAATTTTTCTCATCTGAACTTATTTACATTGAAGAAATCACAGGTTTGCTCAAAATGCTATGAAAAAGAGGACCTTTATCACTGAATGGATATATAGGTGGTCCTGAAAGAAAGCGGAATTACTTTTCAGCATTTATTGTATGATATTTAATTGCTCATCTCAAATCTTTCTCTCTTTTTTCCCATGATCTTCTGTTAAACTCAGTCCTATAGTTGTGTAGCTGATCTTTTCATCCTGAGTCTGGGACTTTACATTTATCTCGATTGGATTTTTTCTCATTAAGTTTGACCCTTTTTTCTAGCCTGAAGATATTTAAAAATTCAAATTCTGTCACCCAGTTGATTAATGACACTCACAGGCGCTGTGCCGTCATCAAATTTGATAAGCATGACATCTACAATTTCATCCATGTCATTGATTAAAAAATGTTGGCTTGGACAGGGCCAGTCATTCCAGTCCTGTGGCTTGCTTTTTCCGCAGTATGGCTCATATCAGTATAACAGCAGTAGACTTCTTTCCCTTTCTGTTTCAAAACTGGTGTACCTAGTTTGTATTTAAGTTCTTACTTTCTAGCTAAGAGACAGCTGCAACTCTTAGCTAGTTGTATGAGCTGCAAGAGGCCTTTGATAGCAGGTTGCCAGCATACCTCCTTGTTCAGGTACTCTTCCAAGACTCATGTCACTCTACATGAATGATCTCTCAGAACCCTCTCCTTACAATTTTACCTTGAAGAAAACACACTCAAAAAATTCTTACAGACTAAACTCACACTTTTTGTTCTAACGGTCATGATAGAGAGAGCTTGCATATACCTACTCCTTCAAAAGCACAGTGCTAAGCACCATGCATCTCATTTTATATTCATACCAACATTAGGATGTAGATGCTGTTATTGCCTCCATTTTACAGTTGAATAAACTGAGGCAGAGGAGCTTAAGTGACCCACTCAAAGTCATACAGCTAGTAAGTATCTGAAGCTGGATTTTAACTCAGGCCCTTCATACTCCAAGCTCAACAGTCTCTCCTCTGTGCCACCTGACTGACTGCTTCTGATAAGATTAAGAACACTGAAAAGATAATTCTCAGATGGCGGATGGTATTTTCCTAAGATACATTATTTTCTCAGTATTAGACCAGTCTTTTCTATTCCTCCTCATCTTTGAGTCTCTCTTCTTTTTTATCTGGGAGCTCATGAGAGAGTTCCCTGTGCAACCACATTATTTTCTTTAGATCTTTTGCTTCTTTATTAGGCTCATTTGCAATGCTATCCTGTTATCAGCATTTCATTATTTATGACTTCCTGTCTCTCTTCACTTGGAGACTCTTAGGCCTGAAGATCTTACTTAATTTCTCCCTGGTATATGAAGTCTCTCTTTGCAAAATCTAGGGTACTCATCTGACTGTGCTCTGTATTCTCTTCTTTAACCTTTTATAAATTTGAAGATGACGTGATCACTCTTTCCTGATGTTCCTATTATTTCCACCTCACTGACCACTTTTTCAACATTTGAATTAGGTCCATCTGAACATTGCTCCTCCTCGTTCTTCATCATTCTGAGAACTGGACTTGTCAGCAAGGTACAAGTACAGACTATTAGTTGTCCTGCTTTTAGTGGAGGAAGGCTCCCAGCATGTGGCCAGGTAGCTGAAGTCCGTCTGTCCCCCCCCCCTTTGTTCTAAGGATACCTCACCATTTTCATGATTTGCACTTTGAAAGTATTAGGCAAGTGGAACTGTTATCAGTATCACTGATAAAGTGTTCTGTGATAAAGAGAGGCTGTCATCTCTCCTTTGGTTTCATTAAAATTTTATCAAATTCACTGTTGCATGATACTTCTAATAATGACTTAGGGATGGCAAATGTCCCTTTTTTTCTGATTTGGGGGATTGTTAGACTAGTTCCTCCAGCTGGTGGTACACACGGTGGGATAAAAGCTCTCTGGTTAACCCCTTCACAGTGGGAATGGGTTATGGATCAAGGGTCATTTCCAAATCCAACTCCCCAGATCATCCAGCCTCAGCTTTCAAGGAAAAGTAATTTGGAAAGCAAACAGAGAGAGGTATTTGTTTCTGTAAATGTTGCTGTAAAGATGCGTAAATGACAAAACATTACTAATGACATTTAAAGGAAATTGTTTTCAAATTACTTCATTAACTACCTTTTATCTTTCTGGTTTTCTCCCTTTCTCAAATTACACCACAGCCTTTTTTCTCTTCAGGGATATCAGAAATGTTATTTGTAACGAGATCAGAATCTAAGAATTTCTAATGGAGGACATAATGATCTCAGAGGAACCCATTTGCAGATAAAAAGGATTTTTTAAAAAATACAGTGTGAAGTTACATTGTATGCCATCTGAAAAGCTCTATGTGGGAGCTCAGTACAAACTCAAGTCTGACCATAGGTGTAGGTTATTGTACTGCCTTCTCAGAAGACCTATAAATCAATTTGGAACCCCAGAATGTTTTCTCCATTTTGAACATCGCCGTTAAGTGTGACCTTTTTTTGTATTCATGTAAAGCATGAAATATGCAAGAAAGTGTAAGAATAAAGACTTGGGCAGAAATGAGAAGACCTGAGAAAAAAAGGAGATGAAGCCTATGAAACCGCATTCTTTAACGTTGCCTAGGATCTCCTAAGAGAACCTTAATTCAAATCTTGTCTCTGATTTCTATTATCTTTATGTCCTTAGAGAAATTACATAAACTTCCTGGATGTTTTTTCCCCATCTGTAAAATGAGAAAATTGAAATAGATTATCTCTGAGGTCTCTTCCAGCTGTAAATCTTATAATTGTATAAACTCTTAAATATTACTGGCTTTTTCTCAGTTCTCGTCCCCCTTGAATTCGGTATGGCATTAAGCACTGGTAACCACTATTACCTCTTGATACTCTTTCTCTCCTTGGCCTCTCTGTTCTCCTAGTTCTTTGTTATTTAATCATTTATTTTCCTCCAATTAGAGGTAAGAAAAAAATGTTAACATTCATTTTCAAAAGGTTTGGCGTTCCCAGTTTCTTCCTTCCCTCCTTCTCCTGCCCAACCCCCACCAACAGGGCAAGCAGTATGACCCATGCAGTTATACAAATCTTATTTCTAAATAGGTTGTGCTGGGAAAGGAAACACAGACAGAAAAGTAAAGAGAAAGAAAGCAAACACAAAGTGTGCTGCAGTCTGCATTCGTGCTCCATCAGTTCTTTGTCTTCTCCCAGTTCTTAGTCAGTCTGGGTGACCTCTCAACCAATGTCTTTCACCGGTTCATCTTCCACATCCCGTCCCTTAAGTGTTTTCTTTAGAGACTCCTTTGCCCACTTTCTCTTTTATTGCTCTCAGAGACTCACAGTTCGGGGGGGGGCAGAGAATGGTAGCTAGTCCACCACAGAATTTTAGAACTGGAAGAAATTGCCAAGATTGCCTAGTTCATCCCGTGCCTGAGCAAGCATCTCTGGAGATGGTGGCTGTCTAAGCTCCACTGGAACACCTCCAGTGGAAGGGCAAGAATCTGCTTTCTCCTGAGGCAGTCCATTCCCCTTTTGGATGGCAGCCATTGAGATGTCTTTCCTTGAATAAAGGACATAGCCGTTTTGCTGGAACATCTGATCATCACTTGTAGATCTTCCCTTAGGCCAAAAAAGAAATCTAATTGCATTTTCACTAGTTAACTAATTTGAACATAGCTATCATGTCCCTCATAAGTATGCTCTTCTCTGGGATAGCTAATCTTAGTTTCTTGACTTCCTCAGCCAATCTTTTTTGCGGCAACTTTACCTTCCCTTCAAAAGCTTATATTACGTTATAGACTCTCCCTTCTTTGAAATTGGGACAGAGCCATCTCCAGTCCCATAGTGTGGAAGCAGCAGGTGCAAGTGGCCTTGTATTGATCCAGATGGATGTTGCTCCTTTGGGGGACACCCCATGGCAAAAGAAAGAAGGGACCTCTTGCTGTTCTTCTTCTTACCTCAGAATGGAGAGAAGATGGGGTCGCAGAAGGTAGAAGTCTCAAAGTGTGACATGTAAATATGAGCAGGGGGAGGTTGTGTTGGCCATGTGGAAATCACCTAAGCCCCTTCCCACCTTCCCTCTGACGACTTACTCAACAGATGTTGGCAGGTCCTGGGCTTTTCTCCTGTATGTATGTGCCTTCCTCTCTCTCTCTCTCTCCCCCCCCCTCTCTCTCTCTTTCCACACACACACACATGTATTTCTATATACACTAACCTGTATGTCCATACACACATGTTCATGTGAATATTTGAATATTATATTAGTGTGATACCTGTATGAATACATACATATATATGTGCAAAGAATATAGTGACCGCTATTGCTATAAGAAATTTCCTCATCTGGTAGTTAACTCACAGGTTCCATCCCTGGGCATCTATGTATACATGTATCTCTTCTTACTTCCCTTGTTCTCAACTCTCCCTAACCCTTTGCTCTATCCCTCCTGATCCATCGATAGGTGAGATAGGCTGGTGAGAAAACAGAAGCCATGCGGCTGTCTTTGAACACTGTCCCCAGTAACATTGCCCTCTGTTTTTTTCTTCTCTCTTGTTCCCCAGCATACACACAAACCTATATACCTGCATGCCTGCACATATATATGTGCTTATACATATATACACGAAGACATATCCAATATACACACACATATACACAGACACACATTTACAAGCATACATACACACTTCTTATTGTTTTTAAGATTCTTTAGTTTATCTGATGGACGTGACTCCTTCCAACAGTGAGATGATTCAGGGCAGTTCCAATGGTCTTGTGATGGAGAGAGCCATCTGCACCCAGAGAGAGGACTGGGGAAACTGAGGGCAGATCACAACATAGCATTCTTACTCTTTGTGGTGTTGTTTGCTTGCATTTTGTTTTCTTACTCATTTTTTCCATTTTTGATCTGATTTTTCTTGTGCAAGATAATTGTATAAATATGTTTCCATATATTGGATTTAACATATATTTTAACATGTATAACACATATTGGATTACTTGCCATCAAGGATAGAGGGTGGAGGAAGGGAGGGAAAATTGGAAGACAACATTTTGCAAGGGCTAATGTTGAAGAATTGTCCACACATATGTTTTGAAAAATAAAAAAAGCTTTATGAAAAAAAATTATAAAAGATTCCTTAGTGTAGTGCTCTAGACAGGTTTCTTCTAGGAAGATGAATTCTTTTGTAGTCCCTTGATCTTATTTCCCCTTGCTCTGATCTCCCCTTGCTTTTACAAAATCTCAGTTGGCTGATGTATTTGCCATGTGGCCAGTTGGCCATTAGCATCATTTTCTTTTGGGTCTTTAGCACTGCATCTTGAGAGCCTCTCAGCCCTTTTGGGCAGAGTTGTACAACTCTGGGCCTTGAACATCATGTCCTCTTCCTCCGTGCATGTTATGTTCACTTCTCATCAGGTTGTTTTAAGTGTTACACATTTCAGAAATCTAAGGGTTTCTCAGGCTGGACTTAGGCCAAAGAAGCTTCTTAGAAGTTTGACTTTGAGCTGCTTCTTATGAGTTGAACTCAACTAGAAACAAAAAGGGAGAGACTGAATTATTTTCAGAGAAGGCCCATTTTGTACCACAACCCACTGGTTCTCCTTTCTTGATTCTAATTAGCCAACTGAATCCTGTGGCAATATATTTTTGCCTAGGCTATCTATATGCTTAGAACTAATTTTTTTTAACAGCAGCTCGATGATTTGAATTTCATAGGTTTCATTACTTAAATACCAAAATGTTTCATTGATGGCTGTGTGATCCAATAATTAAATAAACACAAAGCATGCCTGAGAGGAATTATAATTGTGTAAAAAGCACAGGAAAAAATTAAAATGCAGCAATCTGTAAAGATCTACCATCTCTGGGTGAAATCAAAAAATCTAATGGAAGCAGAATGAGCTGAAGGTATCTGCCAAAGGCAGATAGATGATCAGTCTTAACTTGAAATTTTTAAAAAGTGAAATAACAATGGACCTGTAGGTCCAGAAACCGTAGACACCCTCTGAGCAGCTTTTATTGACCTTTGTTTTTGTTACATCTCCATGGTGTTCGTGGATTCATTGTCTACTGAGCAGGTTTCCAATGAGCATCCTTTGGTACTTAGACCTCCTGATGCTGATTTTAAAAAATTATACCCAGCTAGAACCATAATTAGAAGTCAGCATAGATAGAGAGATGACCTTAAATGCTGAGAACATCTGAGTTGCACATACATACATGCACATGCAAAGCATTTTGCCTCTTACTTGCCCAGAAGGGCAACTCTGAGTAGCAGTTGCAGAGAGAGTGCTCAGCTGCATTATTGGTTTGCTTACCCAGGAAGTTTCTTAGATCAGTGACATCATTGAACCAATCCCTATCCCTACCTGTGCAATCATTAGTTGAAAACAATGTAAACTAAGACTTCTACACTGTTCCGAAGTTGATGAAATGCTTTCCGTATATTCTGTTGTTTAAACCTTTTAGCATCACTGAGAAATGGCTATTATCATCCCCATTCAACAGCAGAAAAAACTGTGGACCACTGTGGAATTAAGTCCCAAGAACAGGGTGACCCAGCTAGGAAGGAACAGCCGTGGGATTTGAATCTAAGACTTCCTGACTCCAGCTCTCTCCACCTGCCTGCTGTGACACAATGACCCCACTGGGTAGGACTTTGGCAAAGAGCATTTTAAGTCTTTCTTCTCCAGTGTAGGCTCCCAAACTAGGAAACTTGGAGGAACTGGGAGGAACCAAGGATATCTTCAGGGCAAGTTGTTTCAGTCCTTCATCATGTATGAAATACTACTTAGTGTGGGAATTATAGAAATAATTACAAAACAAACCCTGCTCCCAAGAAATTTACCATGTAAATGTGCAGAGAAGTTTCACTGTCTGACCTTTGAGCCGTTCTGTGATTGTAGGAAAGCAGCCAGTAAGTAGGCAGAATACCTAGATGTGGATTTGCGGGAATATTTCCTTTAAAGATGGGACCCTGGGTCACAGCACGACTCTAGCATGGAACAAGCATGCATGCACCACCTTCCACTGTCTCTAAGTGGGCTGACATACACACTGAACAGGTTTAATTATGTGCTTAGTAATCTGCCTTTAAATAGACCAGGGAGATTTCTAAACCAAATTCCAAATATAATTAAATTGTTTCTGAGGGATGGTAAATGCCCCAGGGGTACAATTCAGCACCTTAAGTGCATGCAAATTAAAAATGAGATTCAGACCACCCAATTTCAACACATATCCTCTGTGGATGATATGTTTGCGCATCTGATTAACCTTTGGGGACACCTGAGCTAGCTACCTGTTCAGCTAACACTGGTTACATCAAAGATTGTGAGAAGACTCTAGCCTAGGAGCAAGCTTTTGAGGTCATTAAATTCATCCTTCTGCTTTCAGGAGGGTGTGCATGTATATCTATATGTGTGAATATATATATATATATATATATATATATATATATATATATATATATACACACACACACATACACACTCACATATGTGTGTATTCATAGTAACTTTTCCATAGTTCCTTCTATTTCAAAAGATTTTTGCCTCAGGGAAGATATCACACAGACTTTTAACAACAATCGAGTTCTATCTTTTCACCGAAGATTCCTCCTTCATTTTGTTTCCTGAGCTCCACGTCTTAGCCTGAACAGCCATTTGAGTCGCATGAGTTTGTGTGGTCAGAAAGATTCACGACCTGATGGCAGACTTTTCAAAATTAGCTAGGCTGGTACTAGGGCATCGGGCACTGAGATGCCCAGCTTAGATTCACTTCTTTGCCAGCTCTTTGTGACATGGTCTATAGCCATGTTGACTCTTGAGCCCCCTAAGTATGACAAAGGGCTGGTGCCACAAGTGGGGGATATTCAAAGGACCCTTGTTTCTTCCTGGAGGATAGATTCAGGAATGGTGACCACCTCTTCAATTGAAGTTAAATAGGAGGCCAGGTGACCGACCGGTAGCTGGGGATGTTTAGTCACCCTCAGGTCCTGGGTAGACCCGATGATCTCCGAGGTCCTTTCTAACCCTGACATTTTGTCAACATCAGCAGCAGGCACAAATAGTAGCCAAACTGTTATTGATTAGGGTTATATTTTCATTTCAATTCATAACATTATTTGTTCTCAAAATAGCTGTTCTGCTTTAATTATTTAATTATGAATGCTTAAGAGTAAATGAAAATATGTTGGAGTATCTGAACATATGTAATTTCCCAACAGGGATACATACTAAATGTGCAATTTCCAAGAATGAAACAATTCTTTAAGTTGAAAGCTTCATAACCAAAATACTATACATAGATCCTGATTTGTGAACTTTCTATTATTCTGTGAACTTTTATTTTCTATTATTCTGTGAACTTTCTATTATTCTGTCCTGCTTGTGACATTTTAGAATATTTTGTTGTTAGTTATAGCATATGTATTTCTTTGTCAGTGATTGCCTCCATTTTGCTTTTCCTGCTGTTGCTTCTGTTGCCTCAAAAAAGCCATTAAATCCTCAGCCATGTGTTTATACTTCTGCCTTTTATATTTTGGAAAGCTGAGTACATCCTTACCTGCAAATACAAAAAAAAAAGTGTGTTTTTTTCAAATTCCTTTTTGCTTTACCTATGTTTCCAAAATATTTTAGTGATGTTGTTTTTAGCAAGTAATGTCCCTTATTAAAATGTCATTTCCTTGGAGCCAAGAACTTTCTCACTTTTCGATTTACATCTATATCCCTAGAAGTTAACACAGTGCTTGGCACATAGAAATGATTTAAAGTCATTTTTCATTAATATCATTCATTCGTTTAATCATTCAAGTAGCTTAATATCTGAAGGTTATTCCTTGGTTTGGGGGTGGCAAAATATATTTACATTTTTAATGAAAAACATCTAAAACAATAATTTTATACTCAGAATTTAACTGCTTTCCTTTTTAATCATAGATTTTTGGCCTAGAATTTTTTTTCTCACATATACCAAAGTTCTTTTTTGGGGGGGTGAAGTGTTTTAACATTTTTCTTTGTAAAAGGAAATTGTCATTCTTTTTCTCCTACTCTTTGCATTACTCTCAGAACTAATTTGCTGATTTTTTTTCATTTTCCTAAGCACTAAATAATTTGCTGATTTGCTTAGTTTGGGGGGTGGTAATGAGGGGAGGGATGAGGAATTGTGGGAGGGCACTCCCATATGCCCCTTCCTTAGATACATGGTTTCCTAATCTTTTTCTCCAGCGGCCGGTCCTTTCGTGGCCAACATTCTTTTATAGTTGCACAGTGTCAGAGCAGATGTTTTTGCATTTCTGGAGCTTCCCACCCTCCTCTCAAGCACATTCATTCCCTTGACCTTTCTTTGCTTTCTATGTGAATCATAGGCTCGTTGCAAAATGCAGGTCCCGATGCTTTCTTTTGCTCTAATTTTTCTCTTTCTATATCGCCTTCATTATTTATTCCATATGTGGACCACAACATAGCATTACCAGTCTTTCTGTTATTGTTTTCTTGCTTTTTGGTTTTCTTCCCGGCTTATTTTTGCCTTCTTTCTAAATCTGATGTTCCTTCTGCAACAAGATAACTGTAGAAATCTGTATACATATATAGGATTTAACATATACTATAACATATTTAACATGTATGGGACTGCCTGCCAAGTAGGGGAAGGGGTGGGGGGAAGGAGGGGAAAAGCTGAAACAAAAGGTTTTACAAGGGTCAGTGTTGAAAAATTCCCCATGCATATGTTTTGTCAATAAAAAGCTATAATAAAATTATTTACTCCATTAGACTTTATGCTGGCCCTTCCCCCCCCCCCTTTTTTTTGAATCCTCCAATCTCGGCTGCTATAGAATCATCTTTCAGGGTACGTCTTTTGATCCATTCTTGAGCTCTTGCTCCCTCCTTGCCCTCTTTCAAGAACTTCAAAGTAATTTTTCCTTTGCACTCTATCCCCCACCCAGCTATCACATCCCCCCCCGAGCTGTCTTCCCTATTCAGTCTGTACCTCCCGATGACAGAAAAGAGATATAAGTAGTGGGGCTCTTTGCCAGCGATCCTTGACAAATTCTCCCACATTGTAGAATTTCCTCCCTTTCCTCTTTCACATTCCTTTGCCTGTTATTATCATCTTCCCCCATATACACATTTTGTGGCAAAGCCGTGAGTTTTGTCTACATTGTAATTTGTGTCATTTTTTGTACATCTTTTCAACATTATCAGAGACAAAATACAAAAGGCTGACGCAGGATAAAGTCAGAACGTACTGGGTTTGGAGTCGGATTTCCAGTGTCACCTCTGACACTGACTAGCTGTGGGGCTAGCAATGGTTCATTGAATGTGAGTTTCACTTCCCTCATCTATCTCTAGGCATGGTAGTCCACACTCTTTATACCTGCCTCTCTGGGTCCTCATGAGGACCAAATGAGGATGATCTCTGGAAAACTCTGTATGAGTACAGTGATTGTTATTATCAAGTAAATCTCTCTGGGGACCAGACCTCACCAAACATCGAAGCTTCTTAAGTCTGCCCGGGCAGCCCACATTTGAGTGATTTTGTGTCCTCTCGGTTTTTGAAAAATCCCTGTAGCTGATTCAGTAGGAGTTTATTTCCAAGTTGAGACTTAAGCAAAATGAGTTTTCCATCTTTTCCCTTTGACATGCAGGAGGAGTTCTGTTAACATCGCCAGACAGTCTGCTCTTTGCCTCCTGTTATGGCTAGCCTGCATGCCTCCTGTCTCCTTCTACATACCTTCTGCTAACCCCTGTACCAGAACTCTCCCTGAAGCCCCAGCTGGCTCCAGTTCCTTATATCTTTTGTCTACTTGGTGGTCTCTCTATAGTGATTACAGCTTTCCCTTTCCATCCCCATATTTTATGAAAGCCCTTTGCCAGAGTTTCAGGGTGGCAGTCTTCGGGTTCTCTCGGGGTTTGGGTTGGAAGGCCATCAGCCATCTCAGCAGCAGCCCTTTCTAGAAGCTTGGTCAGGTTTCCCACCAGGTTCCGGTGTTCAGATCATTAATTTCCTACTTTTTCCAAAAACTTGTCATGAACTCACTGCTCTCCTAATCCCTTTGCTGCTTGCTTGGCTTTTGCAACAATCCTGAGCAGAAACTTCCATAATTTTTTCATTTCCACATCGACTTCCAATCCCACATTGACTCTTTAAAGAAATAGCCTACTAGTAGTAGAAGAGGAATATTTTTCAAAGTCTCCCTGAAAATCCCAGCAAATGTCACTCGCTGGTCCCCTTCACCTCCACACGACCATTTGTTGCCCCCAAAGGACTCCGTTTCATTCATTTTCCCAAGCATTTATTAAGTCCCTTCTCTGTGCCAGGCCCTGTGTCAGCCTCTGGCAAATAGCTAGAAGTCAAATTGTTTCCCAACAGAAAGTAAGCTAAGTTGAAATCATCCCCCTCCATGGTCTATTTTCTTGCTTTGCCCAGTCTGGAAGGTGATATCCCCTGATTACAGGGCTTAGAATTCCCTCAAGAATTAGTGGGAGTCACACTCGGCACTGTGTTTGAACATATGTTTGAGGGGTGCTGTCAAGGAGGCTGGCTCTGGGGGGAATGGCAGACGTTTCAGCTACCTTACTCACTTTGATCTTGGACTCCTTCAAAGTCATCACTGTGTCCTTGTGCTTATGGTTCTATGTCTAGGTTTAGTAGCAGTTACACCTCTTAGCGCCCCATGGTAAGTGAACGCTGCTCTTGACCCAAAGGAACACCTGGTGGATCCCCTGGCATATTTTCCATGCATTGCCTTGCACAGAATAGAGAGGGAAATGGAAAGGGAAAGTATTTTATCTTGTACTTATTACATGCCAGACTCTGTGCACATGCACACACACATATGCATATACACACTTTCTAAATATTAATTTGCTCTTCACAACTACCCTGGGAAAGAAGATGCTGCTATTTTATTCTTGAAGAAACTGAGGCAGAGGCCGTGTGAGTTGCCCAAAGTCACACTGCTAATTAATAAATAAACAAACAAACAAACAAACAAACAAATAAGTAGATAGATAGATAGATAGATAGATAGATAGATAGATAGATAAATGATTATTCAAATAATCATTTGAACTCAGGTCTTCTCCATTTCAGGCCCAGTGTGCTAGCCTTTGCACTGCTTCATCCCAGCTCCTATCCATAAGTAGGCACTTAATAAATGTTCATTGACTCTTATAGAATTGCCCATGTTAGTATAAGTAATACCTGTGAGTCTTCCACCCCGCTTTGATGTAATTGCTGGCTGTCTTCCCCCACCTCTTCCCTTCTTCCAATCTCAGTGAAGTTTCCTTAGTCCTAGCCTGAAAACCTCAGTAGGCCTGGTGGTACTTTTCCCTACCTTCTCTCCTACTACTTCCCCAGCTCAAAAGTTGCTGTCATTTCCTACCTGATTCTCAGCAGATTGAATGTACGGTGGGCTCGATATTCTCTCAGTTACAGACCTGGCCTTCCACACAAACTGGGCCTCCTCTGACCACTCTCCCTATTCTCAGCCTCTCTTTCTATTGTTTCCTTGCCCTTGTTGTTTGGATGTCCCTTCCTATGGATTCCCACAATCTCTCAAGCTGCTGTACAAAGTTCATTTCTTTTCATTGTATTTTGGTCCATATGGATCTCAGCTATTCATCCTTTTCTATATAATAAGGGACTCTTCACAAAATCAGTGCTATTGTTACATATTTGTTTTTGTTCTGATCTTTTGAAATAAATTATAAAATGAAAGTCTTTAAAAAGGCTAAAATAAAAAGTAAAGAGCTTAAGTTAAAAACAGCAGAAAGTTTGGAAAATAAGCACTCCAAGAGTTTTAATCTCACATGTAAGAAGTATTAGACTGTGACCTTGTAGCAGAAGGTGAAGGTGCATGAGGGAATGGAAAAACTTTCTTTCTCTGCCTAGAATGCAGCTTCAAGTTGGAGGTGACTACTGATTTTCCTTTGCCATGATATGGAAAAAAAATATATTTCTAAGGGGGGAAATACCAGAGTAATCAGACCAAGGAGGAGCAGTCTTTTAGACTCAGTTCCTAAAATTCTGACATGTTCCTTTTTGGCCCGATGTAACATTTTTCTTCTCCAAAGTCTTTTGGTTATCATGGGAGCCCTGAGATGGATGCCTGCTGGGATCAACTTTATTCTAGTTTAAGGAAAATAAATTACTCATAAGAGAAATGAGGAGAATAGAGATTATGCATTGGACTTGTTATATCAGACAGAACACTGCAAGTAGCTAGGTTTAGAGTAACTCTCGAAATAATAGCACAGAATGGGGGTGGGGGCTTCAGAAATTGTCCACTGTCCCCCATCTCTTTCTTTGGATCATAGTCTAGGAATCCAAACACCTGGACAGACGGCTCATTTCTACAGCCAGGGAAACCTGAACCTTTGTTTCTTCACAAGCAAAACGGGGGAAATCACCTGTGGCTTACCTACCTCAGAGTCCCTTGGAGGAAAGTAACATTGGGAACGTTTAAGACTTTGAGAAATATGACGTTGTTATTATTCCTTCATAAAAGCCTCACAAAGCAACTTCAGGGATGTTTCAGGGATTGATGACATGGTGATGAATTTTCCTCTCTCAGCAAGCCTTAAAGCTCACCTCTCAAGTCAGAAGGGTTTGGTGGAGAGGAGTACTGAAACAAGTGAACTCACAGCCCCAGTGAAGTAGCAAAGGATTACCGTTATTTCCAATCTGGATTCTTATAAAGGCCACCATGATTTGGAAAGCTGTTTCTCCATTGAATCAAAGTCAGGGGAAGTTCTGGTCTAACCATTTCAGATATTGGTAACTCATCAAATTTCATATTTAGAGCTGGAAGCAACTTTGGGGACCTATATCTATTCTTGCCCCTTTGTTATCTTGAGCAGCATGTAAAGAAATTAACAAAAACTTTTGAGATGACTCCAGGTATATAGGAATATCAAATCTATATACAAATCAAACATTTATTGACAATAAGAATTCTCCAACCTCACGTGGCGTTGTAAAGCACAGTTTAAGAAGGTAGGACCTAGAAAAAGAACAGTCCCAGAGAAATGAAGTTACTTGCCTCAGGTCTTTCAAGAATTAAGTGGCAGAACAAGATTTGAACTCAGATCCCCTGATTCCAAAGCTAATTTACTTCCATTGTATCACATTGCCTACCCATCCCTGCTTTGCTTTTATTCTTTCCAATGACTGAATCACAGAACCTTTAAATTGGCCTTCTAGTCCTACTGGGACTGGAAGAGAACAGCCATCTGCCACAACCAGTGCGTGCTGGCAGACCTCTTGAGGCAGCCAAGGTTGCTGATCAGCTACTTCTTCCCTAGGTAGACAGACCTCTTTGGATCAGCCATCATGTTTGGGAAGCTAAAACTCTCACTCTCTGACGTAGCCTCATCCTTCTGATTGTTGTTGATTTCTCTTAGCAAATTATCTTCTAGTTACTTATACGTGAACATGTTGTATCCCTAACTAGAATATGAGTCTCCTGAGGGGCCACACCTTTGGAACCTATGCTTTTGGATCCCCGGGATCTAACAATGCGCCCTTGAACATTTTTTCCCTTAAGGATCTGTGATTTCTTTAATTTGGGAAACTCTTAGTGTGGGATCACCCTCCCTACAGCACAAACCATATCTGTCTCTGACTTAAAGATGTCATATTGAGTTGCTTGGGGCACATAGATATTAAATGTCTCACCCAGGGTGACATAGCTGTTAAATGTCAAAAGTGGGGTTTGAACCAGGTCTTCCTGACTCAGGCCAGCACTATATTCTATCTATCCTGCTACCTTTATGTTTAACATTTATAAAGTGCTTAAATATCCTTTGTGGCTTAGATTGAATTGTCTACCTACTAGTAAATCTAGAAAAGGCAATTTTCATCTGTACACTCATGGAATCATAGGTTTTCAGGCCTCCAAGATCATTACATTTAGGCTCAATTGGTAGAGGAGAAAATGGAAAGCTACAGCTCATCCACAGTGACTCATGCGTGGTTGCTAAATGGGGTCTAGAAGGCAAACTTCATTCTCTCTAGTTAATTTTAGTCCCCAGATCCAGGATGTCATCAGACCATTAAATAATAGTAAGAAGAATAACTGTACTAATAGCCAGATCCCGCTGGAACACTACTGAGTACAGCTTTCTTGGTCCACAGTGAATCAGTGACGTCTTTTAGCCATTTCCTTGTTCTCTTGTTCTTCTCCACTTAGACTCGAATCTAAGGACAGAGCTTCGGTTGACCTGGAGACATTTGCCTTGTTCCATCAAACATGTGACTGGAGTATAAATATAAATATCCATGAATATTAGGTTATTCCCAATGTGAGCTGGAAGAATAACTGAGAAAACACGTTGTCCTCATTCTATGTCAACCTAATTTTAATCCACATTGAATAAAAATATAGTTTATATTTAATTGAGGGACATTTTCAAGGTAACTTTATTACCTAAAGCATGTAAATATTGCAAATGTTCTCTTAATACATATTTGGTGACTTTATGAAATGTCTTTTTGAGCCGATATACTTTTTTTGTAGTCATTATAGTTTACTGTGAAATGCATTGGGTTTTTAAATACCCATTGCAAAGCTCTGAGGAGCTATACCCTCAGACCAAGGATCATTAGATATGCCATAATACATTGTTCTTATTTCTGTGGAGCTCAACATTTCCACTCAAGGTGATCTGGGCCTACTTCCTCATCATCTATCAGCGGGCTAGTACTTATGGGGGCAATGACTTCATTATTCATTGTGTGCTCTAGGAGGTAGAAATAAATTCCCAGTTTTTCTAAAGTTAATAGCAAAAATACAAAGCCCTAGTATATAAAAACATTGAAATGCATTTGGGGATTAATAAATTGTGTGCAAGAATAATAGAAGAAATGTGTGTGTGAGTGATTAAAAAATTATAGACCTAGGTCTTGAAGGGACTCTAATCTGTGTTCTTCAGCTAACACATCATTTCTTTATTTCCTGCTGACACCCCTGATAACTCTTTTGCTGATAATTAACTTGGATGTTGAATATCCAGCCTAAATTTTGATGTATAATTGGCTAATTGGGTTACCCCTTGGAAGTAGGTTTTTTTTTTAAAAATATATATCATTAGCATAATAGCAACTATAAATCGACTCTTATACAAGTCTAATAAATGTCATATTAGAGTTAGGTTTATTGTTTTCAAAGAGATATTTGCATTTTTTCTTTTGGTATAGAGATACTGATAAATGATAATACAGAAATAAACTCACATCAACTATCTTTCAGGCAGATATGCGCATAAAAATGGACACATATTTGATTATAAATTTTCCTATTAGGTTTAGACATCCTAGTTCACCCAATCTTGAAGCAAATGAATTCCTATGACTGCCTTTCAACCACTTCAGAGCCAGCATCATGGGTGATGGCTTGAAGGACAGAATGGAAAATTCCCTTGACCAGATTCTTATGGGGACAAGAGACTATCCGTTGATACATTTCCATAGACCGAATGAGATATATTTTGCAAAAGCATAAAATTTAAGAATGAAAAGTACTACAACTAATTAGTATTTTTACTAAATATGTTAGAGTAGGAGTGGTATTATGTTTAACACCTCGCCTCCAAAGATTGAAAGTTTGAAATTTGGGACATAAGAGGAACATTCAATATGTTTTCCAAAATAATGTTACTCATCTGTTGAGCACTTTTTCTAGAAATAAAAAGGCAGGTGGCAACTTTAGAAATTTACAGTGTTATCCTCCAACTAAAGATGAGGTTTCTGCTAAGTATTTCCCCAGTAATATATGTGAAAATGTTCTGGACTTCAAAAAATGACAGTTAGCTTAGAGAAAAGTTTTTTCATCTCAGATTTTACTCTCATTGGTCAGTACTTTAAGATGATGGCCACAGATGTTCAAATTTACCTTCTCAAAGTGGAATGAAAGTGGGTTTCCACTTGGAGGTTTTTGCCCCCATCACTTTGGATACTTAGATGGATCTTTATTATTGATGTCACTATTCCCTTCACTGATACAGATCCCACCCATAGTTAGCATCCTGTGTGATTTTTGTTTATGTCACTCTGTGAATATCACACAGTGTCTTCCAAATGGGAGGGAAGATTTATTTTTTTCCTCAAATGTTATCTGCTGAGACTACAGCACTTAGTCTTCTCACATGATACACATTATTTCTGTTACATGATGATACCACATTCTATGCCCATCCAAAGTATACAGTATGGCCCTCCTTCTATGGTTGTCATCATCATTGTTTAAATGTTGTGTCCTATTTCTATTAGGTATCTTTCTGTTGTCCATTGGATCACCTGGCTTCTGTGATTTTGCTTCTTTATACATAAATGTAATTTGTACATTATGGTGTTCCATGCTTTACAGCCATAAATAATGAATTAGGAGAATATCAGAGCTCAAAAAAATGAGATTTTGGATACTATAAGTATCATCTGATCCTTTGAGTATTTTTGTTTTCATTTTTGTTTTTCTGCTGAGGCAACTGGAGTTAAGTGACTTGCCCAGAGTCACACAGCCAGGAAATGTTAAGTGTTGGAGACCAGATTTGAACTCGGGTCCTCCTGACTTCAGGGCTGGTGTTCTATCCATTGCACCACCTAGCTGCCCCTCATTTAATTCTTTGTAACCCCTTTTTACCCATTTTACCCCTGGGGAAGTGGAAGAGAAGCAATCATATGACAAAGACCAAAACCCATTTTGGTGTTGGGATTCATTTCATGTGTTTTCATGTCCAAACCGGTAATTAGGAAGTAGCCAGCCCTCTGATGATTGTGCTTCTCTTTCTCTAGAGTAGCAGCCTATAGTTAACCAGGTGGCTTCATGGTTCACAAGAGCCTTTTTTGCTGAACCTCTCCTCAGAATCTTTCCCTCCTGATGAAGCATTCTGGCCTTGGGCTGAACTGGCTTCGCCTTTATGGTCCCCTGGAGGTAGAGCATTGGAACCATACTTTGAAATACACTTTTAATTCCAAAGGGATTTTAAGAGATTGATTGCAAGCCTGAAAATTTGGAAGGAAACTATTTGGTTTTCATATACTGAATAGTTCAAATAGAGGATACAAACCAAATTGCGGCTCTCAGCAGAGTTCTGCAGTCATTGTGGATGCCAAAAGAATGCAGAATCCTTGGGGGTTCCACGTTAACGGATCCTAGAAAAATGTGAGGAATAAATACGTGCCATTCCCTAGAATAGGGACAGTAAACCAGGAAAAAAACATATTCATTTTCATAGGCTCCTATAGGATATTCCTAGGCAAGATTTTGTATAATCACAGCTATTGAAATAATTTGTTCTTCCCTCACCCTATCCAAATCCTACCAGCCCCCCTTCTATAAAGCTTTCCTTACTACTCTCACTTCCCACTGAAATCTCTCATCCAAAATTATGAGTGCACACTGCTCTATTTGGTATTGGATTTGGTATTGATTTCATTTCAACAAACATTTGCCTCATCCTCCAAATCCTTATCTCCATTCATGTACCATCTTCAAGAAGTTTCCCCTACTTCCCACAGTGGTTGGTGCTTTCTTGCCTCAGTTTCTCTTGTACTATTCTTATTTGTCTCCATATTGTTTCTTTCCAGTGAACGTCAGCTCATCTAAGACAGTAACTGTATTTGTTTGCTCCCTCAGTCCCAAGGATGCAGCACAACCCCTTGTACATAGTAGGCAATTAATAAAGGTTGAATTTCAGTGAAATGAACTAAAAGAGGCTGGCGATGTGAAGACAAATCAATAAAGTCCCTTACTTCAAGCCCTTCTGTTCCACTTGAGAGATACAATATTTCTGAGATATACAATAGCTCCAACCAGTGAGAACATCAGGGAAGGCTTCTCTGAAGAACCATAAAAGAAGCGTAGGATTTGGAGATGGTGAATTAAATGTTAGTTCATTACAGGCCTGAGAGGAACCTGAATGCACAACTTCTCTTCCTTAATGGGAGGAACCAAGTTTCAGGCTCCTTTCCTTTTTTTAAAGTATTTTCTTTTTTTCCCAAGTACACTCAGATACTTCTCAACATTTACCTTTGCCAAATCTTGTGTTCCACATTTTTCTTCCTCTCTCTCCCCTGTCCTCCTTCCCTAAGACAGAAATCAATCAATCTGCTATAGGTTAAATATGGGCAGTTTTTCTAAACGTATCTCCATATTCGTGTGTCATGCTGCACGAGAAAAATCAGATCAAAAGGGGAAAAAAACCAAGCAGACAAACAAATAAGAAGAAAATGAAAACACTGCCTTGATCCACATTCAGACTCCATGATCTCTCTGGATGTGAATGGCACTTCCCATCACACATCATTTGGCATTTCTTTGAATCACTGTGTTGTTGACAGAAGGCCAAGTACAGGCTTCTTTTCTATCCCCCTATGGCAAACGAGCCAGGGAGTTAACTGAATATGCACTTGGTAATCCGAGTAGAGCACTATTAAGATGAAGCCCTCTCGGCATTTGCCACCTGCTTCTCTGCTTGATTTCACCTCTATCATCATCTTCATCATCCCTCTCTTAGGCTACCATCCAACATGGTAGGATGTCATGGGAGGAGACCTCTCTTCCCCCTTTTGAAATTTCCTTTTGAGTACTGACTTTCCCCTTAGATTATAAACCCCTTGAAGGCAGGGATCAGGTTTCTTTTTTTAAATTATATTCACAGCACAGTACTGGGCATACAGAAGGTATGTAATTAATGCTTATTGTATTATATCACAGCAAATGAAATACCATGATAAGAAAGGATTGTTAATTTAAGAGTTTGTAGAATTTAGCCAGTTTGCCAGTAACACAAGTTATCATCCAAGAAAGTGAAATTTCTACAAAGAAAAGCTATTCAAATATAAAGGAACTACTGATACTATACTATTTAGACAATATATTATGGACAATAATGTGATGTATTATGCCATATGATATTTATACAATAGTAATAGTAATGATAATAGCATTTATCTACTACTATGTGCCAGATCCTGTGCTAAATACTTTTCTCCCCTGAGGCAATTGGGGTTAAGTGATTTGTATGTGGCCCAGGGTCATACAGCTAGGAAGTGTTAAGTGTCTGAAGCCAGTTTTGAACTCAGTGTTCAAATTTCAGGGCCAGGTGCTCTATCCACTGTGCCATCTAGTTGCTCCTGTGCTAAATACTTAACAAATATTATTGCATATCTATCAGCATTCCTGATAGATGCTGTTATTGTTCCCATTTTACATCTGAATAAACTGAATGTTGCACACTTAGTAGGTCATATATGAACTCAGGTCTTGTAGATTCCAGGCCCAGAACTCTCTTGCCGCATTGGCTATATTTTCATATTTATTTATAAAGTATGTATTTTATTAATGATTTTTCTATTAAATTGGTCTCATTCCTTAGCAATTCCCCCCTAACCCAGAACCTCCCCTCAGAAGGAAATTGGACAGTTGATTGAAGCAAATCACCATATCAGCTGTGTCTGACAAAGTAGCCTTCATTTAGTACCTATATATTCTACCCCTCTCTTCCCAGAATGAAAGTGGTTAATGTATTCATTTTATACCTTTTTTCTGGAGAGAATTTTCACTTTGGGGTCCTCTTGTTGAAAATAAACCAGATCCCCAATTTATTGATGAAACTTTCCCCCCCCCCCGCTAACTAGAATAGAATATTTTAAAATCCTCAAGTACATTTCATATAACATCTGAGTCCAAATATTTATCCTTACTGATTATATTAATAATTGGAAGGTGTCCATGTGCTAGAAGTTGTTGTTGTGTTTTTTTTCCCTGACTACTTGAAATGGGTAAAGATTTCAGGGTCAAATTTTACGTTGGTCTCCTCTGAGCAAGCAGAAGCCACAGCGCTCATTGTATAATTAGCTAATTATGCCTTCAGTTTTTCTGAATATAAATGTGAGATCCCAAATTATACCTGTGGGGGAAAAAAAAAGATGTTTTGTTCTGTCAGCTCCATCGGTGTTGGCTGAAACGTGCTCAAAGTTTACAAAATTCATTTACCACTGACAGGTCTTTACAAAATTCCCCCACCGTCAGCGTTGTGCACAGGTTGCTTTTTGATGCCTGTGACATCGGGGAACAAGCCACCTGAAACCTTTCTGTTGAATATGTGGCAAACCTTTCTGCTTATACCTACTTCTGATCATTTTCACTAGTTACCCTTTCCCTTTGAAAGGATAAGAAAGGAGCATTCATTTGAAATTGTCCACCCCCAATGCCTGGAAGCCTTGCCCTTCTGATTTTCTCCTCTGACTTCCATGGTTTCCATCAAGGCTCAGCTCTAGACCTGCCTTTTCTCCCTCTTCCCTAAACTTTAGGCCTTCACTCTGAGCTGTACTCCACTTATCCTGTATGTATTCTTTTTATACACAGTCATTTAGATTTTCATCTCCCCCTTTAGCCTATGAATTCCTTGAGAGCAAGGACTGTTTTGTTTTGTTTGGTTTGGTTTTGGCCCTTTGTTGTATCCCTAACATGTTAGCACGATACCAAGCACGTAGTAGGTATTACTAAATACTTGCTGACTTGACTTCATTCTGGTAATATGGCTCTACTCTAAGACCTCAGTTAATGAGGAAAGATCAACATGACTCTTCTAAAATTTAGGGCCTTACCCCACTCCTCTCTAATCAATACTTTTTTTTTTTTTTTTTTTTTTTTTTTTGCAGAAACTACTTTTGGAGAAAAACAAGAGTACAATAATTCACATCTTTTTTTGCCTGATGTAGTTGATTTGGCAGTATGAGACACCCTGTCTAGAATATAAGACTTAGGTTCAACTCTTGTCTCTAATCCTTTCCAATTGTCTGACTTTAAGTGAGTAACTTTATGTCCCTTAGCCTTAGTTTTCTTCTCTTTAAAATGGGAATAAGTGATACATGAAGCAGCCCCCTATCTGGATCGTGAGATTTCATTGAGATATTGGATATCTAAAATAATCTATTAAGAAATAGTTTTTAAAAATGGCAACAACTTTAAAGATAGCCACTGGAAGGGCTGTCAGCTTTAAGTATTCTGTATCAGATGTTCAGTAGACAAAGGATTTAGGAAAAAAAACTGTTTCTAAATTGGGAATTAGGTGGGTAGGGGGTAAAAAGGAACCTAATCTAAAAACAGAAGTAGTAGCAATAAATGAAAACTATACAAGAGGATAGTTTAGGCTCTGATGTCAGGATGAGAAACAAATAGAGCTGTCGCAAAGTAGAATGGTCCCACCATAGAGATCTGGTTGGTTATCTGTACTTGTAGCCACGTAGAGACGGGGCATGAGCACTGGGGATTCCTTCCATGTGTGAGTTGGACTAGGTGGCAGCTAAGATTCTTTCTAGTGTTCCCATTTAGTTGTTATGTGATCCTAGCAGAATTCAAAAAGCTCAATAAGCATTTTAAGTGGGCCTTGACTTGTGGCTAGAATGTTAAAATGAAAAGAATATTTGGTTTGTATTAGAAGCAGATGCTTCATAATGATCTATGTTCATTATGGAACAGCTGTCTGTTAAACAGTTGGCATTTTGCTGATGCCCAAATATTGGTCTTCATGTCCAGTCAGCCCTCATCTCCTGGCATTTCATATTTAAACTCTATCATGTCCTTGCTATCATCCCCATTCTTGACATAGTTCATTTTGTGCTGATGAGACATGCTAGTTTTCATATTTTTCAGACTTTAAAATCAACAAAGAAATGCCTGAATTGGTTTTAATCCCCTAAACTTTGTTACCAAGAGTAGAACCATGGGAAAGACATATTGTTAAATAAAGATGATGGATTAATGGGAAGTTATAAAATCTTTCATTGCTAAACATATTTTTTCTTGATTGTGATTTTGAAGTGACTGAAGATTTGATTATCTACTTATTTTAAGAATAGATTTTTATTTTTCATAATACATGCAAAGAGAGTTTTCAACATTTATCCTTGCAAAACCTTGTCTTCTCAATTTTTCCCTCCCACCACTCCTCTCCTCACTCTTAGATAGCAAGTAATCCAATGTACGCTCATCTGTTTTTATGGTCTATTTTTCCCTAGGAAGTTTCATTTTTTTTAAATGACAGGAGTATATGGCCATTTCATCAAAGAAATGTGGGTTATAATTGAGTAGTATTTTCTTACTGTTTTCCTTCTAAAGATGGCTCTGTACTTTGATATATATTTTAGAAAATTAGAATTTCTTTTGAAAAGAAGGATGCTTAAACATATATATAATATGTTGTTATTGTATTATTATGTATTATAGCTATATAATGAACTAAGATGCATAATGATCAGAAATGATATCAGGAAAAACTTCTAAACAATCAAAACTATCCCCAAACTGCCTTAAGAAACATGGTGGGTTCAAGGTCTTCAAGTGAAGCCTGAGTGAGCTCTTCTTGAGATTTCTAGAGAAGAGACTCGTTCAGGAACGAGTTGAGCTCCCCAATTATATAAAGAGCTGGTTTGTGTATATATTTTTCAGTCAGGAAAAGAATGGCATTTGAGAAAAAATAAATGGGGGCAGCTGATAAACCTTAAGGGCAATTTTTTCTGAATGTTAGGAGTAAAACTGAAATCCCAAAAAAAAAGGTTGAAGCCCACTCATCGAAGTGGCCCTTTATAGGCTAACCTAGACCTATCTTTTCTGCAGAATATCATGAGAGATTTTATTAAACCTTCTTAAGAATTGTGGCAAACTTCAGCTTGAGTATCTTTGCTAAAAAAGAAGTAAAATGAATCTTGTGTGACCTGTCCTTGATGAAGTAATGCATTTCCTTTTTTTTGTCACAATTGTTTCTTTTTTTTTACAGTTGTCTGCTAACCATCCCTTTCATAATGCTCTCTAGAATTTTGCCAAGAACTGATTGAAAGAAGGGAATCCTGCTTACGAGCCTTTTGCAGTGGTCCAGGAAGGAGGGGATGAAGATCTCGACTGTGATGGCACCGGCATGATTTTTGGTAAGGGGATGGAGGGAACTGAAGTTGTAGAGAAAAAGTCATCAACTTTGATGATTTGATATTGGGAGACTCAGGTGGATGGCCGAGTTGTAGGTACTTCTGAGTTTGCAGACATGTGTGTCTGCAAAGTTGAATGTAAATAATGTTAGCTTTCTTACACTCTGGTCAAATTTTAACATTTCAAATTGGGTTTGACCTGAAAATTCAGAGTTCCTCTGTGAGGCAGAGAAATGATCTCGGATTACTAAAGAATTGAGGGAGAAATTTGTCTCTTAAATGGCATAATGACTGTTTGCTTAAGTTTTTGGGTTTTTTTATACTATAAACACAGGGTTGAGCAGATATTAATGGTTCATTCTCTGTGTAGGTTTAACTAAAGAAATGATGAAGGATCAAGGGTATGGACTTCTGATCTTGTTCAATGCAGGGGGAAGGAGGGATTGAGGGGGGAAAGAGAGAGAAACAGGGACAGACAGAGACAGAGAGAAACAGAGAGAGAGAGAGGCAGAAAGAGAGAAAGAGACAGAAACAGTGACAGAGAGAGGCAGAGGCAGAGAGATTAAATTCTTTTAAAATCTTTGCAAAGGGTAATGAAATGGAATGCCTTCTTTTAGGTAGTCACTGCGGTTCCTATCTCCTGAAGTGGGTGCACCACAAGTATCATATTTTTGGGTTTTTTTTCCACTTTTTAAAGGGGTGGTTGATTGAGATTTTCTAATTCAATTGATTTGTTGAAATTCTTCTCAATAAGTCGATTATGAATTTGACACTGAATAAAAGACATTTCCATAGATAAAATGAAAAAGAAGGTAATACATGAAATTGCAAGTATCATATGAGTCTGCTTTTCTTTTACATTATTAAAGTTGCAATGTATTGAACTTATGAACTCTGTAAAGTTATTAGTTTCTGAAATTGTCAGCTTGGCTGTGCTAATTTTAGCCTTTCTCGTCTGTTGTTGTTGTTCAGTGGTTTCTGTTATGTCTGTGACTTTGTGATCCCACTTGGAGTCATCTTGGCAAAAATACTGGATTGGTTTGTCATGTCCTTTGTCATCTCATTAAACAGATGAGGAAACTCAGGCAAACAGAATTCAGTTACTTGCCCAGGGTGACAGAGCTAGTTACGTGTATGAGGCTGGGTTTGAACTCTGTTCTTTTTGACTCTGGACCAGACAGAGCACATCTCTTCCTTCTGTGCCCTTTTTGAAGGAGCATTTCCAAAGTCTCCTTGCCCAGGAATCTTTCCCTTAATATCCTAGCCCTTTAAAACAACTCAATTTACTTCATCTTAAATGTTCACAGAAATCATAGATTCTCACACCTGGAAAGAATGTAAGAAAGCATCATAGGATTTAAAGCCAGATGGGATCTTATAGATATCCTTGTCCAGTTTTTTCTTTATATGTAGGATGTAAGTGAGGACTTCTAAGACAGTTAAATTCTTTACCTGGTGCCCCTCAAACCTACATCTTTTGGCACAACATCCATTGCTCTAAACAGTACACCATTTTGTCTCCATTACTGTTTTGATTTGCAAACTAATTATCTAGCGACTTCTTTTAAATCATCTCCAGTGCTTATTTCAATCTCTGTTTTCTGTTGTAATTCTTTTGGTAAGCTCCCTTAGAGCCAGTTCTTCTTTCTTATGGGCCTTCTAAGTCATGACTCTGAGTGTATGTCAGAATTTGAGTTGTATGTGCTGATTTCCTATGCCAATGAAAGATGTGATTTTAACTAAATTTTTAAAAGCTTCAAAAAACAGTGGTTTAGCAATAATTATATCATAAATTGAGCAAACTATTTTCTCCACAGGGGAAAAAGCCATAAATTAGAATTAGTAGAGGGTTTCCTATGAACCACTACGGTTCATCTTTTTTTTTTCCCCCCCAGCTTCCAGATCAGTTCTTAATGCGGTTTCCCTCCAACTCCTCTCTCATACATATACTCTCCAGGCCTTTCTCTTAGGCCTTTTCTTCACACTTTTTCTCTTCGGCCTTTTCTTCACACATATTTTCCCTCCTTTTTCAACAATGCACCTATCTCTGTGGGGAGTCTCTATACTCCCTTCCCCCAACCCATCTTTCCCCAACCCATCTTTCCCCAATCCATCTTTCCCCAATCCATCTTTCCTTGGATTGGGTACTTTTGAGGAGGCAACTCCCACTATTCCCTTGGTTTATTTGCATTGGATAGTATAAGGAGGCTCCTCCTCTCACGGTTTTCTCTTCCTTTCCCACAATGCATCTAGTCTCTACTGTCCCTCCTCAGTAACTGCAGTCAGCCAATACTGTGGGACGCCCGCCGTAGTTGCCGTCGCTGCCGTGGTCGGAGTCGAAGTCGAAGTCGAAGTTGGTGGAGACAGTCTGATCGAGCCGAGAGGAGAAGACCACGGAGACCGACGCCCTGACGTTCTCTCATATTCTTACCAGTCTTGCCAGGTGTGGTAAAGTAACCCCTCTACAAACATTTCCTCATTCTTCTCGCCCCATTTGGTCAATCCTATATTTTAGGCTAAGTCCTGTTTGCCATCCCCCTCCTTTTCTCCTTTCCCCACCTCCAACCTTATGGGTCCCTGTTTACCTCATCCCCCCTCCTCATTTCTTCTTCGTTCTATTTTTTTTCCTTTCTTGTTTTTTTATATCCTTTCCCATTTCTTCTGTTCGCGGTTCCCATTGCTTCTCCCTTATTCCTACCTCTCGGCCATAGTGATTCAAGCTCCAAGACTGGAGTTGGGAAGAACTGAGTTCAAATGTGGCCCCAGATCCTCACTTTTTGTGGAATCTTGGCCTATCTCAGTTTAATCAGCTGTAAAATGGTGCTCAATAAGACCATTGTTGTAGGAATCAAGTTAGAAAAATATTTGTTGAAGTGCTTAATTCAGTGCTTGACATGCAATAGGCATTTATTGCATGTTTATTCCCATTAGTCTACTGTGTTTTGCTCCTCTCTATCATCCCCAGTCCTTGTTTGGTCCCTCCCCTGATTTCTCAAGGATCTGAGACTGGGTTTGAACTTAGGTCCTCCCGATCCAGGATCTGTCCTCTACCCACTGGACCATCTAGCTGCCCCACAAATCTACATCTTTTGTCACAAAATCCATTGCTTTAAATATTGCACTATTTTGCCTCCTTTACTGTTTTGATTTGTAAACTAATTCTCTAGTGAATTCTTTTAAATCTTCTCTAAGACTTATTTAGATCTCTATTTTGTTATGTGATTTTTGGTAAGCTTCCTTGGAATCAGTTCTTCTTTCTTAAGGACTTTAGAAGTCATGATTCTGATTGTATGTCAGAGTTTGTATTATATATGCTGACTTTCTATGCTAATAAAAGACGAGATTTTAACTTAAATTTTTAAAAAGTCTAAAAGCCTCAAAAACAGTAGTTTAGCAATAATTATGATGTCACAAATCAGTTTCTCCAGAGGATAAAAAATCATAAATTAGAATTAGCAGATAGTGTCCCATGAACCACTATGGTTCATCTTTTTTTTCAACTTCCTCTGCTATCATTTGCCTCCTCTACCTTTCCCTGTCCTGTTCTCCATTTACTTCACTCCCCTCACTCCTTTCTTCTATTCTCCCATTCTCCTTTCCTTCTCCCTCATTCTGCTCTCACTTTACCTCACCTCACTCCTTTGGGCCTATTCCATCCTTCCACCACCTCATCCTTCCCTGCCTCAAAATTGCTAATGTCTCTCCCCTCTTGACCTGCTGATATTCCCTTTTCCTCCCCTGCAAAGAAACTAATTATGTCTCCCCCTCATGACCTCCTGCTGTCCCCAATCTTATAACTCTATTATTGCCTCTCCCCGATCTAGCTAGCGGCTTCACAGCCCCTGGTTTATTTCACTAACCTCATGGAGCCTTATACTTGTAAATGTTTTACATTTCGCTTCATAGTTATATATCAGACTCTGCCTTATTAAAAATTTTAGATACTTTTAAGTTCATTTTGGTTTATTAACATTTTCTTAATTACTTTCTGAGTTGAAATAGTCAAGTAAAATTTAATTGTGGTTTGGAAGCCAATAACGGATGGCTCCATCAGAGCCCTAGGCCCTCATGCTTAGTAACCACATTGCTGATCCTCCTACTGCTCCTAGGCCATTCTGCTTCTTTTTCACCAAGTGCTCTAGCTACCTTTTCCCTCTAACTCCAAGGTCTTCTTCTTGCATACAGGACTACAGAACCATGAAGCTGACAGACGTTGTCATACGGAGCTTTCGAGTAGCCAAGGTGTTCCGCGAGAACACAGACAAAATCAAGAGTTTAGATTTCAGTCCCACTGGCCAGACTGTCATCTCAAGCAGCACCGATGATGTCATCATCGTGTACGACTGTCAGGAGGGCAAGCCAAAGAGAACGCTGTACAGTAAGAAATACGGGGTAGACATTATCAGATACACAAGGGAAGAAGACACTGTAGTATATAGCTGTAGCAAAATAGATGATACTATCAGATATCTGGCTGTGAATGAGAACAAATACATTAGATACTTCCCTGGGCACCACAAGAATGTCGTGGCATTATCCATGTCACCGGTAGATGATACTTTTATTTCTGGGTCTATGGATAAAACCATCAGACTCTGGGATCTCCGATCTCCTAACTGCCAGGGCTTAATGCATCTCCAGGGAAAGCCAGTTTGTTCTTTTGACCCAGAAGGATTAATTTTTGCAGTTGGGATCAATTCTGAAATGGTTAAACTTTACGATCTCCGCTCTTTTGATAAAGGACCATTTGCAACCTTCAAAATGCCACAAGAAAGTACCTGTGAGTGGACAGGATTAAAGTTCAGCCAGGATGGCAAATTCATCCTCTTATCTACCAATGGCCATGTAATTCGCTTGATTGATGCCTTTAATGGAATAGGGATACATACACTTTCAGGGTTTAACAACAGACAGGGTCTACCACTGGAGGCTTCCTTCACTCCAGATTCTCAGTTTATTATGATTGGCTCTGAAGATGGTAAGATCCACGTCTGGAATGCAGAAACTGGACTTAAGGTGGCTCTGTTAGATGGGAAACACACAAATCCCATAACCTGCTTGCAGTTCAATCCTAAATTCATGACTTTTGCCAGTGCATGTTCTAACATGTCATTCTGGCTGCCTACTCTTGATGACTAATTCTTCCACTGATCATCAAGGTCTGCGCATTGAAGGGCAGGTAGTGTCAGGATGTAGGAACTGAATCTTGGTGTGATTTCAATGACGTAAAACATTTTTCACTCAGTCCTGTTTTGTGAACATCACTGAACCTCCTTTATTTCTTTTTCCTGCCTCCCTTCAAAACTAATCTTAATGCTGCAGACCTGAAGTCAAAACTCAGTTTTTCTAGTTATATAGTTCATTATACTTGTTCTTGGATCTGAGCTATGTCTGGTTTTTGAGCATAAATGTGGACCCTTGGCGTAGTCTCCTTTTTATTGTAGTTTTCAACGGGGAGCCAATAAAATCTTGAGCCTCCTTCATCCCTAAACACAGTTGCATCCACACTAAAAAGACTTGGAAGAGACTTAAAAATCGCATATTCCAAACTCTTTCTTTTAAAAGAAAATCTAACTTGTCGTCCCCGTCCCCCCAGAAGCTGCTGAGGGTAAGGACTTTTGAACACTAAGTCCCTAACCTTGGGCTGAGGTTGACCTAGTTTTACAGTCCAGCCCAGGCAGTATAACCACTATTAAAAAGAGAAGAATAAGAAAGTGACTGATTTTTAAGGTACAAATATGATATCAAGAGGTATAAAGCTCATTAAAACCTTAGAACCCTAATAACCAACTCCAAAGAGAAGATTCTAAAATTATATAAAAAACAAATGAATACTAAGTCATCAAAAAGAAATGAAATAGTACCTGATTTAAAAAAGAGAAATGAAATAATACCTGATAAAAACTACTGGAGGTCTCTAGAATTCAAAGTCAACATGAACAGTAAGAGATTCCTGAATGGTTCAAAAAAGGGAGGAAATCCATAAGAGATGACTTGAGAGATGGTTATATCACAGAATTTCTGGCTCTCAAAAGAAAAATTCACTTAACAAAAAATGTCATTATTCATAGAAAGCATCTCCAAAGACATGAGACATGAACATATTTGGCTTACAATAACAGTGAAGGGGAAAAAACTGACAAGGCAAGCATTAAGTGCAAAGAAGTTAAAATAATACAGTCTCTATAAAGGAAAACCATTGACCTTGAAGAGAGATAATTTAAAGATCAAAGACTCTCAGAATAACATGAAAAACCACAAAAGCTGATCATCTTAGTGTAGGAAATAATATAGGAAAGCCACCCAGAAATTTTTAACACTGAAAATCAAGCCTCAATCAAAAGCATTCACAGTTCACTTCAACAGAAAAAAAAATCCAGGTGTACTGTGTTTAAAATGAATAGTCCTAATACAATAAATGCAATATGTAAGCAGGAAAAAGAACTTTAAATGTAAAGCAAAGAAATTATTCATATCCATTACAAATTACAGAAGACAATGAAATAGATTTTGTTTTTTTTTTCTCTGAAAAAAATCTCCATCTACAATCAAAAATGTTAGGCCATACAAACCTTATAGTAGCCAGCGCCAAAAAGAGAAATAGTCATCAAAAGAGAGACATTTGAGATATTCCTACCTTCCTTCCAAAATCAAACTTAGTATAGAATAGTATGATTATGAAATGAATTAGCCTACCTTTAGAGTTTATTGCTTTAAAAAGAGAAAGACTGACTTGTAGAGTAGATAGTCACCACACCAAAAAAAAAAAATCGAGTTTCATAAAGGCTGTGAGAAGATAAAGCTGGGAGCAGAGATGGCAAGAAGTGGAAGTGACAGTGGAGGAGCAGAACTGAAGACCAACGGACTAAACCCCTCAGTACAGGTGAATCATTTTATGTTATGGGACAGAATTATAGTGGGAGAAGGCCAAGGAGCACAGGCACAAATGGGTGGGATGGCTATCAAGTCAATGGGAAAATATCCAAAAGATAAGATCAACAAGATGGATAAGAGAATGGGAACAGGATTGAAATGGAGAAATGAAATAAGGGGGCTCAATCATGCAAGGGCCTTGGGGTAGGCCCTCCCATAGGAGAAAAAGTATATGACTATGGTAAGAAATGAGGGATCTCACGATGTATTTAATTTGGGGAGAATTAGTGCATTATGAGAGACCATTATGCCTGCATGAATAATAACCTGAGCCAGGCAATGGGATTTGCAAACTCCTGCCAGCATCTGGTACCCAGAAGGTTGTGAAGGAACATGAGTACAGAAGAGAAGGCCCCACCAGTGGAAATGCTGAGGCTCTTAATTGGCTCAAACAGTTTGAAACATAGCATAATGTCTCCCATGGGGTAGTATCAGACATCCTATCTACAATGTTTTTCTCATGAACTGATAGTTCTAAGATTGAAGGACAATCAAAAAATGCTGGGTCAAGCTCTATAAAAAAGTATTAACAGAGGAATTGGTTAGAAAAAATGAGCTCAATCCAGAGACATAAGAAGCTTTAACTGTATCAGGAATCCAAAGAGATTACACAAGAAATTTCAATTTCAGGATAGATAGGAAGGGAAGATAATTGAGAGGAATAATGCAAAGCAAAACTTAGAAAACAGTGCAGAAAAAAAGAAGATAACAGAAGTTGAAAGGGAGGAGAAGAATTTTGAGTTAACTATTCGGAAGATAAAAACAAAAGGGGAGATTTAACAAATGCAAAGGAAAGAAAGGAGGGAAGGGTCTGGGGAAATAGGATTGTATTATAGTGGGTAAATACTAATCATAGGGACAAAGTATTTACTTAAAAGAGGAATAATGACAAACAATTGTGTTTTGTTTTGTTTTTTTTTAATGCTAGACAAAGATATTGAAAAACACAAATCTAACTTAAATTAGAGGTGAATGCATATAACCTGGCTTGAAGTCAAATGGTAACCGGTCACAATTTGGTACATAAGGATCTATGTGGGCTTCATAGTGATTTACATTTAAAATGTCATATCATCTATGTTTTTTGTATTGTTATTCATTTTGTTCATTATTCTCCAAGTACTTTTCAGTCTGATTTGGAGCACTTAGTATTATGGGCTTGTGGACCCATCTTTTTTATACCTATGTAGTAAAGAATTCACAATGTTATGCTGCCTCTCTTCAAGAAAATACAAGTCAATATCAAAAAGGCTACATTTATCCAAGGATGAGTCTGTTCTGCAGCTGAAAACATGAGTGCACCTTTTTCTTATTCATAGGATAGGATAGGATTGGCATTCTGGTAACACACATAGTCTTTGAGCGATACAGCATGGGGCAGTGAAACAGGAATCTGAGCTCAAATTGAAAGAACTAGATTGTCATTTGAATTCCATTTCTGGAGCTTAATGCATCATAAGCTTAAGGAAGCCCCTTGACCTCTCAGGCCTCTTCTGTTACGTGATAGGTTTTGACGAGGTAATCTCTAAGGTCCCTTCTGGCCCTGAATTGCTGATTTTGAAGAAGTTTGAGAAATCATGAAGGCAAAGTTTTCTAGGTGACTGCCATTCCTCAGTGAGCTACTAAAAGTTCTCCACACGTATTGTTTTCTACCTGTGTGATCTTAGGCAAGTCAGTTCATTTCTTTCATCTTTAAAGAGAGGGTGTTGGACTGATCGGCTTCCATCTCCCAGCTCTCTGCCCACCTGACCTTTGACTTTTAAATGTAATATTCTATGTCATAAACTTAATTTTGAAAAAAAATAGCAAAAGAATTATCAAAACTTCTACTTCGTCACATTCTACACCCTGTTCTAGGTTCCTACCTACTCAAATGGGCAAAAGTAGAGAACTCACTCTAGCCAAGAAAACTCAGTTGCTCTAACGTTTTAGGCATAACCCAGTGGAATAGCTTTGTAATCACTCACAGATGGAAAATTTGGGAAAGGGCTGTTTTGGTCTCCTTTTGACTGGAAAAACTTGATGTTCCCAGTGCTTCTTTGAGAATTCTCCTAAATAGTGTAACTCAACAATATTAGACTCAGGTAGATTTTGAGTGGGTTTTTATTTTTAGGGCTTTATTTCCCACTATGCTAGTTTTGTATTATTTATCACCTTAAAATAGCATGCTGGGCAATTAAATATTACAATTAGAGAGCTATTGAGTGGAATAGTGGAATGAGATTTCCAATATTTTCATCCATGGCTTTCCATCTATGAATAGCATCTTTAACTAAAGGACAAAAATTCTTATCACAGGAATGTTCATTTAGCAACAAGACTGTGACAAAATGAAAGCCAGTTTCCTGAAATTTTTTTCTAGACTAGCCAGGAAAAACCTCGATTAGAATTTTTTGTTTTGTTTTTGTTTTGATTTTCCCCCCTCTTCATCAAAAGGATATTGAGTCTCTATCATTTGATCCTGAAATGCCTCTGTTCTTTGCTCTCATATGGGCTGGACCTTTGCAGTTTATTTAAAACTCAGTGATTAAAGGTTGGATCTTACTAGACATTTCTTCTATTGGTTCCAGTTGTAATTTTTTGATCAATAAGTAAAGTTTTGCTCTTCTCATATGATAATATAAATAAACCTACAAAAACAAGAGTTAACCTTGTTTGGTGAATATCACAACTGAAGATAATGATAACACTAACTTAGTGAAGTGTTTTTAGCCTAGTCCTGGGGCAGATTTCAGGGATTCTGTAAATTTGAATGAGAAAATGTTACTTTTTTTCATCATCATGTCTCTTTTATTTTTGATTTTTGATTTTTTTAATTAATAGTATTTTATCTTATTTTCAATTATATGTAAAGATGATTTTCAGCATTCATCTTTGGAAGATATCGTGGTCCCTCCTAACCCTTCCTGCTCCCAAGACAGCAAGCAATCTGAGGTAAGACATGTTCAATCATGTTAAAAATCTTTCCACATTAGTCATGTTGTGAAAGAAGTCTCAGAATAAAAGGGAAAAACACAAAAAGTGAAAACAACATGCTTCAATCTGTCTTCAGTCTCCGTAGTTCTTTGGATGTGGTCAGCATTTTCTTTCTTATGTCTTTTGGAATTGTCTTGGATCATTGCATTGCTGAGAAGAGCTAAGTCTATCATAGTTGATCATCACATAAGTTGCTATTACTGTGTACAGTGTTCTCCTGGTTCTGCTCACTTAATTCAGCATCAGTTCATCTAAGTCCTTCCACCTTTTTCCTTTTATCCTTATTTTCATTAACAACCAATTACATTAGTATTTCTTTCATTTGTTTCAAAAGTTTACTCTGAAAAGAGATCTGTCAGTTCCTACAGCCAGCCAGAAGGACCTATTATAGAAAAGATTTTCGAGATTCACAACATCTGATCAAATGCAAACCAATTTTTTTTCTTTTTGTTTTTTAGATGAGAAGCTACATCCAGGACAGAATAAGTGGATGCGTTGTCCAGTATTCTTAAAGACCACTGGAGACCGAGCGAGTTTCAGAATGGACGGTTCCTGCCTACCATTTCCAATGACCTCTGCTACAACGAATTGCCTCTCAGGGGTCATAGAAACTACCGCCAATGACAAAATGACACCTAGGATTGTTGGCATGCATTCGCTGCATAGAAAGACAGCCTATTTGTAAGGACCTTAAGAAAATAAAATATATTCCACATTAGAATCCACATTAATCCAGAATTAATTTAATCAAAATATCTATACTTTTATTTGGGTTTCAGATGCAGATCTCCTGGGAAAAGACAAATGAGGAAAAAGTAGGATAATTAAGGGAGTGAGATCCTTAACAATGGTAAGTAACTGCATCTAATGTCTGAATGAGACATTATAGTATTTGTTAGGAATTTCTATTTCAGTGCATTTATCATATTCAAAGCATGATTTAGGGGGGGGGAAAGCAAAGCAAAACTCCTCAGATAGAAATATGATTAGACTGTTGTCTACTGCACTTTACCCTAACCTCTCATTATTTATAGAATACTGTAGGGTCTCTCTCTGCAAACATTATTGATCTCTCATTAGGGAGTGCTAGAGTATGATTCATGATGTGAGTCACGGTGTCCCAAAATAGCAGAGAGTATAACCTCCTCTCCTATCACTAATTTATCAGGTGTCACTGTGGAAAGTCAGCAGCAGAGAAAAGTTGTTACAAGCTCCAAAACTCAGAAATAACTTCTTAATCAGTAAAAGTGTTTGGATTTCACGTGTGTGTATGCAGCTAGACATTGGTAATGCCCAGTTAAAGTTAGATCAATCTTGACACAATTTTCAAAAAGCCCACCAAAGTCAACAGCCCTTTGCTATTAATGCACACTGGGCAATATCATAAACATCGTGCAAGCCCAATGCTGGCCATTGAGAAAGAAAGGTGCAATGGTAGGAGAGACAGTTCCTCCTTTCCCAGAATTTATAAACAGGTGATTTTTATGTTCTAGGAAAAATGAGATCTTATGAGTGAGAGCATTTATTCCCTTCCCCTGTACTCAAAAGGCCCAGAACCCATCCACACGGGCTTATTCTGTACATTTCTTTTCCACATCCTTCACAAAGCCCAGGACCCTTGTAGGACATATTGTCTATCTTTTAGTATTTTGTAGGTGCCAGCGTGTCAGCCCTCCCGCCCATGGTGTGAGCAGTCCATTATGTTTTCTGATCATATATGTCTTTAATGCTGCCTTTTCCATCAGTTCTTGTAGGCGGATCATCGATGGTCCTGTGCTTTACCTGCTTCTCCATGCCACGGCTCTCTTCATCACCTTTTAAGCCACCTGGGACCTGAATCGTCTGTTATACACAGATCTCTACAATGCGCAGACATTCAGCTTCTGAGAGAACGCTGGAGTTGAAAAGGGACCTTTTTATGGTGGAGTATCTGAGATCATTTCATGTGCTTTCCCATTTCCTACATACATTGTCCCCTGTACTCTTTTTCCTTCTATACACCTCCAGGTATAGATCTTTGTGTATATTCAAGGCTTGTCTAAGATATATGTACGCATCAATCAACTCACTAGTCTTACTATCCGACTCCTGTGAGCTGAGTAATATCCACTCACCTTATTCTGCTGTCTGTGTTTCTCATCGATAGGGGTATTCTCTCCACTTGATCACCGCTCACAGTCCATCCGTGCCTTCAAATCCTATGTGATTTGTTCGTGTTTTGCCAAATGTCTGCTAGAGGAATTTCAGCCAGTCTGCTTGGAGCCTTTCTCCAAATCTCTTGACCCTGCTTATGTAACACTAAAGTTGGTGGGCTCCCTTATTCTTAATATACTCAGTTTCTTCTGTTTTCTGTGGGGATGCTTATCTTTTAAAGTTCTTTGATCTCCTATTTTGACAATGTGGTATTCTGAAGCTTAGATTTGTTTCTATTTCTTCACATGGTGCATCAGATACAGAGAAGTGGGAGTTCAGATGTGGTCATTCCCCTGCCAGCGATAGTACAAATAAGGTCCTAGAGTAATACAGGTCTGTTTCAATCCATGTCTTTGTCATAATGCCTCCCCCACTCTCTTCTGTGTGTTGTTGGGCCAATCCTGCCTCCGTGGTTTTTATCTAAATTTGTTTCCTATGCTTCCATTATTAATTGGGAAATTGATTTTGCGAAATGATCCTCTTCGTACTTTCCTGTCTTTCTATGCAACTTCCCAACAAAACACCTGTACAACCCCATCTATAACCCTTTACCTGAGGGAGACTAAATATTGTGATGCCAAAAACAACAAAAAAAATTTTCAAGGACAAGAATGATAGAGGGATAGATAATCAGAACAGATCCAAAAGTTCACTTGATAGGTTCCAAAGTTCAAATATTCCAAAAGTTCACGTATCAGAAGTAAAAGAGTAAGCTGTAAGTAATAGTTTGCAAACTGATACAAATTTTTGCCTTTTGTAAGGAAACATGTGCTTCGTGTGAAATCTGTTAACTTTGTTCTTCAAAAAAAAAAATAAAAAAAATGTTTAAAAGCAGTTGAACACAACTGTAATAGCATACTTACAACTGATATCCGTGTCACATTATTGATCATGAACAGGAAGAATGGCCGTGTCTTTTAACTTTGAAGTTTTCCAACAGTGCACCCTTCCTCTTTGCCTTGCTCCTACCCTTCAGGAAAGGAGCCTTGGGCCTCCTAGAACCTTTCACTCGGGCTATAGGGAGTTGTCAGCTGCTGACTTCCTTCATTTCTTCCCATGAACTCTGTCTCCCAGACCCCATCCATACCTCCCTGGCATGAAAAAGCAAAACCTTCCATGGGTTACCCTTACCAATTATCTTTCCTTCATACTTCCCTCCAGGGAAATCACCTAATAGTAAAAATCCTATCATCTCTGGGAGGTCCAGACTGAGTTGTGTAGGCCATGGTGACGTGGCTAGTCACACTGCTTAGGTGAACTAGAAATTATCAATGGCAAGCCTTCCAGAGAGATGGAAGAACTCCAGCCTCTAGCATTGGCCCTGTCATTCAGTCAATAAGCATTACTTAAGGACTTTCAATGTGCCGGGCCTTGTGCTGACTACAAGGGATAAATATGCTCCTTCCTTTCAGCTTGCTCACATCATTACGGTAGAGACAATGTCTTAAAAACTACCTCTACAGTTTATACACTGTAAATTTTTTTAAAAATCTCAGGGAAATCACTAGCAGTGAGAGTGACAGAGAGATCCACAGAAGACGGGATTTGATCTGGCGCTTGAAAGAAGTTGCAAAATGAAAAGCACAAGTGAGAGAACAGAGCATCCCTGGCAAGGGGGCATCTAATGCAAAGGCAGAGATGGGAGATGGAGCATCAAGTTCAAAGAATTGCAAGTAGACAAGTCTGGCTGCATCATAGAGTAGGTGAAGGTGTAAAATTATTTAAGAAGCCTGGAAAAGAAGGAAGATAGTAGGTTCTGAAGGGTTTGAAATGCCGCTGGAGTTTACTGAATGGAGGGATGACAGAAACTCAGAACTGTACTTGAAAATCTCTTTGGCAATTAAGTGGAGGGTAGATTAGAGTAGGAGGCCCTTAATGCAGAGAAAGTAACCATAATACTATTGCTTGAGTTGATTAAGACCTGCTTCAGAGTAGAGACTGAATGAAGAGATAGGAAAAGAGAATGACTAGAAGGCTGACATATCAAGATTTGATAACAAATTGGCTACAGGGGATGCGGGAAAGAGGAGAGAAAAGGGACTCTGACATTGTGAACCCGACTTATAGGGAGATCAGAGGTACCTTTAGCAGGAATAAGAGAGTTGGAAGAGGAGAAGAATTGAGAGAAAGAATATAATGAATCCTTTTAAATGAGTATATTGAGTTGGAATGCTTACAGGGTGCCCACTTTGAGAAGTCCAACAGATAAAGATTAAATTGAGACTGCAACTTGGGAGAGGATGGGACCAGCTATATCAATATGGAATTTTCCTGAATTGAGATAACTGAATTCTAGGGAGCTGATGACATCACAAAACAAGATAGTAGAGAGGGAGAAGGGCGCAGGGCTTGGGAGAGATCTCTGAGGGCACTCACAGTTAGTGAACAGGACATGGAGGAAGATCTGGCAAAAAAAAAGACAAAGGAGAAATGATTGGGAGAAGAATCAGGAGGAAGAGAATGAGCAACTGTGGCCAGGGTTGCTGAGAAGGATGAGAAGTGCAAAAAGACTATTGCACTTTGCAATCAAGGTAAGTTAGAAGACAGCAGTTACAAGTGAACAAAGGAGTTGAAGCCAAAGTTCAGAGTTTCGGCATCTAGTCAGAGAGGATACCGTACAGGTGATGGGTATAATATTTTTCTCAATATTTTCTGACAAGGAGAGGGGAACAATACCTAGCCCAGAGGGTCAAGGAAGGAGCTTTGATGTTTTGTTTTAAGGATGGGGGAGGCAAAGACATATTTGTAGAAAGCTGGGAAGTAGCCAGAGAGAGACCGATGATGAGATGACAAGGGATGATACAAGAGGTGATCTGCTGAAAAAAATCAGAATGGGATGAAAGGTACATCACAGAGAGGTTCACCTTGCCAAGGTCTCCTTTGCATGACAGGCAAGAATGAAGAGACTAGCGGAGGTTGCTATCTGACTGAATGAAGGAAGAGTAGAAAAGGGAGCTCTCAGCAAATAGCCTCATTTAAAAAAAAATGAGTGGGGAGGAGCCCGAGTTTCAGTGAAAGGCAGAGACTTGCCTGAGCTCTCCTCAATCTCCAAGTTTCCTTTCAAATAATATCAGATATAACACCTTAAAACAATTTGCAGAGCAGCAGAACCCACCAAAAATCAGGGTGAGACAGCTGAGAAGGCCGACAAGAAAGGTCTGTTGGAGCTGAGTGAGAGGGAAAGTAAGTTCATCCAGTGCAGGCTGTGCCTCTGAAAAGTAGCCATAGGCCTCTGGGGCAATTGAAACCCCAAGAGGGGCTGCTTCCTGATGTCTCAGCTTCCAGATGGTGAGGAGGTTGGACCATTGGTCAGAAGGAGATTGCAGGGATTCCTTTGTTGACACTGTTGGATTATTGCTGTGTCAAATGATATATTCATATGATGGTTAATATTTTGTTGTTAATGTTATTGTTAATGCTAAACTTTTAAAATACTTCATTCTTATATTCCTGGTGTATATCCAACCAACATATAATGGGGAGGGGCGTGAGGAAGGCAAATTGAACATATTACTATAACTTCTGCTATTTTACCTCATTTTTAGACTTGTTTAATTCTTCAATGATAGTGGTCTCTGATTTGCTTTCTCTGCCTTATCACATTTATTTAGATACCAGGGCTATATTTTTGTCTCATCAGAGTTTAATAAGGTGGCTTTTTTTCTTGATTTTTGTGAACATTTTTAGTAGCCTAGAAATTATTCATGCTTTAAATATTTCCTAGAATTCAGTTGTAAATTCAGACAAACTAGATTTTCCCCTTCTTTGGGACTTCTATCTGTGGTTTGCACAGGTTATTTACCACCACCACCTCCGAATTGCATAACATCTCTTTCTCTGATTATGCATAATTTTTTATAGTTTTTATTTACCAGATATATGCATGGGTAATTTTACAACACTGACAATTGCCAAACCTTTTGTTCTAATTTTTCCCCTCCTTCTCCCCTCCCCCAGATGGCAGGTTGACCAATACATGTTCAATATGTTAAAGTATAAATTAAATACAATATATGATCATGCATATTTTAAGACAATAACTTTTGGGGGGTAATCAAAACCTGTGATGTCATCAGTCTCTCCATTAATTCACATTTGCCACTGGTCTTTAGTTAGTAGTCTAAAAGAAATACAGACACAAAGGCTTACAACTATTATATATTTCAAGGCCGCCCCTTTCTCTAGTATGCCTCATTGTAATTAAGCCATCCATTTATTTAACATCTCAATCTTGTTGGTTTATAATTGGATATACTAGTTTTTGATATTTTTCTTATTTTTTTCTCCATTTGTTATGAGTCCTTCACCTCAGTTTTGGCCTTAGTAATCATTCTGTTTCTCGGATCAAATTAGCTAATGATTTCTCAGTTTTAATGATCTTTAAAATTGGGTCTTTGTTTCATTTATCAGCTCAGTGGTATTTTTTTCCTGTGCACTTGTTAAAAAGTTTTTCAGACTTTTCACTTCTGTTGCTCTGGAGTGATTAATTTGTTTTTCTCATTTGTGTTTAGTTATATAATTCAGGAGCCTTATTTTTTTCTTTGATTAATATAAGTATATGGAAAGATATTTTTCCTTTTGTAGAAAGAAGCAGCATCCCATAGATTTTGCTATTTTGTTGTTATGTTCTAATTATATTCAAAATAACTTTTTCTTATTTCTCTCATTTGTTTGGCACTTTTCAGCAATGAGGCAAACTTCATATATTTTGGAAATAAAAAGATAAAAAAATAAAAGAATACATTCAAAGATAGTTTGCAACATTCACCCATGCAAAAACTTGTATTCCAAATTTTTCTCCTTCCCTTCTTCTCATCCCCTTTAGATAGCCAGTAATCCAATATATGTTAAACATGTACAGTTCTTCTATTTATATTTCCACATTTATGACACTGCACAAAAAAAAATCAGATAAAAAATGACAAAGGAAAAAAGCTAACACCAACGAAAAGGTGAAAATACTATGTTGTAATCCACATTCAGTCCCCATAATCCCTTCTCTGAATGCAGATGGCTCTTCCCATCACAAGTCTGTTGGAACTGGCCTGAATCATCTCATTTTTGAAAAGAGCCATGACCATCACCGTTGATCATTGCATAATCTTCTTGCTGTGTACACTGTTCTTTTGGTTCTATTCATTTCACTTAGTTCATCTAAGGCTGAAGAAGAGTTCTTAAGACGATCCTTAAAGGATGCAAAAGTGTCCAGGGAGGATTAGCGTCTCTGGTGTGAGGGCTCACTAAGTCCTTTTCAGAACTGCTCATCTGCCTTTGGTGTCTACCTGGCCCTCAACTCTCTCCTGTGGCTCCAAAAAGCTCCAGCATGCGGAGAAGGCATCTAAGTTCCACTAAACCATCTCAGCAGCGAGGCTAAACCAGGGTCAAGGTAACTTACAGGCCTCAAACCCTCCAGTGAGTTAGGGGGATGTTTACCCCAAATATATGAAGACTTCCCTGGGCAGAATAGGCAGAGAATAGTTTGTTCCAAAGGCCGGGAGGCCAGCTGAAGAAGGTACCATGGAGTGCTCAGAGCTTGCTCAGACATCAAAGCTGCAGAGATCATCCCTTGCATCTGGGGCCTTTGCCGGTCACCTTGACTTTTGTCCTGCCACCAGATTTCAGTGATTCTGGAAGAGAGAGTGAGCCCTATGACTTTGCTTCATTGAAATCCAATTCCTACACGTCAGGACATCACCCCACGATGCCATCAATCCTCTAGAAAACAAAGGACAGATAACAAAGAGGAGATGTCCCAAGTGGACAACAGAGAGCGGGTGGAAGGCTCAGGCATTCCAGCTGGGGGCCACTGGAGCAAGGGCACAGGAGTGAGTATAATCATCAACCTGATATTAGCTATCACTTCCACTCCACCAAACTCGAGTTGCTAATGAGAAATTAGACTATTTCAAGAGGTTGATCTTATGGAAGTAAATGTTTTTAGAGGAAGAAATTTTATAACCTGAACCTTGATGATTTAGTTCAATTACGCAGACTGCACTTCTCTCATAATTTGCTGTCATTGCTAAATATATATATGAAAGAAGGCATTATTCAACATCTTGAATAATAAATAGTCCAGTGCAAACCGTGCTGCTCATACCAAGCTCATTCAGAAGCAACTCCCCGTGAAAGAGTAGAACGATTTGGTGCAGCTTGCTGAAATTTCTTAGGCTATACTTTGCTGCTGCAGTGATTCCAGTTTCCCTCCAAGTTTGTACTTTACTGAGACATTAGTAAAGCGAGTCCATGAGTAGCTAGTCTCCTGGTGGCAAGCGTCTCCATGTGAAGGCAAGCCAGGGCTTTGGACTGCAGACACCTTAACCAATGTATGGTGTGCTTTTTGTTATTGGCATATTGGTATGATAGAATCTGGCACGTTCATGTGTTATTAAATCTAAAAATAGCAGAACTAGAAGCAACCTAGAAAAGGCAAATACCCTCTGTATTCATACAACATCCTGGAAGAGAGCATAGTATGTTGGTAGTATACTAACTACTGGCAGCAGCAGCAGGAGCAGTAGCAGTAGTCATAACTGAGAAATAAGAATATAATTTCCATTAGAATTGGTCCAGGGACAAAGATTTGTCATGTCCATAGAACTTCATCTTAGAAAATAATTCTTTTGTGGTGTGTTTGGACTTGGAGTCAGAAGAACAGATGTAACGAGTTTGGTTATCTTGGGCAAGTGGCTTAACTTCTTAGACACTCTTCTGTAAAACCATTAGGATATCTGTTAAGGTTGTTTGTAACAAGTCTGGTTATCTTGGGCAAGTCACTTCTTAGAGACTCAGTTTCCTCTCTGTAAAAGGATTGTAATAACAACCCTTACTACTTATCCCTCAAGGTAATTCTTATTCATTGTAATTGTAATAAGAGGTAGTATAGTGTGGTGGATCTAGAACTGACTGTGGCTAGGAGGCCTTGGAGTCAATTGTTCCACATGTACTTCTGCTACATAGAAGCTTTAACCTCTCAGTGCTCTGGGAAGTTCCTTCAGACTAGAAGTTCAAGGGAATTTTCTTTGGTAGAGGGAACTAATAAAATCCCAGGTACAGCCTGTCTCAATATAGAACTATGATTTTAGTGTCCAAATGATAGCATTTACATTGAACTTCTAGATCATTTGGAAGGAAGTCCACTTCCTGTTCAAAACCGCATGATTTTGCACGCACATATTCCATGATACCTGTGCAAATCCTTCCGATTGCAATTCAGTCACTATTTATTCTCTCCCTTTTGATGCCAAATAATGAGTTAGGCATCCGAAATCCCAAGCTGAAATAATAATAGCTTTCCTTTCAAAGGAAAGATGAGCCCCAGCCTCTCCTTGCAGAGCCACATTAAGGAGGTGGCAGAGCTGTGTTGGGAATCTTGTATTGCAGGGCTTATAATACGTATTGGGGAAAAGACCACCGGGAAGATAATTGCAAACTTATGCACCAATATCAGCTGAAGGGAATGGAGAGGTTGAGAAATTAGATGAAAAACTAGATCAGTTCAGGTTCATCCTTGGGAGTTCTACATTGATTAAAATCTCCCTTCTCCCCCAAATTACCTGACTATTCAGTGATGTCACTTTAAAAGTGAGGATGAGGGAAGATGATCACAAATATATTGAAAAATAATTCAGGGGCAGCTAAGTGCCGCAGTGGATAGAGTACCAGCCTTGAAGTCAAGAGGAGTTGAGCTCAAATCTGGCTTCCCACACTTAACACTTCCTAAACTGTGTGACCCTGGGCAAGTCACTTAACCCCAATTGTCTCAGGGGAAAAAAGTGGTTCAGTATTAAGAAACCTGTGTAAAAGAAAGAGCTTGAGTTTAAAAGACCATAAATGGATGGAGTAAGGTGAGAGTCATGGTTTCATCAGCTGCTTCTGGACCGCTAGACCACCAATTCCTTAGAGCCAATATCAGATTCCATGACAAATTAGTACTAGTAACCAAAAGAGAATATGAGACATTCTCTGCCAGCAATATAATGAAGGATTTGAACTCCTTTTCAAATGACCGATTCCTGTATCTTTGTGACCTCCCTCTGATAGGAAGTCCCAACAACTTTGTGATACTTCTCATTGATAATTTCTTTCCATGAGCACAAGAACAAAGCTGCAGCATGGAAGAAGGGGAGTTGGAGGCCCCAACCTTGAATCTCAGCTCTGTTTATAGCATACCACCATTGTGGCCTTGGACATGGTTGTTCCCTTGGGCTTCCATTTTATTATCTGGAAAATGGGATATTTAGAGTAGATGATCTAGGAAGCCCCTTCTTGCTCTAAATCAGTGATCCTGGGATCTGTAGTGCTAAATAATGAAGCCAGAAAACCAGAGACTGAAAGTAGTGAGAGGCCAATGTCAACTGGAAGCTCTAATGAGGATCTATCCTGAGATTTGTTGGGCCGAATCTTCTAATGACTTCGTCATCTCTATTTCAGCTTTACCCATAGTGCCATATTCTAAGTGATTGGTCAGCCCTCTTCTTACAGTACAATGATTCGCTTGTGTATTTTTATCTTTGGAGTTTGTAATATACTATGGAATGAGGCTAAATTGGTTAGAGTTGTTATTCATTCTTTTAAGTCCCCTGATATCATTGCACACTACCTTTTAATAAAAGTTATGGAACTTGAATGGTATACACACATATATTGTGTAAAATTTCCTATTCATTCAGAAATGAATTTCCTTCAGGCAAAGAGCAGAAAATGATATTTTGCCACATTGTATATTGAAATAAGAACACTGTGTTCAAATGACAAAATTGATTTTGCTAAACCCCAGAGAATTCCACTGACATTGCTTTAATTTGATTAAATGTTGTGTGCTTTGATACGTTACCTAGATTTGGGTTACTTAAACAAGCAGTAAGTGGAGTGAAGTTGTCTCAGAAACAGAGCAGAAACCCATGTTGGTGCTGTTGAAAGCATATCTGGGATTACGCTGGGTACATCGAATTTGCATGCCTGGGATTGCAAATTGGCTGAAGGCAAAGCAAATTGGTCAAATGGCTAGGGTATTTATTCACTGTTTTTTATTTCTGCTTACAGGAAGCCAGTAGTTCACCCATGATTTCAAAGAACTTAGGTTGATGATAATTGCCCACCTCTTTGGTCATTATTACCTAGTGATACCACTTTCCCCCCATCTGAATTAACAAAGCTTGGCATATAATTGCATCAAATTCCTTTCCCGCAACTCCCTCTGGTGTTGTTGCGTTCTCCCAAAATTGCTTACTTTGCGAGTGTCCCAGCTGGGTAGCCAGCAGTATTTATTCATAGGGCTTTCCCAGGACTGAAGAAAGATGGCCCCAGATCTGTCACACAGTGGAAGCACAGGTTCAGGTCCCAAGGATCAGAGGACTTCTTTATCTTAGCTCAACTAGAATAATTCAGGAGGAATATTAGATGGTGGAAAACGAGCACGATGCATATTTGGTGAGTGAGGATCGAAATGATTTCTTCTACTCCCACCTCTTCTTCTTGACCCTTCCCACTTTTTGTCTTTCCATCTTTTCTTTCCAACTTTCTGATGGATCTCCCCTCACTCCTTTACTGTGATACATACTACTCAGTTTAGAGTCATTTCATCCATTTCTTTATCCTTCTTCCACAGTAAAGAAAGAGGAGAGGAGAAATGGTGGAAACTTTCCACCTTGTCCTATTTCCAGACTGACCAGATTTACATCAACCTTTCTTGCTTGAAGTGGAGAATGTATTGGAGAAGAGACCTTTGCTTTTGATGAGGCCCCCAAATAATGGAGTACTTTTAATATCTTAATGAAGTCCTTTGCACAAACAAACTTGCTTAACTGCTGCCAGTGCCTGTACATAATGATGGCTTTTCCCCACAAGACACTGAATCAAATTGAAATCCTAATGCTATACTCTTAGTTTCTGAATTTTCACAGTAGCAGAGATCTCTGCAGTCTGGACCTGTAGGCCTTTGGTGTGACAGCCTACAGCAAAGGTGTGGTTCTGAGAACCCAATGACATGATATCTCTGGGAGCTTAGCTGTATTCTGCAATGGACAGTTGAGGAAGGATTCCAGCTAGGATCTTTGAAGAAGTGCAGGACGAGCAGATAACAGTGTTAACACAATCAGTGTTCTCTGTCTTCTTAGAGAAAGGAAGGAAAATGTGTCAAAGAGTGATATAAGGACAAAGCTATATGTGACAGTGGCAACTTATAGCCAGTAACCAAAGAACTGCCAGAAATTTGCTGTGTGGCCTTGATCAACATATTAAACTCATCTTGAATGTTATCTCCAAATTGGAACTAGGGGGTTGAAAGAAATGAGCCCTAAATTCCTTTCTAGCCTTATGTTTTATGATTCAGTTGCCTGAATTGGATATTTGCTGATAGAATTTAGAAGCTGGACGATTCCCTAGAGGCCAACTGGTCCAACTCTCTCGTTTTCCATTAGCTTGTCATTACCTACATTGAGGTACCAATGCTGTCATTAACTTGATTTTTTTTTGCAGGGGAGTAAATTCTTTTGAGAAATGTTTCTTTATTTCCCCTGAACACTTATCTACTGAGACTTTTGGTTACATATACTTTTAATTCCCCATAGATCTTGGATGTCATACCCTGATCAGAGATAGTTGAGAACAGGGATTTTTTTTTTCACTCAATGAGCTGCTTCCCTTCTTATTCTAGTTGTGTTCAAACTGATCATAGAACAACACTCTCCCAGACTCTAACCTCCTGCATTCCCTTTGCAGCTTCGGACCCTTTCTTCTTTGTTTTTCACATTGAACTCTTCTTTTTTTTATTATTAGTTTTTATTTACCAGATATATGTATGGGTAATTTTACAGCATTGACAATTACCAAACCTTTTGTTCTAATTTTTCCCCTCCTTCCCCCCCCAGATGGCAGGTTGACCAATACATGTTAAATATGTTAAAGTATAAGTTAAATACAATATATGTATACATGACCAAACAGTTGTTTTGCTGTACAAAAAGAATCGGACTTTGAAATAGTGTACATTTAGCCTGTGAAGGAAATCCAAAATGCAGGAGGACAAAAAATAGAGGGATTGGAAATTCCATGTAGTGGTTCATAGTCGTCTCCCAGAGTTCTTTTGCTGGGTACAGCTGGTTCAGTTCATTACTACTTTATTGGAACTGATTTGGTTCATCTCATTGTTGAAGAGGGTCACGTCCATCAGAATACATCTTCATATGGTATTGTTGTTGACGTATACAACGATCTCCTGGTCCTGCTCATTTCACTCAGCTTCAGTTCATGTAAGTCTCTCCAGGCCTTTCTGAAATCATCCTGCTGGTCATTTCTTATAGAATAATAATATTCCATAATATTCATATACCACCATTTATTCAGCCATTCTCCAATGGATGGGCATCCATGTAGTTTCCAGTTTCTGGCCACCACAAAAAGGGCTGCCACAAACATTTTGGCACATACAGGTTCCTTTCCCGTCCTCAGTATTTCCTTGGGATTTAAGCCCAGTAGTAGCACTGCTGGGTCAAAGGGTGTGCACAGTTTGATAACTTTTTGAGCATAGTTCCAAATTACTCTCCAGAATGGCTGGATTCTTTCACAACTCCTCCAGCAATGCATCAGTGTCCCAGTTTCCCCACATCCCCTCCAACATTCATCATTATTTGTTCCTGTCATCTTAGCCAATCTGACAGGTGTGTAGTGGTATCTCAGAGTTGTTTCTCTGATCAATAATGACTTGGAGCATCTTTTCATATGGCTAGAAATAGTTTAAATTTCTTCATCTGAGAATTGTCTGTTCGTATCCTTGGACCATTTATCAGTTGGAGAATGGCTTGATTTCTTATAAATTAGAGTCAATTCTCTATATATTTTGGAAATGAGGCCTTTATAGGAACCTTTGACTATAAAATGTTTTTTCCAGTTTATTGTTTCCCTTTTAATCTTATCTGCATTAGTTTTGTGTGTACAAAAACTTTTCAATTTGATATAATCAAAGTTTTCTACTTTGTGATCAATAATGATCTCTAGTTCTTCTTTGGACATACATTCCTTCCTCTTCCACAGGTCTGAGAGGTAAACTATCCTATGTTCCTCTAATTTATTTATAATCTCATTCTTGATGCCTAGGTCATGAACCCATTTTGACTTTATCTTGATATATGGTGTTAAGTATGGGTCAATGCCTAGTTTCTGCCATATTAATTTCTAATTTTCCCAGCAATTTTTGTCAAACAGAAAGTTCTTATCCCAAAAGCTGAGGACCTTGGGTTTGCCAAACATTAGATTATTAAAGTTATTGATTATTTTGTCCTTTGAACCTAACCTATTCCACTGATCAACTAGTCTATTTCTTAGCCAATACCAAATGGTTTGGGGGACCACTGCTTTATAATATAATTTTAGATCTGATACAGCTAGGCCACCTTCATTTGAATTTTTTTTCATTAGTTCCTTTGAAATTCTTGACCTTTTGTTTTTTTCCATATGAACCTTGTTGTTATTTTTTCTAGGTCATTAAAATTGTTTCTTGGGAGTCTGATTGGTATAGCGCTAAATAAATTGATCTGTTTAGGTAGTATTGTCATCTTTATATTATATTTGCTCGCCCTATCTAAGAACATTTAATATTTTTTTCCCAACTGGTTAGATCAGACTTAATTTGTGTGGAAAGTGTTTTGTAGTTTTGCTCATATAGTGCCTGATTTTCCTTTGGCAGATAGATTCCTAAATATTTTATACTATCTGTAATTACTTTAAATGGAATTGCTCTCTATAGCTCTAACTGTTGGATTTTGTTAGTGACATATAAGACTGCTGATGATTTATGTGGGTTTATTTTGTATCCTGCAACTTTGCTAAAATTCTGAATTATTTCTAATAGCTTTTTAGCAGAGTCCTTGGGGTTCTCTTAAGTATACCATCATATCATCAGCAAAGAGTGATAATTTGGTTTCCTCATTACCTACTCTAATTCCTTGAAACTCTTTCTCAACTCTTATTGCCAAAGCTAGCATTTCTAATACAATATTGAATAGTAATGGTGATAGTGGGCCACCTTGTTTCACTCCTGATCTTATTAGGAGTGGTTGCAGTTTATCCCTAATACATATGATGTTTACTGATAACATTGAAGTCTTTTTAAAGAAACCCTTTATTCTCTCTGATGATTCTGAGAGTGGAATGGCCTTCTTTGAGTCCATTTGTTCTTTGAGCTTAAATAGTAGTCATTTGACTGGACAGAAATACAAGCAGTACATGTAGAGTATGGACAGATCACTGAAAAGTTCTCCCTGCTCTCTGTAATTGCTAGACTTACCATCTTCACATCTAAGTCATTTTTCCCAGCAGCTGCTATGAAGATGTGCTGTGGCCAACTCCTTATGGAAGCCTCCAGCTGCAGCCTGGCCTTTGTTTTCCCTTCCGCGGCTTTGCCACCTTTGCATTTGCTTGGCGCTTGTCAGATTCAGGCAAATGCCTCTTCCTCATCCCCTCGACTTCTCCTCCTCCAGTCCCTTTCCTCTTTTCCTCTTCTTTGACCCCTTCTTCTTCTTTTCATTCTAGATCCTTCACTTTTACCTTTGGCTCTTTTTTTTTTCTTTCTTTCTTTCTTTTCTTTTCTTTCTTTTTTTTTTTTTTTAATCTCAGGTTCTCCAGCTTTGCAATTCAAATGTGAATCCTCGTTCACCTTGAATTTCTTCTTTGCCATTTGTGCTACAGACACCCCAGCATAGTCTGGTGAAGTCCAAGGACTATTTCTCACAATCATATTTTTATATAATTGAAGGAAATACCCAGCTTCAGCTAGATGTTAGGGAAAAGTTGGATGCTGGTTGTTCCTATCTGAGTCTAACTCCAGGTTGGAAATCCTTGACCCCACTCCTTCAGGTGGCATTTTGATCCTTTTATTATTTCTTCAATTTTCATGTTCTTTAAGGTTTCCTTTTGGTAAAAAAGGTGCCGGCCATTTCCCTTGTTCTCCAGTTCTCCCATTGACCTTCCCTTTATCTTCTACTAAAAAGCTTCTCCTTCTCTATCTCCCAAAAGGAGTTAGAAGCAAAGCTGGAGTCTTTTCTGATTTCCTCTAGCCTTGTTCCATCTCTTCTCCCAGGCCCTTATAGTCTAAGTTTGGGGGTAGATGTTTCATTCCAACCCCAACTCCTAAGAAAATTTGAGCTTTCTGAAGACCACGCTTGCTTTGTTATTGTCTCTGTATCCCAATACTCAATGGTGTTGTTCAGCCATTGCCGTCCCATCTGCTTTATCGTGACCCATGTGGGGTTTTGTTGGTGACGATGGTAGAGTTGTTGGTCATTTCCTTCTTTTTACATTCATTTTACAATTCATTTTACAGATGGGGAAACTGAAGGCAACAGAGTGAAACGATTTACCCAGGGTCACACAATTAAGAAATGTCTGAAGCTGTATTTGAACTTAAGAAGGAAGGTCATCCTGACTTGAGACTCAGCACTCTATCCACTATCCACTGCAGCACCACACAGCTGCCCTGATAGCTAACACAGAAGCAGAAGCTTAGTAAACTCTCTGCTGAATTGAACTAATTTGTTTAAATTTTTTTCTTGTTGTTTTTTGTTCTCGGCTCTATTCTGTTTGATAGGATTGATAGATAACTAAGTTTGATCACTAAGTTCTAGAGAACTGAATCCCAAATAGATCACATGTTAGGCACAAATAGCTAAAAACAGTTTTAGTCAAGATTAGATGAACTTGTTTCCAAGACCAGCAAGTCTAAAAAAGGTGTTTTCAGACTGCCAGCGCTCTGTACCATCTCTGAGGGAAGGGATTTCGGTGGGCGTCTTCCTCAAAGCACTTTATTTATGCAGATGAGATGCTCATGTAGTAAAGTATAGTCAAAGCCAGGCCAAGTACCCAGACAGACACCAGAGATGTTGCTTTTTCTACATTTTGGTCTGTCTGTCATATTATTGATCTAGGGTGAGGAAAACTTCTTTTCCCAAAGCAGAGTAGCAACTCTTCTGCAACTTATAGTCCTAGGGAGTTTATCTGGAGAAACAAGAAGTTGTGACTTTCCCATGGTCACTTAGGCAGCATGTGGTAGAGTTCGACCTTGAATCTATGTTGCATTTACTCCCAAGGGCAACCTTCTACCCAGCACCTCTTAGCTTATTATACCATTGTCTCAGCAGTGGAAAGATAAACCGAATTTCCAGAGTAATTGTCATGAATTATACTAACACAAATTGGAAGCCGGAAGGGCTCTTAAAAGTCAATTAGAACAACAGCCCTGCCTCCCTTGTCATTTTGCAGACAAGGAAATTAAGGCCCAGAGAGAGGTTACAGAGGGATTGAGCTGAAATTCACATCCAGCTCCTCTCAATCCATATTAGCAGATGAATTAGTGAGATTTTACTATATTAATTTGTGTTCGAAATTAAAATATTTGGCAAATGTTGAGTTTATGGAAGCTCCATGGTGTAGTTTAGACACGTCTCTGTGGTTGTGTCTAAGGGATACAAGTGTTTCTGAATTTGGGCCCCAAACTTTGCTCCCTCTTTTGGAGAGTTTCTTCAAGGAGCTGGAGGAGGTGTCCAAAGCAACCTGACTCTTGATGGCCAATCGGAACATCCAGCAGCTAACGGAATCAACTGCCTTTTTGTGGTCCCAACTGTTCACTTGGCCTGCGTTTGATCACATTTCAACTCGACAAGTTGAGTGAAGAATGGTATGTTTTTGGTAGAGTCATAGAAATTTGGGGATTTCAAATGATTCAAGACAGACCCCAGAGGTCATCTAAAATATGTTTGCTGTTGAGATGAGAAAGACTTGATGTTTTACAGGAATCACATTGTCTACATTGGGCTTGGATCTTGGCAGCTGTTTGCAGACATGCAGAAAAAACCATATACTGCTGATGAAGGATTTAATGCAGAATCAGATTACGTGGGAGAGCTTAAGGAGGCAGAATGAGGTGAAATTTGAGTCTGCACCCAGAGGAGCGTTCCATGCTTTGGGAATGCTAAGGCTTTTATCAGTACAGGTATTCAACCTACCATTTTGGATCACCACCAATCCATGTCTTCCTTTGCATCCCTTCCCATATCTTTCCCTAAATCTTCCACAAAGCCTCTGGTTAAGGTACCAGAGCCCTTCCTCTGGTTCTTTCATTCTTTTGTGAGTATTATCACAGCTCAATCTGTCCTTCTCTCATCTATAGCTCTTGTTATCTGCATGGCCCATCTCCTTGAATATATCTTCTGTGATATCTTTTATCTCACCTCACAAGGAATTCTAATGGAGAAGACTATAAAGCCACATCTAGGTACATACAGAATAAATAAGAGGTGAATAGATGCAAATAAGTTCAAAGTAGCTAGGAAGGGAAGAACTAATTTCTATATCTTACAGAAAATATATGCGAACCCCAGGAGGAAACTGTGGGTTAAAAGGAATGCAAAAACCGAAAGGAGGAAGGGAGGGAAGGAAAGAAGGAAAGGAGAGAGGGAGGGAGGGAGGAAGGGACAGAGAAAAAGAGAGAAGGAAGGGAGGGAGGAAGAAAGGAAGAAAGAAAGCAAGAAAGAAAGAGATGAAGAAAGAAAGAGAAAGAAAGGCAGAAGGGAGGAAGAAAGAAAGAAAGAAAAGGAAGTGAGGGGTGAAAAGAGGAAGGGAAGAAGGAAGGGAGGAAGAAGGGGAGAGAGGGGGGGGGGAAAGAGGGAGGGACAAAGCAACATAGAAAAACAAAGACAAAGAAAGAGAAAAAGGAAGTAAGGAAGGATGAATAAAGAGGAGAGAGAGTGAGAGAGAGAGAGAGAGAGAGAGAGAGAGAGAGAGAGAGAGTGTGTTGCTGTGTATTAGGAGTGACTGTCCTGCCCCTTCAAACTTAGGGCTGAAAAAGGTTTTGAAAAGTTCAAAAATTACATCCTTAGAGTATGCCCCTTTTCATTTGACTCCAGTGACGTTATACTGCTTTGGCAAAAGTTTCTTTGACATCCCTACATTGAATCCACACAATAAACTACTTTTCCTTAATTGAAGTTCAGGGTGGCTTTGAAAGGACCTTTTCTCTAATTGGTCAAGGCCACTTTGAATTATATTCCTGCCTTCTAAGGTATCCTCAATTCCCTTTCACAAACTAATTCAATAAACAGTTTACTCCTTCATGTCATTTGTCAGAGAAAGAAAGGAAACTCCCTCCTCTGAACCCTGAGACTCACAAAAGCATTCCCAAAGAGGAGATTTATGGCCCAGACTAAGAACAGCAGTCTTATCAAATGTCATGTATAAGACATAAAATTGAAATTAAATTTTTATACAGTCGGTTTTTATAATGACTGTTAATAATGATTTTAGCTACTTTCAGTATATAATTTCACGTTCAATTCCAGCTACATCAAAATAACATGTGTTGGCTTTGTTTACTTTCTAATTAAAGAGGGAAGACAAGACACTCTAATACGGGTAGGCATTCAGGTCAGTGTAATCATAGTTACAAATAATGAGGGAGAAAGAAATTTTAATACCATTGTATAAGATCTTGCAACTTCTTTGACCTGCACTTTCTCTTCTGGGAAAACACTGACAGAAAATGCTGGATTAGTGATCTCAACTGTCACAGATTCCAGATTCTGTTGGGGTCTGCTCTGTATTTTCTCCCATGTTGTGAAGGGGGTAATTACAGACCTTGAAGTCAATCACATCAGCTGTCCATGGCCCTTGGTGAATTTGTGAAGCATGAGAAACTTATTTGTGAAGCATGGGAAACTTGTCACCTGCATTCCATCTCTCCTTTCTGCATTATTCCTTGAGCAGGACCCGATGCTCTAAAACGACCCCCTCCTTCCTCTCTATCCCATTCATCAGAACCCACATTCCATACCATGGCATTAACATATCACTTGCTTGTTACTAATTCAGATTAAGGTGGGTTGGAGGTTTAATGTCAAGCTTTCCTGGGGGTATTTACATGCTTCCACGTAGAGGAAGGCCTCATATACATCAGAAGAACCCTCAGTGGGGGATTTTCAGAAGGATGTGGATGAGTTACACAGTCAGGGCCAAAGTAGAAGGGTTCCAATCTGTAGAATAAGAGGAAATAAACACACTGATGACATTTTGCATTAGTGGGGTAGGAAAGGGCCTCTGTATCTCAACATATGAGGTTTTTACATGAGTATCATAGTCTGTCGATTATTTTTCAGTCATTTATTGGTGTATTCATATGGGGTGGGCTTTTTCCTTACTGATATAAATAATTATTCTGAGGCAACCTGGCATTCCTGATATAAATCTCACTTGATCAAAATGAATAATTTTTGGGTCTCTCTCGATAGCCCTCTCTCTGGTATCACTTTTCAATTGTAAAATTGGTCTACAGACTCTTTCTCTGCTTTATCTCTTCCAGGTGTAGATATCAGGACTATATTTCATAAAAACTAGTTCAGTTATCAATTATGAAGAATATTTTATAGCTTGGATGATAAATATTTGGTAATATTTGATAAGAGAATTTGATAATCCTCTAAATATTTGATAAGATCCTTTTGAAAATATCTCTGGACTCTGTTTTCCTCTTTAATAGTTTATGATTTTACTATGTTTCTGAGATTGAATTATGCTAATTTGTGTATATCATAATTTTGCAGGTATTTATTTGCTTACTTTAAATTCTGTTTCCCTGCATGTAGGTAGATTTAGGAGTTTCTGATAGTTTTCCTCATTCTCTGCTCATTGTTCATTCCATGTGATCACTATAATTTTTGACAATTCATTTTTCTTCTCTCTTTTGTTAAAGCAAAGTTGGCGATAGCTTATTGCTTTTGTCGATTTTTAAAAACGACTTTGTTTTACCCATTTGCTAATCTAGTGATCATTGATGTTTAGTTCTCCTTTGATTTTCAAATTTTCTTTTTTGCCTGTTTTGGGTTTGTTGATTTGTTGGTGTTCTAGTGTTTTTCAAATTGCATGTTAAGTTTTTAATTTTTTTTCCTTTTTCTGTTTTGTTTCTGTGTTTTCAGAGGTATAAATTTTCCTTTAATGACTATTTAGCTACATCTCAAATATTTCAGGGTGCTGCTATAAGGTTTTAATTTTCTTTAATGCAATTATAAACTCCTCTGATTTGTTTTCCCCTATTCATCCAGTATACAGTTTCTTATTCTCTAGTTAGGTGTGCATCTTTTTTTCATTTTTCTTTTATTATTTTATCATATTTTGATCTTGAAAGCATGTGATTAATATTTATGCCTACCTTTTTGTGTCTTTTTGTTCTAACACATAATAAACTCTTCGTAAAGCTGTTGCATGATTCCAAGCAATAGACTCTTGCAACAGTACAATTCAAAAGTCAATCTGTTCCAATAGTTTTTTTTATTTCTCTATTAAACTTATCTAGCTCTGATAGAAGAATGCAAAAGTCACCTATTATTATTATCTTATTAATGGGGCTTTTTGCATTTTGGTTTGCTTTTCTTTGAAACAGATTCTATGCCATTTTATTAATTTATATTTAGTAGTGATATTGTTTCATTATCTATGAAGCCTATAAGCAATGACACCTTATTATTTTATTTATTGATATTATAAAACAACTGTGGCTTTCCCCAAATTTTGATGCTCACATTATCCTCAAGCACAGCACAAGTTATTCCACTCCTTTATTTTAATTATACACACGTCTTTATCGTTTAAACGTACTTCTATTATGTAATAAGTTGTTGGGTTCTGTTTTCTCATCCATTATACCATGTTCTTCTGGTTTATTTTCCATCAACATTTAGTATCATATTTGTAGTGAATCTAATGCCAGTTAGACTTGGAATCAGGAAGACTTCAGTCCAAATCCTTGCTTCAGACCCTAAAGTGGGTATGTCTGGATCAGTCACTTTGTATCTCTCAGTCTCTGTGTCCTCATTGGCAAAACAGGGCTGATAATTAGCATCTATCTCATACGGGTGTTATAAGGATCAAATAAGAGAATAAGCATATAATACATGTATATATTCTCCATGAAAGTCCCATGTAAATGTTACCTATTATTAGTTATAATTGGTCAGTTTTTTATCTCTCCCTAGAATTCTATTATATTATTATTGTTGTTATTTTAAGGTAATCACTATCAAATCCTTGTGCTGACATCTCTCAGAATTCCCTCTTCCTGGTTTTCCTGAATTCTTCCTTTCTTGTATGCTTTTGTTTTCTTTCTGTGTTTCCTGTATCTCTCTCCCTTCATCTGTCCCCTCTCACTTTCCTTTTTCTTTCTTAGCTGTGATAATAGTCAAATTTGCTATAGTTCATTTGTCTTAGATTGGAAACATTCATCTTTGGTTTTCAAACCACCAGACTTTCTAAGAAATATTAGTTCAGTTCATCCTATTCCATATTCCTTTTTTCTTTAAAATTACTTTAGGACCAAATGACCCTTTAGATCTTGATATGTGTGTATGTATATATTTATATATATATACATATATATATATATGTATGTGTGTGCATATATATATATATATATAACACATACTTATATCACACACATATATTACATGCAACTTTGCTGTTGTATATTGTGTTACCATTTAGTTGCTTTCAGTCATTCCAACTCTTCCTGACCCCTTTTGTTGTTTTCTTGGTAAAGATACTGGAATGGTTTGCCATTTACTTCTCCAATTCATTTGACAAATGAGGAAACTGAGGCAAAGAGAGGGAAGCAACTTACCCACAGTCACATGACTAGTAAGTGTCTGAGGCCAGATTTGGATTCAGGTCTTCCTGACTCTAGGACACTTAGCTACCCATTGTATAGATTACATATTACCTGTGTGTATACGTCTAAGTGTTTATATACATATACATATATGTGTGTGAACGTTACTCCTTCATGTACTTCCTGACTACTTCCTGAGAAGAACTTGTCAGTTACTTTCAATTTAGCAATAATATTTTCACAGTTTCTGCTTTCTTATATAATGACAATGGCCATATGGGGGTAGTTCCTTTCCACTAATAATACATAATCTCATTAGTTTGGAATAAAATTTAGAAACTGAGAGAAGTTATAGTTGTATTCGTGTCTTATGGATAGTTTAAGTCCTGGATGATGCTCAGCCTGTTTTCATTCCTTTTCCATGCCCCTACAACTATTTTGGTGAAAGCAGAATGGGACTATATAGAACTGAGGCTCTCATATCTTTTTATCAATTTAATGAGAGGAGCGTGTTATAATGGATAGAAGGCCAGCCTTGGAGGAAGGTAAATGATGATTCAAGTCTGATCTTTGACACCTACTGTCTTGTGTGACCATTGTAGAGTAATTCAATTTCTCAGGGCCCTAGGCAGTTCTTGGAGATATTAACATGACAGGAGAGCTGGTTCTTTATCACTGAAGAGAGTTTTCACATTGCAGTTTCCATACACAAATGAAATCAGTTATATACACAGAGAGACACACACACTCTCACTCAGCTACTCACTTGTTTAATTGGTTGCCATGGCAAAAAATATATTAAAAATTCATCAGCTAGTAGATCACCTTGGCCTATGGCTTGTGGTCTTTTCATGATGGTTGTCAGCTAGTAGGCACAATTGGCTTCTGGGACCATGCCTAAAGCCCTTTCAGTTTGGTTAAAGCCATCAGTTGTGATGGTGATCCCCTGGCATAGTTGGGAGACCCTGGGGGCACCTTCATACCCCCATGAAGCATTTGAGTAAGACTTTAGTGGAGGAGGCTTACTAGCCAAAAATGAAATAGCATGGTAAAGGGAAAGGATGGATAGGCTACCTGAGTATGCTGTTTCCCTGTCACAAGTGGGCAGAATAAAAACTAGCAGTTAGCCGCGCATCTCAATGACTTGCATGATGAGTGACGGGAGCAATAAAGGTAAGAAGAAAAGAAACTGAGAATATTACAAAGAAAGGCATGAGGAGAAGTAGTGCCCTCAGATGAGGATGGAAAATGATCACGAGTTGGAAATTGCAAAAATAGAGAAATGAAATGGGATGGTCATGTTCATCATATAGTGAAGATTGGGATGGCATAGCAGTGAGTGTGGATTCTCACATGGAGCCTAAACTTCAAGGACTTCTACCAAATTGGAAAGGGTTTGACTATAGTTCTGGTGACTACTTTCATGGCTACCATCCAAGGTTCAGCCTAGAGGCTCTTTGTCAGAAAAGTAGCCACTAGATTATAATTTTCTTTTGTTTTTTTGTTTGTTTGTTTTTTAAATCAAAGCAACTCCTCAAAGTGTCTATGAAAATTTGGAAAGGGGTGCTATTTGCACTAATCAATGAAGTATTGCCAAAGACCAAATATAGCGCCTGGAGGAGAGAAATAATGAAAGCAGGGGCATTTTTGGGATAAAAGAAATTACCACCAGAATGTTACCATTAGGGTACCAAGATAGCCTTCCCAATCTACAAAAAAACTTCATGTGGAAGCATCAGAAAGCTTCCCTTTTGAGAATAGCATAGCCTTTTTATCTAGAAAAAGAGCAGTTCTGCTGTTGGTTTCCAATTTTGAGAAGCTATAATAAGCCTATTAAAAAAGAATCATTCTCCATATTTAGAAGGTTTTGCTTGAATTTTGGAATGAGTTTTCTAATCTTTTCAATTACTGTTGAAATTGTTCAGGAATCCTTTAGAGAATCCATTGAAATACCTGTACTACAGAAACAGTTCATCACAAGTTAACTTGCTATTATAATTCTTCCCAAATCCACACATAGTTCTTTCCAAATAATTACCAAATGCATCCCATTTTCTTTCTCAGAGCTATAGAATCACTTGAAGATACAAACTTGTTTTCTGAACATTTCAGTTTCCTCGATTCTGTGAATCTTCAAGATGCATCGGTTGGCAGAGATTTGAATATCTTTTCAAAATATTTTGAAATGATAAAAAAAACACAAACACAGCTGCTTACGTGTCATAAAAATGTATACAAACCTGAGCTTGTAAATATCATGATCTAATCCCAAGTTTCCTCCCCCTCTCTCCATCTGTGAGATTTTCTACAGTGGGGCACTAAGAAAGAAGCTTTAATTTTGGATATAAATTCAAAGAATCATTTACTCTTGACATCTTTGGAGAGAAGAAGGGCATGGGAAGGAAGAGGGAGAGAACACAATAATCACGGAGACCCTAGCCACTCCAAATAGCTTAGGGTATTTGGAATCAAGTCATAATCAAATGGTTAACACTCTTACCCCTGGTATATCTGGGTTAGAGATTTCCTTCTAACTAAAGAATAGAGACAATTGTGAAAAAGCTATGCTGTGAAATAAGCCTCTCTCTCTTTTCCCATTGTATAAGTGGAGATGACTCTCTTTAACATAATGATAGAATAGGTAGTGGGAAATTGCTTTCTTTGTTCTAGAACCTTTTCCTCTTCCCCTTCTTGGGCCCCCAAACTTACCCTCATCCCTTTTGCACTTGGGGCAAGAATACATAACCCAGCCTTTTCTTCCATGACTTGTGAGATCTCCTGGTCCTTTTGAAGTAGGTCTTCTTTGTTGGGGATTCTGTACCTGCTTTCATTGTTTTTCTATTTTGTGGTCAAAAAGAAAAGGGATACAGAGGAGTGGGAGAAGTGGGGGGAGAAAATGGAAATGATCAGGGAAGTGATGAATTGAACAAAAAAACAGGGAATATGATAAGAGTGTTAGGGATGAGAGAGAGGAGGCTGATATAGAGTTGATTTGGTACACTAAAGGGTCAAAATGGGGAGAAGAAAAGAGTGTAAGGGACATGACCTGGAAGAGAAGTGAGAGATCATAATGTGGATTTAATAGGATTTTCTAAGAGAAGATAGAGGGAAACGTGAGGAGCCAATATATTATGATCAGATAAGCAGTTTTCACAATTCTTAACCATGGAGTGAGTACATTTGTGGAAAATGGCAAGATCAAGGGCATGAACATGTGTGTATGATCAAGATGAGGTGGAAGACCAACCCATAGTACATGAGTAAGGAGGTTGAGGAATTGAGTGGTTAGGTTATTTGAAGAAGAATTAATATGTATATTGAAGTCCCCTAGCTATGTGATCCTGGCCAAGTCACATAACTTCTCTTAGTTTTCTCAACTGAAAAATGGGGATAATAATAAACCTACTTCCCAGGGTTGTGAGGATCAAATGAAACAACATTTGTGACACATTTATCACTGTTTCTGGCACATAGTAGGTGCTTAATACCTGCATTCATATTTACTTTCTTCCTCCTTTCCTCCTTTCCTCCCCCCTTCCAGTCCTTCCTTCTTTCCTTTTCCCTTTCTCATAATTAAGGCCCTAAATATTAGTGAATGAGCTATGGAGCAAACCATCCAAACATTAGTTGATGTCTATAGATGGTCCAGCTATATAGCTACATTGCCTTTAATAGGTTTTTGGAAGAAGTTGGACCGAAATCCTAAAATGCAGATTATATATAAATTATTAAAAAATATTTGCCACAAATGTTTAACCTTTATTGGATTATTTGCTGTCTAGAGGAGAGAGTGGTGGAAGGGAGGGAGAAAATTTTGCAATACAAGCTTTTATAAGGAGAAATGTTGAAAATTATCTTTGCATAGATTTTGAAAAATAAAAAGCGATTATTATAAAAATTTGCAACAACAAATGCATTCATTGACTGAAGAGTATATGATGTTTGGTTCCCAAGTTGGGTGCCTTTTTTCCCCCAGGTTACTTGTCAAATTGTGAGTGCATAAAACAATTATGTTCCATGTTAATGGTTCACTCTTTTGACTTTGATAAATTTCTGTTCTCTCTAGGTGGTCTTCACTTTCTGATGCAATGTATTCCTGAAGACTGTTGTCTTAAAGCGGATCGTCATAAGGCCCAATTCTAACTCTGCAGGAGCTTTTGCTCTCATCTGTTCAGATCTAGGCAGAAATGGTGAGTAAGTGGTTAAGAGTCTCTGGTCTTCAATGAGTGGAGTACTGAAATGCACATGAGCAGAGCTGGGGACTGTCTGTATTGCTCATATAAAAACTGGGGGCTTTTATCCTATGTTCTTTCTAGTCCAAAGGATCAGCTCATCAAAAATACATATATTAACGTGGTCAGTGTCATTTTTGTAATGTTAAGTAGGAAGCTCCTTAGAGAAACTGATAACAGGGATCAAAACACAGATGACTTCAGGCTTAAATCAAAGCACGGTTGCTAGCCAGTGGTGTTATCTGAACAATTGTTCTGAGAATCTTTGAGTCAGACGCTTGCTTACACTAGCATCTCTTCTGGTTGGAAGGATTCTAGGAGTATCTTCTCTGTCCAGGACCTTTGTCCTTTCACTTGAAATCCTCCTTTTTGGGGAATAGCCTCTCCAGCAACTCTCTGTTGTTCTGGAACCATACCACTGACATCTGCTACAGATGCCTCCCCGTGTGAAAGAAATGCATCTGGGCCTGGCAGGCCTTGTCATGCTCAGGTACAGGACATATCCTCTGGCATTGTGGTAAGGCTGCGAGTCTGCACCAGACAGCAAAGGACTAAATAGTTCTCTCTTTCATCATAGGCCTGACCTGCCTAGCTTAGGATAGACTCTGCCATAAAACTTTGGCTACCATGTTAGGAATGGTTTTGGACCACAGCATTTTAGTGACAGTGAAATAATCTCCTAAGAAATTCCACTGGGCTTGCAGTGCAAGGAAGCAAGATAAGCTTTCAGGGAGGCCTATAGGAAGCCGCAAAAACAACAGTTGATTAGAATGTGTGAAGGGATGGCCAAGAGAACTTTTGTCTGATGCACACTTTGCCATGCTCTTCCCAACAAGCTACCCACATATTTGACTCTCACCTTATTTACAAGTCTTAGAAGATAAGAATAGTCGAACTGGTTTGTGGGTGTTCAAAGGCAAAAATGATTGACCCAACAATCAACTATGAATCAGTCATTATTCTAAATACTAGACTCTCAAAGACATAGGATGAAATAGGCTTCCCCTTAAGAAATACACATTATTTCAAAACTCATTTTCTGTTCCAATTCTCTCCTTCCATCCCACTCCCTCTTCCATCTCCTCAGAAGGGAAGCAAGAGGATATCAGTTCTATGTGTGAAATCATATAAAACAATATTTCCATATTAGCCCTGTTTTTTTAATGCAAAAAATCAAGAAAATGACAAAAGTAAACTTTAATTTGCAATCAAAATTCATTTGCACTTCTCTCTCTTGAAGTGGATAGTATTTTTTCGTTATAAATCCTTTTTGTCTTGGATCATCGTATTGACCACAGTAGCCTAGTGCTTCATATCACACTGAGCTTTCAGTTTTTCTCATTTTACTTCACATCAGTTCATATAGGTCTTGACATGTTTTCTTTTTTTTCTGAAACCTTCTTCCTCATTGTTTCTTATAGTACAATGGTATTTCATCACAATTATATGCAGTGTATGGATAATTTTGGATATAATTTTGTACTGTTCTACAGGATTCTTGAAACTATTTCACCTGATACCCATTTCCGCTCATTTGCTCTAATATTATTCTTTTCAGAGAGGTGTAAGGTGGCATCTCATAATTGTTTTAATTTTAATTTTTCTATTCAATAGGTATTTAGAGCTTTTTATATGATTATAGATAGCTTTTAATTATTTTTTTGAAAGCTACCTATTCATATCCATTGAACCATTTATCATTTGAAGAATGGTTCTTATTTTTATAAATTTGACTCAGTTTCATAGTAAGTAACTATGTGGAAAATGAGGCCTTTGGCAGAGAAACTTGCTGTAAAAGTATTTGATATTACTTCATTGTCTAGGATTGTTGATGTTCAGTTGTGTGTGACTCCTTGTGACCCTATTTGGGATTTTCTTGGCAAAGATACTAGGGTGGTTTGCTGATTCCTTCTCTCAGGTATTTTACAGATGAGGAAACTGAGGCAAGCAGGGGTAAATGACTTGCCCAGAATCACACAGCTAATAAGTGTGTGAGACTAGATTTGAACTTGGGGCTTTCTAATTCCAGACTTGCCACTACATCCTTTGTACTACCCATTTGCCCATAGCCACCTAGTTGCTTATTTGTCTAGGGTAGCTTTTTTAAAAACATTCTTTTCCTGATTATCTCTCTTAATTAGGCTTATTTTTGCTTTTGCTTTGAGATAATGATTGCTACCCCTGTCTTTTTTATTACAGCTGAAACATATTAGATTCTTTATTTTAACTCTTGCATTTGTCTTTCTGTTTCCAGTGTATCTCTTGTAAACAAGATATTATTGGATTCTGGTTTCTAATTGCTATTGCTATATGCTTTTCTTCTGTGGATGATCTCATCCCATTTACATTCAAAGTTATGATTACTAACTGTGCATTTCCTTCTATCCCATTATCTTCTAGTTCTTCTTTCTCTCTCTCTTTTTATTCTGTTTCTGCTTAAAAGTCTATTTTTCTTCTAATCACTGTTTCCTTTAATCCAGACTTTTTATTATATTCCTTTTCTCTCATACCCTTCCATTCCTATTTTCTTAATGTATAAGTTACATGTCTCTATGCAGCTGAGTATGTATGTGTACTATTCTATCTTTGAAACAATTATTTTTTTCTTTTTTAAATTTTAAATTTTTTTATCAAGCTCTTTATTTTCAAAACATATGCACAGGTAATTTTTCAACATTGACCCTTGAACAGCCTTGTTTTTCAGATTTTCCCCTCCTTCTCCCCACCCCTCCCCTAGATGGCAAGCAATCCAATATATGTTAAACATGTTAAAATATATGTTAAATTCAATATGTATAAACATATTTATACAGTTCTCTTGCTGCACAAGAAAAATCTGATCAAAAAGGAAAGTAAATGAGTAAGAAAACAAAATGCAAGCGAAAAACAACCAAGAGTGAAAATGTTATGTTGTGATCCACATTCATTTCCCACAGTCCCCTTTCTGGGTGTAGATGATTCTCTTCATCACAAGATCATTGGAACTGGCATCAATCATCTCATTACTGGAAAAGGTCACATTCATCAGAATTGATCATTGTAAAATACTCATGTTGTCATATAAAATGATCTCCTGGTTCTGCTTATTTCACTTAGCATCAGTATTTTTTAATGTAAATGTTCACTTTTTATTTTTATTTTTTTCTTTGCTGAGGTAATTGGGGTTAAATGACTTGCCCAGGGTCACACAGATAGGAAGTGTTGTGTGTCTGAGGTCATATTTGAACTAAGGTCCTCCTGACTTCAGTGCTGGTGCTCTATCCACTGCGCCACTTAGCTGCCCTCTTTGAACTAATTCTTGATGAGAGTAAGGTTCAAGCATTTCCTTACCCGTCTACTTTCTGTTCCATTCTTGCAACTTCCTTGCATGCTTTTTTTTGTGTGGCAAAATTTTTACCTATTCTATTTTTCTTTTTTTCCCCTTCTTTTAGTGTATTTCTCTTTCTTACCCCTTCATTTGTTTTTTGTGATCATTCCACTTGCCCAAGACTAATTTTTAAGAAATTGGGTTTTTTTTTCAGTGAGATTTAGTGCATTTTCTCCATTTGGCTTATTCTAATTTTTAAGGAGTTCTTTTATTCATTGAATTTTGTGCCTCTTTATCACAGTTAGGTTTTTTATGATATTATTTTCCTCAATATTTTTGTACATTTTTAACCAAGCTGTTAAATCCCTTTTCATGATTTTTTTCCTTACAACTCTCATTTTTTTCTCTATTTTTTTTCTTTTCTCATTTTTAGCTTTATTTAGCTAGGAATTTGTTGGGTTTATTTCCAATTAGCACTTTTCTTGTAAGCTTTGCCTATATCTGTTCTTGCATTATTGTCTTCTGAGTTTGTCTTTTGGACTTCTTTGCCACAATCCTAGCTTTTGAGGGTCATGTTCTTTTTTTGTTGTTGCTGTTCATTTATTTTTCTTGACTTGGAATTTTATGTTAAAGTTGGATTCTGCTCACCCGGGCTTGGGGAGGTGCTATCCCAAACTTTAAGCTTTTAAATGCTACTGTTTTCAGAGCTAGTCCTGGAATTCCGCCAGTTTTTGGTGCTCCCAAAGTAGTATGATTCTGAGAGAGATGTGGTCACTGTTCTCCTGGCCTGTGCACTGATCTTCATCTAAGAAGGACCCATTCTCTCTTGCAACCACAAGCACCAGTGTTCCTCTTGGCCCTGAAACTGTGACTAGGTCCCTTGTTCATTTGCAGCCACAAGCAGTACGACTCCTGTTTGCCTTGGGATTGCAATCATACCCCCCACTTGCTTGTAACTAGCACTTCTCTCTATTACCCAATACCGTGTAGGGCAATAGAGTTGCCATTGAGTGGCAGCTGCATCCATGATCAGCAAAAAGTCCCCTATAACTTCTTTCTTAGAACCTGTCCAACCCCCTTACCATTTGGAGCCTGAGAACTCAGTATTCCAGATGAGCCTCCAGACTTCTGCCAACTTCCTGAATTTTCTTAGGCAGAAAAAATGTCTCACCGTCACTTTTTTTTTGGCTCTGTCACTTGGAAAATTTGCTTTGAGATATCCTTTCATAGTCGCTTGGAAGGGAACCTTGAGTGAATTCCGCTTAGTTGTTTCCTCTAATCTACTATGTTGTCTCTACCTTGGGATCGCTGTACTATTAAGGTAACCGCTAATGACATAAGATCTGTAAAGATCCGTACAAGCTCTTAAAGACAGTTATGATGATTATTAGCATGAACATTGTCTCCTTTTTCAGCCACCCAGCCCCCAGCCCAGCCTAGAGGTTCATTAAAATCTTCATAACTCAATCTGTAGAATGTAGTAAAAGTCAGAAACAGAGAGAGGCCTCCCCTCTGGCCCTTCCCTTCCCTTCCCGATGGGGCTCAGATTTGCCCTAAGAGCTCTTTTACCACACAAAAAGCTGTTCTCAACCTCTTCAGAAGTTAGGGAACTTGATCTTCTGTAGAAAGCAGCTGTTTCCAGGGATAAACCCTGAACTGGATGATTTTCTCCAGTGTATAAAACATTGCTATCCCTTTCCTTAACCCCAAGGCTACTTGTGTGTTTAATGCAGAATTCAATTTCTGGTAACCTGAGGGTAATATCTGTAACTTAACCCTCATTCATGTATTAATTTAATGCTTCAGAGGAAGGCTGTTGATTCTGTGTTTATGGAATATTTGCCTCAGCAGCCTGTGTTTCTCAGCTTATAAATTCCTTGAGGGACAGAATTAATTGTCAGAGGATTTAAAGCCAGTATAGGAAATGGCCTTTTATTCTCTTCATATTGTTCTACAAAAGATTACATCACTTGAAAGTATGACTGGAAAAGGAATACATTTTTAAACAACCCAATGAAATGGCAAATTAGAAATTTCAAAAATCAAAGGAGAGATTCATACAGTTCTAGGAAAAGAGCAAATTCAGGTATGATTTATCCTTCACTCGAGTCCTCCTATGATTTCTCCTTGTGACATACCTACTTTCAAGACGAAATCTCTGGAACTGGAAGGGACGACAGAGATCACTGAGGTCAACCCTTCATTTGGATAGATACAGAAACTTGTCCAAGGTCACCCAGGTGGTGAGTAGTTAAGCCAGGATTTGAATTTAAATTAAACTTAAATATAATTCATGGTAACTCCAAATACCACTCCATTACCCCACACTGCTACTCTTAAGTTCACTAGACATTTCATAAGCACTATTATGTGTAGGACAGTGTTATAGGTGCTGAGGATATGAAAAACTGTAAATAATTTTCTCCTCAAGAAACTTACTTTGCACTTACCTCTCCTTCCCCCCCTACTTAATAGTATTTGATTTTTTCCAAGTATATACAGAAATATTGTTCAGCATTCTTTTTTGTAAGACTTTGTGGACTAAATTCTTCTCCGCCTTCCCTTTCTTCTCCCTTCCCCAAGACAGCAAGCAGTTTGATCTAGGCTATACATGAAAAATTATAGGAAATGTATTTCCACATTATTCATATCATGAAAGAAGAATCGGAACAGAAGAGAAAAACCATGAGAAAGCAAAAAAAAATTAAAAAGTAAAAATAGCATGCTTTGACATGCATTCAGAGTCCATAATTCTTTTTTTTTAGAAATTAAGTTTATTTATATTTCCATTTGAATATAATTATATAATTCATTCACTATTTTTTAAAATTAATTTTATAATTATAATTTTTGACAGTATATATGCATGGATAATTTTTTACAACATTATCCCTTGTATTCACTTTTCCAAATTTCCCCCCCCTCCCTCCACTCCCTCCCCCCAATGACAGGCAATCCCATGCATTTTACATGTGTTACAGTATAACCTAGATACAATATATATGTGTAAATCCAATTTTCCTGTTGTACAATAAGAATTGGATTCAGAAGGTAGAAGTAACATGGGTAGAAAGACAATAGTGCAAACAGTTTACCAGAGTCCCTAATTCTTTCTCTGCATATGGGAATGGCATTTTCCATCACAAGCCTTTTGGGATTGTCTTGGTTGCCTCTCCTTTCTGTGCAGCTTTTATTCCACAACTTATCCCAGTAGCATCATGATCAGTTAGGTACATGTAAGTAAACCTCCCCTTGCAAGGAAACATATGTTCATTTGTCTACATAGTGAAAATCTAGGAGATGGTATTATATGATGGAAAACATACTGGTTTCTTAGAGGACCTGAAGTCAAACCATAGCTCTGCCCTCTTAATAGCCTTTGTGACCCTACATGATAAGCCATTTCAATTCATAGAGACAACTTCCTCATTTGGAAAAATGAAAATATTGGCTTAGATGATCTATGTAATCCCTTTTAGATCTAGATTGGTGATTCCAGAATTTGAGAGTTGGAAGAAATCTCCATGTCCATCTGGTCCAAACTATACTGGAAAAGGTATTCCCGCTACGTCATTCTGAATTTAATGGCACGGCTTCATGAGATGCTAGGAAAAGAAAACGTAAGCTGCTGAAGGCGATTGGCCCTCACTGTCAGACTGGGCTTCATTTCCATCTCCCATTCAGTCAGCCGACCATATGCCTGCTACCTCCTCTTCACGTTCCTTTCTATTTCCCCAGAACAAAATTTCCTTCTCTTGTTACTCTTTCTTTTTCTGTGTCATTTTTATCTTTTAGAATAGAAGCTCCTTGATGATTTTTAAAATATATCTCTAGTACTTAGCATAATGTTTGGTCTCTGGTAAATGCATAGTAAATGATATTTCTTAATTTTATTAATTTATTCACTCATCCATTTATTCTTATATCCATTCATGCACTCAATCATCATAAGTCCCATGTTTTATATTACTACTCAGCCCTCCTCATGTAACTCAGTATTGAAATAGAAACTGATATATATGGTCCTTGACCAGTTCTAGGTATCCTCAGAGTGTTGGTGGGAAATCATCAAGGGATTTGGGAATGGGGAATCATTTTCACGAAAGAGATTATATTGTTTATGTCTTAGAAAGTCTTTTCCTACCTGAAATGCTTTATCTCAGAGGAGCCAGAGTTCATAATCTCACCTCTAGTTACATATAACCTTTGGTTTCTGAGCATGTCGCTTCTTCCTTTGTAGCTGATGGTTGGTGTAGCCACTATATTCATTTTCCCCTTCCTGTTATTGATTATGGCTATTATCAGAATATATGGGTTAGCTGGCCTGGTGATTATTGCCTGGTACAATGGAAAATCAGTTTCTCTTTTCAATAGTCAGAAAAGCCACAATGGTTCTGTTGTGCTCTTTCTTCTCGCTTCTGCTAAGGTGTACTACCTCATCTAGGTGGTCACCCGATCCTCCATCCTGGAAGGCTAGACCTTTGTGGTCCCCATTATTCAGTGGAAATGATCAACAGTTCATAGCATTTGGTCCAATTTTCTTTTAAGAAAAAGTAGAATTTTGAGATAAAATATGGGACCAGTTGATAGGTCTAATTTTGAGTCTAATTTATTCATTGTCTTGTGTGGGCCTATTCTAGGTACTAGTTATATAAAAGCAAAAGTCACAAGTCCCTGTCTTCAAGGAACTTCTGTTTTGCTGAGGAGAAAGAGCAGGTGCATAGATAAATGAATTCCAAATATATGGCAAGTAAATACTAAATAATTGGGGGGGGGGCGGAAGGGGAACAGTGGAGGGTTGTGCTAATAAAGAAAATGATTAGAAGTCTTCTGAAGGAGGGGATGTCAGTCCTGAATAGAGTCAGAAATGCCAAGAGATATGGGCGAGAAGGGGGTACATCCCAGTATGGAGGGCAGTTCATACAAAGGCATGAAAGCAGGAGATAAGATGCTGTTTGTGGGCATCAGTTCCAGCTTGTCTGGAGCATCAAAAGTGGGATGAGGAGTGTTTGGAAATCAGATTTGAAGGACACATTGGAGCCAGATTGTGGAAGGTAATATAGCCAAAGAGAGGAGTCTCTGTTTGACCCTAGAGGCGAAAATAAGGAACCACTCAAGCCTCTTTGGGAAGTGTTTGTATGTATATATGTGTGTGTGAGAGACATTCAGACCTGGGGTTTAAGAATAAGTTTGGCAGATCATAGTTATTCCTGGTTTTTCCCAAGAGCTTTGCTTTACAGGTGTGTTTTGGGATCCTGACAATGCCAGTTTACCATTTAACTTTCCAGGCTGTATTATCATACTGGATGGAGCGCTGGTGTTGGATTCAGGGAGACCTGGGTTTGATTCTGCCTCTAATATTGACTCGTTTCATAACCCTGTGCAGCTCACTTAGTCTTCCTGACCCTCAGTAAATGCCCCAGGATTTAGCCAAACACATTGTTATTGGCAGTCATGGGAGTTTCCAAACCAGAAGCCCCACCCCCACCCCGCCCCAGGAAATTACAGACCCATTGTGTATTTGCGTATGAATTAACCACATTCTTTGGTTGAAATGGTTTCCCACACAAATTTCCATAAAGGATAGGAAGCTCCATATGGCTCTTCTGTTTCAGTTCTGAATATTCCTGGAAGTGCAAAATATGGATTCCCTATCCCTACTCCCACTCTGGGAGCTGTTGAGTGTGAGAAGCCATGGGCATATCCAGCTGGCGATGTCCGGCCAGCACTTGGTGATATGAGAATGGAATCTGGGCAAGAGGGCCGGGTGGCACATGAGACTTGAGAGTCCTCTTGCTAGGCGTGATAATTGAACCTATGGGAGCTGATGAGATCACTGAGAAAGAGAAAAAAGAGCCCAAGAGAGCGCCTGAGAGGACAGCAGCTGTTGCTTCTTAAGCTGTCTTCAGCTGTTCTTTTTCATGGTGGTCTTTTCATGTATGCTCGTTGTGGGCACTGAAAGGTGAGATGGCCCAAGTGTTCCGCAAGATGATGTTGCTTGTGGCTTTTGAGTCCGCCAAGAAACCTACATCTCCATCTGCTCTTCCAAGGATTTTTGGAGAGCTGTCTTCCTTCCATTTAACTGGATCTTCTCTTTGTCTTCCATTTCATTGGGCTGTGGTTCACCTCCACCAGGAGAGTTGCTCATTGCAAAGAGATGGCAAATTAAGTGCATGAAACGTTAAATCAGTGGTTGGACATAAGCCAAGAACTGGACATCTGCCTTCTTTCTTGCCATTACTCGTCTAACACTGAGATAGGAGAGAGGGACCATGAGAACTGAGGACCATTTCGGGTTACATGCTTTGGGGGTTACTTTGGTAAAAACAAGCAAAAGAACCATAACAAAAAAAACAAAACAAAACAGGACATCTCCTTGCTTAATTAGGTGAGTCCTCAGACACTAGACACAGCCTTTCCAGCTAGGTTGACCCTTTTAGACAGCTGGGGCAGCCTTTCTGAACCCAGGGTTATCTTCGTGCCATAACGTGGTAAAAACAAAACCACTCAGACATTTGTTACTTGGCAACAATTTCCAGAGAAACAATACAAATTCCATTTTCCAGTACATGTTAACTGGTTAAGGCCGACTTTGTGCTGCCAGTATTCCTTTGAGTGTTCTGTGTGTGGGTGAAGACCAAAGCTGATCTGATAGGTAATTGCAATAAGTCATGGCAATCTCAAAAATCCAGGCACATTTAGACATTGGTCCATAATCTGTTCTACTCTTAAAGCAGTATTCTTTGTCACATGAAGGGCAGAATTCCCAGCAACAAAAGTGTTACTGACTTTTCTCCTCCTGCCATCTTTGTAGGCGACAGAATGAGATATCACTACAAGCCTACAGGATCCATTTAAAATATGAAATACCTCCTCCCCTTACTGTCACTTTGACATTTGCTCCCAAGTGGAATGGTACCTTGTAACTCCCAAAAGGCTCCAGGTGGAAAGGGAGGCTTTGAGAAGAGAATGGAAGAGACCGGGTCTTCCAGCGTTTGGGGATATGTTTCTCAGGCAGTTTTGCAAAAGTTCTATGAAATACAGGTTTCCAGAAACTGTGAAGATGTCTAAAGACATTTGAAGGCAGAAGAGATGGGCTTTGTTCTCTGCAATAGCAAGGAAGGAAACCAACTAACTGAAGAAAAGAATGGGATTAATTTCTCCCACATGTAACCTTTGCTGTCACCCACCCTCTTGCCGATTCCTTTCCTCCAAAGCCAGTGTTCTTTGTCTCTTTCAGTGACTTTAGTTGTCTTTATGCTTTCTGTTTAGTTCTTACACCTCATTCAACTTCACCTCTCTATAGACTGCCCTCTCTTCCTCTCCTCCTGTCCTCCCTTGGTCATACTGCTCCATTTTGGCCCTCCTTCTACCTGCCCGACCATTCCTTCTTTGTCTCTTTTTTCCTCTCATCCTCCATCCACAGCCTATCAAGTCCAGGAACTCAGAGTCGGCCTAGTTCAGTGGTTCTCAAACTTTTCTTCTCAGTATCCCCTTAGACTATTAAACATCATTAAGGATCTATCCCAAGAATCTTTTGTTTACATAGGTTATGTTGATAGATATTTACCATGACAGAAATAAAAACCAATTTTGAATCTGTAGATCCTTGGGAAGGGTTTCAGAGACCTCTGGGATTCTCTGGACCACACCTGGAGAAGCACCCACCCAGAGGATGCTCTTGTCTTACTTCGGCCCCATTCCCCATTTCAGATTCGGCCTTCTTCGGAACTGTCACACCAGAGGGTCTCTTAAATATTCCTTAAGTTTCTAAGCTCTGTTGGCAAAGAAACTTTCCAAGGGAGATATGAATCTCTTGTCATTTTACTGTTTTTCTCTAATCCCACTCTGCTCATCCAGCCTGTGGTAATGCAGAATGTGTCTCTGATTTTAATTGCTCCAAAGGAAATTAAGGAGGAAGATAAGTAGCTTTCCTCTGAGATGTTACAAATGAAACATTTATGTAAAAAGAGGCACTGCCTGCAGAGTGTTATTCCTCATATGACACAGGGAAGCACACTGGAGCCAACGAGATTTTCAGGGAACTCGAGAGCAGGAGAAGCTTTGTGCTTCACCCTTGTTTTATAAGCTACGGACGGAGGCCTGCTAAACTGCTGCTGGACCTTACAGGACACTCATTGAACTCATAGCTAACCTCATCAAGGGGTGCCAAAATCTTTCCTGAAGAGCAGACTTCTTTGTGATTACTGTCACTTCCCACCCCAAGCTGTGGACAATTAGCATCCTATAATGAGATGGTGGCGTATGGGTTCCCTGCATGCACTTGCCATACTCTTCAATTCTCCTTTTCTTTCTCATCTGCTTTCCTCTCCCGTCTCATGGCTAACCGGGGTGCTACTAGTAGAGAAAATCTCTTTGTATCCCACAAATGAAAGAAGCAGTGGGAGAAAAAGTAAATAAGCAACAAAACAAAACACCAGCTAAGAGTTGGATGGCAATGACTACGGTAGGCTGACGTGCTGACAGAGAGGAGATCGATGGTTTGCTTTTGCATTCCATTTGCTTTTTCAGTGCAGGTTATTTTGTGCTTTTGCTTACACATTTTAGTAGAGTCTCAGGCACAAGTCCAGAGTCATTGGGAACCAGGTAGCTAGATCAACAGTGGATATCCTAAGACACTAAAACCAAAATTCTAGCCCAATTCCCAAAAGGAATCAAGAGTCTGGGAAATAATAGTTGCCTGGCTGGTGTCATCTCCATTTGAATAATATATCAAAAATTTCGTGATCTTCCAAATCCCATTTTCTTAAGTTGGAGTTTATGAACTCATATGGGGTCCTGTAACTTAATGTGGGAGTCCTGAAATAATGATTTCCATACCTCTTTTATATACTTATGTATCCAGAGTTACCTAAACACTTCTTGGGCAAAAAGGGGTCACAAATGAAAAAAGTTTGAGAAACCCCAATCTAAACTGTAGGTATATTCCACTTTACCCATCACATCATTTGCCAGGCTAAATATAGACCAGGTTAGAGACAGACAGATGTTGAAGATACGTTGATGTTTTGAGTGATACATGACTTGAGTAGTGCATCCACTTATGAAGATGGCAGCCCCTCTTATACCTCATCACCCTGTGTTACATTTCCCATAGAATCTCCACAGGAGATTTCCCTTAATGAGTAAAAAGCCTTCCCTTTTATTCTTTTTTGGTAGTATCTCAAAGGGACCTGAATATCACTCAGGATGGCTCCATATTTTCTCTTATCCTTTCCAGGAGGCCAGCCCATCTCTTTTCCCAGTTGTCCTTAGCCCCTGTTCTCCTCTCCTCTCTCTCTCTCTCTCTCTCTCTCTCTCTCTCTCTCTCTCTCTTCTCCTCTCTCTCCCTCTCTCTGTCTCCTCTCTCTGTCCCTCTCCTCTCTCCTCTCTCTCTCTCTCTTCTCTCTCTCCTCTCTCTCCTCTCTCTCTCTCTCTCTCTCTCTCTCTCTCTCTCTTTCTCTCTCTCTCCTCTCTCTCTCTCTTTCCCTCTCTCTCTCTCTCTCTCCTCTCTCTCTCTCTCTCTCTCTCTCTCTGTCTCTCTCTCTCTCTTTCTCTCTCCTCTCTCTCTCTCTCTCTCTCTCTCTCTCTCTCTGTCTCTCTCTCTCTCTCTTTCTCTCTCCTCTCTCTCTCTCTCTCTGTCTCTCTCTCTCTCTTTCTCTCTCCTCTCTCTCTCTCTCTCTCTGTCTCTGTCTCTCTCTCTCTCTTTCTCTCTCCTCTCTCTCTCTCTCTCTCTCTCTCTCTCTCTCTCTCTGTCTCTCTCTTTCTCTCTCTCTCTTTCTCTCTCCCTCTCTCTCTCTCTCTCTCTCTCTCTCTGTCTCTCTCTCTCTCTTTCTCTCTCCTCTCTCTCTCTCTCTCTCTCTCTCTCTCTTTCTCTCTCTGTCTCTCTCTGTCTCTGTCTCTTTCTCTCTCTCTGTCTCTCTCTCTGTCTCTCTCTCTCTCTTTCTCTCTCTCTCTCTCTCTTTCTCTCTCTCTCTCTCTCTCCTCTCTCTCTCTCTCTCTCTCTCTCTCTCTCTCTCTCTCTCTCTCTCTTTCTCTCTCCTCTCTCTCTCTCTCTCTCTCTCTCTCTCTCTCTCTCTCTCTCTCTCTCTCTCTCTCTCTCTTTAACATTTTCTTTCATGGAGACACTAATAGGCAATAGATAGGAGGTAACAGTGAACAAGCTCATATGTTAGGCTCCTGTTTGCACTTCCATTAGCAAGAGGAGGTATTTGATTATATTTTAATGAAATCATCTAGTGGTCATGAGTAAATAAAAATATGTTTGAATTTCTACCTAGCCTCCACAGTACAAAAAGGACTCAGGTTGCTCCCACATGTGAGTGTACTGACACCTATAATCAAGCCAGATATAAGAGTAAACAGAGAACAGATTCATTGTTTTGTTAATTGTTCTTCCCTGGTCAGTGAAATTCAATGCCACGAGTATTTATTTCTCATTGCAGAGATTCGTCAGGGTTTCACATTAGCCATATATGGTATATACAGATTCTTTGAAAGAAAAAAAAAAATTAGTGGAGAATAAGTTAGAGCATCTTTGTTTGCTTTCATTTATTCCATTCCCCGGGCTATTGACATACTTTTGTCCAGCTCTCAGCCTGTGTGGCTCTTTTTCCCTTAAGCTAATGTTTCACAAGATTAGCCACCCAAACACATCACCTTCCTTAGTTCTATATGTTGGTTTTCTCCCTTTTGCATATTCATTTTCATTTGTTGTCATCACTTCTTTGCGAGTCACTCCTTCTTCCCTTATGACATTTTTTTTCTTCCTGTAGTTTTCAGTCCCCTTACTTCTATCACTCTCGACAATTACTTGGTTCTGTCAGTGAGATTTCTTCTGTCTCCATTAATGATTAAAGAGTAGCTAATTTCTGCAGTCTGATTAAACAGGGGAAGAAGACTGAACTTGGAGTTAAAAGATGTTTGTTTGCTCCAGTTCTGCCATATACTAGGTGAAGGTGTCTTTAGACTTTAGACACTGAACTCTTTTGAATTAAGGATTCTTGGTCTCAAAACATGTAGTATTTAATCCAGCATTATTGAAGATTTCTCCAAGTATATGAGCTGTTATCATAATTTTCCAAAGATCTGTTGTAAACCAATGAGCTGTATCCTTCATCTTTTACCCATACTGCTTGTGTTTTCTACACATAAAGGAGAAGCTGAAAGGTCCTCAAAAGAATATCATCTTGTTCAACAAATCTTCCCCCTAGATTTGGGACCCCCTTTTTGAAAACATCAGGCAGTTCTACAGAACTCCATGTATTAACCATTGATTGGAAAAATGCATCCAGCAAAAAAGCTACTCTGAATTCAGCACAATGGCATCTTCTACGTTTTAAAAATAATAAAAATATGTAAGATAGTTATTTAGTCCACAGAAGACACATTTGTTCATTTACTCCACTGAGTTGCCCAGAAGATTTCATTGTTTCCAAAAACAGATTAAAATGGCAGTGATTGGTATATACAAGGATTCATGGGACCCTGGCGAGAGCCCGGCGGTCCTTGACCCACAGGTTGGTTACCATTGGTCTAGATTACCTCTCCTAGTTGTCTTCAATATCTCAATCAACTCCAGATCTTTTGTATATTCCCTGTTGATTGTTAATGCTAGTTAGGAACGATAGTTAGTGGCTAGTAGCAACGATAATTAAGTAATTCTCTTTGGAAGCAAATGCTGGTGATGCAAAGGAAAAAAAGGAAACATCCTCTGCCCTCAGGGAGATTAGATTCTATTGGAAGGAAATAACAAAAAATATAGAAGATAAAACAATAAGATTTATTAAATAAAAATGGACTCGATAATAAAAAGAGTGTTTTGGGGTTCACTTTGTATTTCTTATTCCGCAAAGCACAGTTTTAATTCCATAAGAGAGATTCTTTGTGGTTATAAGCACACCACAGTTACAACAGTACCTCTCACCAGAGACCATATTCAATGACCACTATGATTATTAGCATTATGTGATTCTACTTTGGAGGAAACCTACTGGAAATTGTATTGAAAACAACACCATTATCACCATCTTCACCAACAAAAACCACTCTGTGAGGCGAACAGCACAGATAATCAAGAGATTAATACTTTCTTATAAACATCTGGAAATAGCCATTTGGCACCTCCTTCTTTTGGTTTTTAATGGGTGACCTTTGAAAGAACTATTTTCCTTCATGCTTTCTTGTGGTAGAGCTGAGCATCTTGTGTATGAATGTGTTCTGCCAGGACTTTCCCACAAAATACACTAAAGGTCAGAGTTAGGTGGTCTTGGGGTTTTGCAAAATACTGCAGCATTTACGATCTGTTTCCTGATCTCTGAAGTTTGACTTTTGCCAAGATTTGGAAACTGAAGGTGTTAGTGAGGAGACGAGCAACTTCAGGAGAGGTATTTGCCAGCACCCCTGAAATAGAACTTAAGTCATTTTAAAGTAACTCAGTGAACTCTCCGTGAGCTTGCATTTCTATGCAAAATGTAATTTACTGCCAAAATATTATTTCTAGTGTTGATCTGCATAGCTGATTTATGAAAAAGTGCTTTTAAAAGCATGATTTACATTCCAAGTTTTTGATTTGTAGAACACAAGACAAGTGACTGATTTATTATAGTGGAGCTGTTCAAACTGCTAAAGTTAAGGTTGTGTCAGCATTTCCATTATAAACTCTTAATTTCAAGGATTTATAACTTGCCTGCAAAAATTCACTCAGCACAAACACTTTCTTTTTTCCTAGCTGTTTTCTGCCATGGAAGGGAACGGGGATAGGATTGCTGTAAAAATCCAAAAAGGAGAGGAAAAAGAAGAGAGGATGTATAACCTTCCTCCATAAGGCTAGCTTGTGAGATATGGAGAGCACATCGAGTCAACTTTTGGCCCCCCCAAACCCCAATTCTCTTCATTTCCATTTTCCTTGGATAACCTGTGGTCTAGGGACTTTGAGCAGAAGATCATGGATATAGAGACCTAAGAGCTAATATATCCTGTCTCCTCTCTTCATTTCATCCATGAGATTGAAAATTCTTGTCTGAGGCCATTGTCACTGTTACCATCACAATTGCTTATTTTTCTACAGCAAAGTTAGGATATCTCAGGTAAGACTCAGGAAAAAACTCTGCTTGATGGCTTCCATTATCCCCTTTCTACTAGAGGTATTCTCTCCCCCTCTCTTTTGTAAACCGTGCCAACGATTCCTTTGGTATATAAGAAACTTAATAGAATGAAATTTCTATCAAAGTAAATCAACAATTGCTCTGCAACTGAGAGGCTTAGTGAGGTGTATGAGATACCGAGAGGGGATTTCAACTATATATGTACTTTTGATCTTAATTTGGCGTCTGTGAACTTATTTTTTAACATGTTGGTAACTTTTTTTTCCAGATTTACCTTTTGATTGAACTTCTGCTTTCCATATTTACTGCATCTCTGTGTTGAGGATAGGGGTGTTTTGTGGATTTGTACGTTTCCTTCCAAAACAAGTTAATTCTCTCTTCTCTCTAATTTAGTCCATTATTCCAATTATGTATGACTTCTGTAAGTTTTTCTTTTTACTCTGTCTAAAATCTTGTATTGGTAATTATTTCAACTTCATTGCTTTCCTTCATAATCCTATGCATTTTCTATAATTTATTCAGAAATATCCTTCCGATCAGGGGGTTCATGGGCTTCACTGGGATGCCAGATGAAGTCGGTGACACTAAAAAGTTCAAGAAGGCCACTCAATAGTGCTCCTTCAGGGAAGAGGGTATTTCATTGATGTCTTTGCACCCAGCTGAGAAAATGCCCGCTGATCAATGGACCACACTACCTCTAATTCTCATGTTTGTCCAAAATGTTTATAATCAAATAGAGCCTCACCTGAAGGATAAGAGTGTTTATGAGTCGGGAGGTGACTTTTTTGGTTTTTAATTGCACAGTGACATTCGGGGCTCATGTCTACAATGGATGTAGCTTTTATTATAGTGACAATGAATACAAAAGCAGAGCCTGTTTTTAGGCTGCTACAGCCAGTTTGCAGAAATAATTTCTGTACTTCAAACACATCATTGTCTCTTGTAGACTAGGAGGACCACAGCTCTTCTCAATTTCAGTTTAATGGAGCAGAGTAATTGGATATCATCGCCATTCTTCTTCCAGCACTCTCTAGGAAAGTTCTGCAAATGTGCAGAATAGGTAACCTTTAAATGGCATTTGAAGGTTTGCAAAACATTTTGGACCATTCTGGCATTTGCCCCTCTTAACAACCTTGTCCTGTCATCTCCACTTTACAGACAGAGAAACAGGATGAGAGGGCTTAAATGCTTGGCACAGGGTCACGTGTCTAGTAAGTATATGTGTTAGAATTCAAACTTAGGCCTTGTGACCCTAGGGCCCTGTTGTAGCCACTAAGGTTAATTGTCATCTTAGTTGAGGAGGACTCTTCTTGCCTGTTCTCTAAGACTCAACAAGTTATTTCCTGGAAGCTGGACCTTCTAAGCATCGTACTTGGGGGACAGGGCCTTGGGCCTTCCTTCCCACTTGCCTTCTCTCAGAGATGACTTTCTTTCTGTATATAGCTTGGATGTTTATCAGTATGTTGTCCCCTCCATCAGAATGGGAACTTCTTTGGGGAAGGGACCTTTCCATTACTTGAATCACCAGCATCTGGTACCTAATAAGCACTTAATAAATACTCTACCTCACTGATCCGAAATGAGTTCCAGATCCTACATCATAGCCCCTGGGTCAGCCCCAACAGTTTCTTTCTGGTCACCAGCAGATTCCCCCATTCTGTGACTAGAGAGAGCTGCCCTGGAGGCCAGAAAAAGAGTTGTTTTTCTGGGGCCCAGGTAAAGGATTTTTGATCCTAGCTTAAAATAGTTACCTGGAAGTTAGGGTGAAGGTGAGCTGTTTTTTGGTGGGTGGGGGGAATTCTTGAGCTCTTGTTTTTTTTCTGCTTGGAGATTTGGGGTCTGAAGCTGGACCTGACCATATATGAGGAGAACACAACAATTCATTCATAGATGAGGGATCAAGGATTCCCAGAGGGAGAAAGGAAGATAGGAGTAAAGGGACTCTTTCCCCAAAAGGAAGATTCAGTGAATCCTGAGGGGAGCTACCTGAAACTCTCCTTTGTTTAGACAGCCATCTGTTTTAGCCCATTCGGTTCCTGCATTTTCTCAGCTGGAATAAAAAGTGAAGTCCATGTGAAAACTGGAGACTAAATGCATAATAGGGGAGTGGGGGCACAAAGAACCGCTTTGAAAGCTTGAAAGCCAAATGAGAGAGTGCTCTTTAGTCTTACCTGGGCCTCTCCCAAGTGGACTTCTGGAAAGTCCCCGGCCCACTTGTAAGTTCAAAGGAGGAGCCTGCCCTCCATATTCAGTCATATTTTTCTTTGTACGCTTGAGTGTTTCCATTGAATTCATGGTTTTCTTCACATACTCGATCTGTTTTTCTCCCAGAAAACAGGAATAGGCAGAGATTAATGCAAGGACTTGGTAATGAATAGAATAGTATGGATAACTCTTTCAGGGTGGGAAGCACAAGACAACTTGGAAATTTAATTAGCCTCAAAGATAATTTGACTCCATTAATCTTTTTGAGGCTTTTGGGAGAATAGATAATAAGCTCCTTGAGAGTAGGGGACAGACCTTATTTATCTTTGTGTGTCCCTCAAAGCCTTGTGTAGCGTTCTTTCTGCAGTGAGCACTTAGTAAATGTTTTCTTTGAATGAATAAATGAATGAATACTCTACTATATTTTGTTGCTTGACTTTGAGCCAGAATCCCAGCAGTCTGTTGCTAGAAAGTTGCTGATGCAAGTATTGCTTAAGAGGCTTCAAAGAATCCCAGAAGCCACTGCTCTGGCTCTTCTGCAGTTCACCAAGCTTTCTCCATGAGATTTGGATGAGGGAGTAAAATGCTCATATTTTTTAGATGAGGAAGTTGAGATTCTGTGACTTGTTCAAAACTGGGCAGATCGTGGGTGGGAAAAACAGTACTGAAAAGCCTCCAGGTCTGTGTGCCTTGCCAATTGTACTTGCACTTTTTCAAAGTAATCATTCAGTGTAGTCCTCGATTCCCACATTCTGGTGTGTTTTTTTGAACTAAAGAGCTATGTTTTTTTATGCCCAATTAATCATTCTTTTCTAATCTGGATCTTGGATTCTTAACCAAAAAATAAAAAATAAAAAAAGCATTTTCATTAGAAGAGACAGAGTGAAAAGATCTCTATGAGATCTGTTCAATTCTCTGAAGGCTTGGTCAGCCAGTTTCTGGAAGACTCAAAAACAGAAATAATATCTTTGTACCACTGGATTCCTTCATGGGATGGACCATCTTTGGGAACTAAGAACATCAGTCTCTTAGGGTCATTGATGTGGAACCTAGTTACTGATCAAGCAGTGCATTCAAATCCTGTTTAGGTCCATTTCTACTGTCAGAGAAGAAAATATAAAAAATTAAGTCTAGAAATATTCCCAGACATGAAAATTTTCTTCACTCAAATTCAAAATACCATCTAGACACAGATACTTTAGCATTTGAAGGGAACCTTTTATCAAAACTTTAATCTATAGGAAATATCAAGAGTAGTCACAATAATTAATATCACAGCAGCTGCGATTTAGCAAAGACCCTAAGTACTTTATCATGTATGGCAGACTCTAGAAGGTACCAATTACCCCCCCCATCACAATCAAGAAAAATGTTCAGCTTTTAAGAAAACAATACATGCTGCTTCTCTCGTTCTTTGTCCACTTCTCGGTAAACTAAATTTTAGCTGTTATTTAATATTTTGCAATAATAGCCATTCCAGAACTTGGAAAGTCATCAACTGCAATACCATCTAAACCTTGGAATAATTTTTCCATTACCATTAACAAAACCTTCAGAGCTGTGGATAGTTTGGGCAATTTGCATTAATTCTTTGTTTCCTCCGGGACTCTAGTTTGAAAATACAAATTTAATATCCCAGTGTCTTTATCTGTGATGAAAAGAGGCTGTCTGGGAAACTTAAGAAAAAAGTTTAGTTAATCTTTCCATTTGACTCAAAGAAGGGAGGTTGATGACTGTTTTCTTTCATGCGGCGTATGATTGAGTGCTTCCATTTTGCAACGTGGTTATTAAATAATAATCTAAAATTCAATCATGCAGTCTATTGTTAGATGACTTGCCTAATAACAGTTTTTTTTAAAAATCTTCTTATATATACCATGGGCTATGCCTCCATAATATACAAATAACTGAATTTAAAAAAAAATTAAAAATGCAGTTGTTTGACATATGTGATGCTGAATGACCTGTTTGACTATTTCCCCCTCGTTGAAATTGATTATATTTACCTATATCTATATTTATATCTTGAAAAGACAGCCTTCATGTGCTTTATGCAGCAGGGTAATTTAACGGTGTACCTGCCAGAGTGGAATTCTCAGAAACCCAATTCTTTCCATCCCATGTTTCAGGATAATCTCTTTAGTCAATTGCATGTCATCTCCAGAAGCCATTTCGATTCTGTAGCATCATTGAGAATCACATTAAAGATCTCTAAATGTCTAGTAATCAGAGCAACTGCAACTTGTGTAAATCTATCCTTCTTCTAGGCTCCTCTGCCATTTTAGTAAACTTAAAGCAGTAATTCCATTCCCTAAAATATGTCTCCATCCATAGTGATTGATGCTGTGTATCGCAAATTTGTATTAATTAATACTCATTACTTAGATACAGAGTTGTTGAAGAAACCGATACCAAAGTGAGATTGTGGCTAGGCTAAAAACAGTATTCCAAGATGGATATATCACAGGGCTCATCCCATTCTTATGAAACAGTGTGCCACATTTGGAATTCTTTCTTTCTTATTTTCTCTGTCTAATTCACATAGAAATGAAATCTATCATGTCACTTCACTTCTATGGGGATTCGATAACACTTTCTAAAGTGGTACTTAATGCAAGAAGCAGCTGTATATTGATTTGATCATGTGAATACTTCATTCAAATAAATGTGTACTGTAATTCAAAGGGTCAATCAATCAAATAAATTGGAAAGTTTGTTGCAAGAAATGTGGAGAAATCAATGCATAGAAAATTCGGATGCTTCCAGTGGTGACCAGTCATATTGCAGCTCATCAAATTAGACTTTCCATTGCCAGATTTTTCCTCTAGAACTTGCATCTGCAGATTGGACTATTACTCATCTGAAAACATAGGAAATTGGGATGGCTCTCTCTAACAGCGATCTGTACAGAAAAGTAGTTGCCCAGAAAGATATGCTTTAAGCAATCACGGATTTTTTACTTCTTTCCCTGAGACTTTGTGCATGGCAATATCAGTCTTCCACTAGGAAGAAAGGGAACCAAGAAGTGTGATGTTCGAAGTTTTTTCCTTAACATTTCAACACCACACTTATACTTTGGAAAATGTACTTTCTCAAAGTTTATTTTGTAGGAGAAAAGGGTGGATGGAGAGAGGCTAAGGAAAGGAAGAAAAACTCATTTTCCAAGTGACTTGTGGGATGCAAACTATTTGGAGGGGAAAGGAGTCATTCGCTGCTAGAAATCTGTAAAAGAAATGGTGGTCCCTTGACCCCCTCCATCGTTCAAGTGCTGGCAACTTGATCCTACTTCATCTATTTGCAGAAAGTTTGGTAGAAATCCTTCCTCATCTGTTTGGTAGCAAATCAATGTGTGAAAATCACAGGGTTTGTGATTGAAAAGTACTACCAAACTGCATAGAGAAATGTGACAGAAATATTATGAAGAGCAACATTCACCTGGCTTTCCAATTTCAGGTTGTCAAAATAGGGAGAAATGAAAAGAAGGGAGAGTTGAGTGTGGTACAGGGCACACGGCCTTGAATTTCTAGTCAGAGGACCAGTATTCACATGCTAGTTTATGTGGGGGAGATCTCTCTGGAGCTCAGGTGCCTCCTCTGTAAAACAAGAGGCTTGAACTAGATAACCTTTGAGAATCCGTCAGCCTCTACAATAATGATCTTATGATCCTTTGAAGGTCATTGGAAAAACATTAGGGAAACAGGATACCTGGTATGATTAGTCACCTGCTCCAGACTGGTGATGCTGGATGCCAACCCTAGAAGAAGGTCAAGGTTTGGGCTATTTGTTAGCCAATGAGACTTGAAATTCTCACTGGCTGTAATTGTTATTTATCACGGAATCCAGGTCCACTCTCCAAATAGCCACAAACATAATGAATGTGCTGAGGTGTAAGTCCCTGAAAATCAGTCATTGTTAGGTTGGGTGAAGCTAAACTCTCATTTCACACTCTACTGATTCCACTGGCTGACACACACAAGCCTTGCAAGTCATACTTAGTCCTTGCTTCATTCTTTTAGCAGCTCAGCTAGGAGTTGCTCCAGTTTGGAGGGTAGTGGAAGGCATCAGCGATGAAAGGTAAAAAAAAAAAAAAAAAAAAAAAAAAAAGTATATGTGCTACTTCACCGGTTCACAACTCTTGGCCAAACACCTGCTTGGGGACACAAGTCCAGGTTAAAAAGAGAATCAACAATAGTGTACATTTGTTATTTAATATAATTTATATTTATTATAATTATAATTTAACATATTATTATAGAAAACACAATATAATAAAAGCAAATGTTATTTAATATAATTTATATTTATTAGGATTATAGTTCTAATATCATAATCATCTAATAATCATAATATCTAATATATAATTATAATGGATAATATTATAATTATATGCAATTTTCTAACTATAATAGTTCACATCACCCACTTGGAGCTTGGTAAGGCACTATTGATGAATTATTCCATCTGTTTTCCACACTAATCTTATGAGTTTGATGTTTTAATTATTACTTATTTGGCAGATTAAAAAACACCGAGGCTGCACATAGAGCCAAGATGGTAGAGTGGAGGCGAGACTTCGCCAAATCTCCTCCAAACACCTTTCAAATAAAGCCTCAAATAGTGATCACCCTTGCAGAGAGGAGAGAGTGCCTGTGGTTACTCACAAGGAAGTAGGGAACCTGGTCCCAGTTCCAAGGCAGAAATGAGTTTTCTGCCATAGGAGAGCAGAGAAACTGGTCATGGTTTCAGGGCCAAGAGGGACACCAGTTCTTGTGGCTACAGGGCAACAAGGTCCCTGTATAGAGGCAAATCCTCTATAAAATAGAGGATTTGCTGATGAAAAGATCAGAGTTGAATAGAAAATGTGACATTCAAACACAAGACTCAAGAGAATCATAAAAAAGGTAAACTGGGGAAAAAAACCCAAAACAAAACATCCTAGTTAGCAGACATAGTTAAACTGAACTTTATCATTATTAGGCAAGTTAGGTGTGTGTGTGGGGGGGGTGTGTGTGTGTGTGTGTTTAGAGAACAAGATGTGAATTGCTGATGTTGGAATGATCTTTTAAAAAATGAAGTGGGGAGAAAGGGATGTACTGAGAGAAGGGGAAAGGAGTGATCACCTGTAAATCATCCGCCCATTTTCTCAGCAATGCAGTGTTCCAAGAAAAATCTGAAGCACATGTGATGAATAATACTACCCACCTCCAGAAAAAGAAATTAATGGAGTTTGAATGAAGATCTAAGCAGGCTTGTTTATGTTCTTTATTTTTCTTGGGGTTTTTTTGGAGGGGTGTTTTTTTTTTTTTGCAATATGTTTAATATGGAAATAGGTTTTGCATGATTTTACATGTATAATGCTATATCAAATTAATTGCCTTCTCAGAAGAGGGAGGTAGGAAGAGAATCTGGAAATCTGAATTTTTTTTAAAGTTCTATTTTATATATATATATATATATATATATATATATATATATATATATATATATATATATATATATAGAGAGAGAGAGAGAGAGAGAGAGAGAGAGAGAGAGAGAGAGAGAGAGAATCCATTTATTTATTTATTTATTTGTTTATTTATTTATTGAAAAATGTCTTAGGCTCCTAGCCCAGGGGTCTGCCATATTGGGTCCAACCTGATAGTTTAACCCATTGCAGCTCAGAATTCTTCAATTTTCCCAGAAGCAGAGCATTTATTAACAAACAAAATGGCTTGATCCTGGCCCTCAAGGAACACACATTCTTTATGCAATTAGAGCCCATAAATTGCTGAAGCTTCATATTCCCTCAACAAGCAATGATATTTCTGTCTTTTGTGCTCCTTGTACTTCTCATAATGTACTTTTACTTACTGTGTTGTAGTTCTTATATATGTGTCACTCCTGCTAGAGTATAAACTCTATCAGGTTAAGACCAGGATTAAAACACAGAATATTTTGCTTCCTGGCAAAGTGTTCTTTTCTAGATCATGAGATAAATCTGGATTTTTCTCTTTTAAACTCTACCCTCTGGAATCACCACAATGGGAAATCACCACACAGATTAGACGAGTTGATGTTACTATAATGTTCTCATTTCTTAAGTAGTAGGAAATGATTCAGTCTTGATGTTTTTTTTTTCCTAATCTCAAACTATTGAGAGCATGTGTCATTTATACATATAGCACATATGTATATATCTCCGAATGCTATTAATAGAACTAGCCTTGACAGAAGAAACAATGTGGCTACTACTATAACTTGTCTGGTGATATCGGTGTTCCTTGGATAAGGGAAACTGATCTGTAAGGCCATAAGGAAAAAACTCTGATTTATCCGTATGTATGCTGGTCATATCCAAAGACATCACAGTGTCTAAAAGATTATTTTTTTAACTGTTGGGGCTCCAAGACTAAACATGGTATTATAATGATATAACATTTATATCCAATCACATTTTAAAAGGAAGTTAATTGTTTTTAACTGAGTAAAACTGAGTTTTACCTATCTATTTACTCAGATTAGGGTTATCTAGATAATCAAATCCTAAATAGCCATGAGTATATAATTTTTCCAATATTGGAAAGGTATGAATTGCACACCTAAATGTTTGTGGTGTAATAATGACTTCCAAGCAAACCAATTAAATAAACTAGTTCCTTCAATTATTTAAAGAACAGTGAGAGACAGTAACAAAATTAGTGAACAGGAAAAGGGAGTTGGAAAATAAATGTATATTGCATTGTATAATCCCCTGTCCAAATAAAACTATTGATGAAAGTGAATGTCATCAACCTACACAATTAAAAATCTTAAGTCATGTGTGAATTTCATTCTAAATTTACAATGGTTGTGAACTCTATTTTTAGACATTTTGATTGTCTGGAGCATCTGCGCAATCTAAATTTATGAGAAAACATTCCCAAGAAGTAAATATATGAAGGGGAAAGAAACAAATGTCCAATATCCTGAAGGATGTAACCACGGGGTAAGATTTTCCCAGGAAATGTGAAAATTTCTCTCTCTAAATATAGAAATAATGATACCATATAGGAATCATATCTGCCAATTCACATGTAATCCTTTTTCTTTCCACAGTTCGGATTTTCTGACAGTTCCTGTGAAGTCACAATTCCCACGTCTGTCATGTCCCATTGGACATAATACTGAGTTACCTTGCCATTTCTTCTTTGTCACGTTTTACAATTTTCATTTCACTCAGTCTTCAGAACAGATTTAAAAAGCAGGACTAACTGATGGGCTAAGACTCCCTTCTCCACGGGAAGCTAAGGTACGCTTTACAACAGGGTCTCTATGTTGGACATCAGTCTATCTAGGCCAGAGGCGTCAGTAGCAGAACATCTAGGCAGCTATTTCTTTAATTAAAGATTCTGTTTTGAGAAGCAAATCTATGGTAGCAAAAGGGGTTTGAAGGATCAAGAATGTTTCCTTGAGTCTCAGAAGGAAGAATCTGCTTAAGTATAAATTAAAATCTGATTGCTTCAAAATGTAGGACTTAAAGACACAGACCATGTCCATCTTTATAGACTTCAAAGACTCTCCTACAGCTATTTTCTGACTAAAGGGAGTTTAGATTCTGTTAGCAGGAATTAATTCTACAAAAATAACACAGTCACCCATAGAGTCTTCATTAGGAACTCAAAATGTAGCACATGGAGAAGCTTGACAACCTGGAAATGTGTGTGTTGTATGTGTATAAAACTTGATACTTAAATTAGTACCTCATTATCTGTGATTATATGAGGGAAGGGAGGTTGTTTGTGGACTAACTTCTCATCTTACATACAAACACACACTCAAAGGAGTCTTATCTCATTGGTTTTAGAGTTCCCTGCAATGATAGGATCATTACTTACTCATTCATGTCTTTGTAGCTTGTGTAATTCTTGGCAACATGCTCCTACAACATTGCTACAGGAGTCTACCGAACATACTAAAGGCCTTTCTTATCATCTCTTAAATGGATTGATGAAGGCTTCTGGTTGTTTACTTGTTTTTTAAAGTAATATTTTATTTTTCCAAATACATTCAAAGATAGCTTTCCACATCCACTTTGGCAAAACCTTGTATTCCAAATTTTTCTTTTTTTTCTTTTTTTTATTATAGCTGTTTTTTTTTACAAGATATATGCATGGGTAATTTTTCAACATTGAACATTGCAAAACCTTTTTTTCCAATTTTTCTCTTCCTTCTCCCCACCCCCTTCCCCAGATGGCAAGTAGACCAATACATGTTAAATATGTTAAAGTATATGTAAAATACAATATATGTTATCTTGCTGCACAAGAAAAATCGGATTTAGAAAGAAGGTAAAAATAACCTGGGAAGAAAAACAAAAATGTAAGCAAACAATAACAGAAAGAGTAGAAATGCTATGTTGTGGTCCACACTCATTTCCCGTATTCTTTCATTGGGTGTAGCTGGTTCTGTTCAATACTGATCAATTGGAACTGATTTGTTACATCTCATTGTTGAAGAGAGCCACATCCACCAGAATTGATCCTCATATAGTATTGTTGTTGAAGTGTATAATGATCTCCTGGTCCTGCTCATCTCACTGAGCATCAGTTCATGTAAGTCTCTCCAGGGCTCTCTGTATTCATCCTGCTGGTCATTTCTTTCAGAACAATAATATTCCATAACATTCATATACCACAATTTACCCAACCATTCTCCAATGGATGGGCATCCACTCAGTTTCCAGTTTCTGGCCATCACAAAGAGGGCTGCCACAAACATTCTTGCACATATAGGTCCCTTTCCCTTCTTTAAGATCTCTTTGGGATATATGGCTGTCTACTTATTATTCCTTCTTCTTGCCATGTTTCTAAACCATTTTTTCTAATCATATGATTTTAGTGGAATCTCTTCTATTGGTTATGTTACAACCTGCTCATATCCGCCATGCTTTTCTTCATTGCCTTCTGTTTCATACTCCTTTTCACTAATTGGAGACAGATTCCCTGTCTCACTGAATTATAGCAATGCTGAGATAGTATTAATATTGAAAACATGGGTATTTGTTTTCATCGGGAGTCAATGCAAGAGCTATGTAGTTTCCTGAAGGCAATCGGGGCTACTTTTTTGTTTTCAGCTCTGGGCCCAGGTCATTGTCCATATGCACTATTATTCCCAGATACATGTAATCATGAACAAGCTTTATGGGGTTTATATACAAATGTGTGTTTAAATCTAGGCATTAGACATGCTTCATCCACTTGGTATTTGTTGTGTATATATACAGACCAAATTCTTTTGAGGGATTACTAATCCTTTTCCTCTGGGACTTGATGCAGTCAGCACGGCCTCATCAGCAAATAGGGAACTTCTGGTATTACAAGAATGATATGTGCAAATATTTTCCATTTTTCATTTGTTTGAGGTCTTGCTTCCATCTTTATCATCATATGGCTTTGGGATGACTTAATTTACTCTTTTGCCAAAATGTCTTTAAATTACTTTTACCCTCCACTGCTTCTTCCTGCTTACAATTATGCCTTATCCTTTACAAAATTGTTACACTTGACTTTATAGTCTGTCTTTGGATTGCCTTTGAAAGTTATCTTACCCTGTCTGAGCAGTAAGCCAGAGTTTAGCTGATTTAAGTGCATTTTGGGATTTTTTGGGTCTCTTTGTTATAACAATTAATTTACATTGATTAAATTTCTGGACAAAACCATTTACTGCTGATGTTTGTCATTTCTGCTGTCCATATCCTCATTTTTATTTTTAGTTAATGATTTGAAGTTCAGCATTAAATTATTTCAATCTTCTATCATCTTTTTTGCATTATCATTCCCTTTTCTTATTCTTTTATTTTTACTGATTTTGATGTTTGCTGTGATGAACTGATAATCTAATTTGTATATAGATAGCTGACTTAGAAATAACTGCAACATGGATAGCAAGTATTTTTCTGTTTGGTAAAATAAAATCTATTTTTTACTTTGTCTTCTTATTGGGTGCTCACCCAGTGTCTAGTATCTATCATCACTTTTTTTTCCAGAGGAAGTCCTCAAGCTATAGAAACATGAAACTTCAACATTATCGACAAGTCCTTGGCCTCTCTAATTCCTTTTTCCTGAACTGTAATGTACCATATCTGTTATCCCAATCGACTTTTTTTTGCCCTTGCATTGAATTCACCAACTATCCTACAATATGTTCATTTAATTCAGAGAATCTTATCTGGGTCTTTGTAGAAGTTCTATACCACTTCCTCAGCAAATGATGTTGAGCACAGATGAGATTATTTTCTTTGTGGATTGTTGTCTTTTTGCATATAATATCTGCTTATAATGAGGAAGTCAAGATTGATGTGATTTACCTCTTCCAGTAATGTGTCTACCAGTTGGATATTGAACAAGCCTCTCATTTAGACTATAAATTGAGTTACTAGAGTTAAGTTGAAATTTATTGACAATCCAAAAACTGATTTCTTAGCTCCTTTTGTAGCCTACGTATGTGCATACATGACATGGACACAAATCTTAAATCTTCCTTCATAATTCAATTCTTATACCTGTCTCCTTCTCTCTACCCATCCAGGTACTACCTTGCTGCTCAGACTCTCATCCCCACTCATTTGGATGACTACAATAACCTCCTAGTTCTCTCTCTTCCCCAAGTCTGTTCTCCATTCTTTTCATACACCTATCTGTCCAACCCACACAAAAAATAATAATAAAGAAAAAGAAAACCAAGAAGAATTCCCTGTGTATGATCACCAACAAGTAGTCATTCAGCCAATGTGAAAACTTCTAAGGAAAGGGAACCTACCACCCATCTAGGCACCCCATTCTACTTTGGGCAACTCTAATTGTTGTGAAGATTGTTCCTGACATAGAGCTTAAATGAGGCAGCTAGAGGATATAATGGATGAAGCACCAGGCTTGGAATCAGGAAGACTGATCCTCTTGAGTTCAAATCCGGCCTCAGACACTTCCCGGCTGTTTGACGCTGGGCGAGTCACCTAACCCTCTTTGCCTCAGTTACTTCATTTGTAAATGAGCTGTGGAAGGAGATGGTAAACCACTTTAATATCACCCCCAATATTGATTTTGAAGAATCAGGAATAACTCAAGCAAGAAATAACAAAGAGCCTAAATCTGCTGTTTTGTATCTTCTATTCATTGCTCCTGGTTTTCCATTAAAGATGAAACCCAGTAAGTTTTTCTACCATGATATCCCTTTCTGTATTTGAAAACATCTGTCACAGCCTATCTATGTTTTCTGTTCTCAAGGCTAAACTTCCCCAATTCTTTGGACAAATCCTTTATAGTGCCAATTCCTCCAAAAAATCTTCATAAGGCATTTTTGTTTTTAATTATTAAAGCTTTTTATTTTCAAAATATATGCATAGATAGTTTAACATTCATTCCTGCAAAACCTTGTTTTCCAATTTTTTCTCTCTCCCTTCCCCCCATCCCTTCCCCTAGATACCAAATAATCTAATATCTGTTAAACATGTGCAATTCTTCTATACGTATTTCCATACTGCTCAAGAAAAATCAGATAAAAAAGAAAAAAAAAACTGAGAAAGAAAACAACAGAAAGAGTGAAAATGCTGTGTTGTTTTCCACACTCAGTTCCCACAGTCCTCTGGTGTAGATAGCTCTTTTCATGACTGAACAATTAGAACTGGTCTGAATCATCTCATTGTTGAAGAGAGCCACATCCATCAGAATTGATCATCATATAGTCTTGTTGTTGCCATGTACAACGATCTCCTGGTCCTGCTCACTTCACTTAGCATCAGTTCATGTCTCTCCAAAATCATCCTGCTGGTCATTTCTTACAGAACAAAAATATTCATATACCATAACTTATTCAGCCATTCCGTAACTGATGGGCAACTACTCATTTTCTAGTTCCTTGCCACTACAAAAAGGCTGCTACAAACAGTTTTGTACTTATGGATTCTTTTCCCTCCTTCATGTGTTCCTTGGGATACAAACCCAGTAATGGCTCTCCTGGTCAAAGGGTATGCACAGTTTGATAGCCCTTTGGGCATAATTCCAAATTGCTCTCCAGAATAGTTGGATCTGTTCACAACTCCACCAACAATGTATCAATGTCCCAGTTTTTCCACATCCCCTCCACCATCCAACATTATCTTTTCCTGTCATCTTAGCCAATCTGACAGGTATGTAGTAGCATCTCAGAGTTGTCTTCCTTTGCATTTCTCTGATCAGTAGTGATTTAGAGCACCTTTTCATATAATTAGAAAGGGTTTCAATGTCTTCATCTGGAAATTGTGTTCATATCCTTTGACCATTTATCAATTGTAAAGTGGCTTAAATTCTTATGCTTTTGAATTCTCTATATATTTTAGAAATGAAGGCTTTATCAGAACCTTTGATTGTAAAAATGTTTTTCCCAGTTTATTGCTTCCCTTCTAATCTTGAATCCATTAGTTTTGTTTGAACAAAAACTTTTTAACTTAATATAATCAACATTATTATTTCTTTTGTGTTCAATAATGATCTCCAGTTCTTCTTTGGCCACAATTTCTTCCTTTTCCACAGATCTGAGAGGTAAATTATCTTTTGTTCTTCTGATGTGCTTATAATCTCACTCTTTATGTCTTTATGTCTAAATCATGAACCCATTTGGACCTTATCTTTGTATAGGTTGTTACTTGTGGGTCAATAATAAGGCATGTTTTATAATTCCCTTCCCTATCCAGATAACTTTTCTTCAAAATGCCTCAGCCGACCAATGACTTTCTTTAGCCTAGTTTTCTTTCATTTACTTCAAAATACTGTTTCCCACAGAATTATCTTAGGATTCCCAAATGAAGATGTAATTCATCCTAATAGTGAATTGTGCATCATTCTGAGAACCTGCTCAGGCCAAGACCAAACCCTGAGGACAGCTGTTCAATAGCAAACTTAGCGCCAATCGCTACTCCTTACTCCAAGTGCCAACAAACTTATGCTATTGAATGTTAATGGAAATCCGAATGGTTACAAGTACCTTTGGAACATTTTCATTTTTCCATTTCGACTCCCTAAAGTAGAATGCTGATCATCAGTGAAGGATCAGCTTCTTGAAGGCAAGACTCTTTCCTTGTGTCTTACTACAGTCCCTGGCACATAGTAAGTCCTTAATTCTCACTGAGTTGAAAAGAATCTTTGATCTTCAGAGTTCTCATGGGCTAGTGTTGTAACAGTAGAAAGACACAAAGAACAGATTAGAAATTAATCATTTATGTTGTGGGAGTATATACATACATATGTATGTATAAATATGTATATATATGTGTGTATGATATACACATATATATGTACATGTGTATGTATCTGTAAACAAATGTACATAGACACATTGGAGGGCAAAGGTCAATCAATATAGATAACAGACATCTCTGGAAAAGCTTTACAGGGCTCCCGAGATGTGCTGTGACTTGCCCAGAGTCTCACCGTCATTTTGTTTCCAAGTTAGAATTTGAACTGAGGTCTTACTAACACTAGATTAGCTCTCTATGCAGATGCCATGCTATATCCCCTCTGGGGGATTTCTTCCTTTCTAAAGTGATCTGGTGGGAGGTAGTGGTTCTATGCCCTCTCGGATCTCTTTGATAAAATATCAACAATTATTTTAGAGTAGGTCCTGGCGCTTTTGCCTGGAGATGCCCAGCATGGTACCTGGCACATGATAGGTACTTTCAAAATACTCATGGATTGATGGATCGTTGAGTTCCACTCAAAATGCACCATCCTGTGGCAGAAGGGCCTGAACTACTAGATACCACACATTGTACACCTTCTCATTTCAACCACCTTAGTTACACCTGGTCTAGTAGTGAGTCTGAGGCTTTTCACGGAAGGGTAATCCTCTCCATTCTTTCAGTGGGGAACAATTTATCAATCAGTGGTGAAAGGTGGGGTGAGATGTGAGAACTTCAGGTGTGTGGAAAGTTCCCATCACTGTTCATTCTTTCCTCTTCTAACAAGTTTTCTCTTTGTGGTTCCCTCTACCCCTTACCCCTCCAATGGCAGTGATAATTAAATTATGTTCTTTATTTGAGCCTGTTTAAATCCAGAACAATGTCCATTGAGAGTTGAAAGGCTGGAGCTGAAAGAAGGGGTGGAAGAAGAAAGACAAAGGAGGGCAGTTCTAAGGCCCCAAAGTCCCACCAAGATGTGAATTATTTAAAAGGCTTGTATACAGATGATTTTAAAATAACTGTCAGAATTCCTGAATTAAATTATTTCCAAACTCAGCCTCATGAAAGGCCAAGTTATTCTTCTGTTCTCCTAGAAAAGGGCTGGGAATTAATGCATAGATGCAGGGGAAAAACCCCAGGCTTCAGTACAGAATTCACAAGGGCATTTGGCGAGAGAGAGCAAACGAAATATTGTATGATTTCTGGATTATGACTTCCAGCTTTTGAACATTTTGTACAAGGTTTTTGGCGACAGCATAGCTGTAGTCAAAGGTATCGGTCTCATTCTGGAAAAGAGCTGGGTGGTTTCTGTTGCATCCTTAGGAAAATTACTCATTAGTTCCAAGAAGAAATAAATTCTAAAAAAAGATTTACAGAACCTGGTTTTAGCTGACAGTAAAAAGAACTAATGTACAAAAAAAGTGAATAATTACTCAAAATCCTTGATATTCCAGTAGGTCCTAGCTTCGTGTTTTCCTGTTTCTTTAAAGAATGGAATACTCCTAGGTAAGTTTGGAGCCAAATTCTTCAAAGCATGCTTCTAAGGTATTTTTCATGTTTATACAATGAAAATTTAATAGACTTTTAAAGCAGGGAGGCCAAAGATTCAGACAATTTGAATAGAATTTTCATTTGCTGGTTTTTAGAGAGTGTTTTGAATGTATCATTGTGGTTGCATCTAGGAAACTGATGCATTTTGGAGAAAAGACTGGTCCACATGACTATGGATTTGAAAGTTTCCAATGATGCTTGCTTTCCTGAAACTAAAGAAGCCTTATAGGAGGTGAATCAGAAAAGTTGGAAAATGGTATAGTAAAGGGGGCAGTGATTTGCCATCTTATGTATACTTGTTCATATTCTCTCCCTCCTTCTCTTCCTCCCTTCCTCTCTCCCTCCCTCCCTCTCTCCCTCTCCCTTTCCCTCTCCCCCCCCCTCTCTGTATCTCTGTCTCTCTGTCTCTCTCTCTCTCCCCTTTCCTTCTTATATTTATATTCCCTGCAAATATGTCACTTGGCATTTTTATACTTTTCAAAGTAATATTCTTAAAGGATACTAGTTATATGGCATGAGATTGGTTGGCATGGAAACACAAAACTTATTGATATTTCTCAGTCCTGATGATTGGTTCAAAGAAATATTATTTGTTATTTGCACCTTGAAAACTTGGGACCAGACAACAACAACAGAAACTCCTATGGAAAAGTCAATCCTACAGCACCAGGAGATGCAATCTTTTACGCAGCTGTTATGAAAATTCATTCCCTCCTTAGCCCCTGTTTCAAAGCCTGGATCATTATGACAGAAAAAATCAGAATTAATGAAAGTAAAAATAAATAAAGAGATGGAGTTTAATTCTCCTGTACATAAAGAATATAGCACATCAGGATTCATTTTAGGGCAAATCTGTGTATTTCTGCATGAATTTAATCTTTTCTATTATGTCTAAAAATAGACTTAACAGAAACATTTTCTTCTCCTTTACTTTTAACCCCATTTGCCTAACCTAATCCTTTGCATTTTCTTACCACAATTGCTTTATTGAAATCGATGCATATCAAAACAAGGATTCTTTTATTTCTTTTTGATTCTTTTCTTTCTATTCTATTCTTCTTATCAGCATCAGTTACAACTGGGAAGTTAGGTATTTCTGGTGAGAGAGGTACAGAGGCTTGTAGGATTTGCTGGTATTCTTTCATACTTGATAACACAAGCATCCTAAGGTTGGGACATTAGGGAGTAGGTCCATACTATTTTAATTTTGAGACTCAAATCTAGTGGTATTTTCAGAGGAACGAATTCAATACAGTTTTTTTGCAAATTGATTCTAATACAAGTTTCTCAGGCTGTCAGCGTTCCAGGTGTTGAACGGGGATTATGGGTGGTGGGATACTGAGTGCCATAAATCTACCTGACTCCCGTGAATCTTCATAGGACATGGGTTCCTCCCCCGGGAGTTGGAGCCACTTAAGTTAGGAACATGAAGAATGTTCATGTATGCATACTGTACAGGAAAAATGCTTACTTGCTATCAGTCAGGAAAATCTTGGTTCAGATGTCACCTCAGGCCCTGAAAATAGCAAATCCTAAGATTTTCTTTATGGAGCTGGAAGGTGAAGAAAGGCAAGGCCCTACAATTTGAGTGACTTGCTTAGAGTCACACAGCTAGAGCCAAGATTCAAACTAATCCAGATTCAATTACAGAGACTTTGGTCCATGCAAGTATGGATTTTGAATTATCCATCATTTACATGTATGTGTAAGATATCCTCCCTCTTGAGAACGTTCCACCAATGAAGAGGAAATCAGAGCCATAATTAGGAGTTACTTTGCCCAACTTTATGCCAATAAATTTGATAACCTAAGTAAAATGGATGACTACCTTCAAAAATATAGGCTTCCCAGATTAACAGAGGAGGAAGTAAATTGCTTAAATGGTCCCATTTCAGAAAAAGAAATTGAACAAGCTATTAATCAACTCCCTAAGAAAAAATCCCCAGGACCAGATGGATTTACATGTGAATTCTACCAAACATTTAAAGAACAATTAACTCCAATGTTATATAAACTATTTGAAAAAATAGGGAATGAAGGAGTCCTACCAAATTCCTTTTATGACACAGACATGATACTGATACCTAAACCAGGTAGATTGAAAATGGAGAGAAAATTATAGACCAATCTCCCTAATGAATATTGATACTAAAATCTGAAATAAAATATTATCAAAAAGACTACAGAAAATCATTCCCAGGATAATACACCATGACCAAGTAGGATTTATACCAGGAATGCAGGGCTGGTTCAATATTAGGAAAACTAAAAGCATAATTGACTATATCAATAATCAAATTAACAAAAACAATATGATCATCTCAATAGATGCAAAAAAGCAGTTTCCAGTTTCTGGCCATTACATCCATTGGAGAATGGCTGAATAAATTGTGGTATATGAAGGTTATGGAACATTATTGTTCTGTAAGAAATGACCAGCAGGATGATTTCAGAAAGGCCTGGAGAGACTTACATGAACTGATGCTGAGTGAAATAAGCAGGACCAGGGGATCATTATATACTTCAACAACAATATTATATGATGATCAATTCTGGTGGACGTGGCCCTCTCCAACAATGAGATGAAACAAATCAGTTCCAATAGAGCAGTAATGAACTGAAGCAGCTACACCCAGCGAAAGAACTCTGGGAGATGATTATGAACCACTACATAGAATTCCCAATCCCTCTATTTCTGTCCGCCTGCATTTTGGATTTCCTTCACAGGCTAATGGTACACTATTTCAAAGTCCGATTCTTCTTGTACAGCAAAACAACTGTTTGGAATGTATACATATATTGTATTTAATTCATACTTTAACATACTGAACATGTATCGGTCAACCTGCCATCTGGGGGAGGTGGTGGGAGGAAGGAGGGGAAAAGTTGGAACAGAAGGTTTTGCACTTGTCAATGCTGAAAAATTACCCATGCATATATCTGATAAATAAAAAGCTATATTAAAAAAAAAAGATATCCTCCCTCTTGTTGTGGGAATCTAAAATTGCCTGACCATGACCCTTTCTTTGCTTTCCTTGTCTTGTAGCATTTCAGATTCTCCATGGAAATTGCTTTTCTAGAACATCTTAATAGTCTAAAAACTCCTAGGTTTCCAAAGTAGGAGCAGCTGAGTTTTTTGTACTCCCCAGTCAGCAATATATATATATTTTGCAACGTAGCAGATGTGCTGGAGCAAAATTAGTTCTCTGTCGCCTTTAGCCACACAGGTGCTTGATCTGTCAGCTGCCCAAATTCCTTTTTAACTGGGAGACGCCTCAGAAAAAAAAATGACGTATTGTAAATCACTCCTCTCAAGTGAGCTTCTCCATGTTAATCACTCATCATTATTTTAATAACAATAGAATTGCCACCAAGAGGACACAAGAAAATATAAGGGAAAGAATTTGGTGAAAGTGAGAAGTACAAAAGTGCTGCGAGGCCCTAGGCCAACAAAAGCACATGCGATTCAAAGGCATTCGTCACCAAACCAGTTGCAATCTTGACTCCAAACTCTCTAAATGTCCAGGATGTCTTGATTTCTGAAATGGACACAAGCTCTTTTGGACCGAATAGTTTCTGAAGAACTCCTCTAACCAGCCAATTTCTCAGTTGCCAGTTTCTAAGCCTGAGGGCAGCTCAGTGGCAGATCTGGTAGTAAACTAATTAAGCATGGTCTGCAAAGTGGTTTAAATAAATTAATGCAGAGAATTAGAAAGGGGGGAAGGTTCTTTTGTTGAGAGTGAAGTAGAAAGTTACTTCCTTGTGAATGGAAAAAACTTGATCTTAGCTTACTGGATAAATAGTGTTTTCCATTTCTTCCTGTCTAGCTTCAGAGTCCCGCCACATAGACCAAAGGAAAGAAGAGAGCACAGGGAATGGAGCTGAAATCTATGGGAAAGGGAATTTTGGCATGATTTGGTCCATTTCTGTGATTTTGTTGTCATGGGGATGTTTTGGGATAAAAACAGTCCACTTTACATCAGTGCACATGCAGCCTGAGATGAACAACCTCTCTTAAATTGGTACTTGTATTTTTAAGTAGCTCTTCAAATTGAAAATGTTTAATATTTTTCAGCTATTTTATTTTGAATATTTGAGCATTTCAGCTGTTTTATTTTTTCCACTTTAAATTTTTTTCTCAATAGTATTTAATTTTTCCAAATACATTTAAATATAGTTTTCAACATTTATTTTTATAAGATTTTGTCTCCCAAATTTTTCCTTCTTCCCTACATTATCTCCTCTTTCCCCAAGACAGTGAGCAATCCCATATAGGTTAAGAAGGTACAATCATTTTAGTCATATTTCCATATTTGTCATGTTGTCTAAGAAAAATAAAAAAGCTGTATTTTAAAAGGAAAGAAAATGCACTCTCCTCAATTAAGAAGCATTTTCTATTTTTAAAAAGGCAATAGAAGTGTATAGGGCTTGGAAATAGGAAGACTTGGGTTGAAACGCTTCTGACATAGTAGGTCTGTCCTTGCTTTTCTTGTTCTCCAAGAAAAAGGTGATGATATGACTTGCAAGTAAATTGGCTTTAAGTGAGGGAGGAAGGTGCCCTCACCAGCCTCACTCTGTCCTGTCTAGCTCTAGACAAATCACTTTGCTCAAGCCTTGAGCCAACTCTCTAGAAATGATCTCCTAAATCAAAGATGAGGTCTCATTAGTAGAGGAATGGCTCAAATTGAGAATATCCAAGCTCTCTGACCTTTTTTATTTTTTTGAATTTATTTTTATTTTCTAATTTTTTTAATTTTAATTTTTAAAATTAATTTTATAATTATAATTGTTGATAGTACATCTGCATGGGTAATTTTTTTTACAACATTATCCCTTGCACTCCCTTCTGTTCCGAATTTTCCCCTCCTTCCCTCCACCACCTCCCTTAGATGACAGGCAGTCCCATAAATATTAAATGTGTTATAGTATATACTAGATACAATATATGTGTGCAGAACCGAATTTCTTGTTGCACAGGAAGAATTGGATTCAGAAGGTAAAAATAACCTGGGAAGAAAGACAATAGTGCAAATAATTTATACTCATTTCCCAGTGTTCCTTCTCTGGGTGTAGCTGATTCTGTCCATCATTGATCAATTGGAACTGAATTAGCTCTTTTCTTTGTTGAAGATATCCACTTCCATCGGAATACATCCTTATACAGTATCATTGTTGAAGTGTATAATGATCTCCTGGTTCTGCTCATTTCACTCAGCATCAGTTGATGTAAGTCTCTCCAGGCCTCTCTGTATTCCTCCTGCTGGTCATTTCTTACAGAACAATAATATTCCATAACCTTCATATACCATAATTTACCCAACCATTCTCCAATGGATGGACATCCATTCATTTTCCAGGCTAGAACCTGGCATATACAGGTCCCTTTCCCTTCTTTAGTATTTCTTTGGGATATAAGCCCAGGAGTAGCACTGCTGGGTCAAAGGGTATGCACAGTTTGATAACTTTTTGGGCATAGTTCCAGATTGCTCTCCAGAATGGTTGGATTCTTTCACAACTCCACCAGCAATGCATCAGTGTCCCAGTTTTCCCACATCCCCTCCAACATTCATCATTATTTGTTCCTGTCATCTTAGCCAATCTGACAGGTGTGTAGTGGTATCTCAGAGTTGTCTTAATTTGCATTTCTCTGATCAGTAGTGATTTGGAACACTCTTTCATGTGAGTGGAAATAGTTTCAATTTCATCATCTGAAAACTGTTTGTTCATATCCTTTGACCATTTATCAGTTTGGAGGATGGTTTGATTTCTTATAAATTAGAGTCAGTTCTCTATATATTTTGGAAATGAGGCCTTTATCAGAACCTTTAACTGTAAAAATGTTTTCCCAATGTGTTACTTCCCTTCTAATCTTGTTTGCATTAGTTTTGTTTGTACACAAGTTTTTTTTAATTTGATGTACAAAATCTTCTATTTTGTGATCAATAATGATCTCTAGTTCTCCTCTGGTCATAACTTCCTTCCTCCTCCACAGGTCTGAGAGGTAAACTATCCTGTGTTCCTCTAATCTATTTATGTTCTCATTCTTTATGCCTAAATCCTGGACCCATTTTGTTCTTATCTTGGTGTATGGTGTTAAGTGTGGATCCATATCTAATTTCTGCCATACTAATTTCCAGTTTTCCCAACAGTTTTTGTCAAATAGTGAATTCTTATCCCAAAAGCTGGGGTCTTTGGGTTTGTCAAACACTAAATTGCTATAGTTATTGACCATTTTGTCCTTTAAATCTAATTTATTCCACTGATCAGCTAGTCTATTTCTTAGCCAATACCAAATGGTTTTGGTGACTGCTGTTTTATAATATAGTTTTAGATCTCTCTGATATTTTTTAGAACTATGTCAATACCAAATGTTGGCAGTGTACCCAACTAGTAGATTCGCATCATTTGGAGATTTGAATAAATTTCTTGTAAAGTTGTAATCCCATATGCCTGAGTTAATAGGGTGGAACTGAAACCCCTGAGTTATACAGCAATTTACCTTGGATACATGTATAGGAAATTAGCTGCAAAGGAGGATGGTCTATGTTGTTTTTTTCCTCTTCTCTGAGTCTCATGTTAAGATAGTGAGAAAAAAAGTATTTTTAACGTTGAATCTTAGGACAAGTACATGTGAGATTAACATTATATAATACCAAGACAACCAGCTAGTAGATACAGAGTATCTTCCTAGATGAGATTTGACAGGTGACAATAAAGAAAAGTCTCACTATAAGACTGACAAAATTGTGTTTAAGAAGTAACTGTAGCTTAAGAAGTAGCCTAGAAGTAAGAGGATCGTTAATTATCTTGCTGAGAGTGCTTACCTCTTTCAAGGTCTACAGAAGAGGAAGCCTATTGATAAATTTGGGGCTTGTGAGTTCGTACAAAATTGTCATGACATTTGTATCCAAGAACATCATGTGCACTTCTACTCAAGTAGTGAAAGGGGAGGGGGGAAATCCAGTTATTACAAAGTCCTTTTACTGGTGGATATTCACCAAGTTATTTTTGCTTAAAAAGGGCCTTTGTCTGATTTTCTTGGTATATATTTAAGAAATGCAAAGCTTCCGGTATCATAACATGTGGATTTTGGCAGGGAAGAGTGGTTATGCAGCTGGTTCGAGAGTTGGTTTAATGCCGGCCTTTGTGCTCTCTGTGTGCCGTCTGTGGTCCAAGGTTAGGAAATGTGCTGGTCCAAACTCATTCATTTTTCAGGCAGTTGATGCGCTTCAAATAAGTGCCATTGTAATTTATGAATCCAGCCTCTGGAACACCGCATCTCACATGTGGGGCCCCACAAAACCTAGAGCTGTTCTGAGGCACCCTGTGCCCCTCAAAACCATGGCATGCAAGCCCCCACTGATATACATACTTTTACCAGCCAAGCAAAGAATACAGTTCAAACGAAAGACATTGAATCAGACAATGCACCAGGGGATTCAATTCTTTTACAGGTTACCACTGTGCCCAAAGTAGAGAACACACATGCAGAGAGCACTTGGGACCAGGAAATACAATATATATATATATATATATATATATATATATATATATATATATATATATATATATATCTGAGGAGCCGGTGGGAAAGGGCAATTACTAGAGACTCATGTTGCCAGGACATAGACATTGTTAGGGCAGTGTTGGACAGTTTGGGCTATTCTCCTCTTCCTTTGATTTTTTTTTTTTGATACTACTCTATTATGGTTCTTTTTCTATCTGTTTTAAAATATCATCATCCACATTCTGTCCTCCATGTTGAGGAACCTTTGACTCTCCTCTTGGCACTCTCAGGGATCTTATCAGCTCCCTAATTTAATGATCATCTTTTAATGATCCTCTTTCTGCAGATAATTCCTTCCCAGCTATAGCGATTTCATCAGATCACTCTCCTGAGTTCAATCATGTAAGTCCAACAGCATCCTAGATGCTTCCACCCAGATGTCCCATAGGCATCTAAAACTTGATGTAGGCACAACACAGTGTCTTCTCCTTTCCCATTTCTGTCCACAGTACTACCATTCTTGCATTCACCTAGGTTTTTGACCTATGTATCATCTTCACCTTTTCCCTCTCCTTCACGTATGACATCTATAAGGGGTCATAGCTTGGTTTCTACCTCCACAGCTGTATTTTCCCAGTGGCACATAAACTTTGGGAGGGTGAGGATTGTTTCACATCTGGCAGGCTAATCAGTGCCTTATATACAGTAGATACTTTTTTTTTTAAACTTTTGTGAAAATTCAATTCACTTTAATGAGCATCTACTTAATAGATGCTCATTAAAGTGAATTGAATTTTCACAAAAGTTTAAAAAAAAAAAAGACAAACCTTGACATTTCTGCAGTATCCTGGTTGTCTCCCTTTATGAACATTCAAACAAAGTTTTACTGATTTGCCAATATTTCAGTCTGTATATTCCCCATTTTTAAATGAGAAAAATACTGCTAATGATCAGTCTTGTACAACCAACCTAAAACTCTTACTTCCTCCCAATTTCTTTTTTCTTAAATATTTGAAGTATTTTTTAATATTAGTCACAAGCGTGTGTAGTGAAAATACAGAAAAATAATGAAGGAGGAACACACTCCCACCCTGATGAGTGAGAAATTTTCCCTGCCTGCTCTACCCCCCCTCCCCTTCCACAAAGCTCTTCAGTAGCCTGTGGAACCATTTTGTGTGCTTCATTTAAAAAGCAGGAAGGGGTTGTGGCCAGACTGGGGTGGCCAGGGCTGTGTGCCTAGGAGAATATTTGAGGCTAGCAGAGCTCCTTCCCTCCCTTCTTCCTTAACAGCTTTCAGCAGAGTTCCTTTTTATTGCCTGAGAATTTTCCAAACTTTTGCCTCAGTTAGTCTTGTTCTTATTTTTCTTTGAACTTTAGCTGGGGATCCATGCCTTAACATTTGATGCTAGTTTGAAAAGTTGTGCCGGCAAGAGAGTAAATTTAAGAAATGAAATTTGACAGTCCTGGATACCATGAGGCCAAACTGTTGAGCTAGGAACTTGTTATTACTTGCTTGTATTTTTAGGGATACTCTATTTCGTTGGAATACTAGCATGAGTGAAGTTTCAATTATTTGAATTTTTTTCTGGGAAAAAAGAAGGGTTATTTCCTATTATTAAATCCCATCTATGTCCCAAGCACCACGCCTTATGTGCTTATCATCTCATTTGATGGTCACAAAGACCTTGGGAGATAGGCGCTATTATGATCTTTATTTTACAAATGGGGAAACTGAGGCAGCCAGGTTCCATGACTGGGCCAGGGCCATACAGGGAGCACCTGCCTCCAGACTCAGTGGTCTATCCGCTACACCTCGGACCGTTCTTTCCAACCGCGGGGAGCAGCTGCAGCTGAGGGACAGAGTCTGGCTTTGGATGAAGGACATCCAGCCTCTCTCTGGCTGACCAATGGACATTCTCATCGGCGAGGGTAACAGGAAGTGGGTGGGAGGGACTATTCCGTCAGACCAGAGGTAATGGGGGGAGGTAATGGGGGGACGAATGGGGACTATGTAGATAAAGCACCTTCTTTGAAAGTGCAGAAGCGCAGCTGGGGATAGGGAGGGGTGCAGGAGGAGAGGCAGAATCTCTTGGGGGCCATGTCGGAGAGGGCTCTCCCCAGGACTTGTGAGGACCCGCGAGCCTCAACTGGGTAGCGGAGGCCTGGCAGAGGCCCTGCCCCGCCTTGCCCGGAAAGGCAGACCCTGCCCGCTGGGAGGGGAGACCCCGCCCTGCCTGGGAGGGCAGACCTGCCCGCTGGGAAGAGAGACCCCGTAGCCTGGGAGGGCAGACCCCGCCCTCTGGGAGGAGAGACCCTGCACCCTGGGGGAGGAGACCCCGCAGGGCTAGTCCCTGGGTCCTAGTCCTTAGGCCCAGCCTCACAAGCCCCCTGGCCCTCGCAGAGGACGGCCCTGGTTCCGGGAGTCTCGGGCTCAGTCACGGTTTGGGGGTAGGGGCGGGGTGCCCAGAGCTGCTACCCTACAGCCTGGAGCCCAGGGGCCAGGCCTGAGGGCAGGCACGGGGACCCCTTGGCGACCCCAGAGATTGCTGAAGGTGGTAAGGGGGAGCCCGCGGGCCCTCCCAGGGGAACTGCCCAAAGTGGGACCGACCTTCGGGAGCCACCCCAGGCCCCGTCCCAGCTTCCATGACTGAGCGGAAAAGGCCTGTGGTAATGGCGGCTTCTCCTCAGCCTCGGGACTTAGCCCTTGGGGTGATGCTTCAGGCCAGTAATGGCACCACACTGGGGTGGGGGGAGAGAAAAGAAGGAGGAAGAGGAGAAACTAGAGGAAGAAGCCTAGGAGAAGGAGCGAAAGGAAAGTTTCAGCCCCGGGCCTCTGAGAAGACAGGCTCCTTTCGTAGCCCCGAGGCCCGTAGCTGCTTTCTCTGTGGCGGGTCTTAAACAGCCCCCTAGTCCCGTGGCCTTAAGAGGCCCCAGGGATTTCTGAGGCGGAAGGCAAGAAGGCTAGGCCTTAGGCAGGAACGTAAGAAAAGCTTTCAGCCCCCTGAAAAGTGTTCACATTTAATTGTGATTTTATGTGTGTAATTAATAGAACTTGCCAAGGTTCTATTTGTCCCCTCCTACTCTCCCCTCTTTGTAAAACAAAAATGAAAATAAAATGCATTGAAAGCCCTTTCTCTCTTAAAAAACAAGGCTGTTTCCCCCCCCCCCCCAATTAACGAAAAATCTTTTTTCCTTCCTCCCACCTCCTACTCCTTGGAAAGAAAGAAAAAGTAAAGGCCCTCGTCATAGTCAAGCAAAGCAAATTACCACATAAGAAAACCTTTGTTTCCTGCTGCATCTCCACTTTGTCTCCTCATTCTCAGGTGGTAAGTAGCGTATTTTCATCTTGGGCCCTTCTCAAGGTGTACAATCCTGTGATCTTCCATTTTTGTACCGTGGTCAGCTTGGCCATTGCCCAGTTGATGGGCAGTTGCTCTAAATATTTTCTGTATAGATGTTTTCCTTTTTGCTCTTTCTCCTTTTCCCTTCTTCTTCATCTCCTCCTCTTCCTCCTTCCTTTCTCCCTTTCCCCTCAGTGGCACTTCTAGAGACTTTTTGGGCCCAGATGCAATTTGCTTTCTCAAATGGCCAGAACGGTCCATGCATTACTATGCCTTTTTTTCTCCACCAGTGGTTTTTATTCTATTTGTCAACAGTTGAATGGGTGTGAGGTAGACCCTCAGACTCATTTTAATTTTCCTTTTTTTCTATTCCTTAGAGATTTAGCACTTTTTTTTTCCACATGGCTATGAGAGCTTGTGTTTCTTCGTTTGAAAACTACCTCTCTATATCCTTTGGCTGTGTATACACTAGGACTTCCCCTTCCAAATTGGGAAAAAAAACTTCTAAATGCCTGTAGGACAGTCTAAACCCTCAGACAATGATTGGTTTGGGATCTTTTTTCCCCACTAGTCTCTAAGTTACTCTAAGGGCCACTTCCATATAAGAAGTATCTAATTGGAATACAATGCCAACTCTTCTGGCCCCCCAAACCCTATCCAGGAGAGGGAGATGACCGTGCTGGCTATGTGTTACTGGTGTTGTTTAGAAAACCCAGATTGGAAAAGTGAACCCTGAAAGTTTCAGAGACAGTGCTACATTGGCAATGTCTTCAGACCTTGCGGATAAACTGTGTGATGTAATGCCAGTTTGGGGGAGCAGTAAAGCCATTGTGTTTTGACTGCAGTATAGAGTCTGTGAAGAGAAATAAAATGCAATAAATAGAAAGGCAAGTAGAAACCAGATTTTAGAGGTTGAAGAACTTCTTCTAAAAACAATAGGGAGCCATTGAAGATATCATAGTAGGAAGATACATAACTGTTGCACCTGGGCATTAGGAAGATTGACTCTTCAGCTATATAAAGGATGGGTCATGGAACATATACACACAAAAATTGTAAGTGGGGAGATCATTTAGTCTAGGCAAGCAGGAGCAAAGAGTTGAACTAGGGGAAATCTTGGAAGTAAAGAGATGCTATTAGAGAAAGACGACAAATACTAGCTCAGGGGCGCTTTGTGGCCCAAACCAGATTAATACAATAGAACGTGGAAAATATTAATATGTTATTTTCTAAGTCAATATGCAGTCACAGGGATCTTTAAATCCTTTTTTATTTGAGTTTCATACCATTTGCAGAGGTTATATTAAGACTTGGCAAATGCTTCTATATGGATAATGAGGGACTAGTTTGATCAGATAGGTGAGAAGAAGAAGTGGTTGGGAACCACTAGGTAACTGGTGCCAAAAGCTGCAGCGATGTCAAGACTTTGCAATTAAGAGAGAACTCTTAAACTTGGAGAGAGTAGTTTCTTTTTCTTTTCTTTTTTATCTAAATTAAACTCTAAATTTATTAAATATCAGATGTGAGCTCAGTTGGTAATTGGACAATATGCTTCATTTCTTAATTAATGATGCAAGAATCAGGAAAATAATTACAGATCAAAAACTAGAAAGAATCCTAGAGGTGATTGAATCTTCATTGTGATGAATGTGCAGTTAGAATCCATGTATTCTGATTCCCAAGCCAATATTCTTTGGAAGCAGCCCAGAACTTTCAATTCAGCATTTATTAGGCACCTGCTATGTGACACATAATAGATTTTCTTCCAGTCCTTTATTTTAATTATTTGAACCAATTCCAGTAAAAGAAGGGTTAAAGTGTCCTCCTTCCACCCCTGTACTATTTTCTCTTCCACTGTAAAAGCTCTTCCTTTTGTAGCTTTTTATATGAGATAATTTTCCCTGTATTTTGTCGCTTTTCTCCCAGGACATCCTGTTTCTTTCCCATTTTTTTCAGTAGCATTTTATTTTTCCAAATATACATAAAGATAGTTTTCAACATTAATTTTATAAGACTTTGTGTTCCAATTTTTTCTTCCTCCTTTCCTTATTTCCCCTCTCCCCACTACAGCAAGCAATCTTATATAAGTTAAAGATGTGCAATACTTTTAGACATATTTCCATATATGACATATCGTGCATGAAAAATCAGGCCCAAAGGGGAAAATAAAAGAAAAAAACAAACAAAAAGTGAAAATGTTATGTTTCAATCCACATTCAGTTTCCATAGTTCCCTCTCTGGATGTAGATGTAATTTTCCATCCAGAGTCTATTAGAATTTCCTTGAATTGGCCAATGCCAGTGATCTTAATATGAAGAGAGCCATCTACATCCAGAGAGGACTGTGGGAACTGAGTGTGGATCACAACATAGCATTTTCACTCTTTTTGTTGTGGGTTGCTTGCATTTTATTTTCTTTCTCATTTTTTTCTTTTTTATCTGATTTTTCTTGTGCAGCAAGAGAATTGTAGAAATATGTATGTATATATTGGATTTAACATATGTTTTTACCATGTTGGACATATATTGGATTGCTTGCCATCTAGGTGAAGGGGTGGGGGGGGAAGGTGGGAAATTGGAACACAAGGTTTAGTAAGCGTCAATGTTGAAAAATTATCCATGTATATCTTTTGAAAATAAAAAGCTTTAATTAAAAAAAGAATTGCCTTGAATCAATGCATTATTGAAAAGAGCCAAGTCTATCATAGTTGATCATCACACTATCTTGTTACTGTTTGGGTTGTTCTTGTCAGTAACACTCAAGATTTAGCAGCTACCATGTCAAACTTGGAATATGATTTTTTTGTACTGACTAGAAACTAAGTGGATGCCCATCAGTTGGGAAATGGATAAATAAGTTACAGTTAATGAATGTAATGGAATATTATTGTTCTTTAAAAAATCATGAGCAGGCTGATTTCAGAAAAGCCTGAAAACACTTACATGAATTGATGCTGGATGAAGTGAACAGAATCAAAAGAGCAACGCAAACAGTAACAACAAGATAGTGTGATATGATATTTGAGTTTTTGGCTCCTTGCAATATTTTCTATTTGACTTAAGAACTCTGGGTTTTGATCCCCATATTCCTGGGAGTTTTCATTTTGGAATCTCAGGCAGTTTTGTTTTACTCTCTGTTTTCTGAAATATAAAGGCAGTTTTCCTTATAATTTCTTGAAATATGATGTCTAGGCTTTTTCTTTGATCTTTGGTTTCAGGTACTTCCAATGATTGTTACATTATCTCTCCTCCATATATTTTCTAGGCCAGTGGTGTTTCCAAATGGACTATTTCACCTGTTAGTCTATTTTTTTCATTCTTTTGGCCTTATTTTTCTTGATGCCTCATGGAGTCATTAGCTTCCACTTACTCAATTATACTTTCCCGGAATTACTTTCTTCAGTGAACTTTTGTGCCTTTGTTTCCATTTGGCCAATTATGCTGTTTAAGGAGGGTTTTTTCTTTGTTAAATTTTTGTGCCTCTTATCATTAGATTGATTCTGCTTTCTTTTCTTTTTTTTTTTTGAGGTATTATTTTCTTCAGCATTTTGTGCTTACTTTACCAAGCTGTTAATTGCTCTGCCACTTTAGAATTTGTTTTGATGCATCAATTTAAAGTTGTTTGCAAAGGAATGTTGAGAGAGTTCACTTGGGTTACTGCCTCTATTCTTTCCTCTTGGCTCCACTGAGAGAGTAGCTTCCTTTGCATTTTGGAGTTAGAAGTAAGTTGGTAAATGATGGAGCAGGGAATGGAAGATGTGGAAGTAGAGACTATAAATGCATTGAGCCTTTTCTGTGGAGTCTAGCTGTCCTCAAGGGATTTGCATTCTCCTGGGTCATACAGCATGTTAACAGATAAGCAAATATAAAATACTTTGAGTAGAGAGAGATTCCCAACCAGTTGGATGAGGAAAAAGATGATTATAATATGTGCCACCTGACCAGGATTCTAAGAGCTTGAGATGAGGACATGCCGTACAAAGGCATGGACTGCCAAGTTTGGGGAAATAAGCAGGTCCATTTGGTGTGAACTCAGAGTGCAAGATAGGATGAATGTGCTATAAGTCTGGAAAGCTCAAGAGCCATATTGCCAATAGTTTTTAATGCCAATGTAAGGAATTGGAATTGTTTCCTTGAAGCAAGTGGGAGCCAGGAAAAGTTGTTGAGAAGGGCACTGACATGGTCAAATGTAGTTTAAGAAGATCTCTCATCTCTCTTCTCATTACTGTATTTTCTGGTTTGTTTATTTGGATTCTAGCTGCCTTACTAGTTGAATCTTCTGCCTGTCTTGAAAGCCCGCCGGAGACCAGTACTGGCATTTCTGAAGGGAGACAGATGGAAATAGTCATGGCTGAGCAAGGATACCCACAGTCAGAAGGACAAAGTTTTCCTGAGCACAGGTAAGTGGTAGCCTCTCTCTGCTGGTACTTCATTGGAGCCTTTTTTGCTATCATCTCGATGTCCAGTCAGTTTTTTCCTTCATTTGTCCTTGTGTTTACCCTTGACATCTCTCTTTGTCCTCTCACTTCTATGCAAATACTGAATCCTGCTCCTCGATGTGCCCGATAGACCTGCCCTCTTCCCGGTATCTCAGCTTTACAATCCAAGGTTGTTCCTTAAATGCCCTCAATGCTGCAGGGACAGGAAGAAAGTAGGAGAAGGAGACATGCCGGAGCAGCTGCTCAGGACTCTTCCCCAGTAATGATCTCTGAAAACACATTGAATGCTAAACCTGACACAATTCACTTTCTGATAAACAATTAGAAAATAATCTAAAGAATAGGTCTCTCATCAGTGCTTTTATAGCCTAGAAATGCAGACACTTACTGTGCCATTATTTGGGAACCACTTTTGGGAAACTTTTCTGAGACCAATTCTACCCTGCTTCTCCCAGATTCACAGTATGATGGTGAAATTATTGCGTCCTGTATTTGTCCTCAGCGATGCTGCCCCCATAACTGGTCTGGGGTACTCGCAGTGAATGCTGCTTGGGGGTCTTGGCAGGGCTGAGAACACTCTCTATTGAAGTCTAGCCTGGGAGGGACCCTGACAGTGGCAGGAGCTGAGGATGGCAGTTGGAAAGAGTACCCTTGGAAACAGTGGCAGAAATACAAAAGAACCTTGCCTTTTCTGTATTACCCTTTGAGGGAAGGAGCAGGACTGCAGGATTCAGTGAACATGGGAAATATTCTCACATCTTGTGTGTCCAGGGGGAAGGGAATGCTGGAATTTATTCATGGAGGAAGGACTTGATGGTAGCACATTAGCATTAGGCTTTTACAGAATCACTTAATTCTGTTTAATTTATTTGTTCCTGCTTTGGCTCTCTGAAAATGAGAGAGGGAGAAGAGAAGGCAGGATGACTTAGAGGAGCAATTAATGAGCTTTATAATGATTAAAACATTTAAAATGGAAAATTTCCTCTAGTTGCACAACAGCAGCATCTATTTCACTGAGCACAGGTTGATGAATGGCTACGTTAAAAAACAAAGAAGCAAAATGAGGGAAAGAGACAGGAGGAGACAGAGAGAGAGAGACAGAGAGACAGACAGAATGAAAGAGCAGATAGAGACAGAGAGAGGCAGCAATAAATACTGTACACTCACACACACACATATGCATCCCTCACTCTGATTCTGATATAGGATGAAGAAAAATACTGAGATCCACCAGAAGGAACCAGTGCCCACAAAGGAGAGGATTAAACAACATGAAGGTGCTTGCCCTGCCCACGTGCCCCAACCTTCCCCTGTGCCAACTCTGTAGATAGTGATCTCTCATCAAGGGCCAAGAAATATTTTATATTTGTTGCGTTTCTAATAGCTAGCATTTTGTAGCACAAGATGCTTTATAAACATGACCTCATTTTAATGCTCACATAAGCCCTGGGAGGAACCTATTATTGTTATCCCCGTTTAAAAGTTGAGCAAACTGAGGTGATCAGAGGTCCAAGTGACAATTTCAAGGTCACATGGCTAGTTTGTGAGGCTAGATTTGCACTGTTATGGTCACTCTTTCTACTCACCTGGCTGCTCTGGGCTCTTATCACTTTGTCAGGTAACATATTTATAGTTTGGTAGCTCAAAGAGTTCTTAATTCATACAGGCACTAGGGCACTAAGCCTTATTTTAAGCCATTGTTCTGCTCTGCTCCCTTCATATCTAGGTAAGAGGAGTGTCCCACACTTGTTCACCTATCACATGGATATGGAGATACCAGAGCAGAGCAAAAATGTAGTGAGTGACTCGGTGACGGACCACATAACAAGATGTGGTTGATACAGATAAAAGAACTGATCCACAGAGTCATCCCATCATGATCTTCCCTGTTATTCCTGATGAACTTTGCTGACTAATGAATTGTCCTAGGAACTTAGTACTTTAGAGATCGGTAGAAGAATCTTGGTGACTGATGCTTCCAGAGGAATGGCAGAGAGTCATGAGCTTTGGAAAATTAGCGATCACCATTGCATCCACTTTTTGCTTGGAACCCCAAGCTGCAGAAAAACATGCTCTCACTAGCAGATCAAAGTACCCTGACATTTTGTTTTTCTTTTCAGTCTATCAAGCATATGATGACAGCCAACCATTTCTACATGAAGAGAATTCATTCAACATATTACTTCCCATATCTTCTTTCTCCTGCTGAGAAGCATACAAACCCTTCATTTCCTGCCTGCCTAGGTATGTATGTGCATGTGCCTTCACACTCAGAATTCAGACTTTGGCATATTTGTAACCCACGCAATATGTTTCAAGTTGGAATTTCTGACGGCTTGTCATTCTGTTGGAAAAGAATTAGACCTCAGGTTACCTTTTGTAATCTTTTCTTTGCTACTTCCTTAAATAAGGGCCATTACAAAAATCCTCCCGATGCATGCTAACGCTGTTTACTGTCCCAGATAGAGATGACATCTGATGATATTTAGAATCATACTTGGCATCACTGGCTCCTTTGAAGTAGGACCCTCAAAACTGTGTTACAAATTGCAGGATCAGTGTTTATTTGCACATTTGATTCCTACTTTAGAGACATCATTGAGAACTAATGAGTTTAAATAAAGGTGAAACCTCTGCTTCTGGCCAAAGTGTGTGCTTAAAAGTCCTTTGGAACACTGAAAGCAAAATGTGTAGGATAATTAGTCAGCCTTGGAAGAAGCCTGGTAGAGTACAAATGGCTTTAGATCTGGGACCAAGGACTTGGATTCAAATCATGTTTTTGTTTCTTCCTAATCTAAATGAATGGACTGAATAGCATTTCTGAAGTATAATGAGCCCAAAGCTGTATTAAGAGCTTTGGGGATACTGATATTCAAAGAAAGATTCTCCCTGCCCTGAAAGAGCTTAAGTTTTGATAGAAAATACCACAAAGAGGGGACTGGTGGCTGGAGAAGGTCCTGTAAGCTTGGAGATGGTGAAGTGAACTGGAGGGTGGTTGGTCAAATGACATGGTCATTTCTGAAACCTTAGAAGTGCTGAGTTGGGAATGGGAAATGAGGAGGCACGTGTAAGATAGGGCAGGAGTAGCCTAGTAATACCTGTACTGCCTTGCTTTGTCCTTTTTGGAACTGCTTTCTGTTCTCTTATGTGTAGATCATAAATGGTGCTCTTGTCTTTATTTTCTGCATCACTGTTTCCCTCTTTTATATCATATAAGTATAGCCATGCAAAACAGATCCACATTGATTGAGAGACTCTTACAGTTGGAAGAAGACTTAGCAAAGAGCTGGCATGGTATACCCATCCCGTAGAAGGGGAAAGTGAGACTCAGAGAAGTTAAGTGACTTAGAGCAGGTGATAGATGGACAGACAGGACTTCACCCCTCCTGTTTCTTAGTCCTAGCCTGTGCAGTCAGTTACAAGCCCCTTGGGGATTTGCAATGATATTTCTAGGGGGTTTGAGATCAGCATTGTTTACTGGCTCTAAAACAGTAAGTAATTGGACAGTTGTGTTATAGATTTTTCTTCACATAATTGAAACCTTACAGGTTTGTTTCTGTAGAGATCTAAATAGAAAATATATGAAATCTTGCTGAATTACATCTCTTAATTTTTATAAAATGTCCCATGTAAAATTAAGATATGATTATCTTAAAATTACAGTTTTATAGTTTTGTATTTGGAGTAATTATAAGGAGAACGAAACTTTATATTTTTAAAATTTTATCACCTAAATTTGAATTTAGACCTGTTTGGGGCAGAAGTTATTATTGTGCTTAATGCAAACATTTAATGAATAAATACAAAGTGACTAGTATGTTAAGTTAATCTAGGGCTTTATAATGCATTTTCAATGGTTTAATAAACAAGAAGTGTCAGGAAGCACATCATTATATTACTGTAGTGTTTTTGTAGCTTGGAGAAATCTCTATTTATTTCCCATTTCTAGGTTCCTCTGCTTATATTCAGGAGGAGAAAACAAACAATGCCTAAAATTTACTTGTTGGCTTTCTTGGGTAGCCATTATTCCAATCAGTTGCATTGGCTTCCTAAGTTTTGTTTGTTATGACAATTCCTGTGTCCATATAGAGAATGGAGCTGACTAGACCTGTGATTTCATTGGTTTTGACAACTCTCTTGTGCCTGAAATGAAATGTTCACCCTTCTCATCTCTGTCTCCTTGCTTCCTTCAAGCCCTCCCTTCTACAAGAAGCCTTTCCCGGTCCCCTTTAATTTCAGTGCTTTCACTCTGAGATTTAAGTTTCTAGTGGTCTCAAACAGCTTGTAATACTTGTTAGCACAGTAAAGTTAAAGAGACAGGACATTTAGAATCCTGGATTTAAATTCTGTATTTAAACTATGTGTTCCTGAAGTATTAAATGAATAATTACATATGGTATAGAGTATATATGAGGAAGAATGATAGGATTATCTTTTGCCATTTTGCTAAACAGAAAGGAAATGACCTAATTTGAAAATGTCTTCTGGCAAATGAATAGAGGGGAAGGGAGCCTGAAATGTAGAAGCAAAGAGAGGAGCAAAAGAAAGAAAAGGGAGGGTCTGCAAGGGAGAAATATTTTGCTCCCAGTTTGCTTAGAGCATATTGAAGACACTGAAGGGCACATCAGTCTAGGAAATAGAATGGCTTTGTTCTTTGGTCTTATGGATTAACTAAGCATCTTGCAAAACTTCTGTGTCTTTTGATCTTTTCCCCCTTATGTTCTTCTGAGAAAGTTAAAAAGGGAGGGTAAGGGGGCAGGACCTGAATATATAAATATATGACTGAACCAGCTCTCCCTAGCGTCTGTTTGAGATTCTTAGAAACTCCAGCTCATCATGAACAACTTGTTCTTGTTAAATATAACCATTGGAGGCCTACAGTGAGTTCAAAGAGATTGGTGTTCCAGATGTAAATGTGGTGGAAGTGTCCAAATGAAATAATGGAGAATCACCCATAGGACACATAATTCTTTCAGCTGTCCTGTCTGGGGTATAAAAATACATCACAGTGACCAAAATGGGACTTGCTGATCACATTAAGAAGCTCTACAGAGAGAATATTCGCTATATGATCTTTCCAACAAACATGTACCGTAAATGTTGATTTTTAGATATCACAGTAGAAATCTATATAGACTGAGGCTCCCAGGTTCATCAGTTTGGAGTTGTAAGGCACCTTGGAGGCTATTTGATCTAACTACTGTTTTATGGATAAGAACACCAAAGTGAATTAGTTAGTCCTGGTTTATATAGGTAGAAAGTGGCCAAGCTGGGATCAGAAGCTGTGTTAGAAGACTCACCATACAGGGTTCTTTCTAATGAGATATAGAAAAGGATACCACATTACTGAAGGTTGTGTCAATATCTAAAAAAATTATACTGGTGGATCAGCCCCTAACATACAAACATGCACTTCAAAAATCCCTTTATCAGTTGTAAATAAGAAACATTTTTGACATACAATATACTGTTAGATGGTCTGGAGAAAATAAATATAAGATTTTGTCTTGATGATTTCATAATGTAATTGATAAATAAGAGGTATTCACTAACCTAGGAAGCAGAGTAAAGAATGTCTAATAATAACCACAATAATAGAACTCCTTTCATGAAAATCCTTCTTTCTATCTCATTGTGACATGGAGGTGTAATCCCAGGATCTCCAAAGCTCAGCCAGCAGAGCTAGGACTCTGGCAAGTCCTACCAAGCTGGAAATTTTTAAAGTGATGAGGTGTTTGTTCATTGTTCCAGGTCAGAACCAGGCTGGCTAAGCTTAAAGTGGCTGCTCAATAGGCTTGATATTACTTGATTTACTCAATCCCACAGTTCTTGGAGACTGTTGACTTAGATCAGTTTGAGGAGGGCCCAGAGCTATCAAAATGCAGCTCCAGAATAGGACTGTTAAAAAAAAAAGTTATCCACTCTTGGAAAGTGAGGTACCTTACCTGGGGAATACAGGGGTGTGTATATACGCTTACAATGATATCTGACATTAAAATCAATTCTATTACATGAAATCATTGTTTCTATCAATTGCTTAGTGAGGCTTTACTCAGAATTCATTTTGAGTCATATGTTCACTGACTGGGTTATTTTAATGAGGCAATATTGATTACAATCTGATGCTTGCCTAAGATTCAGGTAGAATTTTTTGTTGTTGTTGGTTGTTTTAATTGTGTCTGATTCTTCACGACCTCATTTGGGGATTTCTTGGCAAAGACACTGGTGTGGTTTGCCATTTCCTTCTCCAGCTCATTTTACAGATGAGGAAACTGAGGAAATTGGGGTGAAGTGACTTGGTCAGAGTCACCCAGACAGTAAGGATCTGAGACTGGATTTGAACTCTGGAAGAGGAGTCTTCCTAATTCCAAGCCTAGTACTCTCTATACTATGTCACCTAACTGCGCCTCAGGTAGAATTAATGTCAGGCAATTCCATAGATCCATCAAAGACATAATGTCCTATGACGTCTACTTGTTTAAGGTGCTCTAGTGGAAGTGAAGGGGTTAGTCTGGATTTCTCACCTTCCAGACAGATTTTTCCCAGTGGAAAAGAGTGATACCGTTTTGTGTCAGAGAAGGGACTTGGAACTTGAGTCTTTATGACTGTAAGGTCAGTTGTAAAACATTGCCATTAAGCAAATGTTTTGCATGGCTGTGCAGGTATAAGCTATATGGAATTGCTTGCCTTTTCCGTGAGGGTGGTTGGGGAGGGGGAAGGCAGACAACTGGGAACTCAAAGTTTTTAAAACAAATGTTAATCGTTGCTTTTACATGTAACTGGGGGGAAATAAAACACTCAATAACATTTTTAAAAGAAAGCTCAATTGTAAAGCATTGTTTATTGATTGAATTCTGGGATGGGGAGGAATCTAAATACTAAGACAAAAATTCAATTGAATTTTAGTGTCAGATTAATTGCATGCACATCCACATATCTATACATATATGTACACATATAATACAAATATATACATACATCTTTCTTCCCTTCCCATTATCTTCTCACCCCCCCTCCATTATCTTCTTTCAATAATATTGTGATTCTCCCGAAGGAGATTCACATGAAGACTCAATATTTTCAAAACTTTTAGTGAAATCTGCTATGTGGCTATAAGACCTTATGGACACATTCATCACTTTCCAGTTTTATTATTCAATTTTCACCAAGTTCCTGTAGATGTATTAAACTGCCAGCTCACTAATTATTCCGTGGCAAACTCTGTGCTAGTGCTGGGGATGCAAATGCATGGGGAATGTTTATGAGGCATTATTTGCTAAAATCACAAAATTGGAATTGGAAGTTCCTCAGAGGTCATCCAGTCTGAAGCATATATACCACAGATGCATACAAATCTCAAAATCCTCAACAGGTGACCACTTATGCATACAGCCATCGTTTGACCTGAAGTCATGGAAAGCCCAGGACCTCATAAGGCAACTTATTCTGCTTTTCAGTAGCTCTAAAGGTTTAGGAAAGAGTTTTTCATCAAGCCTTAATTTCTCTCTTTGTAGTTTCTACCCTATGCTACTAGTTTTATTCTCTGGTACCAGTGCAGAACAAGTCTAAACTCTGACACAGCACTCCTTCAAGCAGTTGATGATATTGATTATGCCTCCCTCCCCCATAAGTCTTCTCTTTTCTGGGGTAAATATGTCCACCTCTTTTTCACATAACGTTGAGGCCCTTTAGTGATTAGGTTGACATTTCTCTGTCTGCTACCTCTCTTTACCCTCCCATGAATCCAGCAAAGAACCTCATTGAACACTCACTCCATGATGTTTAAATGCTATCAAAAATAGATAATATTTGAATTTCATGATGATGTTATGTATGCTGTGATTCCCTAGGTGATCCTTTTCTCACTAATGTGCTTCAGCCTCTTTGCTCATTGATACATGTGCAACCTCATTTCCTTCATGTTGCTATTTGTTGTGGAGGCAGTATATATGTTTAATAAATGGGAGTGCTTTTATTGTAAGTTACTTTTATTGTAAGTTTCCTGGTGGCTTCTGTTTTATTCTTAGGGATGTTGTCTTGCTCTTCCAATGAGTTCTGTACTCTGAGAAACCAAGCCTTTGGTTCAGCCTATGCTGGGGAAGTGTGAACTACTCAAATAATCGTTCCAAGATTATCTACAGGAGTGACCAAGGCCTTTGAGACTAGTGACACTAGAGGCTAAAATGTAGATGTGGATGATTGAGCTGCCTGGAAGAATCCTCAAAGATCAATTATAAAGTAGGCCAGCCAGAAACCAAGCTTCTTTGTCATTGGTGAAACTGAGGAGAGGTAGGGACAGTTGTGGCAGAAACCTGAAAGGTGGTGGGGGGAAGAGAGCTCAGACAGTTGATGGCAGCCTCAAAATTAAATTCATGACATAGTTGGGACAGAACAAATTTTAAGAACATTGACTTTGAAAGTTCCTTTTTTCAATTTAATACATAACCATGACAGTTTTGTGGTTAGCTGAGCTCATTTGGGCCTTTTGTAATAGGTCACCAACCATATGTCTGTGATAGCATTTCCTGGTTTGGAAATGTTCCTTCTATTTGGCCACATAAACATAAATACATATGTCATGTACACTTAATATATTTACAAGTCATCTGCAAATGATAGTAGGGAGTTTGTCTTGGGTGTCATCTCTGTGAGCATTGTGTCAAGCTAATAATAGTTTCCTGGTTAGCAGTGATGCAGTAGTTGGGATGTATTATACATTTATTTAAAGACAGGATATTGGGTACGTTCCTTTCACCTCCCCTCTCCCTATTTTCATGCTCTTCAGTTCCCTCTTATATGCTATTATCTTTCTTTAGAAAGTAAGCTTCCTGAGGTCAGGAGCTGTCTTTATTTCTATTTTTATCTATTTCTATTTGAATAGAATTTGTATTCTGTTTATGTGTAGCCTGGAACACAGTAAACAATAAACGAACATTTTATTAAGGATCATTCTTATGCTAAATAATATTTATGCAAAATCAGGGAACTTGAGGAAACAGCTAGTCGGTCACTTTGGCTATAATAAGATATAAGAAGGGAAAGAGGGGGAAAGCAAGTAGAAATAAATCTTAAAAGGTGAAAGGGACCAGGTTTTTATTCAGTGCTTTCAAAGTCAGGCCAAGGAGTTTGTATTTTATCTTATAGGATTGGTATGTCATTGAAAATGATTAGGAGATGGTCGGAGATGGCCACAGTTTTGTGGAAACAATTAGAAAAGGGTGACTCAAAGAAAGGAACTCAATGAGAAGACTTGAAAGATGTCTAATCAAAAGACAACGAAGATCTGAATAAGGCAGCCCAAAGGCAACGAAGTGTAGAGAGCCAGCTTTTTGTTGGCTTCCACCAGAGGCTTATTCCACCAGAGGCTTATTCTAGTACCTGGGAGTGATCCTGAGTTCTGGAGGTATTTTAGCTGTGGAGTATAAATTTTCACAGGTTCCATGAAGATGGGAAGGCTTTAAATACACCATTAATGATAGCCTGTACATATATATGCTCTCTGAACATTGGGCTAATGTTCAGAGGCTCTCCTTACTTTTGCTTCTTGGCTTCCTTGCAGACTCAACTCAAAATGTGCCTTCTGAAGCAAACCTTTCTCAGTCATCCCAACTATTAATCCAGAGATTCTTAACCTGGAGTCTATGAATGAATAAGCCTTTAATACAATGTCTATTATATTAATTATATTAATGTCTATTAATATAATGTCAATTAAAAGTGACTATTGGCTGGCTCACAATACATGAGTTCAAAGGCTTTCCCTGAAACCTCCTGCCTATATTATTTGGGGCAAAACACTTAAGTTCTTGATACACTTTCGTCTGTAGTAGGAGAGATCTTTCAAATCCCTTCTCCACCTCTAAATGTATGATGATAGGTTCCTATGATCCTTAACTCTCAAGAGGATGCAGACTAAATAAATTTTCTATTGTGCTCTGTATACAGTGGGTAACTGATATATATTGAATTGAGAAATAGATTTCAGTTAAACATCTTATAAAAAGACTTCCTTGCAATTGGAATTACAAAATTGCAGAAGTGGGAGGGATTTCAGTGACAATTTAGTCTAAATCATAGCTGAAAAAAATTTTTCTCCATAACTGCAAACATGTGGTCATCTAACCTTTGATTGAATATTGCCTAGAAATACGAGTCTGCTGCCTCCAGAAATGGCCTGTTCCCTTTTCAAGCAGCTCTAATCTTTATTTAGGAAGTTTCTCCTTATTTTGAGTCTACATCTGTGTGAGGTCTGATAATTCTTGGCCCATTTTTTTTAATATTTTACTTTTTCCAATTGCATGTAAAACAATTTTAATGTTATTTTGAGACATTTTGACATTTTGCATTGCAAATTCTCTCTTTCCAACCCCCTTTCCTCTCCATCCCTGAGAAGGCAGGGAGTTTGCTAGAGGTTATACATGTGCATTCATGCAAAACATATTTGTATATTAGTCATGTTGCAGAAGAAAACACAGACTACTCCTCCCCCTAAAAATTTCAAGTAAAACAAATAAAGTTAAATAAAAAGTATGCTTTGATCTGCATTCAGACACCATCAGAGATGTATAGCATTTTTCATCATGAGTCCTTTGAAAATGTCTTGGATAAAGATAAGGTCAAAACAGGTTCATGATTTACACAAAGAGTGATATAGGCAAATTTGAAGAACAAAGGATAGTTTACTTCTCAGATCTCTGGAAAAGGAAGAAATTTGTAGCCAAAGAAGAATTGGAATACATTATTGAATACAAAATAGATAATTTGACTATATTAAATTAAAAGTTTTTGTACAAACAAATGACTGCAGAGAATAATAGAAGGGAAGCAATAAAGTGGGAAAATTTTTACATTGAAGGGTCCTGATAAAGGCCACATTTCTAAAATATATAGAGAATTGACTCATTTCTAAGAATTTAAACTATTCTCCAATTGACAAATGGTTAAATGATATGAACAGGCAATTTTCAGATTAAGAATTTGAAACCATTTCTAGTCATGAAAAGGTGCTCTAAATCACTATTGAACAGAGAAATGGAAATTAAGACAACTCTGAGGTACCACTACACACCTCAGATTGGCTAAGATGACAGGAAAAGATAATGACGAAGGTTGTAGGGAATGTGGGGAAAAATGGAACACTAATACATTGTTGGTAGAGTTGTGAACGGATCTAACCATTCTGGAGATCAATTTGGAACTATGCCCGAAGGGCTATTAAACTGGGCTTACCCTTTGATCCAGCAGTGTTTCTACTGGTCTTGTATCCCAAAGAGATCATAAAAGAGGGAAAGAGACCCACATATGTAACCATGTTTGTGGTAGCTCTTTTTGTAGTGGCAAGAAACTGGAAACTGAGTGGATGCCCATCAGTTGGAGAATAGCTGAATAAATTATGGTATATGATTGTTATAGAATATTATTGTTCTATAAGAAATGATGAATTCAGGATGAATACAGAGAAGCTTGGAGAGACTTACATCAACTGATGCTAATGGAAATGAACAGAACAAAGAGATCATTATACATGGCAACAACAAGACTATACAATGATCAATTCTGATGGACTTAGCTCTCTTCAACAATGACATGATTTAAACCATTTCCAATTGTTCAGTGATGAAGAGAACCATCTACACCAGAGAGAAGACCGTGGGAACTGAGTGTGGTTCATAACATAGCATTCTCACCCTTTTTGTTGTTGTTTGCTTACTTTTTGTTTTCTTTCTCATTTTTTTTCTGTTTGATCTTATATTTCTTGTGCAGAACGATAATTGTGGAAATATGTATAGTAGAATTGTACATGTTTACAATATATTGGATTATTTTCCATCTAGGGGAGGAGTGTGGGAAAGGGAGGGAAAAATTTAGAACACAAGGTTTTGCAAGGATAAATGTTGAAAATTATCCATGCATATAATTTAAAAATAAAAAAAGCTTTAACTAAAAAAATTACCAACTTATAGAAGTCAGGCAGGGGGAGGCTGTTGTATTTAGCTTTCAGTTCATCATCACCCGCAGTGGCCCAGCAAATAATTTTGTGGGTCTTCCTTGTGGAACATTCTCCACCTTTGCTAGACCATGTATAAAAACATCAAATCAAGTTAGTTGAGCAGTGAGTCAGTCAAAAGTGAGCCAGAGTTGGAGCTAAGGCCCTGAGGGGAAATTGTTTTTGAAATGGAGGGTCAATAGCTACAGAGAGTGAAGAATGATACCATTCTTTTTTTTTTTTTTAATGAATCTCTCTTGTGCCTTGCTCTTCATTTTGCATATTTATTAAACTATGATGCAGGCTGTGCCTTTGCATCTTGGTATGTCCTGACTGCCTAGATTAGGAGGAAAAGAAAGAAGGAAATAACAAAAAAAAAAGGTAATAAATATTTATTCAATGCCTTCAATATGGACTCTACAAATAGTATTTCATTTGAATCTCACAATACTGGAAGATAGATAATATTATTTTCATTTATAGTTGAGGAAACTGAGGAAAATATAGATTAAATTACTTTCTCAGAATCACACACCTGGTGTCTGAACCTAAATTTGAACTATGTCGCCTTGCTACCTCATGCACATAGTAGGTGCACAGTATCCATTGATGTAATGATTAATTATTTAAATAATTACAAATGTAGATTTCCCAGGGCAATACAAAGTTGTCTAAATAAAAACATAAAGGCCTGAGAAAATCTTGTTTACCTTTCTTTTTTTTTTTGTTTATACTTTTTGTTTTTGTTTCTGAAAATTAGATTTCTTTTCAGTCTTTAAGGGAACATCTGTGATCTTCTCAGCTTCTTTTCTCTAAATTCTAGTAATGTCCATTTTATGAGATAAATAGTAAATTGACCTATTCAGTGAATTCCCATTGCAACAAACATATTAAGCCTTTTAAAAAAAAATTGTACCTTTTCTTATAATCTCTTATGATGAAAAGAAAATAAGATAGTAACATAAAAGTAAAAAAAAAGTAGAAAATATCTTCTATAGTTGTATTACTGAGTACTTAAATCATTCACATCTGATCATTATATTCTCACTTCATTTTCATCAGTTCATCAGCAAGTCTTTCTAGATTTTTCTGAAAATATCTAACACAATAATATATAATATATCGCAACTTGTTCGGCCATCTCCAATTGATGGGCGTCCTGTCAACTTCCAGTTCTCTGTCTTTAAAAAAAGAGCTGCTTTTCTTTTGTTTAATCTTTTTGGGATGGTATAGCTGTGTGAAAGATTTTATAAAAGTTTTATAGCCCTTTGGTTATCGTTCCAAATTGCTCTCCAGAATAGTTGGATCTTATCACAACTCCACCAACAGTGCATTAGTTTCCCACTTTTCCCATCTTCCTTTCAACATTTATCTTTTTTTCCCTTCTCACATTAGCCAATTTGATAGGTATGAGGTAGTACCTCAAAGCTGTTTTAATTTACATTTTTCTAATCAATAGTGATTCAGTCTTTTCCTACCACTATAGAGAGCTTTGATTTCATCTTCTGAAAACTGCCTGTTCTTATTCTTTGATCATTTATGCATTGGAAAATGACTTGTATTCTTATAAATTTGACTCTGTTCTCTCTCTCTCTCTTTCTCTCTCTCTCTCTCTCTCTCTCTCTCTCTCTCTCTCTCTCTATATATATATATATATATATATATATATATATATATATTTAATGCAATGAAAATCATTTCAAGTTTTATTTTCATTATTCCCCTCCAAATTCTACTATTGTTCCTAAAAAGAAATCTTATTATTGTTATGCCTTGTAGCTTTATAGACACAACACTGAAATTATAAACTTGTCAAGATATGGCTAACCATTGTCTTGATGTTCTGTAGAACAATTTGGAACTATGTCTGAAGGGCTCTAAAATTGTGCTTTTCTTTTTGGCACAATGAGACCAGTACTGGGCCTGTATTCCAAGAAAGACTTATTTGTACAAAACTATTTACAGCAAATCTATTCTTGGTAGCGAAGAATTGGAAATTGACAGAATGCCTATCAATTAGGGAATGGCTGAACAAGTTGTGGCCCTAGGCTGTGATGGAATCCTATTTTGCTTTAAGAAATGAGGAGAATGATACTTTCAGACAAAAAAAACTAGAAAAGACTTTCATGGACTGATAAAAAGTGAAGTGAGCAGAGCCAGAACATGGTACATAATAAGAGCAGTAATTTACAATGATCAGCTGTGAATGACTTAGCTACTTACAGGAATACAGTGATCCAGGACAACTCCAAAATTACCCATGCTGAAAAATGCTATTTACCTCCTGAGAAAGAGTTTATGAATTTTGAATGCAAATAAAAACATATTCTTTTTCACATTATTTTTTCATGGATTTTTGTTTTTGATTTGTTTTCTTTCATGTGGTGTTTTGCATAATGATATATGCTATATCAAATTACTTTCTGTCTGGGGGGACACAGAGGAAGAAGGGGAGAGGATGTGGAACTCAATTTTAAAAACCCTAATATAATATGTTTCTATAAGTAATTGGAAAAAATAAAATATTAAAATTTTTAAAAAGAAAAAGAAGCATAAAATGTTTATCTTTATTTTTTTTATTTTATTGGCACGGCCTAATCATTCATTAGGCATTCCTTTATTTTTATAAAGAGTATTCTATAGTTGAGTGGATGCTCATCAGTTGGAGAATGTCTGAATAAGTTATGTATATAAATGTTATGGAATATTATTGTTCTATAACAAATAATGAGCCAGCTGATTTCAGAGAGGCCTGGAGAGACTTATATGAACTGATGCTAAATGAAATAAGCAGAACTAGAAGATCATTGTACATGGCAACAAGAAGACTAAACAATGATCAATTCTGTTAGAAATGGCTCTCTTCAACAGTGAGATGATCCAGGCCAGTTACAATAGTCTTGTGAGGAAGAGAGCCACCTATCCCCAGAGAGGACTGTGGGAACTGAATGTGGTTCACAACATAGCATTTTCACCCTTTTTGTTGTTGTTTGCTTGCATTTTATTTTCTTTCTCATTTTTTTGTGTGCAGCAAGATAATTGCATAAATATGTGTTACCATGTTTAACATAAAAAGTGTTCTGTAGTTGTAATTATGAAATTCCTATATGTACCTTATTAGGCTCACCTCCATTTTGAATGGAATTCCTCTTATTATTTCCTTCTGGTTTTGTTAGTACAATGTAGTGATGCTGATAAATTTGTGGAATTGTTTTCTATTCATTTCCTTCACTTAAACTATTAGTTGTTTTAGTTTTTTAAACTGATTCTCTTAGTAAATCTTTATATTATTTTCAAACAGGTATAATTGTCTCTTCTTTGCTTGCATTTATACGCATTTCTTTAGCTAATAATTGGGGAACTGTGTCAATAATGGTATAGATTGTGGCATGTTCTACTCGTTTTTGTACTAAGAAACCTTACCATTTTTCTCCTTAGTAAAGTATTTGAGTTTTCACTAAATAAATTGGTTACTTTCAAGAAGAATATTCCTGTCTATCTGTCTTTCTTTAAAAAAAAAGATTTTAATGTATATGATTGCTGTTTTTTGTTAGACTTTAATATAATCAGACAATTTTTCCTTATTCATATGATTAATAATGCTGGTTGTTTTCCTAATGTTGAACCATCCTTTCAGCCTTTGAATCCAACTTGTACATCATGAATGTTTTTCTGGTTATATTGATGTGGGCTCCACGGTAGGATTTTAGTTAAATTTTAAAATGTTTGCATAAATATTTATTCCTGAAATTGGTCTGTACTTCTTTTATGCATTGTCCCTCTCTGATTAAGGTATGAGGATCTTATTTATTTCATAAATAGAGTTTTGACGGAGTGTCTTTACTTTCCCTCTTTTTTTTGAGAATTAAAAAAGGATTAATTTATCTTTAAATATTTGATGGATTTTCAATCCATCTGGTTTAAGGAGACACTGCTCATTTCTGATGAAGCCATGCTAGTTGGCTGTGATCACCATTTTCTTTTTTAGATGTTTACTAAACATCTTTTTAATAATACATTCTAAAAATTTGTCAGCAATACAAGTCAAACTCATTGGCTTAGAGCTTGTGCATTCCATTCTCTTCCTTTTGATGCAAATTGAGACGATATTTGCCCTTCTCTAATCTTGGTTCAGAGATCACTTACAGTTCTTGAACTGGCATACTTGCCCACTGTTCAATATCCTGGCTTCTTTCATTTCACCTAAATCAAGTGATTTGAACTCATCAAGGACAGAGAGACATCTTTACTTGTCTATTTATCTTTTGTCTTAACTCCTTATTTGCTGTTTTGGCTCTTCAAAGATCAGTTCAAGGATTATTGTCCTTGGAAGAAACACAAGATTTGAGTCATTCTGTCTTTTCTTTGTGATCTCATTCATGGTGATTAATGGCCTTGTTGGTTCTTCCTTTTTCCCTTTTCTGCATTTTAGCTGGAAAAAAAAAAGCAATCAAAAGGCATTTGCTAAGTACTTAGAATAATACTAAACATTGGGCAGGAAACAGTTCTTGTATTCTAGAATGCTACAATCTAATGGGGGAAGTAACATTTTCATTTATAAGTATGTATACACACACACACACACACACACATATATGTGATTCACATAAAATGAATAGTTTTTTCCATATGGAGGGAACAAACAGCTTGGGATAGTACTTGAGCTGAATTTTAAAGGAAATAAAAGGATTCTGAGAGATTGATATGAAGAGGAAGTGCATTACAGGAAGGGGATAATGCGTACAAAGGTATAGAAATGAGAAATGAATTATTGTCTGTATTGGGAACACACGTGTAAGGAACACATGAGTGAGCTAGGATAACTGGATTACAGGGTGTGTATAGGGAAATAATGTGGAGAAACTTCAAAGGAAGGAAGGGGCCTGGTTGGGAGAAGTATACCATATGATACCAAATAGAGGAGTTGATATTTAATCCTAGAGGTCTAGCATTTTGGATTTCCTTCACAGGCTAATTATACACTATTTCAAAATCTGATTCTTTTTGTACAGCAAAACAACTGTTTGGACATGTATACATATATTGTATTTTATTTATACTTTAACATATTTAACATGTATTGGTCAACTTGCCTTCGGGGGGGGGAGGAGGGGAAAATTAGAACAAAAGGTTTGGCAATTGTCAATGTTGTAAAATTGCTCATGCATATATCTGGTAAATAAAAACTATTAAAATTTTTAAAAATCCTAGAGGTAATGAAGAGCCACTAGAGTTCATTGAAAAGAGAGGGAATATGGTGCCATGGTCAGACTTATACTTTGGTAAATTCCCTTTGGCAGCTAAGTAGAAGGTAGATCAAAGTAGATAGAGACTTGAAGCATGGAGCCAAGTAGCAGGTTATTTTAGACAGAATATGAGGTAATGAGAGCTTATGCTACGGTGCTGGCAGTGTCAGAGAAGAGAAGGGGTCAGTAATAGGGGCATAGTAACAGACTAAAGATGTGAAGTTGGTGCCATTATAGATCTGGGAATGGCATTGAACTAGTGAACCCAGAAAGGTAGTAGTTGTAACCCCAGCTGTAATAAGGAAGTTCCAGAGTGGTGAATTTGGGGGGTTAAGGTATGAGATCTGTCTTAGACATAAGAGCTTATGAGATCACCAAGTAAAAGAGTACAGAGAAAAAAAGAGGGAGCAGAACTGAATCTTGGGTAACACCTGCAGTCAGTAAGCATGATTTGGGATAGAAACCAGAAAGGATATGTAAGAAAACCAGGTGGAAGCTGTCAGCATCTTAGGAAGTCAGAGAAGAGAGAGTGTCCAGGAAATAGAACATGTTTAGCAATATCACATGATGCAGAGTTCAGAGAAGTTGGAGGTTGAGAAAAGGCTGTCAAATTTGTCAAGAAATCATTGGGAATTGTGGAAAAGTGTTAACTGAGTTAGGCAATCAGAAGAAAAATGGCAAAGGCTTTAGAATTTAATGAAAGGAGAAGTTGATGTACCACATAGAAGCAGATTTTTCAGAGTTTGGCTGAAAAAGGAGGAGGGGTATAGGATAATAGGCATGAATAGATCTAGCAAAGATTCTTAAGATTGTATGCAGCAGAGAAGGAGTCCATAGACAAGGAGAGTTGGAAACTTAATGAGAGACTGAGCATTTCTCACTAATTTTAGCTCATTTAAAACTTAAACATCCTTGAGACTATCGTTACATGCTATTAGATGTATGATTTTATGTTCATTTTTTTTCAATATCTTTCCTTTTTTCTTCTGTATGTTTCATTTTACAATTTGTTGATCTCTTCAGCCAGTTTCCATTTTGACAGATCCCTTTTTCAACATGGAATCTACCCTTTCTTTTCTCTGAAACCTTTGAATCCTGAAGTCTTTGATAAATGGGTGACATTCCTCCTCCTCCTCTTTCACAAATTTTATGATAGAGTTGTAATTCTCCCTCAAGGTTACTATTATTTCTTATCCAGTAGCCAAATTCTCTTTGATATTTAAAATTAGTTCAATAACAAAAGTTCCGCTCATAGCTTCCTTCCATTATCATTTTGAAGGATAGGATTTTCATAAGACAAATGGAAGAATTATTCCCTGCTCATATTTGGGCAGTGGGCAACAGGGAAGATGGATGGAAAGAAGAGAGAGTATGTGTAAAAGTAAAAATGAAAGCGGAGAGGAGAAAAAGAATTACCAGGTAACCAAAATTCTCCACCATTGCTGTAGTCTCCATGCCAGACTTGTTATGTGCTTCCTGAATTTCTCTTCTATTTCTTCTTTCTGTCTAGATGTTCTGTGGCTTACTCCATTGCCCAGAACAATTGTTTTTCTTTCTTGTTGGTGAGCAGTGAGATGCCTTTACCACTCTCGTTTTTGGAATTCCTCTCTTGGAGATATCTTTTTAATATAGGATGCTTTTTCATTCACATCTTTTCCCTTCCTTCTCCTGTTGTTGCTCTTGAATAAAGTCTAACCCTCTAGAGCCATTCCAGTCTGAAAAGTAATCAACTTCTGTGCTAGGGTCCAATTCACTTTACATTAGTCTCCCTCACATACCTTGATTGTCACTCATACTTGGTGCATTTGTGAATAGGCTACTGAGTGTCTCTACCCATTTGTAGGTCTTGATGAAATCATCGGTTCACACTGATTTTCTGCAGCTCAACAGGACTAATGACATATCCTATGGGAAAGGGTAGTAACTGAAGAAAGATTCCTCCTTTTAACTGTGTTTTGAATTGGGCTACTCTTGGTTTAAAAGCGACCAAAAGGCAACATTACAGCCCCTGATCTTTGCTGGAAATACTTGGAATGGCACCTTTAAAATATCTACGCCAATATTAGGACTGGGGTTGGACCTGTGATCTCACTGGTATGGGAATTGTCCAGGTAAGGAAGCTCCCTCTCCCTAGGTAGAACAACTTCTATTTGTAACTTTACAGCTATGAATTTACAACAGTTGTTCACAACTATAACTTGCCCAAAGTTACAGAGCCAGGATTTTTCAGAGGCCAGACTTGAAGCCAGTAGAGAATTAATCCAGTGGGATTCTTGTATCCAACTCTTTCTTAGTAGCTAGCTATTCATCAGATCTTTTGCATGGTAGATCCGACTTAATTATTAAGAATAAGCCATTTTTGACATGGTACTTTGCAGCTTACAAACAAAGCCTTAATTACAATGTCTAGATTCATACCAGAGCAATTTTCTATCTAATTGATTCAGGGTGTACCCAACAGGCTTCACATTGTCTATTTTCACACTTGCCCCATTAATTCGATAAATGTAGCTTCTCATCATTTTGGAAATCACTAAATATTTTAGTTCAGTGTAATACAATCCAGGAATACTGATTAACAATCTGTAATCATTTTCACCATTTCTCTGTCCCTGGCAACATTACTGTTCCAAAAACATCTTAAGTAGAACTTTGACTGGAAGCTGTTCTCTGTGGACCTTCCATCTGGCGTAAGCAGAGTGACAAATAGCCCAGGGTTTAACTAATCACATCACCCTCTAGGACTACAGACTGAGTTTGACCAAGTTATATTTGGAAGGGAGGTAGAATAGTTTTGTAGCTGTTTACATAGAAACAGCCTTAAGAGATAATTACATTTCCTTAAATAAGTAAATTTGGTTTAGCCCAGGATGCCAGCAGCATCAGCAACCTCGAGTGGAAAACAACTTGGTTTTAAGAAGTTAATCTCTCCTATGTTAAAATCATTTAATTAAAAAAGGATTCATTTACTGAGACTACATTGACAAGCACATTTCCATAAATCTGAAAAATATGAATAAATCAGATTGTGGAGTGGGGCCAAAGCAGTCCTCTCTCAATGATCTTTGCTTCTCACAATGCTGTCTCTGGCTTTCATCAGGATTCTTCCAAGCTAATTGTAATCCCACTTTTCTTAAACATGTTTAATATTAATCTTGTGAGACTTTGAATTTAATTAACAGCATACCTTTAACTATATGGTCCTATCCTGAACTTCATTCTGTCTGACGTCTGTGACTATTTCCCTATGGCATTAGCCGATTATTTTATGGTAGGGATACTGGGGAGAAAAGAAGCTCCAAATGACTTACCCAGTAAATTTGCTCTATACTTTGGAGTCTAGAGAAAAGTCTTTCACAATAGTGACTTGTTTTCTGATTCAATAGAAAACTGTGGGTTTGTCCAGGGACATTATTCTGCAGATATCCATTTCCGTGATGAAGCCCCAAGGTTCCAGCTTGAAAACAGCTTTGTTCATTATGTTACAAAGGATGAAGAATGGGGATATGATCATTCTTGGATGGTAGCTGAAAGATGGCTCATAGGGCCATCTCCCTAGAACAATCCACAGTTAATCAGTTATTGAACATTTTACACACACACACACACACGACTAAAATACATAACATCTTTCTCTAAAACTTAATGTCTAGTTAGGGAGAAAAAAAGAATATGTTCATGAAATGATTTGGAAATGATTAAAGAGCAAGTTAGTAGTAGTAGTAGTAGTAGTAGTAGTAGTAGTAGTAGTAGTAGTAGTAGTAGTAATAGTAATAGTAATAGTTGTTGTTGTTATTGTTGTTGTTGTTAAGATAAATAAGAAATGAAGTCTGGAGCTATGGAATCATTAATATGGGGAACTCACTGCTAAGGAAACTATATATAGCAAAGCAGGTATGCTGTTTTGACAGAAATAGGAGATGGTCCAGTCTGAGGTAGATGCAAAGAGTAAAGCATCAGACAGTAAGTACTTAAATATCAGCAATTGTCATAGTCCCATAATGATATGTAATTATGGGGTTAGCTAGCTCCTTATCTCAGTTGCCTAGAGTAGTGGTGTTAAATTCAAATAGAAATTGAATTGGGGTGGAGTTGGAGGCTACTAAACTGTACTTAATTTTAACATATGGTTACCTGTGTTTTATTGTATTTCTATTTATTTTGATAAACATTTCCTTCTTCGATTTTGATCAGTTATAGCCACACTCAGCAGTGTTGTGGGCTACAAGCTGTGGCCCTTTGGTCTAGAGAATTGAGACAATAAGTGACTTCCCCAGAGTCCTCTCTTACTGCCGGAATGTGTCAGGGGCTTGGTTTTATTCTGGGTATTCCTAGCTCAGTAGCTAGATCTTTTGTCAATTACCCTCTACCTCATGTAATAACAATACAATAATAATGATGAAGATAATAATCACAATAATCACAAAAACAACAAAGAATCTAAAGGATTTGTCACATTGCTACTTTGTGTGCTCCTTCTACACAGCCCTTGTAAATGAGAAAATTTTTAGAAATTTTCTTTTTTTTTTTTTTATTTTTTTTTTTTAGAAATTTTCAATCCGCATGTCTTTATATAATAGTTATCACAAAACTCCTATCCACAGCCTCCTTTCTGCTTGAGAATACCTGTCCAGATTGGTGCTCTGCTGGCATACTCTTCAAGCAGACAGGGTACTACTTCACACCTCTGAATCATTAGAAGACCAGGACGATCATTCAATTGAAAGTGTTGCCTGATGCTTTTTCCTTTACATCCATCTCATACTGGATCATCTCCTACAGTTGTCAAAACTGCATATCCTTGAGTGGAAAAGCTGCACAATGATGCAATTGACCTTCCCAGTTTGTCTGTCTGTGACTAATGGTGATGCTAAATAATTTACTAGTTTAAGTAATTCAGATGGTCAGAAAATTCTGCACAGAATCATCTCAGTACCATCTCCTTCCTCTTTGCAGATCCCTTGGACCTTCTGGTGGAAAGCAGTCTGTTTCTGTATTATGGGATTTTTGCAGAAACAGTCTGTCACACACACTCTATGCAAGAGGTGCCCCTGTGCCAACTTCCTTGCCAGAAAAAAAAAAAAAAAAAAAAAAAAACTCCAAACTGTTCAGAAACCTGTGCTTCAGTTATATTTCTGAGGGCAAATGTGATCTTCCACATTTTTACAAGTGGCCTCTCGGGTAGTGTGTTGTGCCCTCAGAGGCCCTGGGACCCATGGTACAACCCTCCCCAGACAGACATTGTCTCACCCAAATCTCACAATACAGATAGGGCTCCAGCTCTGTATTTGGTGATTGATTTCTTTCCTGTCACTTTCCTGAATCCAAACACAGATGCACCCTTTCCTTGGATTCAATCGCTCCCTGCCCTTCTTCCTACAAACTAGAACTTGAGTGTTCTCTCCCCAGTGTGAACAGTCTCTCCCTGGTCACTGAATCCCTGCTATCAAAAGTCGATCCCTAACCAATATTGTTTCTCTTCCAGTCTTCACTTGACAGCATTTTCAGCTCCTGACATCGTTCCTCTAAAATGTTCAGGGCATGTGTTTTGGGATTCCTTAGTTCCTAAAGCTAGAGGAAACAAGAGAAAGGGCAACTTTCTGGAAGGGAGTGTGACATTAGACTTTATTTTGCAATTCTCTCTCAAATAATCTAAAAGGCTTTCTCCAAATGTTGTGAGTTATGATGTCATGTAATCTAAAGGGGCTGACTTGTCACATTAAGTAATAAGAAAATTTTCATGTTTGCTTTTGCTCTCTCTCTGTTTCTTGCTCTGCATTCTTTGGTTGGCTTTTAATACAGACAGTCTACAAAAGAAAGTAAAGAAAAACAGTGGACTTGAGATGCTGGAGACTTGGCTTATTTTATTGGTTTGGTGGCCAAAATATTGATTATATTAAGATTTGGTTTATGCATCTTTTACTGCTACCATGTATTTCAGAATAACATTGTAAAGTAGATAAGCTAATTCCATTTCTCCTCTATACTGTTATGAGTGATTCCTACTCTTCTTGCCACCAGCGTCTTACCTTCCCTTTCTGCATATGTATAATAGGAGTGTTGGACTGAACTCTCAGCTCTAATGTTCCATGACTCCTTTATGTTGTCCACTGATACTTCTGTGAGTTGCCTGGCCTTGTCTTATTTCAAACGCTTTGGTAATCTAGACCTTTCTCATGCCCCCAAACAACCTTCTTTATTTCTTTTTAAGATAGACCTTTGAATACTCTTAGAGGATATAACAGGGCACATTTGAAATGAATGTTTCTTTTGTTTGCTTTCATTTTTAGTTGTTTTTTTTTATTTTAACAACAAATTACCAGATCAAGAAAGTATGTGTGTATATGTGTATAATAGTAGAAGAAATTATATTCATAAATGTCCCTTTTTTCTTTACTTCCTTGGAAATTGTTCTTTGTTTCTCCGCTTCACACCTCATTTACTTTATTCTCCCCCCCTTTATTCCCCCATTACCCCTAAGCAATCCACAGTTAAATATAAGGATATGCCTGTGTATACATATGTAGAAATATACATGCCCACTTATTCACTCATACACACACACACACACACACACACACACACACACACACACACGCCTTTCCTTTTTCTGCTGACTCTTCCTTTTTCTGCTCTATAACTTGTCTTTGTGTTATTTAACTTCCCCCCACCTAAGGATCCCTCACTTGTCTTCTTCTCTCATCCCTTGCTTCCCTATCCACTTATACCTCCCCTCTTATTTCTTTATAGATTTTGGAAGGTTCTATACCCTTCATGGTATGTATATGGTATTGCCTATTAAACTCATTCCTGATGTGAGTAGGTTTTCAGAACTTTGAGCCCTCCTCCCCCCTCTCATGTCTCTGTGTCTATTCTTACTCTGAACCTCATTTGAATAACATGATTACTATTTTTACCTTTACTCTGCCAATCTTTCTGTTGAGCTACCCTATTGATGATGTGAATCTTAAATACATAATATACAGTTCCCATTAAAAAAATAATTTGTCCATGTTTAAACAGTTTGTACATGTTGATTTCCTTAAAAATGGCCTTTGATACTAGATTTATATGCTGAATTTTCTGTTAAGTTCATGTTTGGTTGATAGAAAATCCTGAAAGTCTGCAAGTTTGTTGAAGTTCCATTTTTTTCTTATTCAAAATTATAGATAATTTAGCTGGATGTGATATTTTTGGCCACAGGCCTAGTTCTTTTGATTGCTGGTACATGTGATTACAGTACCTGAGGTCTTTTATTGTAGCTGCTCATAAGTCTTGTATAATTCTAATTGTAGCTCCAGCATCTTTGAATTGTTTCTTTTTCTTGTTTCTTGCAAAATTTTCTCTTTTATCTGGGGATTTCAAAATTTGGCAATAATATCTCTGTGTTTTCCATGTAGGATCTCTTTAAGGTAGTTGATGAATATATTTTTTCTATTTCTACTTTCCCCTCATGTTCTCTCTCTGCTGGACAATTTTCTTGGATTATTTTCTGCATCATTGTGTCAATGTTCTCTTTTTCTGGTCACAACTTTCTAGCAGTAAAATTATTCTTTTATATATATATATATAGATATATTTCTCCCCAGTCTGTTTTCGAGATCTGTTGTTTTTCTTGTAAGATGTTTCACATTATGTTCTATTTTCTCATTTTTATGATGTTTTATTATTTCTTGGTCTCTCATGCTTTCATTGGCTTCCCCTTCCACAATTCTACCTTCCAAAAAATTATTTTCATCTTTGAAACTCTGTATTTCCTTTTTCAGTTGGTTAACTCTGTTTTCATAATTTTGTTTTTCTTGGATGGTTTTAATTTTTTTTAGTTTTTCCTCAATATCTATCATTTCATTTTTAAATTCTTCTATAAAGAAGTTCTTTTATAAATTTTCTCAGGACAGGGACCCATTTCATGTTATGCTTTTTAAAAAAAATTATTAATTTAATAATTATAATTTTTGCCAGTACATCTGCGTGGGTAATTTTTTACGACATTATCCCTTGCACTCATTTCTGTTCTGAATTTTCCCCTTCTTCCCTCCACCCCCTCCCCTAGAAGGCAGGCAGTCCCATACATGTTAAATGTGTTATAGTATATCCTAGATACAATATATGTGTGCAGAACCGAATTTCTTGTTGCACAGGACGAATTGGATTCAGAAAGTAAAAATAACCTGGGAAGAAAAACAAAAATGCAAACAGTTTACACTCATTTCCCAGTGTTCCTTCTCTGCGTATAGCTGATTCTGTCCATCAATTGGAACTGAATTGGATCTTCTTTTTGTTGAAGATATTTACCTTCATCAGAATACATCCTCATAATCTCCTGGTTCTGCTCATTTTACTCAGCATCAGTCCATGTAAGTCTCTCCAAGCCTCTCTGTATTCATCCTGCTGTTCATTTCTTACAGAACAATAATATTCCATAACCTTCATATACCATAATTTACCCAACCATTCTCCAACTGATGGACATCCATTCATCTTCCAGCTTCTAGCCACTATGAAAAGGGCTGCCACAAACATTTTGGGACATACAGGTCCCTTTCCCTTCTTTAATATTTCCTTGGGATATAAGCCCAGTTGTAGCACTGCTGGATCAAAGGGTATGCACAGTTTGATAACTTTTTGGGCATAGTTCCAGATTGCTCTCCAGAATGGTTGGATTCTTTCACAACTCCATCAACAATGCATCAGTGTCTGGAAGTGGATTTCTTCAACATAGAGAAGAACTAATCCAATTCCAATTGATTAATGATGGACAGAACCAGCTACATCCAGAAAAGGAACACTGGGAAATGAATGTAAACTGTTATTTTTACCTTCTGAATCCAATTCTTCCTGTGCAAAAAAAAATTCGGTTCTACACACATATATTGTATCTAAATTATACTGTAATATATTTAACATATATAAGACTGCTTGCCATCTGGGGGAGGGGGTTGGGGGAGGAAGGGAAAAAATCTGAATAGAAGTAAGTGCAAGGGATAATGTTGTAAAAAATTACCCATGCATATGTACTGTCAAAAAATGTTATAATTATAAAATAAAATAAAAAATTAAAAAAAAAAAAAAACAATGTATAAGTGTCCCAGTTTTCCCACAGCCCCTCCAACATTCATCATTATTTGTTCCTGTCATCTTAGCCAATCTGACAGGTGTGTAGTGGTGTCTCAGAATTGTCTTAATTTGCATTTCTCTGATCAGTAGTGATTTGGAACACTCTTTCATATGAGTGGAAATAGTTTCAATTTCATCATCTGAAAACTGTCTGTTCATATCCTTTGACCATTTATCAATTGGAGAATGGCTTGATTTCTTTTAGAGTTACCTCTATATATTTTGGAAATGAGGCCTTTATCAGAACCTTTAACTGTAAAAATGTTTTCCCAATTTGTTACTTCCCTTCTAATCTTGTTTGCATTAGTTTTGTTTGTACAGAAACTTTTTAATTTGATGTAATCAAAATTTTCTATTTTGTGATCAATAATGATCTCTAGTTCTCCTTTGGTCACAAATTCCTTCCTCCTCCACAAGTCTGAGAGGTAAACTATCCTATGTTCCTCTAATTTATGTATGATCCCGTTCTTTATGCCTAAATCTTGGACCCATTTTGATCTTCTCTTGGTATGTGGTGTTAAGTTTGGGTCCATGCCTAATTTCTGCCATACTAATTTCCAGTTTTCCCAGCAGTTTTTGTGAAACAATGAATTCTTATCCCAAAAGTTGGGATCTTTGGGTTTATCAAACACTAGATTGCTATAGTTTCATTTCATGTTACTCTTTGGAGATGAACCCCAATTCTTCCCTGTTCCCATAATATGTTTCAATGGTGAGATTCTTTGTTTGTTGGTGGTTCAGTTTTCTTTACTGAGAAGTATTAGTGTAAACACCTTGAATCATGGGGTAGGGGCATGCATAGTGCCTCAAGCTTCTCTTTAGCTTCCTTCTCTGACCAGGAACCCCAAAGCAAGAGCTTCACTTGCCTGCAAGTGCCCCTACCCCCCCCTGGCCCCTGTACTCCTGGTGTCCTGGTTCCCTCTCATCCAGGGTCACATCTTAGCAGCACAGCTGGGCCTGGCATTCCCATCAGCGAATGTTCCCTTGTCTTCCCAGACTCAAATCCCCACTGAACAAAAAATCTGGGAGAGAGCTAGAACAGCGGGGTTTAGATCCTTGCTCAGCTCATTTATGTGAGCTTGGACAAATCACCTAACCTCATTGGGTACAGTTTGCTTATTCATATAATGTGCATAAGTCTTGGTACTGCCTTCTCACAGGGGAGTTAGAAAGGTTGAACAAACTGATATCTGCAAATCACTATATGAATATCAGTATCTATGATTCATATTGTGATTATCAGTAATGATATAAAACTTTCTGACTTCCTTGCTAATAAAGGCATGGCTGAAAAAGAATCGAGTTGGAATATGAGACCTGGCCTCCCTCTACCAGAAATACTGGGAAGCAAATCAAAGTCAAAGCGATCAAAGTGAACAGTTTGAGGCTGGTAATTACTAGTAAAGTTAACCAACACTAAGAGATAGAAGGAAGTTAGGGCAAGCACAGGTAAATAAGAGTTTCTCAAAATGAAAAAAAAATGATCTGGGGTTTCAAGTGGCTTGCAACCTTAAGATGAACAGTCTCATGTGGAAGTCAGGAAAATTAATACTATGTCAGAGTACATTAAAAGCCTCTGTGTCCTAGACTAGGAAGGGGGTCATTTCAGATTTCTGCCCTGCTCAGACTACATACTATGTTCTACACTGGGTACCACCTTTCAGGGAAAGACACTGATATGCAGGGGAGCATCCAAAGAAGGGAACCCAGAATTATAATATGGAACTTGTACTGTCTGAAGATAGAATGAAGAGAGTGAGACTGCTCAACTTGGAGGAAGAGAGAACTTATCAAGGATCTTCTAGCAGGCTTCAAGTGTTAGGAGAGTTATCACATGGACACCAGATGAGACTTGTTCCACTTGTTTGCACAGGGCAGAAATGGAGACAAAGGGTGGAAGTTAGAAGAAACTCCAGAACTGATATGAGGAAGAATTTCTTCCTCATTATAGCTGTGCCCAAGTGGAATTGGTTACGTCAGGAGGTAACAGTGTACCTTCAGAATTATGAAGCCTGGCAGGCCACTTATTGGGGAAGTCAGGGAGGGGCTTCTTGATGAAGTTCTGATTAGACAGAGGCTGCTCTTAGTCTCAAATTCTCATCCTGCCACTCTGATTTTGTGACACGGGCAAAAGGGCCTTTGCACCTTCTTTCTTTAATCTTCCTCCTTGGCCAATTGTACAAAAGAACAGAGACTTTAACTAAAGGAGAATATGAGAGAAATTGGGGCATCACTTGACTACTCCATAAGTTGGCTTGAGCAGAACCTTGGCAGTGACGTATGACCCTGGCTTAGGGCTTGATAAGATGGTGAGCATTCCATTCCACTTTCTGATATGTAAACTGGGGCGCAATTGAGCTAGCTCTTTTGAAAGAGGGATTTAGGGTATTTGTGAAGTTTTTCATTTTTCATAGCTTCTGCTTGGATTGGGTGCCTTTTTGATAAGTATTCTCACCTTTCCCACCTATTCTTGAGGTTATTAGGTTTTCAGATCATGAATTTTTCAGACTGCTGGTGTAAACAAAGGGCCCAAGGTTACAAGGTGTTGTTGGAGAGTCAACTTTAAAAAGAATAACTAGTTCTCTCTTCCATCTATTTGGACATTCTTGGTAAAATCACACAAGCATGCTCATGCGAAAGAGGTCTCTTGTATAATTTAGAGAACCTGGTCCTTTTGCAGATACATTGATTCATATTTTTGGTGTTAACCATTGATCCCACTGGATATTTGTCAGCTTGGGAACATTCTGGGTTGCCAGATATAGCCTCTTAGTGTCTGTGAGATGAGATACTTCTTTAATAAATGCTTGGTGATTGATTGATTGATTTGGAAATGCCCTTATCTTTCATATATTCTGAACTGCCTTTGTATTTTTCAAAGGATAAGAAATGTGGTTGTTTTCCCCCGTCAGACTCCAAATGTTTTTCTTTGGGTGTACATTGCTCTCAGATTTATCACCATAAAATAAAAATGTACAAACCTCTGTGATATAACATACAAACAAGAGTATTTCCTGTGTCTCTGTTTATCTTAAGAAGCTTCTGGAACTCAGTAGGACAAATCAAAAGGGGCTCAGGATAACTTTGGGCTAATAGCCGCAATCAAAGGGAACCTTTTCTCTAACAAATGGGACTTAGGCACTGTGTATACAGAAGTAAGGCACGGTGTTAATTGTGTTCATTTAGTGGACCTGAACTTAAAGAGACCAGATCAGCAGCCTCAAAAAGCAGGATTTAATTTTCCACCCCTTTTCTCACCTTCATTTAGAGGTCCAATTGGTCAGTTGTGAAAATGCTAAAAATTTGTGACCATTCTAAAACATTCAGGGACCTTACTGATTATGCTCTCCTGGAATTAACTAGCCAGAACACCTAGGCCATGACACAAGACTGGTCTGTGAATTGTAGGAAAGGGTAACAGGTAAGATGATTTAGGAAGTCCCTGCCAGCGTAGCCAACTGTCTTGCTATACGTTCTCCTCAGCCCACCTTGCAATTTCATGTTCTCCATGTTGCACCTTCCAGTACAACTGGAAAATATCACCAAGGTTAGAAAGTGGGAGGCAGGAAGGATAATCCTCCTCTCCTTTTGGAAGCATCCTCTCTTAGTAAGACTTCCAGCATTTTTTATTTAGGAGGATAGGGATTAACAAATAGATTTGAATACAAAATGTACAATTTTGTAGTTGGAAATGTAGAAGTAGATCAGTGAGGAGACTAAGAATGGATTGGTGGCATCATTGTTATAGAGATGACCATCAAAGCCATGGGAGTGGATGAGAGAATCAAGGGATATCTGGTAGATAGAAAAGAGGACCTGGGACAGAATCTTATGGCCATATCATTCCAAGATGTGGTAGGAAGCTGAGGAGCCAATAAAGAAAGCAGAGAAGGGACCATTAAACCAGACAGAGGTGCAGGATAAGCGCATCTATGGTGTTGGGTGGGGAAACTACTCATTAGAATGGAGAGTAAGTACATGTATGTAATGTCTGAGTAGGGTCGTGGGTACTTGGAGATTAAGAAATTTCATGTTCAGACAGTGAAACATGAAGGATACGGGCACTTTTTCTAGGGTCAATCCAGTATTGCATTGAATTGACTCTGTGGAATGCCAAGGTTTTGATAGATTACAATCTCAAAATCCTGCTTTTGGAATGTCATATAGTCTTAACTTGTACATAAGCCATGTATCCCTTCTTTGTGGTTCCTGTCACGTGTTCCTTTGGCCTTTGATTAAAGATCTCTAGTGAGGTGGAGCCTGTTGGTCTTCAGAGCAGCCCCAGTTTGCTTGTAGCTGGCGCTAACGGTTAAGAAGCTTTCCCTTTCCCTAGCCTGTATTTGCCTCTGGCAACATCTTTGTGTTGATCTTGGTTTTGCTCTTTGGGAAAAAGCAGAATGTGTGTGGTGTCTCTGCCACACGACAGCCTTTCAGACACCTGAAAACAGCTCCAGGGTCCCTTCGAGCTCTAGGTCTAGGAACCTGTGATTGCATTTTTACTGTATGGATTTAAGTGGTTATGAATTTCATTAAAGAAAAAAACCAAGAATCATAGATGTTATTTATTAAGACTAACAAAGACTACTACAAAAATAGGGGGTATGTTTTATAATTGAATTTTCCTCAGGAAGTTAGTGTAGGGTTCACAGAGGACACTGTTCAACTTTTACATTAGAACGAGGAAATTAGCTCAGAATTCTAAGAGACTGGTCTCTGAGGTAAGCACTCAAGTGTTGAGGCAAGAAATATCACTTCCAGGCCAGCCCTTGTTATTTCTTTTTCTCATACATTTTGGGATTACCATCTCTTCCATGCAGTCCTCTGGATCTGTCCCTGCCTTCACCTCTCAGGCCTCTTTCCAACCCAGCTGAAAAGTAATGTAATCTTCCTTGGATTTCTTCTAATCTTGGCACTGAACAGTCTCCCTGGTGCCATTTTTATTTGCACATATCTTCTTCCCCCTCTTCATTATATTGCAAGCTCCATGGGAGCAGGGACTGCACTTAATTATTTTTTGCTTTTCTCTCTAGTACTCAGGACCAGTGCCTTGCACTCAGTAGATGCTTAGAGTCTGTAGAATATAGCATAAGGCTAAGATAAAAGTCAGAATTATAGAGCTTGGAAGTCCCTTAGAAATCCCACAACTAACGACTACGGTGGTAATAAAAAAAAAAAGATAGCCTTGAGGGTGAGGGCAGTATTTGAAATGCTGACAGGTGAAAGAAGGAATGGTTAATCTGGTTCTTCTAGGTCCCAGAGAGCAGATGCAGGAGGCTCATGCTTTGCAAAGAAGGAAACAAAGCCTTCTGCACTATTAGAGCAGCAATTTGTAACCTGAGTTCTAGATTCAGGGCAGGGTATGGGGGTGGTATGGTGTGACTTGGGAACCAGGGTGGCGAGAGATCACATCTTCCTTTTACTCATCTCTGACTGAATTTCCTCTACATACTTAAAAACCTGATTCTGTACTGGGGTCTCTAGGCCTCTCCAGACTGCCCAGTAGGTCTGACCTCAAAGCTTAAGAAACCATGTATAAAGCCATCCATAGGTGATATGGATTGGCTTTTAAGTTGGCAGTTGCTTCTCATTGGAGTACTTCAAATGAAGCCTGCATGAACTTCTATTGGGATGCTGTAGGAGAAGATTCTTATTAGATCCTTCTTCATTCTCAGAAGTCCTTTCTAGGTCTGAGGTGCCATAATGGCTTGAGGAAGGGGAGGCAGTTGATATTTCTGAAACCACTACTTTTATTGTGCCCTTTACTGTGTTTGCCCAGTCATAGTCTCTCTTGACTTACCATGCCAGATTGAAACAAAAAAAAGAAAGAAAGAAAACTGACCTTTTGCCTTATCCAATCGAATTTTGAGTTTGATTCATTTCCTTCTACCTGTAGAAAATGGTCAGGCCCAACATGTCTTCCATAGCTTCAAAGATAGCTTTAATTAGGAAATGATCAAAATCTCTGGTATATTTTTTGATTACATGAATATACTCTGAGCTGTGATTCTCCTGGCTCAGGTCATGAGCATTTATAGGACTGAACTCCTCTCAAGAAATACAGGGAAGTTGGGAATGAAAGTAGACCCATACAGCTGTTCTGTTTGGTTCCATTGCCAACATGCTCCAAGCCACATCCCTTTTTAAATTTGAACACTGAGGTTCTGAAGACACATAGCTGAATCACAATCATTACCTATTGTATGTGCTGTGATTGTATATATGTGATGTGGGTGTGATGGTAGAACTGGTAATGAGATAACTGGCATTTCTGTAGTATTTTAAGGTTTAAAAACTATTTTTGCATTCAAATTCAGATTCAGCATAAATTACTTACTAGCTTTGTGACCCTGGACAAATCACTTCACGCTGTTGCCTCAGTTTCCTCATTTGTAAAGTAAGCTGGAGATGGGAAGGGCAAACCTCTCCAGTATTTTTGCCAAAAAAAATAAAAATTAAAAAAACAATAAAACCCAAAGGGGGTCATGAAGAGTTGGGCGTGACTGAAATGACATAGCAACAAAAACAGCAAAAGTTTATTTGTCCTTTAACAATCATTTTGGGGTAAGTACCAAAGGTGTAATTGTCCCCCTTTAAGATGAGTAAAGTGATCAGTGACTTGTTTGGGGTCATGCAGCCCGTAACTCACAGAAGAAAGAGTTTCCAATATAGGGCTGGAAGGAATCTCAGGTCTTTGTAGTCCGACCACTTCATTTTTCAGGTACTAGACAAGTATCACAGTATGGAGTTGTAGCAGCATTCCCCTAACTTCAAGTCTATCATTCTTCTCTTTCCCCCTACTCCCGTTTCAAAGTCAGGACTTTCTAGAAATAACAACTTCCCTTGTGCAAGTAGTGACAGAGACTTTCCAATGCCTGACTCTTTTGGCACAAGTGAAGGCTAGAGCTGGACTATTTTGTAATTTCCAGGATTTCTCATCTAATTGGCTTTTGTAGCTTATATGTGCCAAATGGTTTGCAATTTTATTGCAAAACTCTGTTTAGCCATCTTTGCAAGAGTGGCTTTTCCCTCCCACCCTACCCTGAAATTTTTCAGTGAAGTAAAACTTAAAATAAGATCTGTGATGTCCTCTGCCTGGCAATGTCAAGTAATGGTCCTTTCAATTCAACTCACTTCAATTCATGAACTTTTATGAAGCCCTTGGTACAGATTAGGCCATAGAGAGATAGCTCAAAAGAGCTTTGCCTTGGAGGAGTTGTTTTACTGGCCTTGGGGGCAGGGCCTGGGCCTGCCTCATGTATGCAGCTTACTCTATCTAGCTGGAGCTATTGTCTCTAGGAGAGGGCACAGGTTGGGCTTTGTAGGAAAATTGGAATCCTCCGAAGTAGAAGAGTAAGGAGTGCATTCTAGATGTGGGAGCTTACCTGTGCAAAGTAACGGAAACTCCAGCTGGAATCTTATGTACAGGGACCAGGAAATGGAGGGTGTGAGAATGGGAGCAATACCAAAGAAGACTAGAGTGGTAATTAGCAACAAGATTGGAGAGGGTTTTAAAAGACAGCCTGGGGGATTTTGAATATCATTTTAATGGTAGTAGAGAGAAAGGGAATTATCTTCCTTACTAATATACTGTTCCTAAACCCAGTGTTTACATAGTGATCTTCTAGGGGGAAAATTATCCCCTGATAAGATAGTTTTATTTATAATACTAATAATTTAATAAATATTCTATGTGTTCTCTTTTCTCTGTCATGATTCCATAATGATTTTACCTATTCTAACTGTATTCCTAGCATTCCATATTAACATCCATTTTGGTGAGACGATTTATTAGGACCATCTTCATGATTGTAAAAGATTTACAAGACTGTTTTCCTAGATATATTTAATGTTTTTTCCATATTGTAATAAAATATTGAGTTGCTCTTGTATTTACATAGGCTTGTCCTCTAAGTACCTTAAAACATTTAGCAGATGCTACCAGTTAAAGTTTCCTTTTTCCTTATGCAGGATAGGAGAAAGGCAGTATGGGAGTTCTTTTGGAGATTCTGAATTAAGGCTCCAGTGTAGGGCACACAGCCTGAGTCATTGCCAGAGCCACAGTCACATAATAGGATCTAGTAACTGCCAATTTATTGCTCTGCAGGAGATAAGAGATTTCCTCTGCCCACAAAGTGTGACTAATCTCTTTGACTTTTGAAAGGAAGATTTTGCCAAATAACAAAAAATTTTATGCATTAGACTTCGGGATCAGAAATCTGACTGAGAACATTCATTTGACCAGTGGATTCTGCTCGTTGAGTCTGGCTTTGATTCACTAGGGAGAAACCTTTGCCATAAGAGGACTCTGCTGACAGAACTATATGCTGTGGCATCTGAGGAAGATGGCCATTTGTTTCAGATCCCAGCACCTCCAGTTAGGGGGCAGGTGTGCAGGGGAAGGGGGGAGTGTTACAGAGGACTGACCAAGAAGTGGGGAAGGCCTGCAATGAGTGAGTGCCTTCTTTGTGTCAGCTAGCCAGGGAGAAGAGACACAGAAATAAAACTCCTTCCAAGAGTTTAAATTCAAATGGCAACTTAGTTTGAACCCTTCCTTTCAGCCTTTCTAGCCCTGTGACCCCTGAGAAGCCAATGAACCTTTATGAGCTGCAAAATTGGGATCATAATTGTACTTACTATGGGTTGTTAGGATGAAATGGGATAATATATGTAAAGCACTTTTCAAACATTAAAGCTTTAGATAAATGTTAGCTCTTCTGACTTTTTCAGGCAGCCCATTCCATTTTGGACAGCTCCAATTGTTAAAAATTACTCTCTTTAACATCTTTCCTGTGCTTCCAGCTTTTCAATTTCCTCTCCCTATACATCTCGTCCTAAAGGCTGCAATTAGCTTGAGAAATCAGAGATGTATATTTACCCATGACACATCTCTCCTCACATCCTTATAATCGCTTTGAATTGCCTAAAAGAGAAGCATAGCATTCTCTCTGGGAGTTTGACATTTTTCGGCTATTTTATTCCATTTTATATAACTGGGCCTCTGATGTGCACCTCTGTCTCAGTTAACACGTGGGCCATTAACCACATTCATTTACATATTCCTCTACAATTCCCAGTTGCCTGTTTACATAGAATTATAATCAAAAGTGGAAGAGAATGACCAGATCATTTCTTCCAGCTCCTGGATTTTACAGATGAGACACACAGAACTGACTTGCTTAAGATGATAGAGCTAGTTAATGGCGGTTACTTTTCAAAATGGTAAAATGCTTTTGCATCTTGTTCTGATATTTTAGCTTGATATTACAGTGTCCTAATGATCTAGTCAGAGCTCTGAAGCTTCATCATCTTTTCCAAAGGCATTCTATGCAGTAACTACACATAAACTGAAAATGGAGTTGAAAAACAACATGAAGACTTATGTGGACCAATGGAATATTCAGAAATGACTTAGGAAATATTTTATCTAGATGATTCGTTATTGAGATATTCCTGTGAATCTTTGATTTCAGGGAAGTTCTTAGTCACTCCCACAATGTAGATCTCCACTCATTCATACCTGGTAATCCTTTGAGTCCCATATACTTCCACACGCTTGCCACAGAGGATAACTTGCTATACTAGATGTTTTCATCATGTTATCTTTACTTTCTGCCAACACTAGTGAAACCAATTAGCTATGAATGGATATTTCCAAAATTTCGAAAATTCCCAGCTTAACACAGTAGTATGATCTGACTTCAGAAAATGAAATTCATAAATGAGTGAATACACAAAGGGAAAAAATAGTCCAAATGGATTTTAAAATAAATGCTGTCATATGTTTAGTGAATAAATAATTCCCTGCTAACCTCTTGCCTAAATAGAGAAAGAAAGAAGGCCACCTCCCTGAATTTCTTTTGTAAGATAAATATGGTCATATTGTCCCAACTTGAGAAAGAGAAAACAGAGACAGAAAACTATAGACCAATTTAACAATGAACAGATGTAAAATATTAAACAAGACATTAACAAAGAAATGATAGCAATATATTAAGATATTATTTACTATGACTATGTTGGATTTATACCAGAAACATAAGATTGGTTCAACATTCAGACAACTATGAGAGTATTCTGAAAAAAAAATTGTTGTGTGGTCTTATCAATAGGTATAGCACAGAAAAAATCATGACAAAGTCGAATGTTCATATAAAAAAATTAAATATCATATGAGAAAAAGGACCTTTCTATATGAACCAAAGTAACCGTTAAAACCAAAAACTGACAATCCCAGTGACTCAGTAAGATTAGGTGTGAAGCTAAGATGCATGCTGTCCCCAATTTTTATGAAATAATGTTAGAAATGTTTGCCATTCAAAGAGGGATTATCATATGTATTTAGTTTGGTATAGAAACTTGTCTCAGTCAATAGGTAAGTAGGAAGAGAAGGGGGAAAGGAAAGGGTAAGGCTAATAAAAGAAAGGGCAGAAAAATAGAAGGGGAAAAGGATAAGAAAGGGGAGGGACTGAAAGAAGGGAGGGCCGATTGAGAGAGGTGGCAGTCAGAAGCAAAACATTGATGAGAAGGGAAAGGAGAAAAGGAGAGATAAAAGGATAATGGGAAAAATAAGATGGCGGGAAATACAGAATTAGTATTTTTGACTCTTCCAGGACTAAGTAATTATCAATATGAATAGGATGAACTCTCCCATAAAATGGAAGTGGATAGCAGACAGGATTAAAAGCCAGAATCCTTCAATATGTTGTTTACAAGAAACATATTTGAAGAAGAGAGATATATACAGGGTAAAGGTAAAATGGCTGGAGCAAAATCTATTATGCTTCAGCTGAAGTAAAAATAAAAAAAAAACAAAAAACAAAAAACAAAAAAAACAAAAAAAAAAACAAAAAAAAAAACCAAGGGTAGATATCTCGACTTCAGATCAATCAAAAGCAAAAATAGATATAACTTAAAGAAATAAGGAAGGAAAGTACATCTTGCTAAAGGGTACCATAGATAATGAAGTAATATCAGTACTAAACATATATGCTCTAAGTGGCAGAGCATCCAGATTCCTAGAGAAGAGGTTAAGAGTTGCTAGAAGAAATAGACAACAAAACTGTACTGGGGGGGGGGATCTCAACCTCCCTCTTTCAGAACTAGATAAATTTAACCACAAAATAAACAAGAAAAAAGTTAAGGAAGTAAATAGAATTTTCAAAAAATTAGGTATGATAGACTTTTGGAGAAAATCAGAGACAGAAAGGAATATACTGTTTTCTCAGAAGTACATGAAACCTACACAAAAATTGACCATGTATACAAGGCATAAAAACCTCACAATCAAATTTAGAAAGGCAGAAATAAGAAATGCATCCTTTTCAGATCATGATGCCATAAAAATTACATGTAATAAAAGTCTGTGGAAAAGTAGACCAGCAATTAATTGTAAGCAAAATAATCCTAAATAATAAGTGAATGAAAAACACCATAGAAACAATCAATAATTTCACCTGAGAGAATGACAATAATGAGACAACACACCAAAATTTATGGGATGCACCCAAAACATTTCTTAAGGAATGCTTATAGAAATAGAGAAAGAAGATCAGTGAATTGGGCATGCAACTAAAAAGCTAGAAAAAGAACAAATTAAAACCCCCCAATTAAATACTAAATTTGAAATTCTAAAAATAAAAGGAGAGATTAATACAATTGAAAGTAAATAAACTGTTGAATAAACAAAACTAAGAGTTGGTTTTATAAAAAAAAAAAAAAAAAAGCAAAATAGACAAACCTTTAATTAATTTGAAGAGAAAAAGGAAAGAAGAAAATCAAATTATCAGTATCAAAAATGAAAAAGGTGAACTTATCAGCAATGAAGAGGAAATTAAAACAATAATTAAGAGCTATTTTACCCAACTGTGTGCCAATAAATCTGATAATCTAAGTAAAATGGATGAATACTTCCAAAACATAGATTGCCCAGATTAACAAAAGAGGAAATAAAAGAAATTGAACAAGCTCTTTAATGAACTCCTTAAGAAAAATCATTAAGGTTAGATGGATTTACAAGTGAATTCTAACAAACATTTAAAGAACATTTAATTCCAATACTATACAAACTGTTTGGGAAAATATAGGATGAAGGAACCTACCTTATTCCTTTTATGACACAGATATGGTGCAGATATCTAGACCAGAAAGGACCAAAACAGAGAAAGAAAATTATAGGCCAATTTCTCTAATGAATATCAATGCCAAAATCTTAAATAAAATATTAACATATAAATGGTTGCCATAGCAGTAAGAATGTGAGAGAGTAAATATACAAAAAAGAGTAGACAGAGTTGTATTTTGAGTAGAAAAGGAGTAGGCAAAATCATTTATTTGTAGATGACATGCTTTACATAGAAAATCCAAATGAACTAATTAAAACTGAATTCAGACAATAATTTCAATAAAGTAGACTAATTAAAATAAACTTCTAAAAATCATTAGCCTTTTTTATGTCATAATAGCAATAAGTGGTATTCACATAATACTTTAAAGTATGATGAGGAATTTCCATATATTTTATTTGATCTTCCCAACAGTACTGTGAAGTAGGTGTTGTTATCATCTCCATTTTGTAGATGGAGAACTTGAGGCTGAGAGACTTGGTCCTCAGAGTCACAGAGCTGGTAAATAAACATCTGAGCTTAGGTCTTTCTGCCTCTGGCCCAGAGTTCTATCCATTGTGCCATGTAGCTCCCATTAGGCAGCATTAATATACATTATAAATTCCAAGTGGATAAATAATTTAAATATAAAAGGCCAGGGTATATAAATATAAACTACATATAAATATGAAATATAAATATAAAAAATCAATGTAGAATGAGTTATATTTTTCACAGTTCTGGATATAGGAAAAATCCTTAACCAAACAAGAAATAGAAAAGGTCATCCAAGAAAAAATAGGCAATCTCAATTATGAAAAGTTAGCTTTTTTTCCCCTACAAACAAGCCACAATGTAAGTAAGTGCATAAAGTAAGTGCTTAATAAATGTTTGTTGACTTATTGTTGACAAATGAAATTATCACAAGTAGTGGCATAAAAATATGTATACTGGTGAAAATCATGAATTAAACATCTCTGATAAAAACCTTGACATACAAAATATAGAATGAATTGGCAAAGATTATTAAAAGCTGCTTAAATAAATGAATAAATAGTTCTAAAAATAAGAAATACATAACTGTCACTAACTGCCTAGAAAAAATGTTCAAAATCACTAATAATCTGAGAAATGTAAATCAGAACTACCACTCCTCCCTCTTCTGTACACACACATGAAAACTAATTAGGCTAGCCAAGATGCTGAAACATGAAAACTCATTCTTGAAGGGGCTGTGGAAGGACAGACAAGCTAATTCACTACAAGAGGGACTTTGAATTTGTTCAACCACTCAGGAATCCAATTGGGAATTGTACAAGAAAGGTTATTAAATTGCTCATACCCTTTGGCCCAGAGATTGCACCAGTGGAACTATATCTCATGGAGTTCATTTACTGCAAGGAAAGGTGTATAAAAACCGTCATGGTAGCTTTTTTTGTAATAACAAAAAGACAGAAGTAAGATGTGCTCCACAATTGGTTAATAGCTAAACAAATTATTATCTATGAATATAATATATTACTCTATTTTAAATGAATCACAAGTAGAAAGAATTGAGTAGCCTGGGAAGACTCTTAGAAAAGTGATAGAATTCAGAAAGCAGATCCAAAAAACAACATACACACTAACCATATCATTGTAAAGAAATTGAACTTAGAGCAGGCCTGAAAACTGTTCTTTAAATCGTAATGGTCAACATGCAACAATTAAATGGCATAATTCTATTTTTATTTAGTAATTGATAAGCTCTTTTTTCAAGAAACATAGCTTGTAAGGATATTTGTTTGGGTTTTAGGGAGTATGCCTTTTGTGCTAACACAAATGTGTCAATAAAAGACAAGACTCTGAAAAATAAATATATAAAATAACATCTCCACAAATTTGATCTCTAATCTTTTGCTATTCTTCCATTTTAGCAACTGTCAGAAAAGCAAACAATATCAGTTTGCTGTGCCCTATTCTTGATTTAACAGCTGCTAGTTAAACTGATCCATTCTCCACATTTTCCACATCTATTATCTAAGTGAATTCTGCTTAATAATATCAGGTTATTCTATTCCCTAACCAACATGATGATAGGGTCCCTTTAAAATATGTATGATATAGTAGCTTGAGACTAGTTTGAGAGCTTCAGTCAAGGGAAGTGTTAGTTCTCTATTCCTGGTGAAGCGTACATCGCTTCCAGTGACATGCCAGAGAACTGTACTGTTGCATCTGCTGGCAGAATTTTGCCTGTAGTATTTACCTTACTGTGTGTAGATCCAACTCACTATGGTATTTTACTGCAGGCATAGAAAAACAGTGTGACTCTCTGTGATAATGCAAACAGAGCAGTCAGATAAAAGTCAGCCTTTTAGTGTGCACCACTGAATATGGCGTTCTCTCATCTGGAAGGATTAGGAAACCTTCTAAAATATCATGTCAAAGAAACAGCCCCGTTATATTTATAAAGAAAGCAAAGAAAGGTCGATGGACCATTTTAGAAACATTCTGCAGGTGGCAAAGGATTGAAAATGACTATTGTTTTTATAGCTAGCAATCAATTGCTGAGAAAAAAGAAGAGAATACTTGGCTAGATGGATGAAGTTAGAGGCTGTATGGCGAGTCCTATGCTGCAGCAAATTCCAGGGACGTACACATAACCCTTTGAAGCCCAGAATTCTTTCTGAACATCATTTCTAAGGTTTGTTTTTCCTTTTCAGCTTGAGTTGATCTTTTCTCAATAAAATGCTGTCTTGTGTGTTGTTTAGTATTTGTTAAAGCTCCTAATTTTCTATATCTCACCCTATGAAGAGTAGGAAAAGATTCTAGAGCCAGGGTAGGGAGGAGGAGATATTGTGTATTGTAATGCAAAAATTTGAGTTCTATAGGTATCTGCTCTTTGTATATTATGTCTTTGTATATTATGATCTGCTGGTGTGCTCAGCTTCATGGATGGTAGACATAAGATATAACTGGGGCGGGGGTGTTCTCCTTTGGCACAGCTACTTTATCTGCATTTGAGATGTCATGCTGATCCAGAATCTGAAAACAATGATTGGGGGAATAGTCTGTTCCTTCAGGTGCAGTGGAAGCAGAGTACCTGTGAGAACCCTCTGAGACATCTTTGGCTGTCAGAACTTCCCCAAGAGGATGCCATAGAAAGCAGAGGACAGATTGATTGGGCTTCCTTTGGCTTCTTTGGGGACCTTGCTCTACAAATCATGTCTTATATCCTCAGTCTTGTACCTTTCCTTGTACCTTCAGTCTGTCCCTCTCCAGTGGATCCTTCCATCCCTTTTGAAATATCTCCAGGAATTGTATGGATAGTAATTGTTTTGGATGACAGAATGAAAGAAAACAAGCAGTAGCAACCCAACCTCTCTCCACTAGCAAAACAGAACAAAACCTCTTTCACATTTGCTGCCCAGTTGAGGTGCCAGGCAGCATGGTATGGTGGAAACATCACAGACAGGAGACTTGAGTTGGAATTTTAATGGCGATCCTATTGATTATATACCTACCCTATTGAGTTGTTGTTTAAAAAGTGCTATGCAAACCTTAAAAGATCACAGGCATGGCAGCTATTATTATTGACGGTACCAACCTGTGTCCCAATTTTTTATAGCCATCTTTCTTAAATGAATAGCCTGTGCTGGCTGTCTCCATGTACTGTGATATGTTCCTTCAGTTCCGTCAGATGACTTTTTTGCTATTCACTTTCCTGAAGAAGTACTTTTGTAGCTGCTTTAAGTCCCACCTCTTGTTAAATACCATTGAGCATCAAAACAATCTTATGAAAATTAGGTACTGTTCTGTTAATTTTACCAGTAAAGAAACTATTAGCCCAAAGAGTAAAGTTATTTGCTGTTAGTCATGTAACCAACTATTAGTGCTAACCAAGATTACATGCTAGATCTTTGAGACTTTCCAAGCCCAGCACTTTATTCACCAAGCCATGCTGCCTCTCATTCAGGGTAGGATTCTTGAAATGGAGAACCAAATAAGCAATGCAAAATTGGAAATGAATTCCAAATATTTGGCAAACTGAGTACTGAGTTGTGAGGGTCTTGTATTTTGTGGCTCAGCTATTTGGTCAGGAAATGGCAACGTGGACTTTAAGTTCTTTGAAGCAGTATGCTTCACACTTTCCCTCAGCCTCCTTTGCATAAATCAAAGAAAATATCTCCTAAAAGACAAATTATTCTTTTTTGTACACATCTGTTTTGTGCAAAAGGTGGACTATGGTCAAAAGCTGACTCCTTGTCCATGGTAAATCCCACAAGGCATATATGATGTGTTTTATATAATATGACATAGATGTAAAGGTGTCCAGTTGTCTCATTTTTCTTTGTGTCCTTATGAGGTGTACACAGATTTCTTAGTGGATTCAAGAGCAGTATGGCATAATATAGGGTTGATGGACTTAGGTCAGACAGTGTAAATTCATTTCTGAGGTCTAATACTACTGGTATGAACTTAGTCAAGTTACTGCAATGTTATGGGCCTTAGTTTTCCCATTTTTAAAATAAAAGCAATATTTTTTCAAGAATGAGATGATTCCGGCTAATTCCAATAGACTTGTGATGGAGTCATCTGCATCCAGAAGGAGGACTGTGGGAACTGAGTGTGGATCACAACATAGTATTTTCACCTTTTTGTTGTTGTTGTTTGCTTGTTTGTTTTTTTTTTTCTCTTTCTCATTTTTTCCCTTTTTGATCTGATTTTTCTTGTGTAGCATGATAAATGTGGAAATGTGTTTAAAAGAAATGCACATATTTAACTTAGATTATTTGCTCTCTAGGGGAGGGTGCTAGGGGGAAAGAAAGGAGAAAAATTTGGAAGACAAGGTTTTGCAAGGATAAATGTTGAAAACTGTGTTTGCATGCATTTTGAAAATAAAAAAAACTATTATTAAATTTTTTTAAATAAAATAAAATAAAAGTAATTAAGTAATCTCTAAGACCCCTTCCAGATCTAAATCCAACTATACTCTGATGATTTTGTGCCTTTATCCATCTATGTAGTCTAGTGTGTCTACAAGTATCTGTGTTAATGCCCTTAAGTGGCATTTGGATCATTCTATACTCTTTTGCAGAACTCTTTGTTGACTGCTGCTAACTGAATAAAGTACAGATGCTCAGCTTAACAATCAGGACCCTCTACAATCTATTCTCAACTAATTTTTCACCCCAGGAGTTATTTTGCATGTCCTTTACTTCTCACTACCCTTAGAATACTTTAGCCCATCTGGATTATTTGTTACTTCTCATTTTTTCATTATACTGTTTCATCCCTAGTGTTTTTATCTAGGCTCCTTCATCCATTCCCAGCCAATCTGTTTTTACCTGTTGAAACTACACCTATTCTTTCTAGCTGAGCTCAAATATACCTCTCTTATGAATCTTTCATTTGCTCCTATCCCAAGCTCTGGATTTGGAGTCAATGCATCTAAGTTCAAATCTCAATTTTGACCTTGACTATCTAAGTGGGTCAGGCAAGTCACTCACTCCATCATCTCTCTTGTAAAATCAGGGGTTTAGTTTTTAAGTTCTCTTAGCTCCTTTTCACTTCTGAGTCTACAATTCTTTAACTCTCCTCCCTACTTTGTCACATCTCACTATAATCCATCCTCATTTCCTCTGTACCTTTATAGCACTCATTTCATCTCTCTCTCATGGGTATTACCACATACTGCTTATAAAATTGTATCTGGCCAAGAAATAGAGTGCTGGATCAATGGAATAGGTTGGGTTCACAAAACACAATAATTTATGGTTGATAATCCCCAAAACTTCAGCATCTGGGATAAGAATTCATTCTTTGACAAAAATTGCTAGGAAAACTGGAAAATTATATGGTTGAAACTAGACATTGACCAACACCTACCATCCTGCACCAAGATAAGGTCAAAATGGGTTCATAATTTAGATACATAAATATGGGAACAGGACCCACATGGGCAAAAATGTTTGTAGCAGCACATTTTGTAGTGACAAGGAACTAGAAATTGAGTGTATGCCCATCAATTGGGGAATGGCTGAATAAGTTATGGTATATGAAGGTGATGGAATGTTATTGTTCTATAAGAAATGATCAGCAGGCTGATTTCAGAAAATCTTGAAGAGACTTACCTGAACTGATGTTGAGTGAAGTGAGTAGAACTAGGAGACCATTGTATGTGGTAACAGCAAGATCATTTGATGATTGACTATGATAGACTTAGCTCTTCTCAGCAATAAGGTGATACAGGATAATTCCAACAGACAGGATAGAAAATGCCATATGCATTCAGAAAAAGAACTGTGGATAATGAATCAAAGTATACTATTTTTACCTTTTGTTTTTTTCTTTTACAACATGACTAATATGAAAATATAATTTAAGTGATTGTACATGTATAACCTATATCAGATTGCTTGCTGTCTTAGGGGGGAGAAGAGGAGAAAGGGAGAAAAATTTGGAACACGAAGTTTTGCAAAGATGAATGTTGAAAACTATCTTTGCATGTATTTGGAAAAATAAAACTCTTAAAAAGTGAAAAGATATAATTGTTAGTATCCCCTAATAGATTGAAAGTTCCTTGACAACAAGTATCATACTCATATTCATGTCCATTATAGTGATTAATCTTTAGTAGGTATTATGTAAATATCTGTTGACCCTGTATTACAAGTTATTGATTGGCACCTTCACATGTCTTCTCTACTATTAAGAAAGACCCTCCCAACTATCATAAGGCATATGTTTCCAGTTCTTGCAAAATCATTATTGGATTTAAAGCTAAGAATTATTTGCTAAAAGAAAGTTAGCTGCTTAGGAGAAAGATACTAAAGATTGGAGAAATTCTAATGATATGAAATAATGATGTGAAAAAGAAAAAGGAAATGCAGAAAAGATAATGAATTCTTGAGGTCTTAATGAGCTTTTGAGATAACCCAAAGATGGCAGTGGCCAGACACTCAAAGTATGTGTGCAGATCATCTGTATGTTGCCAGCTGTCTGTCTCTGTCCGATATGAAGAGAGAGTCCCACAGCTCCTGGGAAGCTATATTTGAGAAGTTGAAAACTGAGTATATGGTGAGACAATAATGTGTCCTTAAGTTGATTTCTTGGGGAAGAAATCATTTTGTACTTTTCATTCTTCTTTTAATGGAGCACATACTCCCAGGTTGAAAATCATAACAGAGAGAAGAGAGCCTTTGAAATGTGATAGAAGGCAAGCATAGACTCATCCACAACATATTTTTGTTGGAATCATTTCATCTACCCTTTAGCCCCTCTCACCTCGTGAGTCACTCAGGGCTAGATCAAATTGGCTATTAAAATGGAATGGGTTCTGTTTAAATGTCATGCAGTTGGGAATTATGAACATTGTAATTAGAAAAATAAATGTGTAGCATTTGTGCATCTTCAAAGCAGTAGCTAAACTATAATGAGGTGTATTGTTTTATCCCTTTAACAGGGAGAAGCTACTGCAGTAAGATTAAGTGATGAGCCTGAGGGCAGTTGCCCAAAGAAGCCAATGTCAGAACTGAGATTGGACCATTATTCTACCTCTGCTTAAAACATACTTTAAAAGAGTCTTTTGAAGGGAAATGAAAGAATAGAAATATTTAAGTTTATAACCAGAAAAAGAAAGGAATTTAAGGTTAAATATTAATGACAACATTTTTCATTCTCAGTCTGTGGACAGCATAAAGGCCATGCTTACATTGCCTGTTTAATAATCAGATGGGCTTACATATCTGCAAAGAACTGATTTTGAAAGGTAGGAAAACTAAAGGCGGGAAATTTGGTTAAGCTGCTTTGTGACATGTATTTGAATGTTTCTATTGACCAGATAGATTATTTGACATGGTTTGAGTACCTTTTAAAAATTATTCCTGTTAGGTGTTGGCCTTTATATCTTTACTTAATCATAATTAGAACAGGCTTTATGAGTAATTGTTCTTCACTTGATGTGTCACAAGGTATTAGGTTCCTTCTCATTTTAGGTCTTTAATCAGACTGGATGCTGTGTGTTATCCAGGTTCTAATAGATATGTCTTTCAGCTCTGGGTTGTTTTCAGGTAACAGTTCTCTTCCAGTGGTAAATTTCTGGGATATGTGACCTCATTGGTGTAGCTTACAAACCACCTACAGTTTTCTACCCTATGGAGTTCTCTTATCTACACTTTTCCATAAACTCTATGTACAGTGTTATGAACACTTTTCTCAGAATCTTTCAATATTTCTTTTTTATCAGTGTGACATGCTGACAGTTCATCTGTTGTGCCTTGGTTTTCTCTGCATAACTGATTCCTTTTTTTCTCTGATAATATATTGACTCATTGTGGTTCTGTGGCAAGAAAAGACTTTGAATCCTGGTGTGTACTTAGTCACTTATGGAACATTATACAAGGCATTTAACGTCTCTTGGCACTTAGTTTCCTCATATGCAAAACTGAAGGAGTTGGATTATATGATTTAAAAGTTCTTTCCAATTCTAAATCTATCATTCAATGATCCTTGCTATTATTTCTGTAATTCTGATTAAATAATCTCAAATTATAGTCTTGAAATCTTATGCTTTCTTATGCATTGACTAACAAGGAAGTTGTTATTGGTAATACTCTGTAATCTGTTGAATTCTACCATAAATTTCTAGCACCCTTTGAGTCACCTGCAATTTTTATTCCTTGGAGATTTTTTTGTGTTCAGTGGTTTTGCATCACCAAAAGATTATTAGCATTAAAAAGATTTTTGAGAGGTGGGGGTGGTTTATGAAACAATTTGGGATTGTTTGAAGCAAAGCTCAAATTCCCAAATACAAATCAGCCTGTTCTCCTCTTATTCAGTTCTTGATATAGCTTCTTATCATTTGGACACTATGCAGGATTGAGTTTTGCTTTCTGGACTATTCTGCTATTTTTTTTCTTTAAAGTTTTGTCAATGCTTTAAAAATATCACTATCAGTTCCATTACCTTTCTTCCTCAATAAAACTTTCTCTTAAAAAAAAAAACTTATAACTACGCAAAACAAATGAATAGATTAATTCTGTCTGAAATTTACATGCTTCATTGTACGGCTCTAGTCTGTCAGCTCTGCCAATGAGGTGAGGCATCCATGGTTCCTTATTGATCTTGTCTACCCATTATTGATCATTGAATTTATTAGAGTTCTAAAAACTTTCAGTGTCATTTTCCTTTGAATTACTTATGTTGTGCAAATTGTTCTCCTGGAAACTGTTCCTACAAGTTTTCCCAAGTCTTTGAGAATTCTTCATAGAGAAACTTTTTTTCAAGTACATATTAGTTCATTATTTTTCTCTGAACTGACTCAGGGCTGGTTGAGTGGTTTAAGCTTGGGGTTAAAATGAAATGGGATACTCATAGACCATTTTCCAGTGGATGAAAAAGGAATTAATAGCATGGAAAGACTGTTCAGCAAGGATACTATATAGATTCACATCAATTCAACCGTCATTTTCTATGGAAACATGCATGTTCAGAAGATTGTGTTAACTCTCATGACAGTGGGAAGTACAACAGGTGTAATTGGCAACATTTCCCTGAGGAATTTTATTCCCTAGGCAACTGGGAAGCCATATCAGCATCCAGGTCAGTCTTATAGTCCAGTCACATCTCAAAGAAAATATCTTCCTTTTTTGGGGGAAAAAAAAGAAAAAATTAGCTGTGCCTGTGTGGCAGGGATAGTGTAGTACTGCTTCTGTCATACTTTCTATTCCCCTACTATTATTTATGGGCATTGTAAATGGATATCCACTTTGCTTCTAGTTCTTTGAGATTGTAAAAAAGTGCTATTAGAAATATTTCTGTCTGTATAACTTTTTTTTTCTGCTTTGGGCCTCCATGAGGTATATGACTAAAAGTAATATTGCTGGGGTAAAATATATATGTACTTAATTAGTTTTAGCATAAGTTGCTAGTCATTTCCTCTTTTATAGACAAATTAACTTTCACTTTTGAATGCACATGGATTTCATTAAAGAGACTCAGTAGCATTATGGGACTTGAGGTAGTTTGCATCAAGTTATCCACAAAAAAAAAAAAAGAACATCTCAAGAACCTGTTTCACTGGAACTCTTGTCAAGGGCATACGCTATATCCATACCTTTGATGGCTCTGTTTTATGTTCTTTGATACTAAGTAAAGTTATCTCTGTGGTTGACAGGGATCTGGTCCAGTCTTAACATGTGTGGAAAATACCTCTGTTGAGGAGGTCTTACCTGCATTTTGTTCTTTTGAAACAAGTATTTGTTGAAGTAAATTGTATTACAATTTACTGTGTTCAGCTACTGTGGCTGAACTTATCATAGTCTTCATCTTTAACCACACTTCTAACTTGGTTTGTTTTGACTATTGCTTTGGAACTAATGTAATTAATTCTATGTAAGGTTTGTGGGATTGTGGGTCAGAGTTTGAATTTAGGTCCTACCTCTGCTACTGATCTTCAGGCTTGGTTATGTACTCTCTTTGAGTCTTGGTTTTACCTCTGTCCAATTTCTTTCACCTTGTATTGTAACTTAGAGTTAACCAGTGACTCAAGTTAGTCAAGTTTTATTTCCAGGTACCAAAGAATTGAGAGTCCCAGGAAAGTTGCATGGTTTTTTAGCCACAGGATGAGATGTTGTTCTTTCTCTGTTTAAAAGTCACTCAATGTCACATCATAGTCATGTCTAAAGTGTTACATTGCTGTGAGTCCCATAATGTTAATTTTATGGGAATTAACTAATTCCGTTGGCAATAAAGAAATTCAAGTACAAGTGTCAGTGATTCTGTTGCAGCCCTTGTAGGCTTAGCAGGAAAACAAACATAAAACTTCCCAGGGGTGAAGAGGAATGACTATACTACACTTTGGATTAATGTTCTTTCTGTTTTCCCTTATTCATGTTATCATCAGTCAATAATAAGTTGTTTTTATTGGCTTTATTTTCTCTCCATGAGTTTATGTGTGATTCTTCCTAGGAAATGAACTTTTCCGGGATCAAAGGGTATGGTAGGCAGGCTTACTTAAACCCAGAGATTCAGTAGGTCATGACATAAGGCCTTGCCATTGTAGAAGCATCCCTGATGAGTGGTCGCTTGATTTAAGGAAATGCTAGTGGTGTAACACTATTGGGCCTAACCCAAGTCTGGAGCATGCACTTTGCCTTCTTTCTTATCTATTTGTTCCCTTGGGGAAAAAATACTTTTTAAGTGAAATCCTTTTTCTTTCTGTTCATTCCATCCTACACCATTTTCTACTCTGTCCAGATGTCTGCATCTAGGTAGCCAGGTGAGACAGCAGATAGATCATTGACCTGGAATCAGTAAGAATTCAGTTCAAATCTTGGCTCAAACAGTTATTAAGTGACCTAGACAAATCACTTATTTTTTGTCTGAGTGTACTCAGTTGTAAAATGGGTGTAAATAGTAGCATCTGTCTCCCAGCTTCCAGGGTTGTTGTGAGAATCAAATGAGATAATGTTTGTAGAGCACTTTGGCAACCTTAAGGTGGCACATAAATGCTGGCTATATCAGGTATTATAATTACACTCACAATCATTATCATTATGTTCAAAAGAAGGATCAAGTTCATGTTTGTTGTTATCCTGTGACTTTCTGTTCCGTGCCTCCTTCCACAAATTCTCCTTCTCTTTTCTCGCATTTCTTTGGAGAGGAAGCAAAACACTAGAAGAGAATGGGAACATATGACACTGACCCAAAGGAAATAGCGGTAATAATCATGGTTCACGTTTAGGATTACAAGGCATTTTTCTCACAACTCTGAAGTGGGAGTTTTATTATTTATGTTTTCCTGATGAAGAAACTGAGCATGATTTAGTCATTACTGAACAGTTATAGATGTGAGACAAGATTCAAAGTGGGGCCTCCCGATTCCAGATGCAGACCATTAGAGTTACATGACCTCTTCCTGTTCTGAGTATTTTATTAATGAGGTAGAGAACTGGTAATATTTTTTTCAGCTTGCTTTTGTTAGACTAAAAGAGTGGTTCCTAACCTGTAGCCTGTGAGATCTATCCTGAGATGCCATGAAGTTCCTACAAAAGGTCTAGGAGTCTTCATTCTGCATTGGAGGGGGTTGTTACATAGGTTTAAAAAAAAAAAAAAAAAAAAAAAAAAAAAAAAAAAGAACGCTTTAGGACCATTGTGCGCATACACTGGAAGGGTGATTTCTTACCTTCAGTAATTTACTCCACCCAAACTCTCTGTGCTTCTCCACTGTGAATGCAAGCCTAGTTCCTTACTTGTCATTCCAGGAAAATCTAGGGGCTCTTTACTCTCAAGAATTAAGTGGAACTTGATTGGTGATTGTCCAAAGAATAGTGTAATGGAATTTGGAGAGATGCCCCTCAGGAGGACGGGAAAAGAGGGCGTGGTGACGTGGTGACTTCTCGCGATATTTATCCAGGCTAGGGGGCGGCCATTTTAGGTTCCACCCACTGTCCATTTGTCCACGTGGTGTCTCCACAGCAGCATCTTCCTTCTTCCTGAGGTGGCGTCTTCTTCCTTCCGGTTGTTTCTTCCTCTCTTCGGCGGCAGCAGCTCCTTCCCTCAGGCAGTGGCGTCTTCTCTCTTGTGGCATCTTCCTTCCTCAGGTGACGGTGTCTTCCTCCCTCCGGTGGTGTCGTCTTCCCTCAGGCAGTAGCGACTTCCTCCCTCCTGAAGAGTCTTCTTCTCTCCGGTGGCAGCAGCTCCCTCCCTCCAGAGGTGTCCTACACAGGTGTCTGGTGGGTGGTTGATGCAATGTGGCGGCTCCGCTGCAAGGCCAAGAATGGCACCCACATCCTACAAGGCCTTTCAAGCGGGTCCCGTGTGCTGGAACTTGAGGGTCAGATAGCTGCTCTTACCGGGATCGCTGCTGGTGGGCAGCGGATCCTTGCCGGCTTCCCCCCTAAGTGCCTAGATCTCAGCAATGGGGAGACCGTACTGGGGGATCTGCCCATCCAGTCAGGTGATACTCTGATAGTTGAAGAGGACAAAACCAAGCCTAAGATTTCATCTTCTGCAGTCACAGATGATGGCGCTCATACTTCATTCAGGGAAGTTTTGCCTGTGCTTGCCAGAACTGTGGTCCCAGCCGATAACTCCTGCCTTTTCACCAGTGTGCACTATGTCGTAGAAGGGGGAGTTTTAGATCCAACTCGTGCCCCTGAGATGCGAAATCTTATAGCAAAAACAGTAGCGAGTGATCCAGAATTCTACTGTGAGGCATTCTTGGAAAAAACAAATCAAGAGTACTGTGACTGGATTAGAAGGAATGACACTTGGGAGGGGCTATTGAGATATCTATTTTGTCAAAGTTCTATCAATGTGAAATTTGTGTAGTGGACACTCAGAGTGTCAGAATTAACCGCTTTGGGGAAGATGCAGGTTATCCCAAAAGGGTGCTACTAATTTATGATGGCATCCATTATGATCCACTTCAGCAAACCTTCCCTGACTCAAACAGCCCTCCTTTGACCATCTTTCCCTCCAGTGATGACATTATTCTTGCACAAGCATTGGAATTGGCTGATAAAGCTAAAAAAAGGAGGCAGTTTACTGATGTAAACAGATTCACCCTGAGATGCATGGTGTGCCAAAAGGGGTTAACTGGACAAGCAGAAGCCAGGGAACATGCCAAAGGGACTGGCCACGCCAACTTTGGAGAGGTGTAATCTATGCAACAGGACTCATTGTCTACTACCTCGTTTTGTCTACTACCTCGTTCATCAAGAAACATCTGGCTTCTCCAATAATCTCTCTGTGAACTTAAAAGACAAAAGGACATAATATTTGAAACACCCTTTCTACTTAAGACAATGAAGACACTAGAATTCCTTGTTGAGATTAAAATTAGTGTGGAAGTTTTTTTTTTTTTTTAATTAAAGTGTTTATTTACAAGATATGTGCATGGGTAATTTTTCAATATTGAGTCTTGAAAAACCTTCTCTTCCAATTTTTCCCCTCCTTTCCCCAACCCTTCCCCCAAATGGCAGGTAATCCAATACATATTAAATAGGTTAAAGTATATGTTAAATCCAATATACATACACATATTTACATAATTATCTTGCTGCACAAAAAAAAAACCAAAAAAAAAAAACAACCTGAAAAGGAAAACAAAATGCAAACAAACAATAGAAAGAGTAAAAATGCTATGTTGTGTCCCACACAGTTCCAACAGGCCTTTCTCTGGGTGCAGATGGCTTTCTACATCACTGAACTACAGTAACTGATTTGGTTCATCTCATTGTTGGAGAGGGCCACATCCATCAGAATTGATCAAGATATAGTATTGTTCTTGAAGTGTCCTGCTCACTTCACTCAGCATCAGTTGATGTAAGTCTCTCCAAACCTCTCTGTATTCCTCCTGCTGGTCATTTCTTACAGAACAATAATATTCCATAACCTTCATATACCACAATTTACCCAACCATTCTCCAATGGATGGACATCCATTCATCTTCCAGTTTCTGGCCACTACAAAAAGGGCTGCCACAAACATTTTGGCACATCCAGGTCCCTTTCCCTTCTTTAAGATCTCTTTGGGATATAAGCCCAGTAGTAGCACTGCTGGATCAAAGGGTATGCACAGTTTGATAACTTTTTGGGCATAATTCCAGATTACTCTCCAGAATGGTTGGATTCTTTCACAACTCCACCAGCAATGTATTAGTGTCCCAATTTCCCCACATCCCCTCCAACATTTGTCATTATTTGTTCCTGTCATCTTAGCCAATCTGACAGGTGTGTAGTGGTATCTCAGAGTGTTCTTAATTTGCATTTCTCTGATTAATAATGACTTGGAGTATCTTTTCAGATTACTAGAAATGGTTTGAATTTCTTCATCTGAAAATTGTCTCTTCATATCCTTTGACCATTTATCAGTTAGAAAATGCCTTAAATTCTTATAAATTTGAGTCAGTTCTCTATATATTTTAAAAATGAGGACTTTATCAGACCCTTTGAATGTAAAAACATTTTCCCATTTTATTGCTTCCCTTCTAATCTTGCCTTCATTAGTTTGTACAAAAACTTTTTAACAGTATAATCAAAATTATCCAATTTGTGATCAATAATGATCTCCAGTTCTTTGGTTACAAATTTCTTCCTCCACAGATCTGAAAGGTAAACTACCCCATGTTCTTTTAGTTTTTTTTTTATAATATTCTTTGTCTACATCATGAAACCATTTCAATCTTATCTTGTATACAGTATGAGTGTAGATCAATGTATAGACCTAGTTCTTTGGATTGTTACTATATATGATTCCTTAACCCATACTCTTTCATTGTGTCTGCTGATAACTCTTATACAATTCTAATTGTAGCTCTGCCACATTTAAATTGTTTTTTTTTTTCTTGGATTTTTATTGGAAAATTTTCTCTTTGATCTGGGAGTTTTGAAATTTGGCAATGACATTCCTGCGTGTTTTCCAAAACTATTTGACTTGGTGATTAATTACTTTTCCTTCCTGTTCTATCACTCAAGGGCAGTTTTCTTGTATTATTTCTTATGTTATTGTCAAGGTTCTTTTTTTGGTCAGCTTACAGGTAGTTCAGTAAGTCCTATATTGTTCCTTCATTATCTGTTTACCATATCTGTTGTTTTTCTTATAATATGTTTTCACATCTTCTATTTTTCATTCCTTAAAATGTTTTCTTATTTCTTTGTCTCTTATAGCTGCACTGGATTCCCTTTCCCCAATTCTAATTATCAAAGCTTATTTTTATCTTCAAAACTTTCTACCTCCTTTTCTAGTTGTATTACTTTTTTAATAATCTTCTTGTGTGTGTGTGTGTATGTGTGTATATATAAAGAAACATATATATATATGTGTGTGTGTGTGTGTTTGTGTGTGTGTGTGTATATATATATATATATATATATACACACACACACATACATATATGTAAAATGTAGTTTTTCCTCAATGCCTCTCAGTTGATTTTTAAATTCTTTTTTGAATTCTTCTGCAAATTCTCTTTGCACAGATAGCCATTTAACATTACTCTTTGGATAGAATAAGCTTTTTTTTTTACTTCATTGTCCTCCTCTGAAGATGAATTATGGTCTTACCTATTATAGTAAGTTTCTATGATTGGGTTCTTTTTTTCTTTGCCAATTCATTTTTTGAGAGGTGTTAATGTAAACACTTCTAATAATGGAGTTTGGGATTATTGCTTTAGCTTCACTTCAACTTTCCTCTCCGACTAGGAACTCCAATGGAAAAGTTCCACTTTGCTGCATGTGACAGCATCCAGCAGAATCCATCCCCAACTGCTTCTGTATTCACTGGTGTGCTGGTTCCTTTTTACCTAGAGCCTAGTCTCTGCAGCACAGCTGGGCCTGGTGTTCCTGATCAGCCACAGTTCCCTCAGTCTTTGGGGACTCAGAATTCTCCCTCCTCAAGGTGCCCAGGAAATAAAAGTTTTTATGATTCCTACTGAGATTCCAGTCACATCCAGATGGCCCCAAAAGTCACCCACTAGATGTTTGTGTGGAGCTAGCCTGGAGATGTTTGTACATCACTCTGGTTAGTTCAGTGCCAGGGGGTCTTTCAACTGATCTTGGGTTGTGCTAGAAGGACCCATGTTCTTTCCCAAATCTTGATTATTCATCAGTCTATGTTTGCCCTGAGGCACAATTTTGTTCTGTTTATGGGGAAAATCTGAAGAGCTTAAAATTTATTTACCTATTCTGCCATTCTTCCCTAATCTTACCCCCAGGAAAATAAAAAAACAAAAAACTTTTTACCAAATATATTTTATTGCACAGTGGAATGAGGTGCCTCAGGAGATGATGTGTTCTCTCTCACTTGAATACTTCATGCAAAGGCTATATGGCCACTTGTGGAGGACATTGTTGAGGATTCCTGTTCAGGTGTGCATGGGATTCAACTTAGTGATTTTGTACAAAGTCTTATAGTGCTTTCTTCATCAGTCATACCCTATTCTTATTTATATTCAGTCTCTTCCTATCCATTACCTCTTTTCTTTGGGAGGTGTGGAGTAGAATTTGGTAGAGAAATTGGAAAAAGGAACCAAACCTATAATTCCATTGATATGTGGAACTTATTGTATGGTAGGTTCCTTCATTGAAGCTAATCACAAATGATATGTAACTTATAATCTTTTGGTAACAGTATTTTTATTTATTAAAGCTTTTTATTTTGGAAACATGGATAATTTTCAACATTCATTCTGCAAAATCTTGTGTTCCAATTTTCCCCTCTTTCTCCCCATTCTCTTCCCTGGATGGCAAGTAATCTAACATATGTTAAATATGTGAAATTCTTCTGTACATATTTCTACAATTATTGTGCTGCAGAAAAAACAATCAGATCAAGAAGGAAAAAATGAGAAATAAAACAAAATACAAGCAAATAACAAAAAGAGTGAAAATACTATGTTGTGACCCACACTCTGTCCCCATAGTCCTCTGTTGGGGTGCATATGGCTCTCTCCATCACAAGACCACTGGAACTGTCCTGAATCATCTCATTGTTGAAAAGAGCCATGTCCAACAGAATTGATCTTCATATAATCTTCTTGTTTCTGTGTACAATTTTTCCCAGTTTTTTGCTTCCCTTCTAATCTTGTCTGCATTGGTGTTATTTGTATAAAATCTTTTAACTTATGTAATCAGAATTATCTTTTTAGTAGTCAGTAATATACTTCAGCTCTTCTTTGGCCACAGAGTCTTTCCTTCTTCACAGATCTGAGAGGAAAACTATCTGTTATTCTCCTATTTTACTTACAATACCACTATGTCTAAATCATGAACCCATTTCGACTTTATCTTGGTATATGGTGTTACTTGTGGGTCACTGTCTAGTTTCTGCTATACTAATTTCTAATTTCCCCAGCAGTTTTTAAACATGTTCAGATTTTTTCAGTTCCTAAATTAAAAAAACAAACAAATAAACAAACAACCTGTCTTTGGCCCTTCTCTTCCATAACCTACTACCACACCTCTCCCATTTAATTCTAAATTTCTTGGAAAAAAAACAAACAAACAAACAAAAAAAACAAACACCTTGATATCTTAGTTTACTCACTACTGATATTCTCATCCACTGAAATCAGTGGTCTGTCTGAATCCTGCTCTTTCCGAACTTACCAGTTATCTCAATCAGATTCAGTGGCTATCTCCCTCGTTTCCTCAGTCATTACCTCATCTTCCTTGACTTTTCTTCAGCTTTTGATATAGTCAGTCACTCTCCTCCATCTGTATATTCTCTCTACTGATGTCTCCAAATATTCCACATTATCTTGGTTTTAACTTTTCCTTACCTTTTCCTTAGTCTTTATTCAGTCACTAACAAAGTATCTTTGTTTCCACTTCTATAGCTCTTGCATTTATTTCTTCCTCTCTACTCCCATGACCACTACTCTAGGATAGGTCCTTATTGTAGTTTCTTAATTATTGAAATGATCAATTAGCAAGCCTTATTCCCTTCCTATCTTACCCTTCAACAAATCTTTCACAATAGTGCAAATTTAATCTTTCTTACACATATATTACCCTTCCCAGAAATTGTGAGTGTCTTTCTGTTTTACTTTGAGTAAAGTTTGAATTTGTTCTTCTTGGCAACATGGCGCTAAACAAAGGCAGGCTGCTCAGCTCCTGCATACCTACTCTACAAATACCCTGAATTTCTTACAAGAGCAAACTCACACGTTTTCCCATGAGAAACTACATTTCAGTCAGTCAACAAAATTAAACACCTACTATGTGCTGTGAAATGGAGATAAAAATAATGGCAAAAGATATTCCCTGCTTTCACTGAGCTTATAGTCTAAGACTTGCAAACAATTATGTACAGACAAGCTATATACAATATAAAATGGAAGTTGTCAACTAAATGTGGGCACTAGAATTAAGGGGAATAGGAAAAGACTTCCTGTTGAAGGTAAGTTTTTAATTGGAACTTGAAGAAAGCTAGGTAGCCAGGAGGCAGAGATGAAGAGAGAGAACTTGCCAGGCATGGGGGATAGCCAGGGGAAAATGCTCAAAATGGGGACATGGAACATCTTGGAGGAACAACAAAGAGACCAGTGTTACAGAACCACATACTAATAAAGGCAGGGGTGGGCAAGGTGCAATGTAAGATTTAATCAGACTGGATATGTGAGTGTTGACTAATATGATTTGCTAACCTCAACAGAAATAGGGAAATTAAAAAGAGGGTAGGGGTTGGGGGAGAAGATAATTTCACTTCTATATCTGAAAAACGCAGGTAGCCAAAAGATCTGATGTAATAGGAACTGAATCCTTCCCATTTTGTCAGCTGTCTTGTCAGGATACTCCTAGTACTAACACTCTAATAGGGGAAACTAAATGAATGTCTCTTTAGAATCTTAATGTCTCCAAAGGACATTGAGACAGGTAAAATCGTTTCTGGTGTGCATGTGTGGGTATTTTGGTAAGACTGGAATTGACTCTGTCCTCAAGATTTTAAGGGGAAATATAAAGGGGGATAAATTGAGTAATATGCCTGTGTAAAAAAGTAGGCAGGAGAGGATGAGGCCTATTTCTCAGAAATGGGGTCCCTGAAAAAAAAGATTATGCAAACATGGAGGCAGGACGGGATATTACATAAAGCTCAGTTATCTTAAATGAATAAAGGAGGGTTGGAACACATATAGTTTCATGAAGAAATGCATCAAAATCAACAAGAAAACAAGAGGGGAGAAGGAAGTGTTAGGAGTGAAGATAATTAATAAGGGAACAGTCTCAAGCAAAAAAAAAAAAATTCCTGATACCAAAGAGGGAATAATCAAAAATGACGAGTTCAATTCTTAGGGGGTTGAATCAAACTGCTGCTAGGGAAATTGAGGAATGGCTTTAACAAATTGTATTATATAAATATAATGGAGGGATTTTTTTGTTTGAAATTGGAAACAAATTCAGGGAAGGCTGAGTAGTATGAAGTAACACAGAATGAAGTGAACAGAACCAGAATATTTTATCCAAAGATAGCAACACTGGAAAGGAGACAACAGCTCTGATCAATGCAGTGACCATTGGTGTCTTCAGAGCAAAATATAACAATATTTGATATTGTCATTGATAGAAGTGATTGACAAAAGTTGCAGAAAGAGGCATAGAATTACGGATGTAGCTTACCATATAGATTTGTTTTGCATGACTATGCTTATTTATTGCCATTTCTATTTAAATGCAATAGTGACACCAGAGGAGTGTCATCATCATATTTAAGAACATGTATAAAAGAGAACAGAGACATTTGAAGGAAGCACAGACAAGTAGGACAGTTTTGAAAATTATACGTAGAATTTCTTATCTCAAAGGAGAAAACAATATGACATGGAAATTCATAGAAAATCTTATTGTATTCTGCTATATGCATAGAAGTACATTTTTGGCTTCATAATAAAATGAATATAAAAGTTTCAGTTCCTTTGGCCTTTAAAGTCCTTTGCAATGCTCTACCACCCTTTCTGTTCAACTTGATTAATTTATCTCATTCCCTTCCATGCATTGTATATTCCAGCCAAGCTAGTCTGCTGCTTGGAAACATAAAACTCTAGAATGGCCTCCTTCCTCTCTATTTATAGGATTCAAATCCACCCCTTAAAGTCTACCTTCAATACCACCGCTTCTACTCATCCTGTAATCTTCAGCCTCATTTGAGATATAATCAGAGGACTATCAAAAGAATCTTACTTTGGTATCTAACCCTTTGTTTGACACTGACCTTTTTAGATCTTCCATAGTGCTTTGTCTTTCAAGAATGTCTTAGATGTCTTCTAAGCCATATTTTATGTGTGGCTAAGAGCCTAAAGTAGTCTTTATATCTTTACTATAAGGAAAAAACAACTCCCTTTCACATTTGTGTGCCTGAATTTTAGATTTAGTGTTTTTCAGATGGTTAAGTATAAGGGAGGTAGAACTGTAAAATGATCATTTTGATTACCTACAGAGACAACTATGACACAGTTAGAAGATGGGTGTTCACATCCTGCCTCAGTGGAACTGTGGACAAGTTCCCTAAAGGTCAGAATTTCATATTTTACTACAGCCTTTTCAGAGGCTTTCTCTCATAATTGATATACATGTCATCCTCCCTCTGGCTCTTTGGCTTCCTTTACAACTCATACATTGCCAACTTCTACCTGAAGCTTTTTCTCATTTCCCTAGATATCATGTGCTCTTCTTTCACACATTGTCCACTTCACTGCCTGTGTCTTTTTATATATTTGATGTTCTCAGTGAATGGAAGGACCTCGAGGTCAAGGAGTAATTTTTTTCCATTTGTTGGTATCTTCTTTTACCCTCTCTTCTGCATTTTGCTTAATAAATGTTTTTGAGTTGGATTGGATGCCATTTTTGTGAGACTCAGTTTTCTCATCTGGAAAATGAGCATACAGATACTTGTATTATTTTCCTTTCCAGGGACCTTGTGAGGTCAAAAAAATTAAAACATACCAAGCATTTTGCAAACCATCAAGTTACTTATAAATGTGGCAATTCTCCTTCTCATTGCTGTTACTATTTAGCCCCATGAAAAAAAAGATTGAAGGGCTGTTTGACCTCTGGAGGTTTTTTTCGGCTCTTATATTTTACGACTTTTTTGAATGAAATGTTAATTTCTTGGATGCGAAGGCCTGAATACTGTATTAGATTCTTGTTATTTCTCTCCCAAACTAGAATCTCAGCATCCTGCTTGTATTGATGGGAGGAATAATGAAATCCCTTTTTTTCTTGAAGTTTTTTTTTTTTTTTTAATGTTCAAGTACACCAAATAAAACAATAAACAGAGGCGAAGTGCTATTATGTGAAATATGGAATTGAGCTTTTGGGAAGCAGGAACATTAAGCTCAACTTGCAGTGGTTCAAGCATAATCTGTTTAATATAAACACTCATTATATTAAGATAACAAACTGTACCCTCTGGGCCCTTCTAGGTGTATATCATTGACTTTGTCTTCTAATTCATCACATTTATGGGGCTGATATCTGTGTCTGTGTGCTCCCAGCATTGTTATTTGCAAGTCAGTGCCCAAAGGAAGCTTATCAGGTTCTTTTTCTGAGCTTTAGAATGTGTCCTTTTTGTGACTAAGATATAAAGGCCATCACTTGGGGACCACTAGATCTGTTCTATAGTGGGCCTAGGAGTGGATTAGAAAGATAGTGGGTTATATTGAGATCAGCAAGATCCAAGAAAGAGACAGTAAGAATTTAGGGAGTTAGGAGTTAGGTACTTATACTATCAAAGTTTGCTTAAAAAGAAGCCTCTGTGTTACCAGAAAGATACCACGAAGGAGTTCTATTGTTCCCTCATCCTAATTTTTGCCTTCTTTCATGACTCTTTCTTCTCAGGCCTTCTGAGGAATAGAAAGAATGACATTGTCTATGTGTTTCTGACCTAATCACTACCTCTCTCTGAGCTTCCTTTGTTAATCTATAAAACGTCCATTTATAAAACATCTATAGAATGAAGGGATTGGACAACAGGACCCCAAAGGCCTCTTCTAATTTTAAATCTGTGATGATAGGATATGGCAGTGTACTCCAGGGTCATGATTTTCATTTTCTTTATTAGACATTTAGTAAGCATCCACTATGGTCATGGTTATAGCATACGTTGGGGACACAAAGACAAAAATCCAATCAGTTTTTGCCTTCAATGAATTGGCATTGTGTTTCATACCTTCATTTAGTCACCTGTCCGTTATTCTTTAATGTATTTTTATCATTATACTGTAGGGAATCCCATTTTCTTTATCCACATAAAAAGGCTCATATTTTAAGGCACCTTCCCCACATGGATCACACATTATAAATGTCAGTATGAAAACTTGGAGTCTCTCATACTACCAGTGCCTCATCCTTGAAATAAAAGTTAAAAGCATTCTTCTTTGTTTTTCTAGAATAGAATTTATGGGGGAGAAAGAAACCCTACTCATCCTTACTCCAGTTGTCATGCTAAAATGTATGAGCCACTACTTTTTTTACCTAGCAGGTTGATTTGTTGAACCATGGGTGGTACCATTACCATCCTTGTAAGGGGTCCTTCAATTTGTACCATTTATAATTTATACGTCAACTATTTTGCACTAACTGTGCAAAAGTATTGGGTGCCTATGGCTAGCTTGTTTTGATACTGACATCATCCCTGTCATTTTCATCACTGTTGTCAGGTTGAGTCAGTAATCACAGGTAACATGATAATAGCTTATATTCCTGCTTTAGTAACTTGCAGTTTTCAGTAAAATTTCCTGCCCATCCTAAGAGCAAATCTGAAGAGGCAAAGATCTTGTTTTCCTACCTGTGTTTAGGTCCAAGGGACAAAATGGAAGGACAGTAGAGAAAAGGTAATGTCACAGAGACAGCCTTTATGCAGATGAGATTAAAGGGTGGAAAATCTAGTTCTTATTGGAAACCTTTTCTTTATGATGGAACTTGGTCCACATAAAAAGGCTCATATTTTAATGGCACCTTCCCCACATGGATCACACATTATAAATGTCAGTAATTGAGCTTCCCCAAACAGGACTCAGCTGAATGCTTATATCTTTCTTTAAAATGGGATTTTTAAGAGCCTATTATATAATACTCTCTGAGGAAAAGAAAATGGATTGTGGAATTTTTTGGGGGGGGTTCTTTTGTTTTTAACTAGCATAGGCAGAAAGTAGAATTGAACTTGAAGTAGAAAATATATTTAAGAGGAAATGTGATCTCTCAGAAAGAAACCTATAATTACAGAAAGGTCTCCATGCTGAGTAGTTTCACCAGCCTTCGAGAGAAGACAGTACAGATGAGCTGTATTCAGAAAACAGAGAAAATTAGTTTTATCCAAATCAGGTTATAAGAAAGTATGTAGGGCTCCAACTGCCAGCAAGGATTCTGGTCCATTTAGCATCAAGCATGCCATTTAACACTTTTGTCTAGGCCCTCTGACCTCCAATCTGTGATTCCTTCAAAATCTCCCTAACTGGTTTTCCCCTCCCCTCTTTCCCTCTACTCTCTGAGCTGTCATGTACACTAGAAAAATTTTCCTAAAAATCAACTTCATCATGTCACTCCTTGATTAAAAAATCTACTCCCCTTTCTCTAGAATAGAAAATCCAGAATCTCTAGCAGAGTTTTCCTGTAATTTTGTCCCATTTCACCTCTTTTTGCAAATCGGTGGCAATACCTAAGCTAGGCTATTGCAAGAATCAGTTAGAATGATATATGTATATCAAATCACAGAGTACTATATAGATATCATTTTTATGCCTATTATGGAATGTCACAGTCACTGACAAATATCAAAGGACCATGAGAGAGGTGTGTGGTGGTTAGTGTTATAAGTAGCAACATTATATGAATAAAGGAGAAAGCAGGGCAAAGGATGACCAGAAAAGGAAATAAGTCAGTTATATAGCTTCAGGTAGTGATAGATGATGGATAGATTGCATGCTACATTATAATCATCAGTGAAGTGGCAAGAGATCTAGATGGAGACATTAAGTATATGGTCTGGGTCATCATGAGATATTTATTTTTATTGAATTTTTTATTATTATTTTTTTTTGCAAAAAATTTATGCATTGGTAATTTTTCAGCATTGACAATTGCAAAACCTCTTGTTCCAACTTTTCTCCTCCTTCCCCCCACCCTTCCCCCAGATGGCAGGTTGACCAATACAATGTTAAATATGTTAAAGTATAAGTTAAATAAAATATATGTATACATGTCCATACAATTATTTTGCTGTATAGAAAGAATCGGACTTTGAAATAGTATACCATTAACCTGTAAAGGAAATCCAAAATGCAGGCGGACAGAAATAGAGGGATTGGGAATTCCATGTAGTGGTTCATAGTCATCTCCCAGAGTTCTTTCACTGGGTGTAGCTGGTTCAGTTCATTACTGCTCTATTGGAACTGATTTGGTTCATCTCATTGTTGAAAATGGCCTCATCCATCGGAATTGATCATCATATAGTATTGTTGTTGCTCTGTATAATGATCTCCTGGTCCTGCTCATTTCCCTCAGCATCAGTTCATTTAAGTCTCTGCAGGCCTTTCTGAAATCATCCTGCTGGTCATTTTTTACAGAACAATAATATTCCATAATATTCATATACCATAACTTATTGCCATTCTCCACTTGATGGGCATCCACTCAGTTTCCACTTTCTGGCCACTACAAAAAGGGCTGCCACAAACATTCTTGCACATACAGGTCCCTTTCCCTTCTTTAAGATCTCTTTGGGATATAATCCCAATAGCAGCACTGCTGGATCAAAGGGTATGCACAGTTTGATAACTTTTTAAGCATAGTTCCAGATTGCTCTCCAGAATGGCTGGATGTATTCACAATTACACAAACAATGCATCAGTGTCCCTATTTTCCCACATCCCCTCCAACATTGCGCATTATCTTTCCCTGTCATTCTAGCCAATCTGACAGGTGTGTAGTGGTATCTTAGAGTGGTCTTAATTTTCATTTCTCTGATTAATAATGACATCATGAGAGATTTATAAAAGTGCAGTGAAAGGGCAGTGAGTTACAGCTTACTTGTTAAAGGCATGATCCTCAATGATAAAAATTCAGATCAGATTGAAATATCTTTTACGTACTACTTCAACTTCTCCTTCTTGTTTTGCTGGAGGTTTTCAAAACAAAGACCACTTGACCCCCTTTTGGGCTTGTTGTAGATGGGTTTCTTTTTCAGCTATGTCTAGGACTTCATGGAATCTTCCAAGGACCCTTCCAGTTGTATAATTGTGAGAGTTATTATGAGCTTTTAGAGAATACTATGCAGAGAAGTGTTGTATGGAGTGACTTCAGTTGGTTGGTGGCTGGTGGTGAGAGTTTTGTTTTCAAAGAGGATGAAAATGACATCACTATGTTATAGTCAAGTTACAGTATGTCTGATTGTGGCAGAGCAGACCAACACGAGCGCTCTATCACATCTCAGGCACAAATAGTCCGTTTGAACATTTGAATTGGTTTCTCTGACATTGCACATCTTGCATTTCCTTTGAGCTACTTTAATTCTGTTTTGCTTATAGAGTACAGCACCCACAGTATTGGGTGGTCTTTGCCAGCATTTTTCATGTCATGCAATCAGTGCTAAAATTATTAGGAGAGACCTAGTATCACTTAATAGTTACTCTGGAATAAGAAAAATATGTTAAATATAGTTGAAAGGCAACATCGAACAGTTATAAGCACATAAAATTTGAGCTGTAATAAATTGAAAAGAAATTTGTTAGAAATTGTCAGTGGCACCACAAATTGATAGTAAATAATAAAGGCAATTATGGGTCAATGAATTATTATTGCCAGTGCTTAAATTGATGCATTTCACAATTTTAGATGTCTACAGGGTTCTAGATACAAGTACACATCTGAAGATAAAGTAGATACACAATTTATTGGGACGGTAAGACTTGTTCACAAAGAACAGTTAGCACAAGGTTATGTATATATTGAGAGCTCCAGTCAAATGACAAGAATCTTGAAGAAGGGAAGGTAACTTCCAGATAGGGGTGACAGGAAAAAAAATTGTTTAAAGGAGATAATATGGCTTTGGGATCTTGAAGGATGATGTTTTAAGAAGGGAGAGTTTTAAGGGAAGGCTGCCTCAGGCACAGGAATGGCTAATGCATGGAGACAGGAGAGGGATCAAAATGATCAGTAATCCAGTATGGCTGACTCATGAAGGACATCCCATAATTTCATGCCATTACTCTCCTTGTATAAATGCAAAAATTCTTGTGAAATAAGGCTTAAAAGGAAAATTGGAGTCAGCTGTGGAGGGCCTGCAATGACATCAGCAGATTTATGCAATTAAGAAAGCTACTCTGTAGTATTTCGCTGGATTAGGGAGAACCAAGATTGGAAATAAGGGAACTATTATTAAAGACTTTATGAAATTGAATTGAGATCATGAACTAAAGATAAGAAGAAAAATTCATATGACACATACTTAGGGGGCAGAATCAGCAGAATATGGCAAGTCTTGATAGGACCTGGAGAAAGCTTTTGAGCCCTGGTGTTGAGTGGGCTATCTTTTGTTGGCTGGTATTTGAAGGGCCAGCACCTGTGAACTGTACTGTTTGTGGTGCCGACTAAGAGCTTTTGGTATGTTATGTGGGGTCCATAGCATATCACATTGGAAGCATTCCACAAAAAGTAGAGAATGTAAGAAGCAGAAAACTTGTAGTTTTCAACTGTTGAAATTATTTTTCCTTAGTTTAGAGATTATCTAAATTATAAAATAAGAATTTTTTGCTTTGGAGATAGGTTTCTTAAAATATCTTAGTGCTAGATATTCCAAGGCTTGCCTCAGTTCTGTACTTATTCCTCTGATAATGATGCTGACCATACAATGACTTGCTTTACAAGAGGGTGCTACACGGAGAATGCAGTTAGAATCCTCATGAGAGTTAGGCTCCTTAAACTCTATAGGAGAAGAAAGTTGTCTTTTGCTCTGGTAAGTAAAACATTAGTTTTTATTTAATAAATAGGAATTAGGAAATATAGCACAATATTGTATTTTTCTACTTTTTATCAAGTGATAAGACTGTTAAGATGTAATCTGCTACAGAGAATTGTCAGAAAGCTTTCCATTTCATATTTTAATCAAGAATAATTTGGACTTGTACACAGACATATAAATGAACACTTGTCCGAATAATCTCACTTCTCAGGTGCCTTTGGGAGAAGGGTAACGAAAATATATGAATTGTTTCCTCATTATTTTGGCATCTTCTCCTTTGGATTTTTTTTTTAATCAAGGCTTCAAGAACTTCAAAATTGAATTCTCTTTGGCAGATTTCTATGTACTTGGTTAAATTCAGTAGTTCCTTTTAATTTTATCTTCTCAAATGCCATATCCCTTTATTTAGACAATGCATTAGATTATCCAAACCATATGTAGTATTTCTATATTTGTTGATAATAATGATTGATTTTTATTTTAAAAAAAACACTTTGGCAAATTTATTTCATGTTTAATCATTTCCCCTATCCCAGTTTCATCTGTAAATGTACTGAAGATTTTATAGCTTAATTTTGTTTTCTTTCTTATTTTTTCCTTTTTGATCTGATTTTTTGTGCAGTATGGTAATTGTAGAAATATGTATAGAAGAACTGCGCATGTTTAACATATATGGATTACTTGCCATTTAAGGAGAAGGTGGAAGGAAGAGAGGAAGAAAAAAAATTGGAACACAAGGTTTTAAAAGGGTGCATTTGAAAACTATTCCCATGTTTTGAAAATAAAAAGCTTTTAAAACAAAGACAGCTTAGTTGAGTCTTATGCCTAGTTTTCCGCATGCTTGTATTTCTGTTCCATTGTTTTCATGTTATGTGCATGTGTGGGTATGTATATAATAAGCTTTGTAAAGTCTGGCCATCCATCCTTTAAAATTGTCATGATTCTCTCTTGGCATAGGTTGCAGATTGATAGATTTAGAAGTGGAAGGGACATTAGCAGAGATCATATTTTTGCTGCCTGCTGTGGTTTCTGTCGTCTTTTATAGTTAATGATTTCTATCAGTTAAATGTGCTAATAAAATGGTAATAATCTGAGACCCGGTCCTTGTATTTATCCATTTTCCTTTTTTTAACACAGAAGTCCCCAAGTATTAATGTAATGTTGACATGGTTTGAAGAATCTCATCAGATTTTGGTAGGATTTCATAGTTCCTTTAACATCTGCTACAAATATTGGCACACAAACTACATCCTTATGATGGTCTTTTTGTTTATGCTCATAGTGATCACTGAAAAGTATGATGACCCTGGTGTCCAATGATATTATTGTTGCTTTTAGTACAAAATTGACTTACCCAACATTCTTAATCAGGCCTCCAAGTTTTATCAGTGATCAATCATTTTGTCAGTGTCAAATGTCAATGTCAGAAAAAATCTTTTGATGACACTTATAGTAAAAATTTCAATATGGAAATAGTTCAGTTCTGCCCATTCTTTGTTTGCTTAACAAAGATCTCCCTTTTACAGTATCTGAAAATGGATAAAATGCCAGTCCTCGAGTTAGGAAGGCCCGAGTTTAAATGTGGCTGTATGATCCTAGCTTAGTCACTTAATCCTATTTGCCTCAGTTTCCCCATCTGTAAAATGACCTGGAGAAAGAAATAGCAAACCATTCCAGTGTCTTTGCCAAAAATACAACAAAAGGGTTCGTGAACAGTCAGATACTACTGGAATAAATGGCTAAACAACAAAAATAGGTGATTTAAGAAATTTTGTGTGATTCTTTGTAGCTTCTGGCCCCTTCTATTTCATTTTATCATTGCTACAGAAGTAGAGGGGCTGTACACAGGAACCATGGACATTTTCATTATACTTTCTATCATGTATTGTATTGGGCAGAGAGCTCAACTCCTATTGAACTAACCTGGTAAGGAGCCTTTCATCCTAAACTATGCAGTGTCTAATAGCAGATGAATGAAGTGTGGGTCCAAGATTCTCCATGAGATTTTTCCAGTAGAGAAAACATGCCAAAAACTTGGATTTTTGTAATAGATCTTTTGTGAATACAGTGTCTGGCACTTCGGTACTACAACAATGTATTAGGGTAAGATTTGGGGGGGGAGAAATATTTTCTATGTGTTATTCAATTTGAAAATACTAAGCCCCTTTTATACTTAAGGAAAGGGAGCTAGTCAGCTATCATAACACAAGTCAGTGACAGCTGCATGTAAAACCCATTCCTAGAAACCGATTCTTCTTATCGATCTATTGGCCAAAGAACATAATTCTTATTGCCTTTTAAAAGAATTAAATCTTCAATGTTTTCCACCAATCTTTAGCATTTTTACTCAAAAAAATTCTCAAAATGATTATAAAGTCATGGGAGTATTGTTTTCAAAACATGTAGCTTTGTTTTGTATTTTTGATAGGTTTTCTTTAATTCTGGTTTGTCTTCAAAATTTATGCCACAGTTAGTAAGCCTATCCGCTGGTCTTACTATAGGTCCCTGAAGGCTTTTGGGGAATTTAGGATCTAAGTCAGTTGCCTTTGAGGTTTATTGATAATCAAAAAGCTTCAAACCTCCATGTAGGGATAGGCACTGGCCATACCAGAAAGTAGAATGTAACAAATAGATGCTTTTATTTTTGGTAGTAAGAACATATTTTAACTGAAAAGGAGCCATCATTCTTTTGACTATAGAATTTTGATTTAGAACTCTGTTTTGTTTTCTTGCCACAAATAACCTATATCATTTTCCAGAGTATGTTTCTAGTGGGAATTGGCAATGTTTGTCCCAGGTCAGTTGTCGGAGTGAGGTATTGTCCCTTCTTCTCCATTATCCTCACACTGAACTGTGCCATGTCACATTAACCAGCCTAGAATTTGGGAATGGGTGTCTAGAGAAGTGGGCTGATTTTCTTGTTTTTGCAGTCACTTCAAAGTCACCTGGGATTAGTCATCCCTTTAGGAAAGAGTATCTGAGGATGATTTGAAAAGTGCTAACTAACAAAAGTGAGAAGTTGATCATTTCTAGTACCTTGCTTTTAGGTGAAGTAGTGTGTGATTGCTGCTCAGCTTCTAATGGCCAGCCAACAATGTCATTTAATTCAAGAATCGTAGGACAATTCTGTGGTGTCTATTTGTCACAACTCTTTCTCCAAATCCTTTGTTTAACCCTATATCAAAGGAGCCATCCCTACTGCTGGAAGAAAGACATTTGGGTCTTTGGCATTGGGTCTTGGAGGCATGCCTCTCTTATCTTTGTTTATATCTGTCCCTCTGAATCTCTTTTTTTGACCTCCCAACATACCATTCCAGCTCAAGAGAATATGATCTCTGTTCTTGTTTATTTAGGACGCTTTCTTTTTCTACCTGTTACTGAAGCTTATGCAGTTGTTGGATTTTCTGCAATGACAAATGGGAGCATGTTGACCAGTGCCCTTCACTTTGTACAAGATTTTGCAGTGTTGATTCCTTCAGAGTATTTAAATTATTTTCTAATGATTGGATCTAATTTAGTCTTGGGGTGTGTTTTCGGGACACACAGTGCAAGCCTGAGCCTAAATATCTTGCCAGTGATATTTTATTCCACATCTTTGACATTTTCCATGGATCTTGGCTTAGCAAAAGGAGAAGACACTATCCTCATATCTTCAGCCTTGGCAGTCATATTTTAGTATTTCAATGAGGCACGGAGATAAATAAGTCAAACCCAAATTAGAATAGGATTAAGTACATAGGATGGAGGCAGGCAGCTGGGGAGATTGGAAGACAAGGATCATGTCTAGCTAAAAGATAAAATAAGGCATAGAGGAAGTGTTGCTAATAATGCTGTGGGGTGTAGAGGACAACATTAGAGCTCATCTGCCCCAACCATCATGTTGTACTGAAGATATAACTAAGGACTAGCAAATGAAAATGTCTTGCTCAAGGTCAGTCAGCTCATTAGTACCATTGCTGATATCCAGTGCTCTTTCTGCCATACCGCATCATGCCACTTCTCCCACTTCTGTGATTCTTGTTACTATGTAGATTACTTTCATAGTACCAAGGAACAGAGATCCAGGAACCTTTAGATAGAAAGGTAGAAACCCTAACCCCCCCCATCATTCAGTTCATCACTTTATCTCAAGAAGGAACTATACTTATAGCAGCCCAGAAAAAGACACATCAATTACATTTTATAGATCATAGGGGAAAAGGTTATATAACTACCTTCCCCAGTAAAAACTTTGAGGGTTTGAGAATTCTTCCCATTAGGGGGTTTATTCTTAAATCTGGCCTAAATTCTTCCTTTTGCGGTATAGCTTCTTTTCCTTTTATAACAGCCTTGGTGAAAATGGATGTGGGGTAACTACATTAAAAAAAAATAAACCACAAAAGTTACCATAGCCGTAAACTGATCTGGGGAACAAAATGTGCCAGTGAAGCTAGGTCTTGGATAATAATTTATCCCCTGCTAAGAAGCCACAAGGTTAAGGTAGGGAAGGAGAGAATTTCAGATAGAGAAGACAGCTGACTCAAAGCTCAGGTCATATATGCCTTACTTGTTCCTGTCTTTTCTTTCTCTCCCCTATCTTATATTTATTTGACATTTGTTTCATATTTACTTATATACATGTTATTTACTTTGATAGACAAGTTTCTTAAGGTTAGGAACTGTTTCATTTTGTCTTTATATCTCAAGCACCTTAATATGGTGCTTTGAACATAGTAAGTACGAAATAAATGCTTGCAGACTGATGGAAATAAGTTAAGAAATAACATCAAGCTAAAACAACTGATCTATCAACTCTCTTTAATTACATACGTCCAGAGCATTCCACACTTGTAATCTCCTATCTTCATAAAACAAGGGAAGATAGATCTTTTCTTTGGACTCGTGTTCTCCATGATTATTATAGTGCTAAGTTTTGTTTCATTGTTTTTTTTTTTTAATTTTTGGTAGTTGAAACTATTAAGGTATTGAGTCAGCTAGACAGTGTAGTAAATAGAGAGCTGGACTTTGAATCAGGAAGACCTGAATTCAGGTCTCACCTACATATTGGGTAACTTTATGGCCCCTGGCAAATCATTTAACTTCTATTAAGCTTGCTTTCCTCTGCAGTAAAATGGGTGTGATGACTGCTACAATCTCCCAACCACCCATGGTTGTGGTGAGGATAAAAGGAGATAAAAATGTAAAGTATTTTGCAAATTTTAAAGTACTAAATAAATATTATCTATTATTATTGTAACTTGTCCCTTAAAGTTTATTTGCATAGGACTCTTATCATTGGTGGAGATTAATTATTAAATGTTACATGCCTGGTGAGTTGACCAAAGCTAAAGGGAGAAAAGGGGTGAGAGAAAGACTGGATAAAAGCCAACATGTAGAAGAGCTTCACCATTACCCTCCCTCTTTTGTCTCTCTTCTCACTCCTAATGGAAGAGTATATGTATTCTGTGTATTTATTGCTTGATACATATTCTCTGATTTCTGTTTGATCTCATCTTGGATAAATGGGTTTATTTGCTATTTTCTCTGCCTTCATTGTGGGTTAATCATTTGATTGCAAAGACAAACCTCTCTCTGAGGCACAACTTTCCCATCGAGAGTTCAGCTTAAACCTAAAAAAAAAAATTCCCATGGATTGAATAGTTAGAGGAGGGTATGGCTGTTAATGGCATACATTTCGTTTAAGAACTGTTTTATCTTTTGGACATTGGCTCTTGGACTCATGTATTTCTATTAATTCTCTCTCTCTCTAGATATATGAATATATATGTATATATAATTTGAATTTTTAAAAATCTTTATTTGAGATAGAATGTAACAGTTTCCCCTCTCACTCAGCAGGTTCCTTTCATGTTGTACTTTCTTTTCATATTGTGGTTTCTTCAATTTAGTTCATCAAAATTTTAAATTCCATGTCATTAAAATTGTCTATTTTCTTTTTTGTAATTGCTTTTCTTTCACATTTAAGATTTCTCCATTTAGCTATAGCGTGGAAAGGTGTCATTTCTTGCTGCTTTTTCTCTATTTTTTTTTCAAAAAAAGTGATATGACCTTCTACATTTAGATTATAGATCCAATCAAAATTTGTTATGGCATGTGGTATACAACACTAGTCTAAACCTCTTTTTTTGATAAAATCCTTTTGAGTTTTCTTATCAGCAATTCTTATCAAATAAGGAGCTTTACAGGTATCCTTCATATATTTGCCATGGACTTACTTCCCTTATTAAACATTTCATTTCCCTGATATGTTGTTGGCTTAATTTTCCAAAAAAAATTTCTATGACCATATTTACTTCAAGGAGATATGATGTTATTAGGATAGTCAGTCTCTGCACCAATGCAGATCCCCACCTCTCTATGTAGAATAGGTGGAAAAAATTATCAGCCTGTAGCCATCTTAATAAGGATGTGCTCATCAGACATATACTCTTTTATCATTCTTCTACTTGAGATTATTTTTGCAATAATTTACATTTTATGAATACATTCTTCAAGGACCCAACATTGTCTCCGTCCCCTGATGATGTATTGGATAAGGATTTTCATGAAGACCTAGTAATTATGCTTTCAGAAAATTCCAAATCAAAATTTATGGCTAAAGGTTTCATAGGAACTCCATTAACTTCAGAGAAATTTCTATAAAGAGTTCCTGGCTTTTTCTTAGTTTGCCAAATCCATGAATATAGCTAATGTAATCTATGGAAGAGAATTATGTTCATCTAAAAACATCCTATACCCATATGTAATTCAGTAAATAAATGAAGTACATTGTGCCTACTTAGTCAGATGCACATGCAAAGCTACCTCTTTGTAGCTGGATTACCTGATTCTTGGCAAGAATGTGAAATGTGACAGCTTTTGCTCCACTGCCTATTGCCAGCTTATTATTGTCCTGGTACTTGGGCAAAGGAGTGAATGGTTAATTGAAATCCACTGAGAATTAAATCCTGTTTTTGAAGCTAGAAAGCAAACTTTTACTAATATAGTTAAAAAGAAGTCTACATTGACTTATTTGACTCTTAGCTCATTTCTGTGCTCCCACTAATAGGCAGGAAATTGACTTAGGGGTATATTATAGTGGTGAGGAAGAAGAGAAACAAAGGGAGTGGATAATCAGCCTCAGAATAATTAAGACTTGGCTATAGTTGAATGCATTGGTGGTGGGGGGAACAGAAATGAACTTTGTTACTAAGGAGCAGCATGTAAAATGAGCATTGTTAATAATCAAATAATGCTGTTTCCAATTCAAAGCACTTATGTATTCTTTCAGTTGTGAAAAGCTGTCATAATCATATGAATCTAACCTAATTAACCAAAATCTGGTTTTCACAGAGGATGACTATTGACAGTCTATTGTCTCTTCTTGTTTTTTAAAGAGTAATCTTTTTTTATTTTCCTTTAGTACAAGTTATGGTGTCTTTGAAAGTAACTTCTAGCTTAGTATTTTCACATTTTTTTGTTTGCTTGCTTTCTCTTTCTCATGATTTTTTCCCTTTTGGTCTGATTTTTCTTGGACAACATGACAGATATGGAAATATGTTTAAAAGGTAGCATATATTTAACCTATATCAGATTTCTTGCTGTCTTGGGGGGAGAGGGAGTTAGAAAAATTTGTAACACAAATGTCTTACAGAAATGAATGTTGAAAACTACTTGTATTTGGAAAAATGAAATATTATTAAAAAAACAAACAAAAGAAATAACTTCTAAACCTGTGCCTAAAGAGACCTAATCATTTTGACAGAATAGAAAATATGTTCAAGGTGATGGTTTGTACTCACTGCTTTAGCATTGACATTCTTGCATCACATCTCATTGAGGAAATTTTCTTTTTTTTTTTTCAGGATAGTAGAAGAATAAATACCTCCCCCCAAAGTGGCCTTGATTGTATGGACAAGGAAAGGCTCAAAAGAGTACTACTAAATCTTGGTCTTCAAAACATGCAGAAAATGATTGATTGTCATCTTACCATGGCCTTCTCATTCCCTTATGGAAAGAAAGGATTGCAGGTAATGATAAGAAAAACAAATTCCCTGCAATGCCATTTAAAACTATGTCTTGAATTTTGAGTCCATAGTAAATTGAAGTCCATAGACAAAGGTTTGTTGGTTTTTCCCCCCTACATCTAACCTATAAGAGGATTTTTATCCCTTCAACTGTTCCTCTGAATTCATTTTGTGTATTCTATATGTAAGCAGCTTCATGTGGTAGATTAAGAGCTAACTTGGAGCAAGGAAGGCCTGCACCTAAAGCCTTTCTCTGATATACACTGGCTGCCGCTATCTCAGCCCCTCTTATTTCATTTTCAGATAAAGTGCTGAATTTCATTGGTAGAGAAAATTTCTCATGTGGGAATTTCTTTAGCAGTGGAATTACTAAATTATGTGCATATATAAATGAATATGTATATTTATATTGATACATACATACTTGTGTGTATACATATATATATATATATATATACATATTATGTGACAATATTATCACTCTAATTCTACTATAAAAACCTTGAGATTAGAAATTGTTGGACTTTGGACTTTGTGTGTCTGGTATTTAGTGTAGTGCCTGGCATATAACAAGTATTCAATAAATGCTTGTTGATTGACAGATTGACTTGTTCACAGTTCTAACATGAGCACAGCTGCTGCTTACTGTAAAATATTCTGAGACATAAGACTTTTTGGTTGCATTCTGCCTGATTGTGGAGATCACATCTGGCAGGCAACAAAGATAGAGAGATGGCAGCCATGAGATAATGGCCAAAGGGAACAGCAGGAGCTTTTGGTGTTTCTGTTGAACATGCACCAGTCCCTATGCTTCTGTGATAGTGAAATGGAAAGGGAAATAACTGAACAGTCTGCTACACATGCTAAGCCCCAGCATTTTCCACAAGTGAGCTGGGTGATGCATCTCTCCCACTCTCAAAACTGGAAATCACTGGAAAACCAAGACTAAGTTCCATGTGTCATACAGAGAGTCTGCAGCCAAATTGGAGAGGATGTGTCAAGCATTTAAAACCCGATTCATTTCCTTGTTACTAAGGTGATATTCTGTTTCATTAAGTACCTTTTACTTCAGATGTGCATGTGCTTTGGCTTGGTCTATTAAAGGAAATTATTTTGGTGTGAGGCTGGAGCCATCTTTTTAAATGGATAATTATCACAAGAGTGTAGTAAACCTTGGTTTAAAAGAGACAGTGATTGCACTGATGGGGCCCACAGTCAGCCATGAGTTTTATGTTCTTTAGGCTATGGGCTAAAGAGGAAAGAACTGAATCCTCCTTCCTCCCCATCCCCTCAGCTCAGACAGGTGAGCCTCTTCTTTCTTTAGGCCCAAGGTCTCCTTTTAAATATAGTGCCTAGTCTTATATTGCCATTTTTTTCTGGATGGATCTTTGCTATAACTTGTTCAGTCTTTAATCCTGCACCTTGAGTCTTGTGACATTTCTGCTTTCCTTAGAGAGTTTCTAAGTTCCTAGATCCAAGCAAATTTAGTACTTCCTAAGCAACTTTCCAGGGATTAGCCACTCTAAACTTAGCTAAACTAAGACAGATACATACTCAAATTTGTTTGATCATCTGATGAAAAAATCAGGAGAATGCAAATGCTATACTGTTAATATTTCCAGCTTGTAGATAAAAGGAAACCAAATTGACTTTCAGTTTTGGTTTGGAACAGAGTAATTTTTGTTAAAATACAGTAGGTAAAACAATAGTAAATATTAGTAAAAGGTTCCCATAACCTATTGACTTATAAAATAGTTATGCCCTGACATATAAGAAAATTCTGTCAAAATATATTGAATTTTTACATAATCACTTTTTCATGTGAAGACAGTTTATATATAGTTAATAGGCTTTTTCTCTTGGATCCCTGAGTTTATAGTACAATAATATTTTGGCCACATCTGCATTATTAAAATGATCTACATACTTGGGAATGTGGGACTTTTTCATTACCCAACTGGAAAATTAATTTGCATATGGACATTTTGATAATGTTAGCAAACAAGTGGTCTAAGTTATTATTCTTTCTTCCTCTCTCCAGTTTTGTGGCATGCGGTGACTTTCTTCCTTGCCTAATCTATCCCTTCTACTTGTCCACTGGGATCTTGCTTGATAGAATCTTCCACTGCTTCTCTCATCTTCTGTATCTCCTAGTTCATTGGTTCCTTCCTGTGTCTTATGTCTCCCCTTGCCTGGAGGAGAACCTCCTATTAACCTTGATTATTTCCTGTCTCTCTCCTTGCCTTTACTGCCTTACTTCTAAAAAAGGGTATGTGTATTCTCCCTCTACTTCATGATTCCTCACTTGAAAACCCAATGTGATCTGGCTACTTGCAGCGCTGCTTGACCAGAGTGTTCTTTCTAAAGTTTCTAGGTTTTTTTTTCAGGTCCCATTATCAGACATTTCTGTAGCTTTTGTCAGTGCTCTTCCCTCTTGACAGTCTCTTTTTTTAGGCTTACAGGAGTTGGTTACCTTCTAGTATTTCTTCCAACTGCTAGTGCTTGATGTTCTCTCTTCCCCATGGCTTAGTAGAAAGAACACTGGACTTGGACTTAGGAAGACCTGGGCCCCCATTCTATCTTTGACACTTAATGAGTCTATGACTTAGAGCAGATCATCTCTTTTTTAAACAATTTTTTGTCTTCTGTAGAACTGAGATATTGAGTTTATCACCAACCTCACAGTTTCTTTGTTATCCTCATCTCTCCTCAGTTTTCCCCAAGCACTTTGGATCTATTCTTCACCTTATTTTTTTGTCTTGTAACATAATTAATTGCAAAAGTGTCTTTGAGTCAAGGATTTGCTTCTTAGTTCATCTTTGTATCTTCAGTGCCTGACAGTTTTAAAGGAGTCACTTAGTTTGATCATCAACTCAGAGCAGTCAAGGATGCTAGAGAACAGCTAATACATCTCTTCCCCATATTTTTAAAGAGGAAGGGACTAAGGTCCACAGAGACTGTGACTTCTATGAAGTCAAACAGCAGTAGAGAGGGCAGTGGAATACAAGCGAGTCATCTAACTCCAAATTAAAATCTCTTTCCCTTATACCAGCCTATTGGATTGAATTGAATTACTAGATGAAACTACATAACTAGTCTTCATCTAGTTTATGTAAACAAAAATATTTGCATGTAGATGTGATGAAAGAGGCCTCAGTATCCTAAAAACAGATGAGAATTCTCCCTTTTGTACTCCTTCTTTCATATCTAGGTCAAGGGCCAATAAAAGGCCAAAGATATCATTTGGTCAGGTCCTCCCAAAGTAAACCCATGTGATGATGAGCTGAAAGCTAGGTACCAAACCTCCCACTGCTTAGTTTTTTTTAAGCTGCTCAGTTTATATGGCTAGGGAAGATTCCAACTGGACTTTGGTAGAAAAAAAGGTTTCCTACCCCTGCTTTATGAATTCCTCCAATCCTGCCCTGCCCTCAATGCATTTAGACTGATAGTCATTACATTAATAAGGAGAAAGTTCTAATGCTTTGAGAAATAAAGTTACCAGGACTGGCTAAAAATGGATTTTTTTTATTTTTTGCTGAGGCAATTGGGGTTAAGTGACTTGGCCAGGGTCACACAGTTAGGAAGGTTAAAGTGTCTGAGGCCAGATTTGAACTCAGGTCCTCCTGACTTTGGGGCTGATGCTCTATCCACTGCACCACCTAGCTGCCCCTGGACTTTTTTCAATGGCAATCCCATCTTTCTCAATCCCAACATAGAGAAAACAACTGAGCCGATTATAAGGACTTGTCTGTTTCTGTTAGAAAGGTTCTCACCCACCCATAATCTGTGGATTGAGCCTTCTTGCAGAAGAATGCCCTAAAAATCTGTTTATCTTGGACTACTCAGTGCCAGAGCACCTTATCTTTGTGTTCTTTCCTCTAGCCAAGCAATGCCTTCTAATAAGACTCTGAAAGTAATGATGCCATAGAAGTAAGGGTTGCTTGGACCTTATGGCTTCTCATAAATAACCACGACAGCATTTGGCTTACCTACATTTGTCCTAGAGCCAAAGGAAAAAGGAGTACTGTTTCCTAGAACAGGTGAATTAAATGATCTTGGGTTCATTAAATCTCCTAATTAAATTGCTTCTTCAGGATACTGAGCAACATTTTTCAACTAATGAACTAAATGGTCATTGAGGTCAACAGAAACCATTTTCTTTTCATTTACTAGTCTAGGGTATTTGACCTTTCAAATTGTCGTGATGAATTTGCTCATATAATTTAGTCTAATTTCTCCGTTGTCTTCCTCATCTCCCCCATATACATGCTGAGAATATAGTAAAACTTGACCAAAATCAGCCCTCAGATACATCCTTGCAAATCCATTGACTTTAATGAGATTTGTTTCTGTTCTCTGTGGAAGATGAATTTCCTTGGTATGCTATTATAACTAAATGAAAGTCACTGCTCTGCAAACATTCGTGATTGAGGTTTGACATTAATATTTGCCCTACTTTTAGATCTACAAGATTTTTAAAATGCAGCCATTCTCAACTCATGTTTTGCAAAAAATTAATTGGAACTTGAAACTCAGGTAGAAATTGTGTCCTCTCAAATTAGCATTGACTGGGTTTCATTGTGTTTTGAAGCTTGCAAAATGACACCATATGCTTCTGATCGCTTCAGACAACTTTTCAGAGTAATGTTGTGCAAAATTATTTATGTTTAAGTTACCCTACATTTTTAAAAGTCTTTAAACTGTTTTTCTACAATAAGAGAATACAGTTAAAATAAACAAAAAGCAAAAGCCAAATTTTACATATGATCTAAAATGCAGAACTTTTGGAATTAGCATTGGTTGTTAACATAATTGGGTTTCTCATATCTAGGCATTCAAGGATGCAGAAACCAGTGGTAGAGCACTTGTGACATCTAAGTTAAGGAAATGGGGATGGAGTTAGAAAACCTATGGTCTGAGTACCACTTCCTTCATTAACTAACTCTTATTGACCTCTTTTTTACAACCTCACTTTCCTCATCTGTAAAGAGGGGATTTCTGTTATAAATTCACTGATCACTACCTAGTGGAATTTCTGATTTTGATTCACTGTAAAAGGATGGGAAAGGGCAGATATAGCTACAGATGACCTTGCCTTATCAAGGCCTTATCAGGCTCTTATACTCTTCCTGCTTTGAATGAAGAAGTGAAGAATCTTAGAATTGGAAGTGTGTGCTAGGGGCGACCTGATGGCTTCCTTCCCTGAGAAAGGACCCATTCTACAATGGGTCATGACAACTGGTCATCCAGCCTTTTTTTTTGAAGACCTCTAAAAAGGTCTTCACTCAATGGGTCCTCCAAAGATTCCACTTCTGCATCTTGGCAACCTCAGAATTGGTTAGAAACTGCATCTTCTTTAGGGTTGTTGACAACGTGTAATGCTTTTGTGTTCTGGTTCTGACTTCTTGTATGAAGTAGGAATGATAATATTTGCAAGAACCTAAAGGGTTGTTGTGAGGATCAAATGACAGAAAGCATTTTGACTCCACATAGAACCAGAGCAAATAGAACCCATTATTATAAAAATCTATATCCAGATCTAGTATTTCTCCAGAGAGCTTTCTGCAAGACAAATTTCCAATGCTCAATAAGTGCTTAGATAAACTGACCAATCGAGGCTTGATGTCATCCAGGGACATCAAAATTGTCTGGTAGCTATTTCGGGTTGAAAGAAAGCTTTGATAACAAGGTCTCTTGGTGAGATTCAGACTCAAGATATACTTGGGGGAAGATTCTACCTTGGCTGCAAATTTGACTTTCAGTTCATTTCAGTACAGTTATCTTTATATAGCTCTTCTTTCCCTAAAGCTCTAACAGTCTCTCTGTTGCTGTATCAATTCATGCAGTGCTACTGAAGAAGTTATTTCTTCTGATTCTTTACAACTCTTTATACCAACTCCATGATCACTGACTAAGCCATTAGCAGCCTGTAGGGAACTGGAAAACTTGAAATATGGAGTGGAGCAGAAGCACTAAGACTACTCTGGCTTTCTTGAGCTCATTCCCTTCCTAAATAGGAGATGAATCACTCTCCAGTCTCTTGTGGCTCTATTCTCCTTCAATCTTCTTTTCTGGTCTCCTGTGGGTTTTTTTTTATTATTTGTAACCTCCCAGAGTTAGAGTTAGAAAGGGCGTTCACTGTCACCTCCTAAATAACCGCACAGGGACCACATGGGGTAGATGCCATGGTACAACAGAAGGTTTACTGCCTCTAAGATCTAAAGATAAGAGTTTAGGAACCACCCTTGATGCTTAGTTTACTGCTTTTATGATCTTGAACACACTGCATTTCTCTAGGTCAGTGGTCCTCAAACTTTTTAAATAGGGGGCCAGTTCACTATGGCTCAATGATCCTTGCTGTAATTTCTGTAATGCCTAGAAGGGTGTCTGACACATAATAGGTACTTGGTGGTTATGGGTGTATACATATACATATACATATACATATACATATACATATACATATACATATACATATACATATATATTTTTTCTCTTTCTCATTTTCACACTCAATTGGAATGTGGTATGGGGTTATTTCTGTAAAATAGCCAAAAATCAAACACCAGAGACTCTGATCTAATTTGTCAGGAGGGGTTGCTTGTGTCTGAGTGTTGGAGCCATATCTTTGCTGGATAGGCCAATAATTTTTCAGAGTAACTTGTTCTTGATGTCTTAAGTTTCTACAGTGGGAGTGATTTTGCTTTGTAAAGAGTGTAGATAAGGCCACGATGGTGTGGCTCACGTGAACAGTGTATGCTGGATTCAGGACTCAGTGGCTCATCTGTTATTCAAAGAAAATCTGAACAGGGATTTGACTTGATACATTGATTTATATGGAGGGTAATAAAAGCTAAAAACAGACAAAGAGAAAACAAATAGCTCAATCAAATCAAATCACATTTCATTTCTTCCTCCTATTCTTTGAACTGTGCAATCCAGAAATGATCCACGCCACGAAAATAGGATAATTAACTTCTACAAGAACAAGAAAAAATATACTTTAAAAAAGGCAAGGATACTGTGATCTCCTCCCTTCTTCCTCTCAAAGCAAACAAAAAGAAGAGCATCCCATGAAGAAAAATTATTGAAAAGTTCCCTTTTGTCATTTATTGGGCCCTCTTTGTCACCCCTTCCCCCAAGATGAAATGATGAACATTCAAATTGATGTTGAAATGAGTGCTTCAAAAACTATTCAAATAGAATCTGGGCTTTATGCATTATGGTCTTAAAGCCTAAGATTTGGTCAGATATGTAATTTTAATCTTTTCATAAATAATTGCTATTAGGAGCTCAAGATAATCAAGGCATTTATTGAAATGTTGGCTAATTCCCGAAAGTGCTCACCTCTGAAACAACTAAACCTGAACCTTTGGAATAGGGCTTTGGGGCTTTTTATTGCTGCTTCCTAGGTACACTCCATTTAGTCAGTTTTCCCATAATTATGTTATTGCAAAGGAGGTGAAGAATGAATGAATACATCAGCAACTTAAGATAGTTTTTAGTTTAAGGAAGGTTTGGTCTTACAAACTTTATTCCTATTTGGTTTGCCAGGTATTTTTTTTTAACAACACATCTCTCCATAAACTACTTTTCTGCATGTGGAGAGCATCATTTTCTCCCCCCAGGAATCTAGAGGGCATTTTGGTTCTTTGATTTTTTTTCCCAAATAGTCAGAGTTCTATAATTAAACTGGTTTGGGTCCAAATGTACACTTTGGTGGTCCAACTGCTGGAGCTATTTCTGTGTTCACTGTTGTAAACAACTGGTCAAAAGTGCCCAGTTGTATTTAGATTTTTCTTTTAAATAAAGCACAGCTTGTTGTGTATTTTGCTTTTTTGAAATCAAGCAGCAGCTAAGAGTACTCTGCTTCCCCCCTGCTTTCCCCAATAATACAGCCTGATTTATCATCAGAAATGGAATGTCTTTTTAGCATATTAATACTGTATGTGCTGAGTTGTGATGGGATTAGAAAGTCAACAAAACTTTTATAAATAATGTACCATTCACATTGTATTGGTAACATGTACCTAACAAGTAAGTCATGTTGTTTTATTTTCCCTAATGTGACAATGATATATAAATACACACATATTATATATCTATATATAACATATGTTATATGTATTACATATATATTATATTCATATATAAAGAGAAAAAGAGGAAGAGGAAAGGAGGAGGAGAAGAGGAGGATAGGAGGGGAAGAGAAAGTAAGAGAGAGGGGGGAGGGAGAGAGAGACAGATAGACAGAGATAGAGATAGAGACAGAGACAGAGACAGAGAGAAGTAGGGAGGAAGGATGAAAGAAAAGGAGAGGTCATGAGCACAGAATTGGAATCATATAATTTTGAAATGTCAGAAATTGAAATAAATCATCCATTCTAGCACTTAAGTCTTATCCAGACTGGCTTTTGATTAGATCTAGATTTGAATCCCAACTCTGCCCCTTGCTGCCTTGTGACCTTAGGCCATTGGCCCTCTCTGAACCTGTTTTCACATTGTAAAAGAGGTAGCTGGAACAAATGAACTCTAATACACCTTCTAACTGTGCATCCTCTGGCAAGGCAGGCAATAATTTCCCCCCTTAACTATCCCCTTAAATAAGACAAAGTGGAGTAAACTCTGTGGAGGGTCAGTGATTTCAACTGTTCATACAATTTGTTGATTTGTCATTGAAATATTTGTTTTGCAAGTATACTCAGAAGATCCTTCCTAATAGGTTGAAACATGACAGTGTTTGCTTCTCTAGGTTCTTGACTAAATATTTATATCATTTGGAGACCTGGTTGGCTCAACTGTTCTCTCCTATTTTCTCCAATTGAGTTTATAATCCTTTCCAGTGCTTCTACTTTATTGCCCTCTGCCAATAATGTGCCTTGGCTTTCCTTTCTGTCACCTGACTTTCCTAATAGCAAATTAACTTTTCATCCTTAGTCCCATGGAAGGGAATCAATCTAAATTCTTCAAGCTCAGGGTGCAGTTTTATATATCACTGCCTCAAAATTACTTCAAATTGATACATGAATTTTGACTGAGTATTTGTGTATATATTTAACTTGTTCCTTAAACAGGTTATAATTTCTGCCTAATGAATTGAAGGCTGCTAAAGTTATCCCAATCCATAAAAGTGGCTTATTGTCTTACATAAGCAGTGAGCCCTGAAAACCCAAGTCATTGAAGGGAAGACCTTTCAAAATTTGCTGCAGATTGGTAAAAATCAAAGAATAGTATAATCCCTAGAATACTTTCTGTAATTAGTTTGATTGGAATGCATTCATTAAAGAGAATGACAGGGATGAGATGAGAAAACATTCCAAAACTTAGGAAATGCAACCAAAGAATTACTTATAGGAAAATCTCTAAACATGTATATCAATAAGAGAAATAATAGATGATTGGATTGGAATGCAACTAAAAATTTAAAACAAACAAATAAAAAATCCCCAATTAAACACCAAAATAGAAATGCTGAAAATCACAGGAGAGACTGATAAATATGAAAGTAAAACAAAACAAAACAAAACAAAAAAAAAAAAAAAACAAAGTAGGAGGTGGGTATGGAAAAATATCAATAACATAGAAAATGTTTAATTTGATTTTAAAAAGAAGAAAAGTAAGTTATAAGTATAATGAAGGAAAGGAGTGAACTTAACCACCACAAAAAGATGAAATTAAAGCAAGTATTGAGAGTTCTTTTGCTGAATTATATGCCAATAAAACTGATAATCTAAAATGGCTGAATATTTACAAAAATATAAATTGCCCAGTTTAACAGATAAATAAAATTCTTAAATAATCCTAACTTAGGAAAAGAAATTGAACATCTCCAAAATGAACTTTAGGGAAAAAAACCTCCAGGATCAGCTATATTTATAAGGGAATACCAAACATTTAAGGAATAATTAAGCTCAATATTATATAAATTATTCAACAAAATAGATAAATTCTTTTTATGACACAAATGTAGTTTTGATAGTTAAACCAAGAAGCACAAAAGGTGAGAGAGAAAACTGTAGACCAATTTCCTTTATGACTATGCTAAAATTTTAAATAAGATACTTGGAATGAGATTACAGCAATATATGACAAAGATTGGTTGTCTTTCGTTCTCTAAGAGAACCAAAATGACATCACTATGTTAGAGTTCAGTTATAGTGTGTCCAACTGTGACTGATCAAAACAATACAATCTCGGAATGCTCTGACAAAGGTCAGACACAAGTGGTCCATATGAATGTTTGGCATAGCTACTCTAATTTTGTGCATCTCATGTCTCTTTTGGGCTAACTCAATTCTTTTTTGCTTGTAGAGCATAAGCATCTTCTCTGGTAAGGGCACGCTATGCTGGGTAGGTCTTTTCTAGCGTCTCCCATGTCATGCAACTGATTCTAAAGTTCTAAAGAGATACTTCAAGAGTATCCTTATTATATCTAGGATATACTATAACATGTATGAGAAAGACTGCTGCCATCTAGGGGAGGGGGTGGAGGGAGGGAATGGAAAAGTCAGAACAGAAGTGAGTGCAAGAGACAATATTGTAAAAAATTACCCAGGCTTATGTTCTGTCAATAAAAAGTTATAATTTAAAAAAAAAGTATCCTTGTATTACTTTTTCTAATATATGTATATATATATATATATATATATACATACATACATATATATATATATGAAGAGAGAGAGAGAGAGAGAGAGAGAGAGAGAGAGAGAGAGAGAAAGACTGTACAGTAAGACAAAATGCAATGTTTGCCAGGCATGAAGAGCTGATACAATATTAGGAAAACTCTAGCATAATTAACCATATTAAATAGATGCATAAAAAAAGATTTTTGACAAAATAGAACATCCATTCCTATTAAAATACTAGAAAGCCAGGAATGAATAGAGCCTTTCTTAAAGTGATAAGTAATATCTATTTAAAACCAAGAGCAAGCATTATCTGTAGTGGGGATAAACTAGAAGAATTTCAAAGGAATTAATGAAAAAAATCAAATGAAGGTGTCCAAGCAAGGATATCTATTTTCTCCTCAATTATTGTAGTAGAAATACTAGCTATATTAATAATACTAGAAAAAGAAATTAAAGGGATAAAAGCAGGCAGTAAGGAAACAAAACTATTACTATTTGCAGGTGATAATGATAGTATGTTTAAAGAATCCTGGAGACTCAGCTAAACAAGACTTAGCAAAGTTCCAGAATATAAAATTAACTCAAATTATCAGCATTTCTCTATACTTCCAACATAAACCAGAATGAAAAGATAAAAAGAGAAATTCCATTCAAAATAATTGCAACCAACCAAGTATTTGGGAGTCTACCTGCCAGGAACCATATGAACACAACTGCAAGTACTCTCCATACAAACAGAGAGAGAGAGATTATCAATGGAGAAATTTGAAGTGCTCATTAGTTAGCCAAGCCAGTATTATAAAAGTGACATTTCAACCTAAGTTAGTTTACTTATTCAGTAGCATAACAATCGGACTAATAAAGAATTTTTTTATTGCTCAGAAAAATAATAAAATTAATCTGGAATAATAAAAGACCAAGAATATCAAGGAAAACAATGAAAAACAATATGAGAAGGTGGTCCAACAGCACCAGATTTCAGACTATATTCCAGTAAAAATCAAAACAATCTGGTACTAGCTAAGAAATAGATTGATGGATCAGGGATATATACATATATATATATATATATATATATATATATATATATATATACACAGTTGTTGAGTTGCAATGACTATTCATGACCTCAATTGGAGTTTTCTTGGAAAAGATAGTGGAATAAGTTTCCATTTTCTCTCCAATTCATTTTATTTATGAAACAACTGAGACAAACAGGGTTAGGTTACATGCCCAAGGTCACAAAGCTAGTGTCTGAGGCAAGACTTTTCCATTTGATTTAATCAAAATTTTCTATTTTGTGATCAATAATGATCACAATAGATTCTTCTTTGCTCATAAATTCCTACCTCTTCCACAGGTCTGAGAGGTAAACTATCCTATGTTCTTCTAATTTATTTATAATCTCATTCTGTATGCCTAGATCATGAAGCCATTTTGACTTTATCTTGGTGTATGCTGTTAATTGTGGGTCAATGCCTATTTTCTGCCATAATAATTTCCAATTTTTCCAGCAATTTTTTGTCAAAGAGTGAGTTCTTATCCCCAAAGCTGGAATCTTTGGATTTGTCAAACACTAGATTATTAAAGTTATTGACTGTTTTGTCCTTTGGACCTAACCTATTCCACTGATCAACTAGTCTATTTCTTAGCCAATACCAAATGGTTTTGGTAACCGCTGCTTTATAATATAATTTTTAGATCCGGTATAGCTAGGCCACCTTCATTTGATTTTTTTTCATTAATTCCTTTGAAATCCTTGTCCTTTTGTTTTTCCATATGAACTTTGTTGTTATTTTTTTCTAGATCATCAAAATAGTTTTTTGGGAGTCTGATATAGCGCTAAATAAATAGATCAGTTTAGGGAGTATTGTCATCTTTATTATATTTGCTCACCCTATCCAAGAGCATTTAATATTTTTCTAATTGGTTATATCAGACTTAATTTGTGTGGAAAGTGTTTTGTAGTTTTGCTCATACAGTTTCTGATTTTCCCTTGGCAGATAGATTCCCAAATATTTTATACTATCAGCAGTTACTTTAAATGGAATTTCTTTTTGTAACTCTAACTGTTGGATTTTGTTAGTGATATATAAGAATGCTGATGACTTATGTGTGTTTATTTTGTATCCTGCAACTTTGCTAAAATTGTGGATTATTTCTAATAGATTTTTAGTAGAATCTCTGGGGTTCTCTAAGTTTACCATCATATCTTCTGCAAAGAGCGATAATTTGTTTTCCTCATTACCTACTCTAAATCCCTTAATCTCTTCCTCAGCTCTTATTGCCAAAGCTAGCATTTCTAATACAATATTGAATAGTAATGGTGATAGTGGGCAACCTTGTTGCACTGTTGATCTTATTGGGAATGGTCCCAGTTTATCACCATTACATATGATGCTTACTGATGGTTTTAAATAGATGCTACTGATTATTTTAAGGAAAAGTCCATTTATTCCTATACTCTCAAGTGTTTTAAATAGGAATGGATGTTGGATTTTATCACATGGTTTTTCTGCATCTATTGAGATGATCATATGGTTTTTGTTAATTTGGTTATTGATATGGTCAATTATGCTAATAGTTTTCCTAATATGGAACCAGCCTGCAGGACAGTTTTAAAGGACCCATGATGAAAAATGCTCTCCATCTCGAGAGACAGAACTTATAAATTCTGAATACAGATTGAAGCTTAATTTTTAAAACTTTCTTCTTTTTCTTGTGTATGTGTTTTCTTTTGCAATATGGCTTATGTGGAAATGTTTTGCATGACTTCACAGGTATAGTTGACATTATATTGCTTACTTTTACAAGGGCAGGGTAAGAGGTGGAAGAGAGGAAGAGGATTTAGAACTCATAACTTTTAAAAATAAATGCTAAAAATTTACTTGTAATTGGGAAATATTTAACAAAGTAGATAAAACATATTTTATATATAAATATAAAATGTACAGGAAAGAAGCAGCACTGATAATAGATAGTGGGTGCTTGGGTAAACATATTGCATGGAATGGAAGTAAAGAGCAGTGTTTGACATGGTTTGTCTTATGTTCCTGAATAGATGACTGGAATATGGGTCTTAAATCTTCAGTCTCTTTACTTTATGATATGGAGCAATGTGCTTCACTTTTATGAGCCTCAGTTTCCTTATCTATAAAATGGTGATAATTGTTCTGTCTTCTCACAGAGTTGTTTTCACGGAGGTTTTTTTATATAAAATATTATATTATATTGATATAAGTTAGTACTATAAGTTTGGTCAGAGTTTTTTCATCTAAATTATAGAAATTGAGAAATTATAGTTAGAAAGAAATTTAGTGTCCTAATTATTTTACAAAGAGGAAAGAGTAAGAGGGATGAAATGACTTGACTGAGATTACCTGGTGAATAAAGATCAGAAATGGGACTAGAACTGAAGGCTACTGCTACTCATTCCACATTGCATATGATTATATATATATATATATATATATATATATATATATATGTGTGTATATATATATATATATATATATATATATATATATATATATATATATATATATATTCATCATACAAAATACACCATGAAAGCTTGCTAGGTCATCATGATAACTTTCTATTCATTAAAATTGCTACCATAGAAAACACTCAAATATGAGAAGTGGGAAAATTATTTCATAATACTTTGAAATTCTCTTTTGGGTATATTCTGATATAAGAAATAAAAACATGAAAAAAACAACTTTCCTTTGCAGTAGCACTTGGCATTTCTGGATGAAATTTGAAAATATGTTGATGTTTGCAGAAGCATAAAAGACAATTTGACTGATTGAAAAATGATCTATAATGTGGCCCCTCTTCAACAATGAGATGAACCAAATCAGTTCCAATAGAGCAGTAATGAACTGAACCATTTACACCCAGTGATAGAACTCTGGGAAATGAGTGTGAACCACTACATAGAATTCCCAATCCCTCTAATTTTGTCTGCCTGCATTTTGGATTTCCTTCACAGGCTAATTGTACACTATTTCAAAGTCCAATTCTTTTTGTACAGCAAAACAACTGTATGGACATGTATACATATATTGTATTTAATTTATACTTTAACATATTGAACATGTATTGGTCGACCTGCCATCTGGGGGAAGGGGTGGGGGGAAGGAGGGGAAAAATTGGAACAAAAGATTTGGCAATTGTCAATGCTGAAAAATTACCCATGCATGTATCTTGTAAATAAAAAGCTATCAAAAATCATCCATAAATTAGTCATTGAAATGATACTGACATACCAACCTTTGAAATGTTCAAGAATGAAATTGTAAACTAACAGGATGTTGAGACTTAATAGAATTAAATGAAAAATCAAATACAGATGATGTTTTCCCATTTCCACTTAATGCATACATTTAGTAATATTGAAGTGCTGCATATAAACAGTATACCTCAATCATGTTGGACTATAATCTCAAAGATAGTTAAATGTCTTTCTGTCTCTCATACACTTATTGTTTTTCAATAATTCATGACCTCATGGATCATACATAGCACAGTAGGCCCTTTTATCCACTATCTCCCAAAGTCTGTCCAAACTCATGTTTATTGCTTCCATGATACTCTCATCATTCCATTTTATTTTCTGCCATTCCTTCTCCTTTTGCCTTCAATCTTTTGCACCATCAAGATCAGTTCCAATGTGGCCTGTCTTCTTATTGTGTAGACAAAGTATTTGAGCTTCAGGTTCAATATTTGATCTTCCAGTAAATATCCGAATTCATTTAAGTATTGACTGATCTCATCTCCTTTCTGTCCAAAGAACTCTCAAAAGTCTTCCCCAGCACCACAATTTGAAAGAATGGATTCTGTGGTACTTAGCTTTCTTTAAAGTCCAACTCTTACTGCCATGCATTGCTACTAGAAAAACCATAGCTTTGACCCTTATTGGCAAGGTAATGCCTCTACTTTTTAGCATGCTGTGCAGAAATGTTTTATGTTTGGTAAATGAAAACCCATTCACCATATTGCAGCCATTAAAGATACAGCAGATTTTTCCTCACACAACTATGCATATCCTTGTTTTTTTCTTTTTCTTTCTTTCTTTTTTATTATAGTGTTTTATTTATAAGATACATGCATGGGTAATTTTTCAGCATTGACAACTGCAAAACCTTTTGTTCCAATTTTTCCCCTCCTTCCCTCCACCCTCTCCCCCAGATGGCAGGTAGACCAATACATGTTAAATATGTTTAAATCATATCCTAGTTTTCATTTTTATTCTGCCTTGATCTTTCTGTCCTAAAGAACTCCAAGGTTGATATTACCATTGACTCTTTGGAAGATGATGAACCTCATCTTTTCTTTAGGGAGTTGGGATGTTTTCTGGGAAGTTTCCTTTATATCAAAGTAAACCAAGAAAAAGGAGAAAGAGGGACAGAGATCCACATGCTCATCACTGGGATATGACTATCCCAAGCATATGTGAGAGAGTTAAAATCTATTCCTCTCTTTGCCAGATTAGTTTATATGATGAAAAATAAGGAGCTGAAATTGACTTCAATGCTATATGTATAGTCTTTGTCTTAAAAAATCCATACTTGTAGTTGAAATTGACCTCCTCTGCAGGTAATAAAATGTAGCCTGTAGGCCAGACTTAGAAATGTTTCAAACTTGCAAAAACAATAATTAGAGTCCTAGCCTCACTGGGAATGAACAATATACTAGTGAATGTGTGACTATTGATGTGGAAGGAAAAAATACATTATTGGAAAGAGTCTCTGACAGCATGCACCATAATTTGTAAAATGACATCTCTTAACTAAGAAGAAAAAAGTTACTTTGCAGAGTGAAGAGATATTTATTAAATTTCTAGTGATTATTTTAATTGCCTTCTACTATCATTTCTACTGCATTTTTAAAGGAAAAAAGGAATCTGTCACATTCAGAGCTGGAAACAAGGATAGTCCAATTACGGATTCCAGTTGCAATGCAATTATTAAACTTTTTTTTTCAGAAGAAACCAACTAGTAGAGAGATTAATGGTACTAAGCACTGATAGTATCACATAAAGTGAATTATACGTGCCACATCACTGGGCATTGCTTATGCCTGAACAATAAACCCGTTTTCCATCGCTTTATATTCATCTTCTTATCCAAGTAGGATAATTCTTGCTGTATAAATAATTTATGAAATGCATTTTGTAAAATAGGCTCATAGGGACCCTGCAGCCATATTAGATTCTCCAGGTTTCTGTAAGAGACAGAGACTAGACTCTTGTCATCAGATGTGTTGTTTTTGGAGACTTTCCTTTCCTTTCCAGTTTCTTTACCATCATCATAGAACAAACCCTATTACCTTCTTCCTATTTGCCTCAATTCTTGGTGAATAGAAATCTCTTCAATGAATACTAATGATGCAAATGGAATCTTACTCAGAAAATTAGAACTTTGCAACTTCTTGACCCTGAATTTTTGTCATATCTTATTTCAGTCTGTTCCACTGGAAAGAAGGCAGAGGCAATTTTTTCCTTTCATGGAAGAGAAAGTAGGTCTTGCTTGGTTGGTTTTCACTTATATCACATTGCATATTTTATTAATATGGAGAATTCCTGATCAAGGAATTCCATATAAATTGACATTTACTCTATAACTTAGTCATATAGCCAGTGGGTGTCAAAGTCAGACTTGAACCTGGGGCTTTCTGATTCTGAGATGTCACATTGCTTCTACTCTTGCTGGTTAAAAAAATATAAACTTATCATTTTTTGGAGGTGGCTTAATTTGCTTTTCTACAACATTTTTGTGGTACTCTGAATTTGTAGAAAGAGGTAACTTGCTAAATGGAATCCTTTACCTAGTTTAATTTATACCTGAAATTTCCAACATTCTACATATTATTTGTTATTGTTCAGTTGTATCCAACTCTTTGTGTCCCCTTAGACCCTTGCACCCCAGGTCCTTCTGTCCACTATCTTTGAAAATCTGTCCAAGCTCATATTCCTTCTTCCATAATATCCTCTTCCATGCCATTCACTTTTTCCCTGAATCAGGGTCTTTTCTTATAAGTACTGTCTTGTCATTATGTGGCCAAAGTAAACTTCAGCATCATCAGTATTTGGCCTTCCAGTGAATAGTATGAATTAATTTCTTTAAATATTGACTCATTTGAGCTCCTTGCTGTTCAAGGAACTCTCAAAAGTCTTCTCCAGCATCTGAGGTAGCCAGATAGAGTGCTTGAAATTGTTACTTTAATCAGTTCAATGTGCATTGATTAGGAATCTACTATGTTCAAACCTACTGGCTACTGGGAAAATAAAAATGAACGTGAGCATAGGTTACGGTCAAGTGATTAAGGATCACATGTATACCAAAAATGTACAATTCTAGCAACAAGATGGTAGGAGTGAGGGAGCGATCTAGACATATTTGAGGAGGAGATCACTTTCATGGACAGAGGATATTTGGTAGGGACAGGGAATGAATGGGGGAAGACTTCATGGAGGAAAAGGCATTGAAACTGGATCAAAGGTAGAAGAGACTGTACATATATGCATACATCCACACACAGAGACAGAGACACACATAGAGACAGAGACACAGAGAAGGACAGAGAAAGAAAAGGATAGAGAAAGAGTGAGTGAGAGAACAAGAGAGGAAAGAAGAGAGAGGGAGAGATGGAGAGAGGGGGCAAGGGAGGAGGGAGGGAAGGAGGGAGGGAGAGAGCATGCAAGTATGTACATAAGAGCTAGCAGCAGTAGCAACTTGTGTGTTTCTCATATCAGTGGTACCAAAATAGAAACAGGACCACTAAACCATACTGCAGAACACATATGGGCCAAGAAAATCGTATATTAAAATCATCTATGTTCTATTTATTTTTATTTTTTTTAATATTCCCTAATTATGTTTGCAACTGGTCAAGCAGCTCTTGCTGATGTAGTCCATACTGGCAGTGTGTTTGATGCCTTGGCTTTACATGATTTCCCTAGGTGTGCCCCCTAATTGTGTGTGCATTTATGGGTAAACATGGCTGGTTTTGTGTGGGAAGTGTTCTATTGCTACTTTTACTGTGTGTGTGTGTGTGTGTGTGTGTGTGTGTGTGTGTGTGTATTTACTTCTCAGTTATTTAATTAAATGTCTTGGCTTTGGACTAATCATGTCCTCTGCCTGAGTAGTAAAAATTAACACTGAAATAAGGATATGAACACTAGTTTTTGAATGGATATAAATAATCCTTGACCCTATAGAGGCTTTCTGAGCAACCTATTCATGAGAAGAAAGTAACCCCACTGTGACAAGTGAAATAACATGTGTGAAATGATTTCTAGTTCTTCTTCTTCTTCTTCCAGCTCATCACCCCTCCTCCCATCTCACTCTATGCTTTTCATTTCCTTGAACCTACAACAAACGTTTATTCATTCTCATGTGGACTGATTCAGGTATCATCTGTTCTGTGTCTTTGGTGACAAGACAGGGGATAAGGGATTCAATCATGTTTTGACAAACTTCAGCCTTCACCCACACTTTCCACCACCTTTCTGTGTTCCTATTCACAAGCTGATGCAAGATGTGGAGCAAGTCATGTAACAACTCTTCAGATACCCGAAGACTACCATCATGGCTTGCATTCTCTTCTTCAGCTTTCATATTCCAACTTCTTTCAGCTAATTTTCCTCTGTCATGACAATGGGGGTGTATGAGGTGTTCAGGGAGACGTGCATCTCTGTTTTCAGGGCTTGCTGAGCCCTTTTGGGGACTGTTGCTCCTCCTTTGATGCATACTTGGCACTCACTCATTGGCTCCAAGAAGCTGCAGCATATGCTGTGGCCACACCTTGATAAATTATCTTTCCCTCATAGAATGGGCGGAGGACAGTTTGATCCCACATCTCCAAAGGTGGCTGAAGCAGGGGGCTGTGGAGGGCTTAGAGCTCAGTCAGTCATCGAAGACGCCGAGGTCATTTGCTGCAAGGTTAACCATTGCCAGTCATCCCTGTTACTGGACCTCAGTGACTCTGAAAGAGAGAATGAGGCTGATTACTGTGCAGCACTGTCTGCCTAACTTGAATCCGGTTTCTGCCCAAGACATCACCTCATGATGCTACCCGTTATCTTTGAGAATTAAGGGCAGACACCAATCCGTCATGAGAATGAAGTCTTTCACCGCCCTAGTTGTCCTCCTTATGATACTCTAGCTTCTGAAGTAAGTCTGGCGAAAATCAGGGAAATAGTGTCTAAGATTCAGAGTTCATTGGTTCCTCCAGTGCACTGTGATGTGAGCCTATGCCCAAGTGAAAACATTAGTCATTCAATCAAAGGCTTTATTTAGACTTAGTGTCAGAAGTCTTGGAAAACCACTGGATAAACTGACTGATGTTGATGGGCAGTTTGTTCAGATTAGTTGAGGGATTTTTTCAACTTCTTAGAGGTTTATAAAAAACCTGGAGATTGCTGAGAAACCAAGAAATTTCAAGGGAGGAGCCAAAGTAAAGAGAGAGAATTCTACCAAATCCCTGAGAGGAGCCTGCTGGCAGAATGCTAATGGAAGAAAGTCCCTTGTCCTCCCTCCCTCCTGACAGGTGGAAGGACTAATGGATTTTGGAGGCCCAGAAAAATTGGCACTTCCATTCTTCCCGTTGTCATCTTAGAAGCATCTCTAGAATAGCTTTGAGACCCAGTGACAGGCAGAATAAGATAGTGAAATCAGATTCAAGGTTCTACTACTTGCTAAGCTTAGAAACTTTATGAAGATAGAAGATTTCCAATATCTTTGTAACTCATGTTCTTTGTGTTTAAAGCTTACTTTTTCCTAGGCTGGGTATATCTGTGAGAAGGAATCACTTCTTAGGGCATGTTTTATGGAAACTGTTGTTAATATATCACCTTGGTAAATAGTTCTTTCTTTAAATTTAGTAAAGATGAGTAGCTGATATCAACTGATCATTACAAGAGGGAATGTCATCTATGACACTGGAAATCTACCTTAGTCCCACTATCTCCTCAGTGTAATCTATTGAAGAATCATAGTAGTTAGGAGTCTGAGGACAGCACCTACTGATTTGAATAGAATTTGAGGATACAGTTCCAGAGATGATCCTACAACCATATAGGTAGAAAGGGACCATGAGTATTTGTCACTTTTAAGCTGTGGATGTGACTGTGAGATTTACGAAAGAAAGTGCCATCTGCATGGTAATTCTACCTAGAGTTAAATGTTAGCTCCAGGCTTTTTGCAACACTTAATTGGCAAAACAGGAAAGCTTTATATGATTATGATATCTGTCTTTGTGAAACTGTGGTCTGCAGGATTTTGGCAAAATATCCTCCAGGGAGAATTGGTTCCTCTGGTCTTGTACAATTTAGTCTAGATAACACTAAATTCATTCTAAATATTTGGGGATGTGGTGGTACTTTTAAATAGAGTTTAAACTCCAGGTTTTTGATGAGGGGAGGATTGTTATTTCAGAAACTTCAGAGTGCCTGGATTAACTTGTTTAAGTGAGCCAACCTTTCCCTATATCTGATATTTCTCCGGAGTACATTTGACACTTTTGAAATTGGCACAAACTCTTTGGGACTATGAGAATGCTATATTGTGGACCGAAGCCATAATTAATCAGAAGGCTTAGTAGTTCCCTAAGTACTTCCCCAAAGTGCTTGCTTGTGTCCCTACATAAATCTTTTGCTCAGAAAATATCCAGTTTGCTATTTTATAAAGTTCACCAATATATTTCATTTACTGCTTGGGGGACCCATACTAGGTCAGTGACATTACTGTCAGCATTAAAAGGGAGTGACATTCAAGCAGAAAATCTTTAAAAGAAAACAAACATCCTTAGTTCATTGACCTTTCCGCTGGGTGATGAGTGTTTGAACATTTTGGACTCTGAAGGTCAAAATGAAACATCCCTTTTCATATTTATCTATAGTCTGACTATATGTGTAGGACAGATGATCTATGATGAATGTTCTCAGAGAATGCTTTCAAGGGCCAGCCAAATCAGGCTGTTTCCAAGGCAACCTAAATTCTCTCTGCTTTGGGATATAAACTTTTCAGTTAAGTGACACGTAGACACCTGTTTGGTTGCTGGGATATGATACTTGAGATTTCCCCTATGGAACAATAACCCTTTTCAGGGAGAGCACAGATCATACTCTAACTATAGATGTCCCACAGGTTTCTATCTCGGGTCTTTTTCTCTCTATCATACTTCACTTGGAGATTTCATCGATTTTCATGGATTTAATTACCATATCTCTATACCAGTGATTCTCAAATCTATCCATTCTGCCCTAACTTCTCTGCTGGCCTCCAATCTCACAGCTCCATTCTGCCTTTCAGACATATCCAAATAGACATCTTAAACTCAGAATTTCCAAACCAGAATTCATTATCTTTTCACTCAAAACCGCCCCCACTTCTACATTTCTTATTACTATAGCGGGCCACAAATCTTCCAAGTTCCTCAAACTTGCAACCTAAAATTATCCTCTCTTCCTCACTCTTGCCCTCCAAATCCAGTCTCTTGCCAAGGCTTGTCCATTTTACCTCTGCCACATCTCTCAGCTATTTTCCCCCCTCTCTCTCTTCTGACACTGCCATTACTGTGGTGCAGCCCTCATCCCATCAAGTCTGGACCATTTCATTAGCTGCTTGTGGATCTGGCGCTCTGACCTTTTTCCCTACTGTAATCCATCTTCCATTCCACCACCATGTGATTTTCTCGAGGCACAGGTCAAACCTCATCAGCCAGTGACTCCAGTGACTTCCTACTGCTTCCAGGATCAAATTGAAAACCCTTGGTTTGACATTCATAATCTAGCCCCCTCCTATTTTTCAAGTCTGCTTACACCTCATTCCCCACTACATAGTTTTCAATCTAGTGTCACTCTCTGGCTTCCAGGCTGTTCTTTGAACAAGACATTTCTTCTTTTGGCTCTTGGCATTTTTTTCACGCTGTTCCTAATATGTGGAATGTTCTTCCTCAAGTCCTTCCATTGGTTTCCCCGAAGTCCCAACTAAAATTTCATCTTCTACAGGAAGTTTTTCCCAACCCTTTTGAATTGAGCCTACCCTCTGTTAATTGTTTCTTATTTGTCTTTTATGTAGCTTATTTGTAATTATTTGTTTACTTGTCTTTCCATTAGACTGTAAACTCCTTGAAGACTATGATTCTCTTTTGCCTTTTTTTGCATAGTGCTTAGTGTTATGCCTGGCACAAGATTGGTTGGTGTTTTGGGATCAGTCCACTTTTCCCCAGAGTATTTGTGATGAAATTTTGGGGATATTACTCTGAAAATGCTTCAGGACTTCAATTTCTGTTCTCTTACGTTTGGTAGTCCCATCAGATGGCTTTTCTCTTCATTTATAGCATATTTGGAAGCTTCTCTATTACTCTTTATGACTTACAAGTGACTGTGGTTTCTCAAAGATATTCCCTTTCCAAGCCCATTAATGATTTAACTGGCACAGTTGTTGCTGAAGAAAACCTCATGTCCCTACAGAAAACCTGTTGCTCTGCTGCTCTGTGCCTAAATAGTTTTGATTTTCATCTGACAGATATTCTATTGCTAGAGACATATGGGAACTAAGCTTTCATTTTGGGGGCAGAGTTCTCAAGCATACTGAAGTTTGAGTCAGAGGACTTCTAGGTACGAATACTCCTTCAGATATTAGCTATTTCATGTCTGGTAGATCACTTATTCTCTGTGAGCCTCAGGTTTTTTGTTTTGTTTTAAAATTTTCATATAAAAAGCAGATTATACCCACTCTAGAGTGTTTTCAGAGTTAGGTGACATCATGTATTCAATTCAATTCCACAAGCTTTTATTGAGTACTCCTATTAAAAAGAGGGGCAGCCCCTGTGGTATAGTGGAATAAACATCAGACTTGGAATCAGGAAGATTAGGGTTCCCATGTCATCTCAGACGCTAGCTGTGGCTGATTAGTACTTATGTGACTCTGGACAAGTTATTGTAGAGATAAAAGGAAACTCGGTTTTCCATGAAATGAGGGTATTAGACCAGATCTCTGAGATCTTTTCCAGTTATAAGTCTATGGTCTATGTGACAGGCTCCAGGATTCCAAAGGTAAAAGCCAAATAGCTGATCTAACCATTCTGGAGAACGATTTGGAACAGTGCCAAAGGGTTCTCAAACTGTGCATTTCCTTTGATCCAGCAGTCTCACTACTGGGTCTGTATTCCAAAGAGATCTTAAAGGAGGAAAAGGGACCCACATGTGCAAAAAATGTTTGTGGCAGCTCTCTTTGTAGTGGCCAGAAACTGGAAACTAAGTGGATGCCCATCCATTGGAGAATGGCTGAATAAATTTTGGTATATGAATGTTATGGAATATGATTATTCTGTAAGAATTGATTAGCTAGATGATTTCTGAAAAGCCTAGAAAGACTTACAGGAACTGATGCTGAGTGAAGTGAGGAGAGCCAGGAGAATATTGTACACAATAACAACAAAATTGTGGGATGGTCAACTGTGAGAGAATTGGTTTTTCTCAACAATTTGGTGGTTCAAGGCAATTACAATAGACTTGGGGAAGAAAATGTCAACTGTACCTAGAGAGAGAACTATAGAGGCTGAATGTGGATCATAGTATAGTATTTTCACCTTTCATGTTTGTTTTCTTTCTAATGGTTTTATTTCCCTTTTTGGTCTGATTTTTCTTGCACAACATGACAAATAAGGAAATATGTTTGTGCATATTTAACGTACATAGCTTATTTCCGGTTTGGGGAAGGAAGGGGTTAGGAGAGGGAAGAAAAAAATTAGAACACAAAGTCTTACAAAAATGAATATTGAAAACCATCTTTTACATATATTTGGAAATATACTATTGATAATACTAATAATAAACCAAATGGCTCTTGATTTCGCTGTCTTCTATAAAGCACTTCCAAGTACTCCCTTTCCCACATCTCTAAATCTGTAATCTTTTGTAATTAGCTGTACCTCATCCATCCCAGAATTCTAATCAAAATGATTGCCCAAAGATGGTTCTAGGTAGTTGTTGAAATATCATTTAGGTAACATAGATAAAACCCAAGAAATATCCTCAAATGATAAAAAAGTTATTTCTTTTTCATAAGAAATAGATAAATGGACTACTCTGTACATAGGACTTCCTTCTGACAAACATAGGATATTAAACCACATAGATTTGCGCTATAAAAGGTCATCAAAAGATAAATATTATTTTTGGGAACATCATAAGAGAAAAAGCTACAGAGAGGATTAATTGAAGCTATAAAATCGTATATGAAGTGTATTCAAAGGCTTTAATGCAGTTATCCTTTGACACCAGCATTGACGTATTTATTGCCCTTATTCTTGGGAGAGAAAAAAAGAATTTGGCCAGAGAAAGAGAGGTGACTTTTTTGGCCTGATATTTGTAGCTTGTACTTTAATATTGGATACTAATCCTACCCTTCCAGCTGGCAATATGATTTGAATCTCTGCTATTAACTTAAAATTTAACTTCTTCAGAATCTGTCTCCTGTTATTAGTGTTAGTCTGAATAGGAAAAAAGATATTCTCATAATTGAAATTCCATTTCTAAAACATATCTAGTAGTACTTTTCCCATTTAGACATGGACTAGAGGAGTATCTATAAGGAAAGTTCATATTTTTCTTCCAAAAAGAGTGCTGAATTTCCTCAGGGTCTTTGACAAGGACTTGATGAAGCCCACAGAAGTTTTAATATAATATGGAAGAGAATTTGAACTTGAAACTGGTAAAGGAGGTGATTACAATTACTGCCCTGACCAGAAAGGAATCTGTAAAAAGCTGCTATTAAATAGAAATGGAAGACATCAGGCTGAATTATAGACAAAGTATATCTCAACTTACCACCTACTGAACCAGTACATCACAACACAAATTTTGAACTGGAATGACTTTCTGAGATCAATGATTTTATTTCCTTTGTTTCATAGACAAGATGTTGAAGAGAAGTAACTTGCCCAAGATGGTTGAAGCAGGAAGTGAGAGAGCTAGGATTTGAACCATGCATGGTTTGCTTAGTGCAGATCACTCAGTGCTTTCTATTATAATACTTGTTGGACAAAGTTTTAGTAGTCTATTTTCATTTTCATTGGTTTGTTGTAATCTGTTTTGTCCTCAGACTAATTAGATAAAAGATTCTGCTTTTTAAGTTTTCTGCTAGGAAAAAAAAAGATATTTTGTCAGAAACAAGGAGATGGATGAGATGGCAGTGATGACTAACATTTATATTGTGCTTTAAGATTTCTGAGGTCTTTGCATCCTTGAACTCAATGAAGCCTTGAAATAACCCTGTAAGGTAGGTAGACAGGCCTCAAGCATATATTAAGCACGGTATGTTCCAGGTGCCCTACTAAGTGTTGAGGGTCAAAGAAAAACAAAAAGAAAGAGAGGCTCTGTCAGGAAGGAGCACACATTCAAATGGAGAGAGAACACATGAGAGGGAGCCGAAGGAAAATGGAAGAGAAGTGACTGGTATGGAGCATGGTGGCAGTCAGTAACATAGTTTGGAGGGAAGTGAAATGTGGGTGACCTGAGATCCTCTCCAAAATGCAGGCTTGTGGGTGGAAAGAAATTACCACTGGGATTTGAGAGCTGCTGTGGCCTTGGCAAGTTTCAGATTGTGAAGAAAGCTTAGTCATGATGGCAAAGTCTCAGAGATGTTAGAACTATAGAGTTAGAGTGTGAAAACAGAGACCTAGGAGTAGATTTTACAGAAGTGAAAACTGAGCTTTGGAGAGCTTAAATGATGTGCCTGTGATCACAAGGCCAAAAAGTGTTAGATCAGGATTCAGTCTCATGAATTCCTTATCTCAAGCTCAGCACCCTATTGGCTACACCAGCCTGTGTCTCAGATGTTTTTACTATGATCTCTTCCAACTCATTTAACCCTTTGATAGAGGCTTTCCACAAATCTAGGGTAAATGTCAGAATGTGGCTAAATTTCCTTTCCTTCTATGTTACTTTCTTCTTGGGTTTCTATCATTTCTAGCCCATCAGTTTATTCCTTCTTCTTGGGAATCAGGTCCAGAATAGAATGAGCTTTGTTGGTTCCTTCAAATTCTGCAGAATGAAATTGTCATTTAAACAAGTCAAGAATTGATTAGCTGCTCTGAGTTGGCAAGGCAGAGAGAGATAGCTCTAACGAACATCTAGATGAGTGAGTACAGACCTGACAAGATCACTGAAGGCCTCACAGTGTCTTACATTGTTCTTAACTTTTTTTTTCCATTGAGCTAAAAAAGAGCATGGGTATGCTCAGTGATGGCACTCTTCTGCTTATCTAAAACCTACTGGGTCCTCTCAGATGGGTTTCACTGCCCAGCTGCGGAAGGAAACACATTCAGGTCAGGATGCTCATCCGAGGCAGCCTGAGGACCTTGGGGAAGGACTGGGCAATGTGCCCCGCAGAGGAAATGGAATTTAGTTTCTCTGGAATGAGGGCATTTTTCCCTATGGCTCCTCACAGGTACCAATTAACAATGGTTTTTGAACATGCCCAGGCCTTAAGGAAAAGGGAAAATCTCCTAAGGACCAAAAGGAGCAAGAAACAAAGAGTAATTAAGCTTGGGAAGATAGAAATTTGTGTTCCTACTCTTGAAGGCTTACAGCACAATAGGAAGAATGTTATATATGTATAAATAAGGATGGCACAAGATATATGCTGCAGCACAGAGCCAGCCAAAATGATTTAGGAAAATTGAATGAGGAAGAGTCTAAGATCTATTTATCCAACCCTGACCTCTCTGTTGAGTTCCACTCAGGGATATTCACATGGATTTTTCAAACTTGATATCTTCTCAACACCTTACACTTAACAGGTCCAAATCAGGAACTCCTTTCTCCTTTCCTATTACCGTGGAAGATAATACCAACCTCCCATTTATCCAGGGTTGCAACTCAGGTGGCATCCATGGCTCCTCATCCTTTCCCAACAGTAATATCCAGCCTTTTACCAAGTCCTGTCCATCCTGCCTTCTCCACATCTTTCACTTATACCTTCTGCCCTCCCGTAATACTGCCACCACCCTGACGCAGGTCCTCCTCACTTGATTTCTTCTAGTTATACTCTCTGTCATAAATCTGTTCATCTCTCCAGTCAGTCTGCTACTTACCAGGCAACATCATCATCCTAAAAAGCAAATCCACCCATGCCTTCCAATATCCAGATACTTGCAGTATTTTTGTGTCATAGAGCCCTGTTTGATAGGCCTAACTCTTCCTAAGTTGCCCCACCTTCAACTGTATAGTTTTCTTATACATTCTACCCTCATGCACACTGCATTGTGTAGTGACACTGGCCTTCTTACTGTTCGGCCAACAAAACATTCCATCTCCTAACTCTGAATATTCTCACCAGTTCTTCTCCAGGGAAAGAATGATCTCCTCCTTCACCTCTGCCTCCTTTGCTTCCTTCCTTTTCTTGGTCTTCTCCAGGAATTCTTTTTGACCATTTCAATTTATGTGGTCTATAGATTTTTATACACAGTTGTCTTCTCCATTGGAATTAGACCTCCTCAAGAGCAAGGGCTACCCCCAGCTCTGAATACAGTACCTGGCACATGATAAGTGTTTAACAAATGGTTATCAACTGACTTTCAGTTGGGAGTAACCAGGGAAAGCTTCCTGTATGTGGTATATACCTAGGTGGACAAACATGCAAAGAGGTGTTTTCTTCTGTCAAATGCTTTGTCCTCAGCGTAAAGCAGTTTCCCTAGGGCTTACCCATTTATGGAGAGATGGGAAGTGAAAGATTTAATCACTCACAAATCTCATCTATCTAGTAACAAGCATATTGGAAGTGGTTCATTACTTCTACAGAAATTTCTTAAGCCTCATTTGCTGTCTTAAGAATGGCTAGATAAGCAGTCTTGAAGTAGCCCCACACCAGGAATTCTGGATAACTTACAGAAATCTCTTTTTTCTGGATTTTGACATAGTTGTAGAAATGATTACTCAAGGGGACTAGATGATCAAATATTTGCTCTTTGATGGTCCAGATAAGTGGACTTTGCCTATGTTGAATGACCAAATGGAATGGGAATCTGATGAAAGAATGGATCTCTCTCACCCTACCATAGGCCTAGGCTTGGCCTAATTCTCTCTAGGAAATTTGTATCTTTTACTTAGATAACACAATCATATTTGGATATGGCACGCAATTGAGGGGGCACATAGTTTAAATGTCTCCCTTTTATCCTTGTATGGCCAGTGGCTTAAATTGACTCCTGACATTTAAAAGATGCTTAATAAATGAATGATTGGATCTTACTGGATTCTTAACAGGTTAACCTGATAGGCTGGATCTAATATGATGAAATTTAAGAGGGATAAATGTACAGAACAATTTTTTTTTACAAAATCATTTGTAAAATGGAAGTATGTGAGAGTCATGATTCATAGTTTGAAAGAATTCAAAGATATCCTCTTACAGTTACAAAAGAGTTTATTTATGTCATAGTTCACAGAGCAGTCTCTAGGAAAGTCTAGCAGTTAGAAAGAGTTGGGGAGTTTTTATATGCTGAAATTTGGGGCTTAGCTAGCAGGCTAACAGCCTACATGCAGAGAGCAAGGTATAGATAATGGAGGAGTCAGGATGGCTTTTAATTCAGGTAAGGAGACAACATGTCTTTTAGCAAGGTGTTTTCAGTCAGACAGGATCGGGGTTTTGCAGGAGACAAATAAGGAGCAACAAATAAGTTTTATTACTCCACATTCCTTAGGTAGATACATAGCTTTGAGTAGACCCTTGGTTCTGACCCATCACAAAGACGTTGCATAGATTACATTGCATGTGAAAAGATCTGGTGGGTTTTAAAGAAAAGAAGAAAGAAATAGTATCTCAGGCAAGTAGGGTGCTTATTTTTCCATATTTTTTACTACGTCTGGAATATTAAGTCCAGCTCTGAGAACCACATTTTAGGAACACCTTGAGAAACTGGTATGTTCAGAGCAGGCAGATCAGCATGTTCAGACACAACTAAAAGAACCAGGGATGTTTATCCTGGAAAAGAGATACTGGGGACTTTCAAGGGCTATTTTAAAGAAGAGACTATAGATTGGTCTTTCTTGGTATGGAGGGGAAAATCAAGGAATGGAAATTGCCAAGAGTCAAATTGAAGCTTCATGGTTAGAATTATTTCTCTCCTATTAGAGGCCTCCTGAGATGCTTTAGGTGGTGGTGAACACGTGTTATAGAGATTACTTGTCAACTTTGACTTACACTGATTGACCTCTGAGGGTCTTTCCCATTTAGATAATCTTTAATTTCCTGGGAAAACTTTTAAAATGGGCTATTTAAACTTCAAGCACTTAGCACGGATTATTTGCTTTACTCACTTTTCTATAGCTTACAATTTCTCACTCCCCCAACAAGTTAGCCTTTTCCTCTTTCCCATGGGCCAATTTCCAGTAAAGCTGACTGAAAAGAACCACTGTCTTTAAAATTAGTGTTGTCTTATTTGCCTTTTCAATTTCATTTACATCAGTTGCAACCAGAACTAGGCTGCAATTTATTTTTAATCATTCCTTCATTCCCCCTTCGACCAGTCCCCATATAGTCAGCTGGAAACTGAGATGAAAAACTCCATTTAATTTGGTTACCTTTCATCATCAACTTCACTTACTACACAGTCACTCTATTAGGTCGCAGATGTTGAGGCAGTCCAAGACATTAGTTGTCAAAGTAACTCTGCCTAACCACCAACCATTTACATGCAAAATATGCCTCCCTTTTGAGACCGAAACAGTAAGTACATTTTGAAGATAAAACTATTGATTTATACCTTGACAAAAGCATTATTTTTCTCTCTTCTCATTTTTTCACATTTGCTTTCATGCAATGATTACAGCAGGTGAATCCCATGTGTGGGGGGTGAGTGGATCATGAAGGGACAATGGTGAAGAAGAGACCACATTCAATAGATATTTGGAAATACATTCCTTTTTTTGAAAATACACTTTTATTTTTGCAAGGTCAGATGGCCTTTTGAATAGAATGCTGAGCTTGAAGTAAAAAAGACTTGGCTTCAAATCTCACTTCTGGCACCTACTAGCTGTGTCTTACTGGGGACATCATGTAACCTGTTTGAGCTTTAGAAAACTATGCTTGGGGGCAGCTAGGTGGCGCAGTGGATAGAGCACCAGCCCTGAATTCAGGAGGACCCGAGTTCAAATCTGATGTCAGACTCTTAACACTCCCTAGCTGTGTGACCCTGGGCAAGTCACTTAACCCCAGCCTCAGGAGAAAAAAAAAAAAAAAACAACAACTATGCTTCATGAATTTACAGCCATTGGTACTGTATCACTGGAAAAAGAAACCTGATTGGTGCAGTTGTTCTAATTCACATCTTTAATACAAACTATTAATGATGAGTGGGTTCTTGTAGATGAGCTTGGTCTTATCTTCCCTAGAACAGGCCTCTGCTTTACTTCCTGATTATTTACAAACTTTGCTAATACATATGTACCTCTCCATTTTTCCAGCTCCCTTTTATTTGTTGTCTTTCCCCTATTAGAATGTAATCTCCTTGAAAGCAGGAATTGTTTTACTTTTTATCTTCAGCATTTCACTTCATGACTGATGTATAGCCAACTTTATAAATGCTTTTTAAAATTCTTTCAGATGGTAATATTCATTTCATTGGAAAGATCAGATTTACTCTGAATTTAGAGTGATGACAGTGTTAATTCTTTGAATGTATAGGATAGAAAAATTATTCATTGATTAAAATATTTTAATCTTTCTCTGAAAATCCTTTTTGACTAGAATGCTAGGTGTTGACACTATCACAGAATGTGTTCTTATTCTCTCTTGAATTGAATAACGGTAGCCATGTTCTTCTTTATACCTGACCAATTCTCCTCTTATGATGATTGATTGTTTTTTTTAACACACAATGGTCACCTGCTGAACAGGGAATTGATTATTATTTTTATTATAGCTTTTTATTTACAAGATATATACACGGGTAATTTTTCAGCATTGACAATTACAAAACCTTTTGTTCCAATTTTTCCCCTCCTTTCCCCCTCCCCCTGATGGCAGGTTAACCAAAACATGTTAAATATGTTAAAGTATAAGTTAAGTACAATATATGTATACATCTCCACGCAGTTATTTTACTGCACAAAGAACTGGACTTTGAAATAGTGTACAATTAGCCTGTGAAGGAAATAAAAAAAAGCAGGCAGACAAAAATAGAGGGATTGGGAATTCTATATAGTGGTTCATGCTCGTCTCCCAGAGTTCTTTCGCTGGGTGTAGCTGGTTCAGTTCATTACTGCTCTATTGGAACTGATTTGGTTCATCTCAGTGTTGGAGAGGGCCTCGTCCATCAGAATTGATCATCATCTAGTATTGTTGTTGAAGTAGATAATGATCTTCTGATCCTGCTCATTTCACTCAGCATCAGTTCCTGTGAGTCTCTGCAGGCCTTTCTGAAATCATCCTGTTGGTCATTTCTTACAGAACAATAATATTCCATAATATTCATATACCACAATTTATTCAGCCATTCTCCAATTGATGGGCATCCACTCAGTTTCCAGTTTCTGACCACCACAAAGAGGGCTGCCACAAACATTCTTGCACATACAGGTCTCTTTCTCTTCTTTAAGATCTCTTTGGGATATAAGCCCAGGAGTAACACTGCTGGATCAAAGGGTGTGCACAGTTTGATAAATCTTTGAGCATAGTTCCAGATTGCTCTCCAGAATGTTTGGATGTGTTCACAGTTCCACCAACAATGTATTAGTGTCCCAGTTTTCCCACATCCCCTCCAACATTCCGCATTATCTTTCCCTGTCATTCTAGCCAATCTGACAGGTGTGTAGTGGTATCTCAGAGTTGTCTTAATTTGCATTTCTCTGATTAATAATGACTTGGAGCATCTTTTCATATGGCTAGAAATAGTTTCCATTTCTTCATCTGAGAATTGTCTGTTTATATGCTTTGACCATTTATCAGTTGGAGAATAGCTTGATTTCATATAAATTAGAGTCAATTCTCTACATATTTTGGAAATGAGGCCTTTATCAGAACCTTTGACTGTAGAAATATTTTCCTAGTTTATTGCTTCCCTTCTAATCTTGTCTGCATTAGTTTTGTTCGTATAAAAACTTTTCAATTTGATATCAAAATTTTCTATTTTGTGATAAGTAATGATCTCTAGTTCTTCTTTGGTCATGAATTCCTTCCTCTTTCACAGGTCTGAGAGGTAAACTATCCTATGTTCTAATTTATTTATAATCTCATTCTTTATGCCTAAATCATGGACCCATTTTGACCTTATCTTGACACTGTACAATGTTAAGTGTGGGTCACTGCCCAATTTCTGGTATACTAATTTCCAATTTTCCCAGCAGTTTTTGTCAAAGAATGAGTTCTTATCCCAAAAGCTGGGATCTTTGGGTTTGTCAAACACTAGATTAGTAAAGTTATTGACTATTTTGTCCTTTGAACTTAACCTGTTCCACTGATCAACTAGTCTATTTCTTAGCCAATACCAAATGGTTTTGGTAACCGCTGCTTTATAATATAATTTTACATCCGGTACAGCTAGGCCACCTTCATTTGATTTTTTTTTTCATTAATTCCCTTGAAATTCTTGACCTTTTGTTTTTCTATATGAACTTTGTTGTTATTTTTTCTAGGTCATTAAAATAGTTTCTTGGGATTCTGATTGGTATAGCACTAAATAAATAGAGTAGTTTAGGTAGTATTGTCATCTTTATTATATTTGCATTTAATATTTTTCCAGTTGGTTAGATCTGACTTTATTTTTTCCCTTGGCAAATAGATCCCAAATATTTCATACTATCGGCAGTTACTTTAAATGGAATTTCTCTTTGTAACTCTGTTGGATTTTGTTAGTGATGTATAAGAATGCTGATGCACTTATGTGGGTTTATTTTGTGTCTGAGCAGGGAATTTCTGTTCTGAGTTCAGTTGTCTAATAGTTAACATTTGCTTCTTTTATTCATTAAGATGTCACATTGTGGTTTGTCTGGTCACACCATAGGCATGGCCCATGTCAAAAGCTCTTCTCCTCTGATGCTGAACAGCCAGGAGTTATGATACAGTGATGCTCTGTGTAGAAATGGCAGTTAGTTTTTCTGTGGGATGTGTATATGTGAGTGTGCACGTGAGAGAGATCCCAATTCAAATAATGATATGTAATAAGCCAATTGTGTGCCCTAAGAACCAAGTGAAAACCTTATGTGATCTTTGTAACAGGTCTACTTTGAAGACTCAATATGATCACGGAAGCCTTTCTATGATCTGCATTATGTAGTGAATATTGCTAGCAACATAAGAACAAATCAGGAAAATAGGTTTTTATTTATTGCTGTTCAAGGATGAAATAGATGGTCATTTGTGTGTGCCACAGCTAATGCTCTAAAGGAAACAATTCATTATGGCATTCCTCCAAAAGAAAGTTTCCCACAGAGACCCTGACTGGCATAAAGCATATTGTGTTGAAATTCTGATGGCAGCCTGACATCTCCTCAAATATACGACAGATCTAGGATTACAGTGTCCACTGAGAAATTACTCTAAGACGAATGCAATGGAAAAGAAATACCATGATAGCTTTGTGATCGCCAAAAGTTAAAGTACAGTGCTAAGGATAAACAGAGGTGCCTCTGACTTATACCAAACAGGGGGAAAAGAAGAGAAGAACTACTGAAGGAAGGAGTGTGATGTGATGATAAACATGAAATGTGTGAGGCAGCATGGTATCAGTGATTCATCAAGAATCTCCTCTGTGCCAGGTTCTATGCTAGGTTAGAGTGTAAAGATCAGAAACCCAGGGTTCCAGTGCTGCCTCTGATATGTTGGGTAGGTCTCTTAGCTTTCCATTGCCCTGAGACAATTCTCTCACATGATACATTAGAGATGAGTTGCTCATCTGTGTAGGTGAAGAAAATTTCAACATTGAAAGCTCTATATTTTCATCACTAATTCAAACGAAATGAGAAACATAAACATCATCTTGCCTCTGTGTTTGGATATTTTGCTATTGAACAATCTCACATACTTCAATTGATCTTCGACAAACCTGGATGAGCAAGGCAGGGCAAGTAGAGATTCCCATTTCACGTGTGATAAAAGAAACAAAAATAACTAATAAGAGTTCTCAGAAATCACATCACTAGTTTTGGAAGCCACTTCTCATAGCTCCTTTTACTATGCCCTTTCCACTAATCCTTTTTTATTTATTTGGGTTTTTGTTGTTATGACTGTGATTTCCTTACTTAGGAAGTTTCAGTGCCTTTCCCTTGCTACCAGGATAAAATGTAAGCTCTTCTTTAGGCATTAATGCTCTCCATAATCTAGTAGCAACCTATCTTCCAATACTACTTGTATATTATTTCCCTTCATAAACTGATCTCATTATTCAGGTGTATGTGGTGTTCTTCCTACATAGCACTCCATCTCCCATCTCTCTGAATTTTCACCTTCTAGCTCCTTCATGCCTTTTGTTAATTGTCTGATCTCAGGTAATAGTCAGAACATGGCAAAAAAATAAAAGGTGACCTCAGACCTTGAAAAGACAGTGTGTTCCAAAATGTTTGTGGCAGCTCTTTTTGTTGTAGCTAGAAACTGGAAGATGAGTGGATGTCCATCAGTTGGAGAATGGTTGGGTAAATTGTGGTATATGAAGGTTATGGAATATTATTGCTCAGTAAGAAATGACCAACAGGAGGAATACAGAGAGGGTTGGAGAGACTTAAATCAACTGATGCTGAGTGAAATGAGCAGAACCAGAAGATCACTGTACACTTCAACAACAATACTGTATGAGGATGGATTCTGATGGAAGTGGAAATCTTCAACATAAAGAAGATCCAACTCACTTCCAGTTGATCAATGATGGACAGAGGTAGATACACCCAGAGAAGAAACACTGGGAAGTGAATGTAAATTGTTAGCACTAATATCTGTCTGCCCAGGTTGCATGTACCTTCGGATTCTAATGTTTATTGTGCAACAAGAAAATGATATTCGCACACATGTATTGTACCTAGACTATATTGTAACACATGTAAAATGTATGGGATTGTCTGTCATCGGGGGGAGGGAATAGAGGGAGGGGGGGTAATTTGGAAAAATGAATACAAGGGATAATATTATAAAATATATATATATATATAATTAAAAAAAAAAAAAAAAAAAAACATGTATTGGGTTACATGCCATCTAGGGGAGAGGGTGGAGGGAAGGGTGGGAGAATTGAAACACAAGGATTTTCAAGGATCAATGTTGAAAAAATTATCCTTACACATGTTTTGAAAGTAAAAAAACTTCAATTAACAAAAAGAAAAAAAAAAAAAAAAAAAAAAAAAGAAAAGACAGTGTGTTGTGGTAAATAAGACTAGACTTGGAAGCCTGAAGGCCCAGTTTCACATCAGACCTTTCATACTTCCTATCTCTATGACCCTGGACAATGTTTTCAAGCTTTCTGAGCCTTAGTATGTTTCCTCATCTGTAGAATAAGGTACTTGGGGAAAGTCAGGAACTATATGAGCAAAACTACAAAACCTAAGACAGGTTTGCCAAACAGTTGACACTTACTATTACCTTGTGTTTCCATAATAGTCCTGCAGTGCGGGTGCTGATATTATTATTTTTGTTGTTAAAAGTGAATTCCAGAGAAGTTACATGGCTTACCCAGAGTCCCACAAATGAGTAAGTCTGTAAGGTAGAATTTGGACTTAGAAGCTTCTAAACTCCAATGAAGCACTCTGTCTACTGAGGATGAAAGTGTAATTGGAAAATACAATTTCAAAGGCAGGATTACAACACAAAAATGATCTTTCTCCAATGTAAAAAAGAGCCCAAGCCAAAGGCTGTACCATGAAGAAAAATGTTCTTTGAATACTAAAAAAAGTAGTTGTTGAATAAATGCAAAGAGAAGCAGTTCTCCAGGTTTATCTTTTTATGTGTCGTGATAATACATGCAAGTCATTGTCTGCTGGATAAATTGTAAATTCCTCATCCAGATATTCAACCTCTTTGACCGTCCCTCTTTATTTTTTTACTTATCTTCCACTACTCATCTTTCTGCGTTCGGTGGTACAGCTAAATGGGACTATTCTCCCATTACTGTACTGACTTCTTCTGTCTCAGTGTTTCCTCATGCTGTCCATCTAGAAAAAAACTTTTCTCTCCTCACTCCCACTCTTAGCTCCATCTTCATCTTTTAAAGTCTTCTCTCTGAAGCTTACTTTCTGTGTTTCTACCCATTCCATCTCAAAATCCTTTGATCCTTTGAAGTGAGTAGTTCATCTTGGAACATAGGTGTAGAATTGACTAGCCAGATATGAGACCAAATAGCAGCCTGGTTCTTGTCCTATCTTTATGTCCTCCCCAATCATGTTCCTTTGGAGGTGCTCAGTGTGGTGATTGTTTTGTCCCTTCTATGCCTTATCTCCCTAGATTGTCATAAGCTTTGCTCATACCGACTTAGACAAGCATATTCCCCACTGTAAGAGAGGAGGAAGAGGAAAAAGAGGAGGAGAGGAGAGGAGCAGATTAGAGGTGCTCTGCTTTCCCTTTAACTTACTCTAAATAAGTATCTTCTGGCACAGCTGTATCTGTGGAGTGAGATGGAATACTGAAGCCTCCCCTGCATACTTGCATTTATTGAATTCAGTCTCATTCTGGGACAAGCAAAGCATGATTTGTGGATAGTGTTTCTCAGTAGTCAGGTACCTATTTGCTCCCCTAGAAGGGATCATTTATCTCACATGGAAGCTTTTCTCCAGAGGGCATTTTAATCAGTCCAAGAGGCCCTGTGGAATAGCCTCCCCAGAGTGGCTTTAATTTCTCGAGGAGTAGTCCTATCAACAGTCCCTTGTGATTATCACAGAGGCTCTGATGCTAACCCTAATGGTTTTTTAAATGTCTAGAGTGGGCCTTGATGACTACTGAAAAGCTTCTGATTTCCAACTAGTGATGCCTATGTTTCAGTGAGAAAAGATTGGCTTTGGTTTGTTGGGGAACATATTTTATGTTTTAATGAAATCACTAGAGTACTGCTCATGCAAGTCAAATTCGTTTTTAGGTTTTTTTTTCCCCTAATCGCTTTATATGATTATGACTGTTGTCTTTATTTCTCATCTCTTATTAAGACATCTACCTATGTATTGGGGAGAAAGGGACAGATGGCTTTGTAGTATGATTTAAGTGCCTAGGCCTCTATTTTGAGAGGAGCTTAGCTTTAGAGCTGGAAGGAACTTGAGAAGTCATCTTGTCCAGTTCACCAGATTTATAGATAAAGAAATGGCCCTCAGAGAAAAGTTACTTGCCCAGAGTCACACAACTAATATATATCAAGAGTCTTTGTTGACTCTTTCCCCTTTCCTTCTTTTTGCATCTAATGGTACAAAAAAGCATGGAGCATGCATGTCACACATAATGTTGAATTATGATTGCCCTAAAAGAAACTGATTGGAGTAGATGTCAAGAAAAGTCATGTGGAGCCAAGATGGCAGAGAAGACACAAGTGACATTCTAAGCTCCTCTAATACCCTCATTACTAATTACCAAATTCAGCCTCAAAAATAGTGCTTGACTGGTAAAATCCATGAATGTTGGAAGTACAGCAATTTACCAGCAGAAGATAATCAACAAGATTGTCAGAAAAAAGTTTGTCCTGATGGTGGGAGCAGACCAGCACAAACAGGAAGTTGGAACCAGAGGCTAACATACTGAATGGATCAGGGCGGAGGCAGTCTCGGTGGCTAGAAAATGTACAAGGGGGACACTACCACAGGTTGGATGCCCTGCTTTGTTTGTAAAGCAGTAGATCACAGAGAAATTAAAGCCAAAGGTAGAGTATACTAAAAAAAAAAGCCATAATCTAACAGGATCTGGCTACACCGACCCAAAACCTGAAGTGATTTACCACAAACCCCCAGCACAGCTGTACAGCCACACAAATCAGTTCCAGTAGAGCAATAATGAACTGAGCTACACCCAGAGAAAGAATTCTGGGAGATGACTATAAACCACTCCATAGACTTCCCAATCCCTCTATTTCTGTCCACCTGCATTTTGGATCTCCTTCACCGACTAAATGTACACTATTTCAAAGTCCAATTCTTCTTGTATAGCAAAATAACTGTATGGACATGTATACATATATTGTATTTAACATATACTTTAACATATTAACATGTATTGATCTACTTGCCATTTGGGGAAGGGGGTGGGGGAAGGAGGGGGAAAATAGGAACAATTGCCAATTGTCAATGCTGAAAAATTACCCATGCATATATCTTGTAAATAAAAAGTTATAATGAAAAAAGCCATGTATAGGAGACAGTCACTTTATCTGGAACTGGCCCCGAAAATAAATGAACAGACAGGCCAAGCCGTGGAATTAGAGACATTAACTGTAAAAGGCTGGTGTTTTTTGGTAAGATGGAGTAATATGATTCCCTAATATTTCTTTTCTCTCTTCCAAGTACTAAAGATGGCTTATTTATAAATCAGTTATGAAGCTTTCCTCCTGAGTGGTGCCTCTTAGAACCTTTAACTTCCTGTCAAGCTTATCTATAATTCCATCTCCTTTAAATAAAGCCTTTCCTGAACCCTTCAGTTGTTTGTCCCCACCCCACCTTTAATTTTTTTTGTCTTTGGTTTATGTCTATTTTCTATGTGCATGTTATTTCCACAAGCAGGATATAAGTTCCTGTAGGGTAAGGACTGTTTTGTTTTTGCCGACTAATGACTAGTACCAGTCAACAGTAACTGGACGATATCGGACACTTAAATGCTTTTTAAATGAATGAAAACCTTCCCTTCTTAGAGCAGAGCCAAACATTTTGCTGTGAAGAAATCACCAATATTCCCATATAGATACAATGCTCTTTCTATTACTTTGTGATTATTTTTTTCAGATGCTGTTTAAATACGTGCCCAAAATGATGCTTTTTCTTTTTCTTTTTCTTTTTTTTTGGAGGGGGGGGGGCTGTGGCTGGTCTTCAATTGCCCTCTTTGGTCAACCAAAGATGCATTCTCAGAAACTGAACTTCAAGGCAATACCCAAGGGGGGCCCCAAGCAATGAGGGAGTGAGTACAAAGGCAGTGTGAAGGTCAGAATGACATTAGATCTGTCTATCCGTTATGCAAGTCGTTACTGCTTTGGAGAGGTGTATGATGGGAGAGAAATGAATTCATACCAAGGGACTGGCTTGTGCCATGCTGTTTTCTTTTTTAAATTTATGTTTCTGTAAAGATAAATCAAATCTCTCTCTTCAACAGCCGTTCCAGAGCATTAAGCTGATTACAATATGGGCCCATCTCTGTCTCATTGTAATAAAAATCTCACTGCATTTCTCAGGCTAGATCTACCCATATTCAGTTTTTTTTCATAGTAACTGTAGTACAAAAAATCAATTTTCAGAGCGCCCTGACTTTATATTTATATTTTGAATTGGTAAGTGTTTTACACTAACATCCAATTTATGTAACTGCATTTTAGGATTAAGCAGTGTTTTAATCACATCAACATAAATGAATAAAATTAAGCCTGCTGTGAATTTTGACTACTTATTGTACTCAGCAAGGTTACAGTGATGTACTCACACTTTCTAAGGAAAAAAATAAAGGTACAGTTTTCAAGGCCTCAGCCTGGATTTTGGTATGAAGGAGGAAGGAGCTCCTTATGTCCAGGTTCAACTGGATTGTTGTCATCTCACCTTAATTACATAGCTGTATCAGCTCACTTTTTAAGAAAGATGTAATAAAAAATATTTTTCTGTTGTTGAAGTCTGCACTCACAATTGGATTTTATTTCCCTCGTTTTTATTTTAATCTCAGCCAGACTTATCAGTGAAGTTTCTAGAGTATCTTATAGATACTTTGTGAAGTAATTGTATTCTGATCAGTAAATTTTAATATCAGGTAGCATTGAAAATACAGAGTATGGTCCAGTTTTCTTCTGGTGCTCACACTGTTCCATTGAGTCTCTCATCTCATCAATATGGATGTTTCAGATAACAACCTGTCCATACCTGACCATCTTTGGAGCTCTCAACCATGTCTTCTCCGAAATTTGCCCTTCAGTCCCAAACTTACTGCTTCATACATGCTCCATTGCCCCAGAAAGATTATGACTTCTTTTAAAGAATCATGTTCAAGAACCCTGAATTTCTCGTACTCATTTCAGTTCAGTATTGATTGCCTATGAGTGGCTAGTCCAATTGTGCTAGTGACATAGTGAGTATGACAATTTGTTAAATTGACATGAACCTTTGAAATAGGTAGAAAGTTTCTATACAATAGATTCTCAATTAACTGCAACACTTGTAATAAAGAGAAGAATTTTCTGTGTTCTATTTAGAATGTTCTTGTTTTTCATCACACTTTTATCAGTGACTTGGGCAAATATTTAGACATTTTTCTACCTGGCTTTTATTAGAATGGAGAAATTCTGATTTATTTTTATTTGTTTGTGTTGACTTTTTTACGGATTTATGGAATTTTAGAGTTGGAAAAGATCTTAGCAGCCATACAGTTAAACTGTAAATCTAAGCTGAAAAGGTATTTTTTCTTCATCATACTCAGCAACTGATTATCCAGCCTCCATCTAAAGAATTCCATTGAGGATCTGCTATTTTATTGAAGTTATTAATAGTATCCAATGGTTTCTTTGGTGATTCTCTGAGGTTTTCAAAATATCACCCTCTTGTCTGCAAACTAGGATCATTTTGTTTCCTTTTTAGTAATGTTTATAACTTTGGGTGTGCTTACTTTCCTGTAATAGCTAATATTTTTATTTCTCTCTCCCTCTGTGTCTCCATCTCTGTCTGTGTCTTTCTCTGTGTCTCTCTGTCTTTCTCTCTGTTTCTGTGTATCTGTCTCTCTCTTCTCTGTCTCTTTCTCCCCAGCTTTCTTTGCAAAGCAGGATAGAGACAGCTAGCAACCCCAGTTTATGTCTGTCTTTATTGGGAAGGCCTTTACTGGTTTTTTTTTGATGCAAGAAAATGCTAGTTTTAAATTTTTGATATATGCTTTCAGTCTTTTAAAGGACTTTTCCTTTTTAGCATTTTTAATTTAAATAAGTAGTATTTTTATCAAAAGTTTTTTCCCCTGCACTTGTTGATATATCTGGTTTTTGTTGTTTATTTAATTGTTATGGAATTGAACTCTTATGGGATGTGTCCCTATTAACAGGAGATAGATTGACTGTGGGTCAAAGAAAAGGGCCAAAATTAAAGAAGAGATATATTAGTATATAAAAGAATCTGCTCTCGTTGATGGAAAATTCTGTTTTCTGTGGTTTGGATTTGTTTTTCATAACTTTTCAGGCCAAATTAGAGTATGCAGTCCATCAGCAGCATTCTATAGCATCTTAGGTTGAAAGTAAGCCATTTATCAGGAGCCAGAAGGCTAGAGAAAGAGGAGGTTCGTTAAGGGAGATAAAGGGAAATTTTAGAATCAAAGTGGTCAGGTTTATGAGAAAAGAGTCCCCCATTCATGGGCAAGAAACAAAGGGAAAAAAACCCCAAAGCTTTTACAATTGTGAAAAAAACTACTTTTCAGACAAATGTACAGGATCTGTTATGTAAAGGTTGCAATTAGTTGCTACAACAGTGGCAGAAGCTACCTGCCTTATTGTGTCCCTGCATAGGACCTGAGGATTTCCTAATATTAGGCCATCAGTTGGTTACAGGACTTCTAAATTGTTAGGCTATCAGTGTGTAGTGAAATGGTTTCTATTACGTGGTCAATTATGCCAATCGTTTTCCTAATGTTGAACCATCCTTGCATTCCTGGTATAAATTTGACTTAGTCATAGTAAATAATTTTTGAATGTTTTGCCATAGGTTCTTTTCAGATATTTTACTGAAAAATTTTGCATCCTAATGAAGTAAACAGAATGAGAAAAAAACAATATTTACAATGATTACAGCAATGTAAATGGATGGTACAATTATAACTTTTTAAAAAGATAGATCTCTGTATAATTATGCTGTCTAAAGTTGTCCCTGAAGAAGAAATGAGAAAATGTACTACCCTCCCTTATTTGCAGAGAGGGAACAGTATGGTTGTGCAACATTGCCTCTTCTGTCAGATTGTATTTTCTTCCATTTTCATCTTTTATATTGATTTTTCCCACGAAGTATTGTGCTAAGTGCTAGTGATAGAGATAGAAAGGAGGGACAATCTCCTCTCTCAAGGAACTCACCATCTCCTGTTCTCAGGCTTTAAAATATTGCTAACAATAGCACAGTGCTCACATCTGCCTATTCTTTCAGTACCCTGCCATGTCATTTCTCTAGGCCAGGTTCTTAAACTCTTCAAGGCAGATAATTCCCTTAATATATTCCAAATTATTTTAGTACTGACTCCTCATAAGCCATTTTTTCCATTTCTAGTCCCAATTTGCTTCTCCTTGTCAGAGAAAACAGAAGAAAAATAAGATTTGAGCCGCTTGCTCTTTGTTGTCTGTGACCATGCTTTTTCTCCATATGAAGCTGTCATCCTGTCCATTTTTTTGTTCCTCTTCTTTTCTCTTACTTAACAAAGACAAGGAAAGATTATCCCCCCTTCTGCTTGTCTTAAAATTGTCCATCCTAGAAACTTTAGCTCAGCTATATGGCTATGTTGCTTTTCTTGTCTATTTCAATTCATGTTAATGATCCCCTTCTCTCAACTCCTATATGTTTGGTTGTCTCTTTCACTTGATTGGATCCTTTTCATATACCCTTTTCCAGGTTGGCTCACTGTTGCCTACATTCTTCCACACAATTCTACTCAGAAACCACATTTTAAATGGTGGGTTTCCTCAAAGAGTTTGCCAGGGTAACATGAGCTTTGGCAGATTTTCATGTAACCCCAATAAATGTAGCATCAAGTTACACTATGTTCAGAACATTAACCACCAAGTAAAAGTTTTACCAGTACAAACTAGGAAATAAGTAAAATACACAATAGCTTTTAGTCATCTTCCCTTGCCTACCTTATGGTCGACACAGACAAGGGAGCTTCCGGGAAGGTAACTGCATCTTATTGAGGATCTTCAATAGACCATGAAGCAGTAAGGAAATTCTGTGAAGGACCTACCTTATGCCTTTATTCTCACTGATTTTAGTGGGAATGTGGGCATTTGAGAATATGATCAAATGTTTAAAATTTGGCTTCTGATTAAGAAAGAAAAAATGATAAAGCATTTTAGAGTAATAAAATTCTCATGCTTACTATTCATATACATATGTGTATATGCATATATATATATATATATATATATATATATATATATATATATATATATATATATTTCAAGACTATAAGTTGGAAGCTGCGGGATATGACACTGATCAGTGTCACAAACTGAAATTTACTATATCTTAGCAGAAAGGAAACACACAGGTTTCATTCTGAAATCAGATTTTATTCTTTATTTATTCTTTAACCTTATGCACTGGTTAGAGCAAAAGTCAAAATTAACATACATTTAGAAGTAAGGATGACATTGAAATGAAATTGAATGTAATTATACTTGTTCCATCCTGACTTATTTGAGCCATTGTGGAGGTGAGGGGATAGAGAATGAAAACCAGGCTTGGTGTTTAGGAACCTCTAGATTCAAATCCTGCCCATAAGGTACATGAACTGTGTTGCTTTAAACTCTCAGTGCTTCTGACAAATCTCTAAGATTATGAGTTATAGATAATATTCTGACCTACATAGTGAAGGGGATTTCTACATCAAGAATTCTCCACCCCACTGAAATCATAGGTCTGAATTTAACCTTCAATTAATCAGAAGGTGCCATTAATCAAAACTCCCTGAATATTCTCATTAATCAAGCTCTTACTGGATGATGATTGATGATGTTGGAGTTGATCTGGATGACAGCTGGTATCCACTGAGGCTTTTGTAACTGATTGTACACAAAGACTTGGTGATAGAATTCTGCTGAGTCCAGTCTGAAGAGGATCATCTATATGTATATGAAAATTATCTTGGAAATTCAAGTATCTCTAAAATCTCTGATTCATCAGTATACATAAAACAATTCTTTAACCTGCCTAGCTCTGAAATTCATTAACTATCCACCTCCCTTTTGAAAGTAGAGTTCTTCGGTGTGAGAGAGAGAGATGGAGGAGTTGTCCAGGATGTGGCTCATATGGTAGGGACTGAGGGAGCTTTCTGAAGGAAATTATCCTCCTCCTTCTAAATGACTTACTCACACTATTCTTGAGAATTACTATCGGTTTCCCCCAAAACTTTTTTCTTCTAGGCTAGAAGTCTTATTTTCTTGGGTCCGTACAGAGTTGTAAAGAAGGGTCTAATGTTATTTCCTTTTCACAATTGTGGAAACTGAGAATCAGAGACTTATCAAAAGTCATACCGCTCTTAAGTTTCCATGGTAGAATTCAAATCCAAATCTAATACTCTCTCCACTATGTCATTCTGCTACTCCAGAACAGGTTACCTTGAGTTTGAATACCATCTGGAAAGAAACCCTGTAGAATAGCTTTCATTGACATGCACTTGTTACTTTTACATGGGACACTTTTCATTTGTGAAAGATACTCTACAAAATGTCTTTCGCTTTTTCGGTTATGTCCATTTGGAGGGATTTTCCCTAGATTACTCCTGTGAAGGTGGCCTTATCACCAATATTATCAAAGAAAATTTCTCTCTTTTTTTTTTTTTTGCTGTTATGCATCTTTCATTTGAACCCACCCTGGTAATGTGGTCTTATCCCCAATACAGTGTTTTACATTTGGAATTTTTCATTCAGTATGATGATTTCCAAAAAGAGAAAAAAGACATGTGTTAATTAAAATATTTTTACATAATATATGTCAGTTCTTGTGAGTTTTTTCTCAAGTTGTCTCTTAAATACTTCTGTAGATGTCTACATACAAGTTATGTAGGTGATTACATATTGTACACATGTGTAGAATACCTCAGTGTTTATGTATTTTAGTTTCACTTTTTTTTTTTCAGGAAAAAGGACTATATGTGTTACATCTAGATAAGCTCCCTTGCTTTTAAGGAATTTATATGAATATAGGGTCAACTCCTGCAGTGGGAATTTCCCACATCAACTCTGATTAAAACTTATTGTCATTATTACTGAGCAGGTTTTAGCATTGAAAATTAGAAAGGATTTTAAAAGTCATGTTGTCCTATTTTCTCATTTAATAGGAAAGAAAACTTACTTAAATCTTAGGGATATACTTAAGGGACATAGAGGCAAAATGATTTACCCAGGGTTACTAATCTAGGATCAGAGATGATTTTTGAACCCAAGTCTCCCTGATTCCTTGCCTAGTTTTTGAACCATTGAGCTGCATTACCCATATGTTGTATAATATATTTAATCTAACATCCTCTAAAACACCTCTAAAAAGAGGTGAAAAGACTAAAGTTCAGAAAATTCAAATAAATTAGCCAAGGTTACAGTGATAAAACTCTGTGAACCCAGATAATTTGTCTCTAGAGCCCATGTTCTTCCCCTTTCCCATGCCAATGACCTATGATTTGGTTAACATAGGGAAGAATGGCAAAAAAAGAGGGAACTATCTCTGTCAATGCAAGGAAATCACAATCATGTCCACAACATAGCATGGAAATCCTAAGAGGGTGACTTAAATAAGGCATGGCAGAGGCAGGATTGGAACTCAGCTCTTCTTGGTTCCAAGCCAAGCATTTGTTATATGTCATGCTGTGTGTCTTTTAGGAATTTAATGTAGTGTGTTTATTACCACAAATATGTCCTGATAAGAACTATTTTATAACTTTATATTCATAGCTATTTCATAACTGTCTCCTTTTAAATGGATTCTTGTGTTTGCTTTGGGTCAGAATAGCTCTTGTATTATCAACCCATCTTGCCTGGCCTTTCCTATCTCTTTTCCAATTAATAATTTATGTTTGCTATTATCTCCTCTGCCTTTTTTATGGCTCCTAAGCTCATATCAGGATTTGCTTACCTTGCAGATGAAGCTGCTGGAGTAGCTAGGTGTGCTTTGCAAAGTCACTAAGTTCAGAATGGTTACACAGAGTTCAGCTCATGAAGCCAAGGCTGCTAAATCACGGCCAGAAATTGCTGCGAGTGGGCATTTGTGAAACAAGAGTGCTCTTTGGACCCTCGTTCTTGATGAGTGCCTGTATTAAAATGAACTGGTGAGTAGAACTCCTCTTCTCCTGTTTATATTGCATTACATGGAATAGATTGTATGAACTAGAGCAAACGGACCCACTTAAGGGCAGGAAAATGAAAGGTAATCTGAGAAGCAAAGGGTTTTCATGGAAAAGTGCATAATACAATTAATTTTTCAAGTCATAAAAGCTATAAACTAGAGAATATGCATCTCACTAGGTACATCCTTCATGTAGATTTCAATGTTTAGGGATGAATTTTAATATCATGACAGGCATGGCTGAATTTGTAGTGTCATTTCAAGACCTTGAACACGTACGCCGCCTAATAAATAGCTTGATGATTCTACTAATCCTCGGAAGATTCAAGAATGAATCGAAACAATAGGACTTTGTGTGCCTGGCCTTCAGAAAGAAAAGCAAACTCCCTCTCCTAGCCATTCATGAGTATGGAAATATTCTAAACAGTCAGTTTAAAAAAAAAAAAAAAAGCTGTTCCTCAAAACCAGATCTCACTAAGCCTTTTGATAGCCTGTTCTTTTTCATAAATCATATCAGAATTTGTACTCAGATCAGGGACCATCCTTGTGGAAAACTAAGCCCCATGATAATATTACCGAATCACAGATTGTTGTACCTGAAGGGCAACCAGAAGAGTCTTCAGCCATAACCTCTCTGCCCTGCTGCCCTCACTTACTAAGTAAGGTTTTGGACTAGACCTGTGATTCCTAGCTAGTTTGAGTAATCGGGTACCTTTTTAATGCAGAAAATTTTCCCAAGAAACCTTTCAACTTGATATTATTTTTATGAGTAGTATCAGATAATAGAGAAAATATTTAAGGACAGAAGAACCCTCTGAATACCATAAAGCTTTTAAATACACTTACCTTTTACTGATCACAATAGCATTTGTATACATTTAAATAATAGCAATAGTAAGATATACACATACTTTGAAACTAAAGAAAGCTCAGTGTTAAGTGTTCATACACAGATCCAGCACTAAAGCATAACAATCAGGACTTTATCCTGGTCAGCTAAATTGATAGGTTTTCATTAAGCCAACTTGAGGCAGGTTTCAAACCCTTTCTCATCCCCAGTAGCCTCACCCAGTGAGTTCCTTTCTACCTAGTTCTCACCTTCTCACAATGATGACTTCTCCTTAGAAATACATTGTTCCTTATATGTACAGAACTATTTGTAGCAGCTCTATTCTCAGGACAAAGAAGTGCAAATTGGGGAGTGGATGAATAAATTGTGGTGTATGATTGTCATGGAATGTTGTTGTTCTGCGGGAATCGATGAGCAGAATGCTCTTGGGGGAAAAAAATCTGGAAGATATTCCATGAACTCAAGCAAAGTAAAATGTACTATCTACAAAGTAATAGCAATGTTCTGGGATGACCAGCTGTGAATAACTTTGCTATTCTCAGCAGTACAGTGATCCACACTATTCTGAAGGACTTATGATAAAAAAATCCTCTCAATACCCAGAGAAGAACTGATTGTGTTTGTATACAGATTGAAATATTCAATCCCTCTCTCTCTCTCTCTCTCTCTCTCTCTCTCTCTCTCTCTCTCTCTCTCTCTCTCTCTCTCTCTCTCTCTCTCTCTCTCTCTCTCCTCCCTCCCTCCCTCTCTTCTCTCTCTCTCTCTCTCTCTCTCTCTCTCTCTCTCTCTCTCTCTCTCTCTCTCTCTCTCTCTCTCTCTCTCTCTCTCTCTTTATTTTTCTTAGAGTAGGAAATCTATATTTTCTCTCACAACATGACTTTTATGGAACTGTTTTGCATTATTTCACATGTAATTTCTTAATTGTGGGTGAAAATAAGGGAAAGGACCTAGAACTCAAAAATTTTAACAAACATTAAAAAATAATTGTTTTAAATATAACTGGGAAAATATTAAATAAATCAATCAAATACAGAAAGAAAAAGAAACACTTTGCCCCACTGGAGACTTCCCCAGTAGAAGCAATTCCTTCAGCATCTCAGAAAACTTCAAGATGTCTCCCTTCTTCTCTGGAGCTGAACCACACATTGGTCTCCATTTTTCTTTTCTTTTTTCTTTTTCTTTTTTTTTTTTTTTTTTTTTTTTTTTTTTTTTTTTTTTTTTTGATCTCTCCTCTCCCCATCTGTCCCCTTGCCTTAGACTTAGATATAGGGTCAAGGATGACTTTCTGTGCTACCTATGACTAATATTATCTTATTTTAGAAGGGAAAGGCTGTGTGAATTTGTTTTTACATATGTTAATGGGGGTAGTAATAACTTTGCCTTGTTCCTTATATGATTTTTCTCAGAATTAAATGATATAATGCATGTGAAACCACTTTTCAAAACACACATAGGCGTCATGTTGCAGAGGAAGAGCTCTAGATTTGGGTATAGAGGACCTGGGGCCACAGTTGAGCTCTACCACTTAGGTACCTCTAAGCTCTTAAGTCAACATATAACTTTCCTGGTCCTCTCTTCGTCAGTAAAATTAAACGCCTTTATGACTTGAAATGATTGCTAATTGGTGTGATGAAGAGGTAAGCCTCTTCCCTCTCTTTATATCAATAATGTCTTTATTGTCATATCTGTAATATGAGTGGGGGGAACTAGATGATCTATAACTAAGATTTCAGTCCCTTCATATTATAGTCATGGCGGTGTAGATTTAAAGCTAGAAGAGATCTCAAATTTCTTTGCTATTCATCTAGTACATTCATCTCTTGAAGATATCTTGCAGGTCATTCCTTTAACACCTTCAAAATTGTGTCACCTTCAGGACACATATCTATCTATCTATCTATCTATATCTATCTATCTATATATCTATATATATATCTATATCTATCTATCTATCTATCTATCTAGTTTAACTCTTTTTCCTGTCTTTGTTTTCTTTAGTATTCTTTCTACCTCTTCATTTGGTAAATTCAGGGAGTGTGATTTCAGGGCACAGATATGGTACTACCGCTGTTTTTGATGGAAAAAAATAGCTTGTAATAGAAATCTTGACAGATAGTTTCCATTTTTCATGTATTTATTGTCTTCCTATTTCATCCCCAGAAGCTTGTGAGATCATCTGTCTTAATTGAGTCTCACAACAGACTTGCCATGAATTGATTTTTTTCCATTTTCTATTTTACTAGAAGGTAGTATCCATAATTTTTCACCACCTTCTTTCATCATGTTTTTGTAAATATTTTTTATTGCTGTCCTTGGTTTCTATCTCTATGTACCTTGTGAAGAAATTGGCTGCTTACTAGATAATGTTATTTCTAGGTTTAGGAGTGTTTCCTCATTTTAGCAATTGATTTACATCATTTAAACTTCCAAAGCAAATAGTGATAGTCTATGCTAATGTCTGTTCCTATCTGCCTTCATCAGTTATCTAAGCAGATCAAGTTGGAACTGTTTTAATTGTGTGGTGTAACTTCTGATTGTTATTTCTTTCCTAATCTTCTATTGATTTTCCACTTTTCTGTAGCAAGTCAGTGATTTGACTGTACACAGATAGTTGATTCTGAAAGCACTCTTAAATTGTAATCACTCATTTCTTGTTATTTTAGATGTTGCCAGTTAGATTTTCTGTGATATTATTTGATGATTCCCTTATCCTGCACCTCCTAAATCTCTTCTTCAGTTGGACCTCTGTTACCTACAACATTTTTTGCCTCTTTCATTTTTTGAGGCTATCATATTTTCCAACAATTTTTTCACTGTCCCCTTTCAAAACCTAGCCCCAAACAATTTAATACCAGTTTGAAAAAGCTTAACTTTACATAAGAAAAATTTACAGCGGTGTTGTTTGTGGCCCAAAAGATCTATGTCATTTATTCAATAAAAGATATGTAACAATCAACTTAGGAAATTGTCAGAAAGTTGACCACAAGCTATCCATTAGACAGAGCAGCGGCCAATCCAGTTGGGTTGTTCAGCTGTCCAAAATAACCAGGCTAATCCTTTGTCACTTGAATCAATTGACTGTTAATTGATGTGATGAAAAGCTTTTTGACAGGACCTGAAGATGGTTGTATTACCAAGCCATAGAGTGTTGGGCCTTGTCAGAAAAATTCCATTTATAATTCAATGATAATGACAGAGGATCAAGCAAAGACTAACATAAAAGGACACAGTTTTTGTCCTACTTTGTGTAAATGTTGATGTTATAAACCAGTGCTGTCAACCAGGCAGAGAAGGTTTCTTTAATTGAGGACCATATATTAAAATCCTCTACATTAAAGCTAAATTAGGACTGATAATCTCATTGCTTAATTTTGTAGTATTTTCATTCCAATGGCATGTAAGCAAACTGTTTCCATAATACAGATTTCCAGCTGGAATTATTTTTATTATTATGGTAATAATCTCTAGTATCTATAGGAGGCTGCCTCAGTATGTTTCATATTGCTCTAAATATGTCCCCTGTACAGTATTCTTTTATTTTTCAATGATAATGAAACAGAAAGATTGAAGAAACACAGATTCTCAGAATTTGGAAATTGCGATGGTATGAAGTACTTTCTGTCTTCTTGAGTTAAATGTCAGTTATTCATAGAAATAAGAGACAGGTAATGGAAATCCCACTATAGATCATCACCTATTCATTGTTGTCTGCTGCTTCGCCTGTTGACCTTTTTAATTTTAAATGACTTCTGCAAACTTAAAGATTGAGTTTTGACAATCCATAAGTTAGAGGCTCGCTATCTCCATATTCACCATAAAGCACTGTTATATAGGGAGGTATAAGAATTAAATAAAAAAACCTGAATTTGATTCCCAGGTCATAAGCTTTGGGAGTCCAATGACTGGGAAAATGGCCTGACTTCTTAGAGGTTCAATTCCAACTCCCCCATTTTAAAAATAGGGAGAATAATACTTATGATATATATATATATATGTAATTTATATATGTTTATATATATATATATATATATATATATATATATATATATATATATATATATATATATATATATGTATATTACAAAGTTATTGTGGAAAGGGATTTGTAAGCCCAAAACTGCTATATATGCTTGTGTTATCATCAACACTGTTATCATTAATAAAAGTACTAATTAGAAATTAACTGCTCTATAATTAGATTATGTCACCACAGCTCAAATGTAATAGACATATCCTCTTTTTCAGGGTGGAGGGGAGAGATTGTGCTGCCTCTCTGAAATATTCTACTGGGATGGCTGATGGCTTAAGCTTGTCACATTAATTGGAACATTTCATTTCTTCCCCTTTCCAGATGGCCATCACCTTTCCCGCGTGATTTCTTATTGATGTCAGAATAGCTCACCAACAGGAACAATAGCAAATCCTCTCAGGAGGATGAAACCCATGACTATTTCCACCTGAGGAGAGGTTATAATCTCATTTTTCCATATGCTTAATATATTTCTTTTTCAGAGGCAAATTAATCCAAGTTTAATATTTGGTAATATTTTACATAGAAAACACAACTGGAAAAATGGCTGAGGTCTCAGGCTCTCAAAAGACACTTCTACCAAGCAGTTCTAATTATTTACCCAGATGTTGTACATCTCTGGGCAGTCTGTAGAAGTCGCCTCGTTCATAGGATAGTTTCATAGATATAGAAAACCAAAAAGTGGGTTATGAGAAAGACCAATCTACTCTATATGTTTATGTGTATTTTCTATCTTGATAACTGAAAATAGTGATATTTATTCATACAGATTAGTATATATGCACATACATATATCATAAAGCACATATACATAATTAAAGAACAGTGGGCTTAGAGTCTGAACTGTAGGCTTTGAATGCATTTTCTGCTATTTAGTAACTGTGGACCAGTCACTAAACATGTCTGAATTTCAGGAGTGTCATCAACAAAATGGAGATAAATAGATTAATTTAGGTAGTATTGTCATCTTTGTTTTATTTGCTCACCCTATCCAAGAGCATTTAATATTTTTCCAATTGGCTAGATCTGACTTTATTTGTTTATTTATTTCCCTCTAAATATATGTATACACACACAGGGAGGGAGGGAGGGAGAGAGGGAGGGGGGGAGAGAGAGACAGACAGACAGACAGACAGAGAGAGAAACGGAGGGAAGGAGGGAGGGAGGAGACTCACATAAATAAAGAATTGTTTAGGTGTTATATTAGACTTGATGGAGAACTGAATAACTAAGGTAATTACAAGGGAGAATTGGTTCTCTTTCCAATTTATTGTTAACTTTTCTTGCAGAACCTATCATTTCAAGTTTTCCAAATGCAACACAAAATTCCTGAAATAAATAATAAGGTATGAATTTCCTGACTTCATCAGGTTTCTTTTATTGATTTAATTAATAAAGTAGTTCTAAATTTAACACTCAATCTTTGACCTACATCTGTTTGTACAAATTGTCCCTTAAGATTGGGGTGTATTTCCTACTCTGCCTACTATTCCTAATCATTGTCTTCTTGAAGACCCAGCTAGAGTACCATATCCTCCATGAAACCTTCCTCATCCCCTGACTTGGAGTAATCACTTCCTCCTCCCATTCTCCGGGACTATTTTTGTCTCCTTGGACCTGTTATCCATTATTACCCATGTAACCTGTACTTGTCATCTGTCCCCTGGAAAAGAGAGCTTTCCTTGTCTTTATCTTTGTATCTCCAGAATGTAGAACCAAGCACATAGTAGGTACTTAAATGATGACTGAATTCAAGTTAGACATTGAATATACAAAAGTAGTCTACACCCGGGGTTTTCGCTACTGATGTTATTTCTTGGTTTTTTTTTGTTTCTGTTTCTGTTTTTAAAAGAATCTCTTGATAACTGTGGAATGCAGAATGGTTCCTAGAATCATCAGGGAAAAATAAATGATATCATTTCTAAGACTGTCATTTAATCCCTTGTTTGTCTTTACCCCCCCACAAGGGATGTGCTAATTTTAAAATTCTAACAATTTACCTATTCAGCTTATTTTATGCATGACAACTCCATGCTTTTGGCATATGTTTTTACAAAGTGTAGTCATTCAGACTTCCTTTGTGCTCCTTAATAAACTATGATTTCCATGAAGCACAAACCCTGCCTCATCTAAATTTGGGGTTTTCCCCAACCTCCAGAATAATGCTATGCTTACAGCAAGTATTCACTAAATATTTGTTCAATTCGGTTTTGGAAGTAAGGGGTAGATTCCCCTAGCTGTAGTCTAGATCGGAGAGAACACTAGTAATACAATCTTATTGCTCCCATCCCTGGGTTGGCCTCTGCTCTTAGGATACTGTTGCCCAGTCAATGGGCTTCTGATTAATTCCTGTTCTTCTTGGAAGTTTTAATTCTCTAGCTATAAGATTATATTGTATGTATAAAGTTTGATTTTTCTCCACATCACAGGTTATCTCAAATTCATAACTTTTTGGTTCTCTGTGTTATAGCAGACATCAATATAATGTGATTTCTAGGCAAGACTAGACCATTATTAATCATCATCATAATAATTATAGCTGAATTTCATTGGCATTAAGAAATATTAGGTTAGAAAACCTTTATACCTGTCAAGAGTAGCTCCTTCACTACAATTTGTTTAGAAAGTCTACATGAGTACTGAGAGGTTAAGTGACTTGCCCATGATCATGCAGCTAGGATGTTTCAAGAGATGGCTCTTGAAGTTGGGTCTTCCTGGCTTCAAAATCAGAGAAATTATTACTCTTAGCAATAAAAATAAGATATATATATATATATATATATATACATATATATGTATATATATGTATATGTACATATATATATATGGCACATTATATTTACAAAATACTTTAACTTCATGAGATCTTTTTCTTTTCACAGTAACTTTTGTGAGATAAATGTTTTGTTGTGATTAAAAGGTTTAAGAGACACAATTTGTAGTTAATCTATCCATTTTGTTAATAATACCAGTATTTTAATAAAAGGACAATCATTTGACCATATCTCTTCACTGGACCCATCGCTTATATAATCTTTTGGAAGAGAAGTGGCAATTAACTCTGATTGGTTAACAATTAATGAAAGAATGACTATTGCAACGAGGGACTAGATCTGACTTTTGATTATGTCATCCACTTAAGTTACTCCCGGAATAGGGTACTCTGGTCAAAGAATTTTTGCCCCATTTAGACTTGAGCAGAACAAAATGGCTGTTCTGACTTGGTGGCGTCTGAATAAGAAAGTCAAGTCTCATTTTTAGCAATGTCCTTCAAGAGTTTTAGAATCTGGACTTTAGGAAAAGGGGAAAATTTGGATCTCCTCAAATTATTGGTTATTAATAACTTTTTCTTTCAGTTATCCTTATATCCGTTTTACAGATTAAAAAAATTATGGTTAAGAGAGATTATGATATAGCAAGGGCCTGTTACCTCAGAAGTCAATATATAGGTAAAAAGAACCAAAAGGAAAAAAATCTTGGGAGTATTATGGGGTGATGGACTAAACAGCCAGAAAACCTAGACATGAGCCCTAATTTTTCTACTCCCTAGCTGTCTGAATTTAGGCAACTCACCATATGTCCTTTAGACCCTGGTTTCCAACCCTCAGGGTAAGAAGCATTGTGGTGTAATAGGAAAAGTCATGTCATTGGGAAAACTATGTAACTTCTCTGAATTTCAGTTTGCTCATCTGTCAGAATGTGAGGGTTAAAATACCTGAGTGTCCCTGAAGTGTGTCCTTCTGGTCTTAAAGCAATTTTTAGCCTATTCAGTAATTTTCAAAGATGTCCACCAGAAGTGATTGTCATTTGGAGTTTCTTAATCTTTTGTAGCACAGCCAAAATGAAATATTTAAAATACATTTGTGAATGTTGATGGAATTGACCTCTCACCTTCTCTTCACTTTGATTTTTATATAGGCATAGCAAGTGACTTAGAGCAGGACTTCTGAAGCCTTTTCCATTCACCACTTGTTTTGACTTAAGAAACTTTCATGTGACCCCAGATAGAGTTTGCCGATAACAAATCATAATTTTGCAACCTCCATCCACATTTGGTTATGTGACCACACATGGGGTAGAGATACACAGTTTCAGAAGCTTTGGCTTAGAGCACAACAGAAGTGAGAGTAATGCTAGATAAGCCTGGTAAGGTATTTTGGGGCCAGATTGTTCAGGGCCTTGAATGCCCGACTAAGGAATCTGGACTTTGTCAGTAAACATTTGGAAGATGTATAACATGTGCCATACGATGAGAGTTATTTTGATTCACTTGAATTGGCAGCAGTACACCTAACAGATTGAATGAGGGAAAGAAGGCAGCAGGAAGACCAATATAGAAATTCACTGCAGTATTCCAAATGAGCGACGATAAATGTCTTTTCTGGGGTGTGGAGAGGTACAGATAAATGTGAGAAATAGCACAGATAAAATAATAAAGACCAAATTTGGGGAGGGAAAATCAGAGATAATCACTGATGCTTTGAAGTGGAGGGGTGGTAGTGACATTAACAGAGACAGGTTAGGTGTGGGATCAGGAAAGGGTTTTTGTGAGATGACTTAAGGATCTTTGAAAGAGCAACATGAAGGGACATGCTGAGCGTGAACAGAACCTCTGAAGGAGCAATGGGGTTCAATGCTGTTTTTAAAGAAAAAGCTTTTGGTAGAGAAGTATACCCCTGTGCCAATATTTGCATACAAAGTCACACTAGGGCTGCATCACTTTGATTTGCTGAACTTCTTTCCTTTGTTACTTGAAAGGATTCTCTATGAGGGAATGAGGAATTTATGGGAAAGTGCCATTTGTGAGTTCAAGAACAGCAGCAGGCAAATGCCTTTTGAAGACCATTAGATTATGAGTGGGTCAACAAGGTACAGCTTCCATAGAGAAATGGAACTGGAATCCCCATAGTCTTCGATTTAGAACTGAGTAGCTATAGGATGAACAAGCTATAAATGGCTCTTCCTGGCACTGAATTCAACATATATTTCCTATTATGTTTTATTATTTTTCATCAGGGTCTTGGTTTTCCAAAGTCATTCATTTTTAGTTGTTTTTTATTGAGTGATTCTTGCTGTCTCACAAAGTCATTAGCTTCCATTTGTTCTGTTCTAGTTTTTAATGTGTGATTTTCTTCAGTTATTTTTTGTATCTTTTTCCAGTTAGTTTAGTCTACTGTTTAAGGAGTTGTTTTCTTTGGACAATTTTTTCTCTTCTTTTCCAAACTGTTGACTCTCTCACACATACTTCTCATTTCTTTTCTCATTTTTGCTTCTACTCTCATTTGCCTTTTGAAGTCTTTTATGAGCACTTCCAAGAATGTTCTTTGGGCTTGAGATCAATTCATCTTACTCCTTGAGATTTCTTCCGTGGAGGCTATTTTTTTTTGCCATCACTATAGTAGCTTTCTATAGACAAGGTTCTTTTCTATTTCTTGCTCATTTTCTTTCCCTTTCTTTTGGTATTTCCTCTTTTTTACTTTTAAGGTGGGATTCTGCTCTGGGGTGAAGATGGTGCTGTCCCAAGCTTCTTGTGCATCTTTGAGCCTTGGCTTTGAGCACAGGAGCCCCCTTGTGTTTGTAAGGTGTAGCTTTAACTACTCTATTCAGAAAACAGCCTGGTTTCCTAGAGTTTGCCTTCTCAACTGGGGACTGGATGCTGCTCCAGTGGTTTGCTCCTCTACTAATCCAGAACTGAGGCTGTTAGTGGCTGATTTTGTGTGATTAAGACCCTTTCCCTGGCATTCCCAGAGTCTATCTGACCTGGGCTGAACACCCTTTTCACCCCAGCCAGACTGACCTTTCTTGAAGTTTTTTTTTTCAATTTGCCTTGAACTAGAAAATGGTTTCATTTTGTTAAACTGTCCAGAGACTTCATTTCATGTAGTTTTTGAGGGAAACTGGGAGAGCTCAAGGAGCTTCCTGACTTTACTGTGCTATCTTGGTTCAACCACCAAATGTGGTAATATTTGTAAAGCACATAACACCTGTGCCAGGCATATAGTTGACACTTAATTCATGTTTGTTTCCTGGATCAATGAAAGTCTCTTTTCAGTTTCTACACAGTGAATATTGGTAGAACAGTTATTTTTCTACTAATAATCTCCAAGAAAAAGACATTTCCAAGAATAGTAGTACGTGATTTGCCAAAAGTCCTAATCTATTTTGAACTCTAATATTTTGGATTACAAATCATTTAATGTTTTCTCCATTCGAAATTCCTAAACAGTAAAGGGGGAAGTCCATTGTGCATGTGTGGCATGACTTTTCTTAAAATAAATCCAAGTCTTTGGCAAGAGGGGCTTCCAGTGTTTTCATAATCGTTCCTAATACTTTCTCAGTTCCTGATCATTAGAAAAAGGAAGCAACAAACTTCCAGTGTGACTACATGAACAAATTACTTAACTTCTCTGACTCGTAGTTGCCTTTTTATAACATGACTATCGGGTGGAATCAAGGCACAGAAGAAAATCTGCATTTGGAGGCATGACCAATGTATGGATTCGTTTTACTTGACTGATTATTTATCATAATACAAAGTAGAAATAGATGAGAACAATTCAGGTAAGAACCAGACGAAGAACACACTCTCCCACTGATGGTCAGCACCTTCTCTAGGATCTATATTCTTAGAGAATTACCTAGCCCAGCCAGACATTAAGGAACTCATCCAGGGGCTGACAGCCAGTGTGTATCAGATACATGACATGACACCAGGTCATTTTAATTTCTGGGCCACTTTTCAATTCTACTGTGCCAGACTCCTCTATTTGTTATAAGGAAACATTTTTTTTAAATTGGGAGTGGAGTTAGATGAAAGGGAAATAGTGAAAGTAATATCACAAAATAGAAGAAATCAAAGATCATTGAGGCATTTGAAAAATATACAGAACTTGGAGAAATTATTAATTCTCTCCTGTGTTAATGACCATTTATTGAATTAAGATTGTTTTTTCCCTTTCCTTTTCTTCATTTAGAAATCAACTAGGCTATTCAGACAGCCTTTAAAGTACAGGCCTGATAAGGACATGGTATATTAAATGAGAGGCACTCAATTGGGAAAGTTCAGATTGATCAAAAAATAAAGAATTTTTAATTTAAGTCAAAATGGTGGATTCTGAGCCATTGTGTTTAGTCAGAAGGGTCTTAGGACAAATGGACTCCCCTTTTGTCTAGATTGCTCTGGACTGTGGTGGCCCCGGGAAGGTACACCACTTTGTCCATCACATCTCCCAAAACTTCTTTGGAGCTTTCATTATAGTATTCATGCTCTTTTATTTGTTAAGCAATTAAATTTGGTTTTCACCCTTAGAAACCCACTCTTCCAAAGGCATTTAAGCATTGAGTGGGTTCCATCAAGGCTCTTTGGCATTCAGGAGTGTCACTGACACCTCTTATTATTTATCTGCTACCATGATTAATCAAATGATTAATCACCCAGAAACTATGTCACTCAGACTTTTTATACATTACAGAACAAAAAAATAAGAAAGGCCAGAGGAAAAGATATACATTCAGGACAACTTGGAAATTTCCATATTGAATTTATACATAATGGTATTATTACATTAATTTCTTACATTATATGCATTTCCCCAAGGGAAAGGCAGAAGCAGTGTATTCTTGGCAAATCAGACTATCATTACTTCCTTGGCCACTATCTCTCCCACACACTGATCAAAAAACCCAGAATCCTGAGCCCAAGAAACTTGACAATTGCAGACTCCCTCAGAGCTTCTACCTGGTCCACCCTGACAACCATCAGTGAGGAGAGGAATCTTTGTGGAGAAGGACCCTGCTTTGCTCATTGGCACCAGCAGCAGCTGTGGACTAAGTGCCACCAACATGTAGATAAACACAGAAGCCTTGAGAGTGGTAGTGCCCCTAAGAAAACTGGTTCTTCTTCTAGCCCAGCCCTTGCTCCCATAATTCAGGAAACAGCACCTATAGAAAAGGAGCACATTCTCCATCAGTGGCCAACCAGGTACTATATCTAGGGAAACCCAAGCAGCCTAGGTAAAAGAATAAGGCACCCTGGGGAAAGACAGGAGACATCACATGCCAGGAAAGTCAGTCACTACCAACTTGACCACTATTTCTCCTCATAAGCTAATAGAGACAATCCAAGATCCTGAACCCTAGAGCCTTGGGAAGAGTAATGCTTCGACCTCAGTAGCTGCAGCCCTCAGGTCACTGCTTCTGTGGATGCTATGGCCTCAGCTACTGACAACACCAAAAAGAAAGTTCTTGTCTCTGACGTCCTTGACCCTTTCAGATATTTGGACATAAATAACTTAGAGAATTTTATTAGTGAAAATGTCATTTCAAAAGTGGCGTTATCTTCTGCTTTGCTATTGCATTCCAAGATCTGTGCATGGAACCTTTCTATCTGACATGTGTGTAAAACCTTCCATCTGTGTTGTGTCCTTTCTTTCCCTGCCCCATTAAAATATAAGCTTTGACAGCAGGTACTGTTTTGTTTTTCTCTTGGTAGATCAGTGTTTTATAAGTAAGCACTTAACAAATGCTTTATGGGTTCACTTATTCATTTTATACTTTTTAAATAGAAATATATATTATATAAATATAACATAAATATTATATAAATAGAGACTTCTATTCTGTGTACATGGAAGTTTGTTTCATTTTTTCCAACTTCAGGCTAATGAAAAATAGCAGTCTCTAATTAAAAAAAAGTAAGTAGAGATTTAAATGAGGAGGCTCTCCAATGGCTTGGGATTTGAAACTATCACAATATCATCAGCATACAGGAGCAGCTAGAAGACTTCACCAGTTACAGGAGAATAATCTCTTTTTCTGTTTGGACTCTATCATGGCATAGTCGGTAAGAGAGGCACACACATTTCCTGGGTGTACGCCAGCCTGTTTTATGCCTTGCCTGATGTTTATAATGAGAAGGTGGAACCAGGTGCTTTGCTGAGACTGGAAAGTGTGTCTGAAAAAGAAATCGAGCAGAAAGTTTTGTCTTTGCCTAATGCATTTTCCAGCATCATTCTCTAGATATCCTGGAAGCATTCAAAGAACAGGAATCATCAGGCATTCATTTGACTCCTTTTATACCTCAGTGACGTAGCCTTTTAGCTATCTCCTGACCATTACATAACAATTCATTTTTTGCTGAAATTACTTCCTTCACTAAAGCTGAAATTGAAAGAAAAAGGCCAACCTTCATACCATTTGCAAACCTCCTTTTAGTGGAATTGGGTTAGATTCTTGCCTCTGATTTGTAGAACCAAATTTCTTTGTCCTATTCCTTTATTGTGACTGCAGTATTCGTCTCCCTTGACAAAAGCATTCTAATTTCACTAGTGACTTTTCTTAATTGTTCTTTTCTGGGACAACCTTAAAAATTTAAATATTTACCAGTCCTCATAATTTTCCACCATCTCTGTTGTTGACAGAGGAAATCAGAATTGTAATATACTTTTCAAATTATTGACATATATCTGAAACCTTGGAAAGAAATTAGTAATGATCAGCCACTTTGTCATGACAGTAGTCTAAAAATTACAGTCATAACATGACAGGAGTGTCTATTAATAACACAAGATACTTCTTATATGAGACATCACTGATGTGCTTGCTTCATATTAGCAGATCCCAATCCCTCCATGCCTTCTGTTCCTCTGTGTTTTACAACCCATTCTACCTTCTTATCATGTGTGAGACTCTTGTTCATAATTTTCCATGAATTCTTCACAGAGGATCCATTCAGTAGACTGAATATTTTCCTATGATTCTTTTTGCCAATACAGATGAAGTATCTGGTCTGTCCATTTGTCATCCCTTATTCTGGCTGCATTTTCAACTCTTCTCTTTTTCTGGTCTTTTAGGTTTTGTGAATGAATTATGCTACTTCTCACATGTATGCTATTGATGGTACTATGCTGAAATCAACTTTATGTATCTTCTTGTCTTCTGGATCACTTGTAGTTTTGATTTTTCTGAGATTGTTGTGTTCTGTGATGGAGAGTAATACCACGTTGTTGGAAGAATAATGCTGGGGTTTTTTTAAGTCTGATGACAACAAGCATCTTGGTATTAGTAAAAGCACTATGCACTGTCTCAAATGTGATAGAACCAACCCAGTCTTTTATTCTTATTGAGTTCATTGTCTACCTGCTGGTCCATACACACAGAGTTGTACATTTATACAATATGCCCCCGCATGCATATTTATGTGCTATCTCAAAGTTATCCATCTAATTGCAAGGCATTATCTAGACAACATACATCTTTTTCCACTCTGTTTTCCCTTAGTTGTGAGTTTCTTTTGAATAACTATGGATTACATTCATGAAACTATGTGGCTATTTTGGTGTTTCCTATAAATAGTTCAATACCATCTTTGAATAAGAAACATTTATAAAACTTCACTTGTTGGTACAGGATTTTACACAGAATATCCTCCACGACATTAGTGAATACTTTAGGTTAGAACATTTTTACCCTATTGCAAGACATGCTAAATACTGTTTTAATAGTGGTCCTCTGGAGAGGTATCAATCATAGAATCTTTTATATATACACATATATATATGTGTGTGTGTATATACATGTATATATATATATATATATATATATATATATATATATATAATATTATGATTTTAATATATATGATTTTACTAGCTCTGTTAAGAAATAGGGAGAGAGACCCCTTGTTGGAGGCAGAATCTTTTGTTCCATTGAATCAAATACTTTTCTGTAATCATAGTAGATAGAGTTGTGACCCTGGGCAAGTTACTTATCCAATATTTGCTTCAGTTTCCTCAGTTATGAAATAGGGATAATAACAGTACCTACTTTCCCAGATTGTTGTGAGGACCCAGTGAGATAATATTTGTAAAGTACTGAGTACAGTGCATCACGTGTAGTAAATGCTGCATTAATATTAGCTATTTTATTTAGGTACTTAATAAATGTTGGTTGATTAATGAAATCAGTGAACATGAAATATTGCAAAATCTTGTATTTTCAATTCCTTCAGTCACTTATGTAATAGTCAAGACCTGATCTGCTATAGAGGACTGTTAGAATTCTTACAAGGTGCTAAGCCAGTGGAATTGATAGACAATGGTGTTTAACAGTTCTCTAGATGTACTTATTACTTACTACAGTTCCCCAAGATTCATACCTTTAAGAGAGTATATATAAGTTAGAAGCCTCAACCAGGATGGACTCTGGGAGATTCACAAGCCAGGATTCAGTCCAGAAGATTCATAAGCCAGAGATGGCAGTCGGGCAGGATGAAGGAAAACAGAGAATTGGTGGCAGGCTGTCCTGTGGAGAACACTGAAACCAAGATCCAGAAGGCCTCCGGAAAACTAGCCAAGCCCCAAGTGAAGGAGATAAGATTTTGGAAGAGACAATAAAGGATTTGGACCTTAACTCCTGGCTGCATTTGGGGTGATTATTACATTGAACTAAAACAAAGGCTGCCTCCAGAAGCCCCCCAAGAAACCTGCTCCCAGAGAAAATTACATGTTTAGAGAAGAATATTACATTTTGGCTCCCAAATATGGGACAGACATGATCCTGGTTTCAGTGGAAAAGCTTCTGATCTTAATTTCAGTGGAAAAGTCTCCTTGACCCAGACATTAGGGTGAGTACAAAAACAGACAAGGAAACTTTGTTAAAGGGCTAAACTAGTATTTCACCTAAAATGGGACAGATGTTTAGAAAACAGCCTGCTTTTCCTCTTCAAGGAAAATGTGTAGAGAGCATTGCCAGACTTATAAAAAAATCAAGGTTTAATTATAGCTTGGGAGCAGATCACTGAACTTTTAGAAACTGTACAGTACATATCTCCTTGGTTCTCTATGGAAAAAGAATTGGATCTAGAGGAGTGGACATTAGTAGGAGAGCAACTATGTCAATTCTACAATGAAAATGGACCTGACTCAATTTCCAAAGACACTTTTAATACATATAATTTAATACAACTGGCTTTAGGAAATTATATAAGTTATAGAATAAGGAAAAGGATGAAAGAGCAGGAGGGGGAGGTGCCAAATAAACTAGGTGAAGAAAAGGATGAAGAATCAGATAAGAATGGATTTAAGTACAATTTTGAGTGTGATACTTCGCAGCAGGAGAAATTAAGTCATTCCATATCCCCTGACCTACTTCCCTCAATTAACCCTTCATGGGTGGAGGAAGAAGGAATAGGGGAAGGAGCAGTGACACATTCAGTGTCACTTATGAAGCAGCCTATGACAAAATTACAAAAGGCATTGGTTAAGACAAAAAAAAAAAACCACTAATAAATCCCACCTATAAAACCCACTAATCTGATTTTGATTTCCCATTTCCTTTGGTGTTTTCATCTTCCTTCCTAAGAAGTCAGGGAGGGCGTGATCACCTTTTTAAATGATGTTTTCACCCCTTTTTTAGCAGTCATGGAAGGGGTGATCACCTTCTTTTTGGTGGTTCTCACCTCCTTGAGAAATCAGGGAGGTCATGACCACCTGTGTTCTAAATCAAAAGAAAGTGGGAGATGTTAGGATTCTTACAAGGTGCTAAGTCACTGGAATTGATAGAGACAATAATTATCTAATTTAGCATGGTACTTAACAGTTCTCTAGTTCACTAATGTACTCAGTACTTATTAGAGTTCCATAAGATTCACACCTTTAAGAGAGCAGATATAAAGAGGAGCCCACTAAAGGAGAAGCCCTCTCTTGGAGGTGGTGACAGATTCACTCCAACTTCCACCTTTGTGCTGGATTGGGAGGAGGAGAAGCTGAAGCTGGCAGAGACAAAGGATTAGTGGCAAGAGCTCTCGGAACCAAGGAGAGAGATAGGCTCTAAGAAAGCTAACCAGGCCCAAGGAAGGAGACAAGACTTTGAAGGAGACCATAAAAAATCTGGACTTTAACTCCTGGCTGAATTTGAGGTGATTATTACACTGAACTGAAACTAAGGCTGCTCCCAGAAGTTCCCCAAGAATTCTGCTCCCAGAGACAATTACATTTTAGAGAAAAATATTACAGAGAACCTTACACAAAAATCTTCCTCTTTGCTTCTGTTCTCCTCAAGGATAACCTCTGTGATTATATCAATCAAATAATGATAGGAAATAAATAGTGCTCTGGTGGTGAAATATGTTGCTTTTTAAATGTGGGAACTAAACATACTGAAAAACACAGCTTTTTAGAAAAGAAATGTTTTAGCAATAACAAGATTATGCGATGATCAAATCTGATATATATGCCTCTTCATCGACGAGGTGATTCAGGCCAATTCCAAGAGACTTGTGATGGATAGAGCCACCTGCATCCAAAGAGGGGATGGTTGGGACTGAGTGTGGATCACAGCATAGTATTTTCACCTTTTTTGTTGTGATTGGCTTGCTTTTTTTTCTTTCTCTTTTTTTTTTCCTTTTTGATCTTATTTTTTCTGTGCAGCATGATAAAAATAGAAATATGTATAGAAGAATTGTACATGTTTCATCTATATTGGATACTTGCCCTCTAGGGGAAGGGGATGGGGGAGAAAGAAGGGAGAAAAATTTGGAACATAAGCTTTTGCAGGGGTGAATGTTGAAAACTATCTTTACATGTATTTTGGAAAAATAAGATACCATGGGGGAAAAAGAAAATAAATGTTGCATTGGAAACTCAATAGTAAACATCAATATAAATAACAAGAATTGCCCACTAGCTATTTCCATTTAGTTGCATTGATTTCAATAATTTCCAGTCTTTCCCTCAGAGAGATCCCATTAGCACCTTTTTCCCATTCATTCTCATCTTACTTCACATGATGGTAGTTAGTGTTTACTCCATTCTTCTCACTCTGCTTTTTAAACTTTGTTTTATTTCTTGAAGGTCTTTCAACATTCTTCATGTCTGGCCATATTAATTTCATTATAGTCTTCTATTATATTAATTAACTACACATTTTAATCATTCCCCTATTGTTGGACATTTATATTCTAGGGGTTTTTTTTGTATTTACATATAATGTTGTTATGAAAATTTTGAACAGATATTTCTTTGGCTGGCAAACTTTGAGACTTTTTTATGAGGGTGGAACATTTTATGAAGGAGTTGGGGGCTGTTAAGAAAGCTTTGATAAGACCAAAACTTCCTAGCTTTATTTTATAGAACTTTTTGGCATTCTGGTGAAACTCACAGACCTCTTCTTGCTTTTTAAGTGAATAAAAGAAAATGCATAGGATTACAAGGGAAATCAATTACACTGAAATACAGTTACCAAACTATACTGTGGAAAAACAAGTACATAAAGCCAAGGTTAAGAATTCTTCCCTCTGGGCAGTGTCACAGGGATTATGAATGAAGACAAAGGATAGTAAACTGTCTAGCCTTTTGTAGTAGCATTGGTTATAGTGAAGTTACTATTTTCTAATGAAGGCATTGAAACCCTGAAATTTAGAGAATATAGGGGATTCAGGAGCAGGGAATAGCTAGAGAGAGTGGTATGTGAGCTGCCACAGGGTCCTACTGTCCTGGTGAATGATTTGATATGTTCTTCTCATCCAACATTTTTAAAAGCCTGGCAGCTTAAAAGATAGGAGAAACCTCCAAGTATAGATAAAGTTCCAACCAAAGGCCATGCACTGAATATTTATTCAGTATAACTAAAGTGTAATCTTCTCTCGGGTAGGACCTGAACTACTTCTTCTGTATTACTCATAAAAACCTAATAAATTGTTGATCATGCAGCTGCCTGAAAAAATACATATTGACTGAATGGACGGATGAATGAGTGAATGAATGAAGATTTTTAAATTCAAATAGGAAATGTGAAATTATTCTTCAGGAGGTTCCAGCCCTAGGACTGTTGAAGTTGGAAAGGGAACCCCAAAAGTTTGGGGTCACAGACCAGTGTCACAAAGTGTCTCAAAAGAATTTGTAGGCTTGAACCCAGATCCTTTTCAAGGGACAAAGTTTATTGTAATTGTTAAAATTACAATACAGTTACAAGGGGAATAATGTCCAAGAGAATTTAGCAAAGAAACAGAAGTAAGGCGACACATTTATCTAGTTCTTCATGTTATAGATGTGGTAATTTTATGGCCTAGAAGTAGGACCAAGGAGTGGTCTCTACAATTTGGTTCTCACTGACCAGCAGATTATCACTATTGTCTCAGGAATTCTGCCTGTGGGATTCTCCTGAGGCCAGAAGCTATTTTACAGTCAGCAAAGAACTGAGGACTGATCTACTCAGCATCAGACAGATTGTTATTCTTAGAATGGGCGTGGGATTTCACTGAGGCAGACTCCAAAGCCAGAAGATTTAGAATCACTGACTTATTTTTAGAACAGAAACCCCCTAAGGTCAGAGGACCTCAAAATCATCTCTGTCTCCCCTAGAAGCTATTGCATCAGGAACAGTGGAGAAGAAGAATAGTTAAAATGGAGGAGACAAAAACTGAAGCATAGAGGGCTAAACTAAGAAAGAGAACAGCGAACTGAAGAGAAAAAGAAGCAATTTTATATTTTGATCATATTTCCCTCAAGTTAGCTGAGTGTCCATGTGTATGTGTGTGTGTGTCTATATACACACATATACACATATGTGTGTGCATGTTTATATATAATCGTATATTCCATTTAAAACTCATGTATATATGTGTGTGTGTATGTATGCATGTGTATAGATTTAAATGGAAAGGATCAGAAAGGTCACTTAATTTGGTTCCCTCTTTTTACAGATGAGGAAACTTATTCTCATGATGATTTACTAAGGCACGTCACCATTTAGCAGAATTAAATGACTTCTGCACCTTGGCAGGAGATACTAACAATTAGTCAAGAGACTTCTGGTAGAATCTATGATAGGAATAAGGATGATGACTAGGCCTTGTGATTTTTTTGGTCCAGGGAATTCCCTCTCCTGGTCCAGTTAGGGACCTCCTCTACAATTTCTGGTTCTTCAGAGCTTCCTGAAACAGTCGTGTCAATCTCAAATAGAAATAGATTCCCGAGGGTTGTGTATTGATTTAGAAATTCACAAATTAAGATAATCTTTAATGTATTTAATTTTTTATTTTTATTTTGGTGAAATCTTTCCCCAATTTTGTAACTACAGGGGCCAATCAAGTTTCTCTAAGTTAAATTAGCAAAAATCAGGACCAAACCTTTAAACCCTGAAAATCACATACGTTAAGGTTAGACACACAGATACACAACCTACACAAACGTGTATGTGTAGAGAGAATCAGCATGATATAGATAACCATATGTATGGTTATGTATGTGTCTGTATAGACACGCATACATATACACATATGTGTGTATATATGTATATGTTTTGAGAATACTTAAAATAAATTTATATTCTTGTTATTGCTGATGAAAGTGAGCCTGGGAAAATGACTTAAGCAGGATCACATAAGTAGCATAAAAAGGAAAGACAACTCTCCACTGTGACTCTGTAATTTGTCATATTAGCTCATGCACTTTCCTCTGGATTTCCTGAGAAACCATTGTATTCTCTATGTTTCCAATTCTAGTCAAGTCCTAGTTATTTAGTGGAGATGTTCATCTAGGATGGCTTTAAGACCAACCTACTGATGATTTTGATCAAGTTTTGTTTCCTAAAGCCAGTGCCCTCTTAATAGGCAGTGATATTCTGAGGCCATTCCTTGTGTTGGTAGAAAGCTTTGTGTACATTTATTTTTATAATGATATCATGTCCCTGCAACTTCACTTCACATATGCTTCTTTCTTAGGTTACCCGCAGCCTCCATCTACACATAATCTTATAGGAATTTGAACCAGCTATCATAGTAGATATGAACTTGGAAACATGACTAAAATATTACCTACCAGTAACAAAGTTTATTTTAAACTATGCTTTATTTAGAGAACAGATGGCCTAAGATGTTTGAGTCCTATGTCAGTGTTACTTTTTTTTCTTTTTTGAAACATGACATCGAAGAAATACATGGCCATGAAAACAATGAGGAGAAAAGAAATACTTTTTTTCTGTTTCTTCCCTGTGTTTTAACTTTTTTTCCAGCTGCTGGGCTGCTGCTAAATTGAAGCATTCTTTTGGAGAATGATTGTGATTGTTCCCTATTAATGTTCTATCTTGAGACCTCTTAAACACCTTTTTCAGATAGTTTTCTATTTCTTCTGGCTTCAGCATCTTCATTTCCAAAACCCCTGCCATCCCTGCTTTCCCAGATTCTTTTTGAATGCTCATTTCTTCTCTGGATTGGAATAACAGGTTCTTCCTTCACCTTTTTCTCAATGTCCTGTCTGAGCCTGGACCCACTGTCCCTTTAGTTCATTCACATTTTTATGACTTTCCAGGATTTGCTATCTGAAAAAATTACATGCTAAAGATATATTATTCCTAGAAATGGAAGCATAGGTAGGTGGACTGTTAAAAAGTAACCTGGGGATATTTTGGGGAAGGGTGAAACACTGAAGCCATTGTATAAAATAGAGGTAAGTGGTTTATCCTGTCAGGAAGAGATTCATTTCCCTTTAACGGTATTGGAAAACATCCCAGTCCCAATCTCTTTCATTCATCCTGATTATTTAGGGAATAATAGCTGTTATCCAGATAATTCCTTGTGTTTCCATGTCGCACTTTCAGCAAACTCATTCTATTATTTTACATGAAAGATAAATTAAGGACTAATTTTTTATAAATTAATTCCATGCTTTATTAAAAAAGAATCAACACAGGCTTCTTGGAAATACTAGAGACCACAAATATATTGATTATTAATGATTATTTTTGTTGTTTTGTCTGTGATCTGCCTCATTGGGAGAGAAGGAATGGCCTACGTTGAAGAGATGAGAGATCCATTGAAGTATTAGAATACCAACAAGTCACATTTACATAGCTCTTTAAGACTGACATTCAGTGTGTGATTTCAGTTGCATAACACTGATTGATCCTCAACTTTCTGCCCTAAACCTGTTATATAAATCAGAGTCAGTGAGTTGGCCCAGCAGGTTTACTATTCACCTTTACTGTTGATAAGCCAAAGACCAGACAAATATGGATCTCCTCCTCCTTTTGGAGCTTCATCTTTTCCTCATACCAGGCTATTAGCATGTGACATATAAAAGAGACTTAAGATTTCAGCAAGGGTAACAAGGAAAAGGGATGAATAATGACTGTGCCTATGAGGGGGATTCACAACACTGTAGCCAACTATAATATTACAGAACCATCATTGTGGTCATTACACCTACTTTCTAGATCACATTTCATATCTCAGTCTCTTGGCAATTTCAGGAAATAAGTATTTTTAAATATGATTAAAGAGGACTAAGTTTGTAATGATGGGTAGGTTATCCTAAATTTGTAGATTTTTTTTCTTTCCACGAAGGTACATTGTGCTTCCTATCTACAATATAAGCTGGTTATGTTGTCTAGATTTTGTGTTCATTCTTTCACCACTTCCAAGTGTCTACAGGGTTAATTGACTTGCTCAGGGTCACAGAGCTAAGCAAGTATTTGAAGCTGGATTTGAGTTCAGATCTTCTTGTTTCCATGCTTGGTGCTTTCTCTGCTTTTATAACTAGCTGCCCCAGGAAATTATTACTTAATCTGATTGGCTATATCAGTAGCTTTTGACCTCCTCCTAGGCAGAGAAATTTGCTTTTTTGGTTTTCATTCCTAGAATGTAGTAGAATTATCCTTATGCAGGTAGTGCTTAATAGATTTTGGTTGAGCTGAATTGCATTTACACTCTTTATTAAACACCCGGAATCTAAATTTTCGTTTTGTATTCTCCCTATCAGTATAGATTTCCTAATGCAAGCCTTGACTTTTTTCTTCTGTGATTGCGGTTCATACGAGAGCCCTGTGAATTTTCTCTTCATTATTTTGAATGCAATTGCACTTTTAGGTCCCCAGTTACACATGTGTTTGAAAAGATCTGGATTCAGAATGGCTAAAAACATTACGTTAATATCTTAATTACTCTCATTCCTTTTTCTCCAATGCTCATTTCCCCAGAGTGTGCTAATCACAACTATCCCTTAGAGAAATAGGGCTACTACTGGAAAGTATTTCCCTTTAGAAGATATCAAACACACTAAGCTGTTTTTCTTTCAAATGACCTAGTGCATGTAAATAACTTCTGGCTCATAATTAGGGAGAAGAAATCTCTCCCAAATATATTCTCTTTGGTAAACATTTAAATGATCAGCCTCTGAAGCAAAGGAGGTTTGAACCACTTATTTAATCCACAACAGTACTTTCTTCTTCCTTTGAACTGTGATGATAGTTATATGTTTGAAAACCTTTCCTGTGCCACTTAAAATTTCTGAAGACTTCCTAAATTTACCCCAGAAAAAGAAAATTTTGTGGGGGGGGGGGAAGAAAAAGATATTTTTTTTTATCTGGCCAGTAGCAGGAAGTACTGCATTTCTGGAGAGATGACAAATTCATCTTTGTTTAGGCATGTAGATAATCCAAGAAAATTTGGTCCCATAATTTGGAAAATAAATGTTTATCCAAAGCAAATTGTGCCTTTGGTTTTCCCCATAACTATTCTTAATTTTAGAAATCCCCTGCAAATGGAGATTTTGGAAAGAAGAGTCAATATGTTCAATGATTTTTTAAAAGACAAACTTGTGCACAGTAGGCAAGATGGATTTGAAGATGTAGATGACACCAGGTGTCATTTGTAATATTTGTTTTTGCAAAATTAATGAGATGATTACCTATTCCTAAGGAGTAGAAGAGCACAAAATGAAAGAATTATTTTTAAGCTGGCATCATCCTTCCAAGGGGTAGGAGTATGGAAGAGCTGACCTTCTTAAAGTCTCTTCTATTTAGTCCTTTTATTTCATGACAGATAAAACATTTTCTGATCATTAGTGAAAATAGTGAAGAAGAAAATTAGACCTAATAGCAAGTCTCTTACCACTACATTTTGTAAAAAGGGACATTTTTCTCTTTCCCTGTACACAACATTCTTTGGTTGTTGATTATTTTTAGTAGAAAATGGCTAAATTAAACCAGATATCCAAAGTAATTCTAGAATTCCATTGCTACTTGGAGTGAGCGCCAGTCCGATGTCTTTTCTGGAAACAGGAAGGAAGTAACAGAAACAGCAGAACAAATTCCAGCGTATTTCATTAGTACAGAATAACCAATTAACGAAGTAGGGAAATTCAGTGGAACTCTTTTCCACCTCCTAATACAGAGAAAGACACATTCTTCCCCCAGATTTCCAGTGGGAAGGAAACTAAGAATGACCTGGAAAACTTGCCCTTGATGTGAAGAAGGTCTGGGGCCTAGTGAGCTTTCCACTATTGAGAAATTTCCAAAAGAATTGTCCTTCTGCTGAAGTTCTTATTTCCACTTCCTGTTGAAAGGGGGAAATTTCTTGCACTTCTACTGCTTTCTCTTCTCTCTGACCTCTGCTGAACACTTTTTGCCAATGATGCTGCCCCACCTTGAGATACTGGTTTTGTTCTTTCCAATCACCTGGGCCAATTGAGATATTCCAGGCTAGTTGACACATTTTCTTTTCTTTTTTTTATGCTTAGTGATTTTTTTTTGTTTATTTAATTTTTATTTTATTTTATAATTATAACATTTTTTGACAGTACATATGCATGGGTAATTTTTTTACATTATCCCTTGCACTTACTTCTATTCAGATTTTTTCCCTTCCTCCCCCAACCCCCTCCCCCAGATGGCAGGCAGTCTTATCCATTGTAAATATATTACAGTATATTCTAGATACAATATATGTGTGTAGAACCAAATTTCTTGTTGCACAGGAAGAATTGGATTCAGAAGGTAAAATTAACAGTTTACACTCATTTCCCAGTGTTCCTTCTCTGGGTGTAGCTGATTCTGTCCATCATTGACCAATTGGAATTGGATTAGCTCTTCTCTATGTTGAAGATATCCACTTCCATCAGAATCCATCCTCGTACAGTATCATTGTTGAAGTGTATAATGATCTTCTGGTTCTGCTCGTTTCACTCAGCATCAGTTGATGTAAGTCTCTCCAAGCCTCTCTGTATTTCTCCTGTTGGTCATTTCTTACAGAACAATAATATTCCATAACCTTCATATACCATAATTTACCCAACCATTCTCCAATTGCTGGACATCCATTCATCTTCCAGCTTCTAGCCTCTATGAAAAGGGCTGCCACAAACATTTTGGCACATACAGGTCCCTTTCCCTTCTTTAGTATTTCCTTGGGATATAAGCCCAGTAGTAGTATGGCTAGGTCAAAAGGTATGCGCATTTTGATAACTTTTTGGGCATAATTCCAGATTGCTCTCCAGAATGGCTGGATTCCTTCACAACTCCACCAATAATGCATCAGGGTCCCAGTTTTCCCACAGCCCCTCCAACATTCATCGTTATTTGTTCCTGTCATCTTAGCCAATCTGACAGGTGTGTAGTGGTATCTCAGAGTTGTCTTAATTTGCATTTCTCTGATCAATAGTGATTTGGAACACTCTTTCATATGAGTGGAAATAGTTTTAATTTCATCATCTGAAAATTGTCTGTTCATATCCTTTGACCATTTATCAATTGGAGAATGGCTTGATTTCTTATAAATTAGAGTCAATTCTCTGTATATTTTGGAGATGAGGCCTTTATCAGAACCTTTAACTGTAAAATGTTTTCCCAATCTGTTACTTCCCTTCTAATCTTGTTTGTCTGTCCACTTTACTGAATTAATAACAAGTTTTTAAACTAAATTTAACTGCTTTGCTTTTTTCAAATCAGTTTGTGGATATATACAAAAAACTTTGGAGAATAAATGAAATAGATGATTTGTAATATCTTGAAAGAACTTAGGGGAGACTCTTCATTTTTATGAACATGTTTACATACTTGTTCACCACCCATTAAAAGCTTGAACTTTGGTCTTGGAAGTATCTTAGATTTTTTGCCTAAAGGTAATTTTAATGAATGTGAAAGAAATTAATTTAGCTTTCATTATTCAGTCATATTTTTTTGTCATTTAGACAATTGATTGGAAACTTCTTTGTGCCTAGGTGAGAAGCCAGGAGTTTTGCAAATCCTTAAAATAGAGAAGACATTGTGTCTTTAGAAATCCTGGGTTTCAGTCTAAAGATTCATTGGCGGAATGCTTAACTGATGCCAGAGTCTCAGGTGGCATAGCAATAGCATTCAGATCATGCTGAAATAGATGTTAGGCTCTGTCTGTGCAATGCCCCCAAATACCATGCGGTGTGATGGGAAGTAGAAGTCAGATGGATTGCTTGGCCTTGCAGGAAAAATACAACAACAACAAGCCCAAGCCTTTAAAAGAGAGTTAACTGAATTATTTAATTTTCAACTGATTCTTTTGTCTTCTGAAAGCCCATCTTAAGTGCAGAGAAAGAGGTTGGGCTTTTGCATATGCTCCAGCAGTTCTCCTGCTTGGAGTACTCAGAGGCTGCTGGGTAGTCTTCAAAAAGACCCCTTCTAGAAGTGCTGGGAAATAATCCAGTCTGGAGCTCCAGCCACAGTCCACTCAGTATCATTTTTCTGTACCACTAACAAAAATCCATTCACCCCAAAACCCAACTATTTTGGATGTGGTTATGAACTGAGGACCCTAAAGCTCATTTCTTTTAGTGGCAAAATTGTATACACTTAAGAGGCTTAAAAGTACCCTGGCCAGATGCCTTTGTGGTCTACATGCTCTTCCTTAGCACTGACATTAACTCAGTCCCAAGCACAGACACTGGATTTTAAACAATGAACAATTAAACATTATCCACAGGTATCTTCTTTTTTGCAAGATTAGGGTAATTGGATCCATTTTTCCTTAAATGAGACTTAATTCAAGTATTTCTTGTAGATTGCAATGAAATGAAGTGATTATATCATGATAAGTGATCAGTTTTAAATTTGAAAAAGCCTGGGTCAGGTGTTCAATACTCAAGCTAATTATCTGAGAAAATACAGGAGATCAACTGTTTGATTTTCTGGTTCATGGAATAAGGTCAGAAAAACTCAATATTTATAGTGTTGAGTGAGTAAAAGTCAAATGCAATGATTCATGATTTTGGAAGAAATTGCACAACTTAAGTTTTAAATGTAACTATAACCACTCGAAGTTATATATTAAGACAATAAATCATTTATGTAGGACTTATTAGCCTTAGAAGTGCTAGATGAGAAAATCTGTTTGTACTTTTGAATGTACAGATTTATTTAGTTTAAGAATCAGTATATAGTTTTGCCAGTCATCAAAAATCATGTCACATCTCATGCTACTTTGAGAGATCGATTCAAAGCAACATAAATCCATACCTCAGAATCTGTAAATTCAAGAAACTTTCCATACCACAACATTCACATTCTTTTGGCATCCTAATGAATTCATTCTGGCTGCTGCAGTGCTTGAGGACGATGTCCAAATGCAGAAACAAAGGTAGAGACCAACCGGGATCCCAAGGACCCTCAGTGACTCTAGTCCAGATGTGACCCTCCTGCCCCTCTGTCAGGGCCTTCGTGCTTTCAGCAGCTTCCCTGGGCTTCTTGCTACTTGCTCACTTGCTGGGCTCAACTATTTTGTTACCCTTGGTCCTGAACACCATTCCTGTCTTTCAAGAACATGCTCATCCCCATGTGATCATGGATATTTTAGTACCCCAGTGACAGCAGCAGTTTCTTAAAATGGGTTTAAATTCACCTAAATTCAACTATTGCTCACAAGCCACCATCTTTCCCTCTGAGCCTCCCCCTAACCAGCCAGAATTAGTCATATGACGCCATAATGGTACAAAAGCATATTTCTTGAAAATTGAATGATATAGATATGATAAAAATCAAACAGTGAACACTCTTACTGGCTCTAGCCTCCCAAATGTTTAGGAAATGTAGGATCTGGGTCTTTTCTCATGCTGGTACCATCAGTTTCCAGAACTGGAAAAATAAGCTTATGTGTCCACTCTTTTGGCATACTTTCATTTATTTCATGAGCACATTGTGAGAGAGTTAGCAAGTCTACATAGCTATTGAACCCAGGACCTTTACAGAGTCTTGAAGGAACTGAATCTCATACCAGTCCCAGGATCCATGGTTGTTTTGCAATCATGGGATAGCAGGATACAGACCACAGCTGGAAGAAAGTCTGCAGCTATTGCCTTCTGTCTTAGAAAAGGGGAAAATCTCCCATTAGTAGTGTCAGGAATGAGATATAGCTTACAAGATAGGTTTGGACTCTATGTACGTTTTTCTTCTCACTCTTCTCATACTCTGCTAAGAACATTTCTTCCCTGTCCTACAACTGTTAAGAGATCTTTCTAGCCTCTCAAGAGACAATCTGAATACACTCCCTTCGGAGAAGGAGAGCCTAGCCTTGGATGGCATAATCACCACCTACGTTCTGCACAGCTTGCACAGCATATAGTTGTCAAGGAGAATATGTTCCACCTATAGATAGTAATAATAAATCAGATAAGAAATCTCAGGAATAGATTTAAGTAGCTAATGTGTTATCACTGCCAAAGAACATGCAAGCAAAACCTCTTTGAATTTCTTTTGTGTTTTTTTTCTATTTTTCAATTCATCAAATGGTTATTAAGAGCCTACTTCGTACATACCATGTTAGGTTTAGGAAAAATGTGAATTTGAGATAAGGAGGTCCATGTTTTAATGGAGCTTTTAGCCTCAGAGTTGGAGAGGATGTCTATACAAAGAACTGGCTATAAATCAAATTAGCATAATGGATGAATTATGGAGACTTGAACCCAATCCTTGGAGGTGGTCTGAGAGAGAAGTAACTACTGGCAACTTCCTAGAGGAAGCATTTTTTATTGGATTTTAAAGGAATTTCTCTGACTGATTTATCAATCAACCCAGCATTTACTAATCGCCCACTATATGCTAAGCTCTGGGTATATAAAGACAAAAGCAAACCAGCTTTGGCCTTGGGTATCATTTTAGTCTGGAGGAACAGTATCAATGTTTTAGGGTTAAGCTTTTGCATTATTAACTTTACAGAGGAAAGAGATATCCATAAAGGGGAAAAAGGAGGGCAATATAATACCTCACCTGGGATTGTATGTGTAGAAGCAATCTGAAATCTCCCCTCCCCTTCAAGGAAATAATGAAAAATATGCAAGGAAGATTCTGGAAAGATAGTGGGGAAAGTCAAAAAATTTTTAAATTTTCTTATTAAACCTTTTTATTTTCAAAACATATGCATGGATAAGTTTTCAACATTGAACCTTGAAAAACTGTTTTCAATTTTTCCACCTTTCTCCCTACTCCTTCTCCTAGATGGCAAGTAATCCAATATATATTAAACATGGTAAATATATGTTAAATCTAATATATGCATACATATTTATACAATTATCTTGCTAAACAAGAAAAATCAAATCAAAAAGAAAAAAAGAAAAAAGAAAATAAAATACTAGCAAACAACAACAACAACAACAACAACAACAGAGTGAGAATGCTACATTGTGATCCACACTCAGTTCCACAGTCCCCTGTCTGGGTATAGATGGTGCTTTTCATCATAAGAGCATTGAAACTAGCCTGGATCATCTCATTATTTATTTGTTTTTCTTTATTTTTATTGAAGTTTTTTTCTATTTTAAAACATATGCAAGGATAATTTTTCAACATTGTCCCTTGAAAAACCTTGTGTTCCAATTTTCCTCCCATTTTCCCCCATACCCTCCCCTAGATAGCAAGTAATCCAATATATGCTAAATATGGTAAAAAAAAATTATGTTAAATCCAATATCGGCTTACATATTTATACAGTTATCTTGCTGTAAGAGAAAAATCAGATCAAAAAGTTAAAGAAATGAGAAAGAAAAGATGTAAGCAAACCACAACAAAAAGAATACAAATGCTGTGTTAGGATCCACTCTCAGTTCCCACAGTGCTCTCTCTGGGTGTAGATGGTGCTCTTCATCACAATATCATTGGAATTGGCCTGAATCATCTCACTGATGATGAGATTCATGTCCATCATAATTGATAATCCTAATAATACTGTTGTTGCCGTGTACAACGATCTCCTGGTCCTGCTCACTTCCCTCTGTATCAGTTCCTGTAAGTCTCTCCAGGCCTTTCTGAAATCCTCCTGTTAGTCATTTCTTACAGAACAATAATATTCCATAATATTCATATGCCACAATTTATTCAGCAATTCCCAAGATGATGGGCAGCCTCTCAGTTTCCAGTTTCTGGCCACTACAGAAGGGGCTGCCACATGTGGGTCCCTGTCCCTCTTTTAAGATCTCTTTGGGATATAAGCCCAGTACTAACACTGCTGGATCAAAGGGTATGCACACTTTGATAACTTTTTGAACATAGTTCCAGATTGCTCTCCAGAATGGTTGGATCTGTTCACAGTTCCACCAACAATATACAGATCAGAAAGTTCTGAATTCTCCAGATTTCCCCCACAAACAAAACAAAATTGTGCCTTAGGATAGTCATAGACTAGTGAAAAAGAAAAGATACTGTTGCAGAACAGGTGTTCTCCTGGGACACCTGGGGAAGACTAAAGGATGATCCCCAAGATCAGGATTTAACTTGTGTGAAGTATAAACATGTCCAGGCTACCTTCACAGAAGTAGCAAACAGAGTATTGAGGGAGCCTCAGCCTAAACCACAGGAACTTTCACCTCCCGGACTGAATGGGGAGTCTAAAATCTGAGTCCAAGAATACTGAGGGAACCTCTCCTAATAAGTGATGCTAGACCCAGCTGTGCTGCTGATACACTGCCTTAGGCAAGAAGAAACCAGGATGCTGGAGTGCCACAGTAATGGGGCAAGGATGCTACTGGCTGCAGGTACTTGCACGAAGGAATAGATTTTGGTTTGGCATTCCAGGTCATAGGAGAGAGTTGAAATGAAGACTGGGACACCATGCCCCCAGACCCAGGATTAGAGGGACTTACATTAGTAAGTTCTAATTTTTTTTAAAAAAAAAAGGGAGCTGGCAAAGGAGAAAAAAAACCCAAGCATAGATAGACATTTAAATGGGAATAGGGAGTTATAAGGTTCATCTTCAGAGGACAGTGAAATTAAAAAAAAGCCTCACCTACCCTAAAAAATAATGTTAAATCGCTAACTGCCCAGAAAAAAAATTATAATACAAAAAAAACTATAAAAATCAAGTGAGAGAGATTAAGGAAAAACTAAAAATAAATAAATGAAGGAATAACAACTATCCAAGAAGATTATGGAAAGAAAGTCACACATCTAGAAAAGGAGATCTAAAGTCTAAAAGAAGAAAATGACTCTTTGAAAATTAGAATTAGGCAAAGGAAGCCAATGAAGTTTTGGAAGACCAAGAAATAGTAAAACAAGATATAAAGAATGAAAAAATAGAAGAGAATGTGAGATATCTCATCAGAAAAGTAATAGATCTGAAGAACATATCAAGAAGAGAAAACAAAAGAATAATTGGTTTATTGGAACAGAAGGTTTTGCAAAGGTCAATTACCCATGCATATATCCTGTAAATAAAAAGCTATAAAAAAGAATAATTGGTCTACCCCAAAGCTATGACAAAAATAACCTAAAAATAATAATACAAGAAATAATCAAAGAAAATTGTCTAGCAATGGCACAAGAGGGAAAAAAATAGAAACAGAAACAATTTACCTATTACCGCCTCCTACAGATTCTATAAGGAAAACATATAGGAACATTATTGCTAAATTTCAAAGCCCCCAGATCAAAGAGAAAATTTTACAAGAAACAAAAAATAAGCCATTTTATAGGATTTATCCTAGAATATCATATCAGCAATCAAAATAAGTAGGCCTTTACCCAAGAATATTAAATCCAGCAAGATTAAGTGCAATACTGAATGAAAAAAAAAATAACATTCGATGAATTCTTAGATTTTCAGCATTTTGTCTCTAGCAAACCTCAACTCAATAGAAAATTTAATATAGGAGAGCCAATATCAAAGATATAGATGTGTTTAGATACAGATAAGATATGTATAATTAGATATAACGATAGGATTGATTGATGTTGTCTTTCATTCTTGATTAATTGGAATAAGGATCATAGAGAGTGAGAGAAATCTGGAAGGTCTTCTAGAGCAGGGCTTCTTAAATTTTTGCACTTGACCCCATTTTGCACAAGAAATGTTTATATGACCCAAGGTATATAGGCATATAAAATAGGTGTACAAATCAAACGTTCACTGATAACAAATCCTAATTTCAGATGCCCACATTCTGTTACAAGACTCCATATGGGTTTGCAACCCACCATTTAAGAAGCTTTGCAAGCCCACTAATGCCTAACTGAAATAGAAATGGGGAATACTAAACCATACATAAGAATCACTGACTGTCACATATTGAGTTAGAAAACCCACATTTTAATGTTCTCTGTTCTATTATAATTTTATTTCTTTTACTAAATATTTCCCAGTTACATTTTAATTTACTCGGGTCTTATTCTGAAAGTTGCCCCTGAAGTGCTGCCTTTGGATCATGTGTTTGACACTTCTGCTCTTGGACAACTCCTTCATTTTATAGATGAGGAAACTTAGGCCCATGAAGGCCTAAGTGCCTAAGTGAATTACTCAAATTTATACAGGTGGGAAGTAGCAGAAACAGAAATCCAGTCCAGCTCCCATAACATTTTCTGTTGTAGCACACTACATAGCCTGTGATATAAAGCTTTGGTGCTTTGACCACCTTGAGTCAGCCCCAGCATGAAGCAGCCTACTTGGGTCATAATCTTAGTTGAGGTCCTCATCACTTCCCTTTGACTATTGGTATAGTCTTCTAAGTAACCTCCTTGACTCAAGTCTCTCCTCATTCCAATCTATACTCAGATCATCTGCCAAGTTAATTTTTGTGAAGTTTTTACTGTTTTGAATCATTTCAGTCATATCCGGCTCATTGCGGGCCCATTTGGGATTTTCTTGACAAAGATACAGTAGTGGTCTGCCATTTCCATCTCCAATTCATTTCACAGATAAGGAACCTAGGGGAACCAGGGCTAAGTGACTTACCCAGGGTCACACAATTAGGAAGTAGTTGAGACTAAATTTGAACTCATTTTCCTAACTTCCCTAGCTCTATTCAGTTCACTGTTTAGCTACACCTATTCTAAAGTATAAGTTTTCCCATGTCAGTCCCTTGCTTTATAAACTATCTTGGCTTCCCACTACTTCTATGATCAAATATAAAGCTCAATGTTTGCCATTTAAAGTCCATTATAACATTTTCTTTTCCTTCTTTTCCAATATTCTTACACTTTTATTTCCCTCTACACACTGGCCTAATTTGTTGTTCCTTGCATGTGATTCTCATCTTCCATCTTTGCATTGGCAGCTTTCCATACCCAAAATGCTTTACCCCCTCATATCTACTTTTTGCATTGCTTGATCTCCTTCAAGACTGAACTCAAATCCCATCTTCTGCAGGAGATCTTTTGCAGTCCCTCCTGCTATTAGAGCCTTCCCTTATGAGATTATCTTCCATATAGTTTGTATATCTTATATGTACCTAGTTAATCTCATGTTGTCTCCTCTGTAAACTTAAATTCAGGGACTGTTTTTTTTTTCTATTTTTAGTGCTTAAAGCAGTTCCTGATACATAATAAACACTTTTATAAGTCTTTCTTTACTGGATATGACTTATTATAATACTTCACTGGGGTATTCTCATTTTGCAGGTAAAATAACTGACACTGAAAACTGAAGAGACTTTCTAAAGATCCCATGAGTAATAAGTGAAACCCAGATGTTCTAGTCCCAAGTCCAGTGTTCTTTCCATTGCATTCCCTTTCAAATATTATAGCTGTCTTTCTGTTATATATTTGATATTCTACAAGCTTTAAAGTATTGCTGTGTTTCTAAGGGTAGATTGTTCAACCTTCCCCATAGATATTATTCCATGGATTGATTAAACAGAAATATTTAAATTTACAAAAAAAAATTATTTTACTCTCATTTTTACAGGGTCACATGCCCATTGTATAAATCTGTAGAAATTCACCTATTTTCCCACTGCCTTGAATTTGTTCTCACTTCTTAGAATAGCTCTCCCTGAAAATCTCAGATACTTAGCAGCAACCTTAACTCCTTCAGATTTTCTATCTGGATCCCAGTTCTAGTAAGGTGGAAATGGGATAGAGATAATAGAGAGGGAAGGAGTTTCTACTACTTCCTGCTACTTTTCAAGGTTGTTGAAAAATCACCCTTTGCCCATTTGAATTTGCATTTTCAATTTCAGAAAAGAACCAGCAGGTTTAAAAAATGTACTTTTCAGTATTTCCTAAGACCCTTAATATAGGAATTGCCCCCCAATTAGAATATTCTTTTTGAAATTGCTGGCGAATTTTGTGACAGCCCCCTGGTGCTTGCTTCCTTGGGAATAATTTGTATTGCTGGGAAGGGAGGAAGTTGGGCTGATTAAGGATTTGATTACCTCTCATTTCCAATGCAAAGGTTTTCTGCTTAGTATATCTTCATATCCTCAAGGAAATCAAATTGATACCAGATTGAAAGTCAGATAGATTTGACCACAACAGCAGAATCCCAATGCCATTCTTCTTTATTTCTGTTGCATGAAAGCAATTGAAAGCTCCACAGTGAGTCCAGTTTCTCTCCTCCCACTAATGACAAAGGAGACATGAAACACAGCTGAGATTGGGTCATGCTTCCCCAGAGCCAATTATAATAAGCAGCAGAGGGGCCTTTAGGGATATGAGACACATTGCCAGTGGCTGGAAGGGAGAACTGCCTACTAGTGGAATGGAATGAGATGGAATAAAATGATATTGCTGGGAAAAACATTTATTAATCACTTAGTATATACCAAGCAGTGAGCTAGCACCAGGAATATATATAGAATACAAGCTTGTCTTCAAATTCCTTTGCTTTGTGATTTGTTTGGCAAGTTCATTCTTGTCATCTCTGATCTACTAGGGCTAGTCTTACAATTAATGCAAATAATTTGGCTTTGCTTTGGGTCTAATGCCCTATGGTCTCCTTTCCAGGAAAAAAAAAATGCTTGTATGTGTGCATGCATAAACACAGATATTTGACATACATATGTAGATATCTTGAGATTTTCTTCTCAACAACTACTTTTAGCGTTTTACATTACTGTTGGATAGATGAAGTTTTTGAAAAACTAAGAGGAAGAAAACGATCATTTCTCATTTTTGGCAATACATTGGCCAACAGTTAAAACACCTCATCCTGCTTTCTTCAGAATGATAATGGAATCACTGAATCCAGAGATGGGCAATATTTTCTGCTTTTAATATCACTCTACTGATCAGAGATGACAAGAATGAACTTGCCAAACAAATCACGATTCCATTAGCATGGGCCATCTCCTAAGGGGAGTTCAGTGGTTATTTGCACTCTGGTCTTTTTTTTATTGGACTAACCAGAAAATAGTCCTAGATAATCTTTTGCTGTTATTTTCAGGTAGATAGTTTGCCGTTTAATTCCTACCGTCCCTTTGCCTTGTGGTTGAAGAGATGCTGAGAAAAAAGCCAGGAAATTCAGGTGGATATCTCTTTCCTTGTAAGAAGACCTTTATGGTCTCAACTTTTCAGTAGTTAAGTCACAGCTTCTTTTAGAAGGCCTCTGGCTTTGATGTCAGCATTTTCTGTGGGGTTTTTGAATTGTACGCTTAACCAGAACGTTTAAAATGAAAGAAACAACATAAATCCACCTCACCTGCCGCTCATCACCGGACCAACCAGAAATGTATCTGTCCCTTCTCCTTGGCTGTATCAGGTCTTTTCTCCTGTTATCTATTCAGCAGGTCTAAAGTCTGCCAACTCATTTCACATCTAGTAAAATGACTTTTAGTTAGTGACTAAATATTACCCTTCCCTGAGGGAATTGATTTCTTTGTTGTTATTGCTTTCATTTTATAGATGCCTTTGGTTTTTTACAATAGTTGTTTCTAGCCTTACCCTCTCAACCCATGACTTTTCCCTTGTGATAAAGAAAAAATACTTCCCCAAGCCTACACTGTGCTGTATAACCTTCATTTCCCACCTCTCAAGGAAAAGGAGCAAATGGTGGCTCTTTTTAAGAACTAGCATCAGTTACTATATTGCCTTGGGCTTTATTCTTTTTGTCAGGTAACTGATTTAAAAATACGTATTGCTTTCATGGTCCTGCTTCTTTACTTTGTATCAGTTTATAGAAATCTTGCAGGTTTCTCGAAGTCGTCCCTATTTGTTTCCTTTAGCATAATAGTATAGGTTTGCTTTGAAAAGCAGATTTTTGGGATAAGTGAGGTTACAGCCTTGAAGAGCAAAAAAGGGGGGAAGGCAAAAGGTTGGCGTGTAACATGCAATCTGCAGAATCTCTGGAAGGAGAGAGAGGGCACTACTGTTAGTAATAATAGCTGACATGTATTCACAGGTTTAGGGTTTTCACATTTTATATTCCCTTATTTGCTTTTTTTCTATCACTCATATGTGCCCTGGCTCTATAAAGATGAGGCCTTTTTGGCTTTGAGAGAACCACGGCCTGGCTTGGGTAGGAACTTCTGCTTGGCACCCTTTTACCCATCCTCCACCAAAGTACCATGAAGCTCTGATTCGATGGCTGTATTCGGAGTGAAATCAAAATCAAGGGAGCTTTTGGCCTTCTGCTTCTTCCCTTGATCCTCTAGGAATCCAGAAGTCTCAAATAATTAAGACCTATGACTTATCCCAACTCATCTTTCTTTAGGGAAGGCTTTGAGATGGGATGTTTTGGCAGGGTAAAGGAAGACTGAGTAAATTCTAGCTTTGCTACAAAGACAAAGGCTTGCTTCCTACCTGTGCCTGGATACTTCAGCGCTGTAAGTGGGCACATACTGCTCATTCTCTCCCTGTCTTCCCATTTTTGTGATATGCATATAAAGTAACTTTACTCTGATCATGGAAAACAGTCCCTTTTGTGCAAACATTCATTAACTTTAGTCTCTTATTTGAATATTTGGATCTTGCTCATGTTCCTTCTTCTCTTTCATTAATGATAACCTGTTTTTACTTCTATAAGACTTAGATTTTATTCTTTTTTTAATTATAGCTTTTTATATTCAAAACATCTGCATGGGTAATTTTTCAACATTGACCCTTGCAAAAACTTCTGTTCCAAATTTTCCCCTCCTTCCCTCCACCCCCTCCCCTAGATGGCAGGTTGACCAATACATGTTAAACATGTTAAAGTAGATGTTAAATACAATATATGTATACATATTTATACAGTTACCTTGTTGCACAGGAAAGATCTGATTTAGAAAGAAGGTAAAAAATAACCTGAGAAGAAAAAATATAAATGCAAGCAAACAATAACAGAAAGAGTAGAAATGTTATGTAGTGGTCCATATTCATCTCCCAGAGTTCTTTTGCTGGGTGTAAATGGTTGAGTTCATTACTGCTCTATTGGAATTGATTTGGATCTTCTCATTATTGAAGAGGGCCACGTCCATCAGAATTGATCATCATACAGTATTGTTGTTGAAGTGTATAGTGATCTCCTGGTCCTGCTCACTTCACTCAGCATCAGTTGATGTAAGTCTCTCCAAGCCTCTCTGTATTCCTCCTGCTGGTCATTTCTTACAAAACAATATAAGTTGTTTGGCACACAGTAACACAATAAATCTTGTGTCTGAGACATTTTCTTTGGTTTTTTTTGGGGGGGGTTCTTAACATATTCATAATACATGATCCTTTCATTTTAGCTGGGATTGATAGTAAAATATTGACGTTTCCATTCTTCTTTTTCCTGCATCCCTAACATAATGACTCCATTCTCCCCTGTTCTTCATGTTCTCTTATTATCTAACCACTTTACCGGCTTCTCTTGAATTAGGCCATTTCTTCAGATTGCTAGAGAGCTGTATGACAGATGGTCTAGACCCTTTCTACTTTGTGGCTTTTATTTTTGATTTCTGTTGTCTTGGCCCATGGGATAAAATGGCTAGAAGACTCAGGTGACCCAGATAGACTCACACCTAACGACATAAAGTGTGTCAGAGCCATGACAAGCAGTTTTGGCCTCTGGGCCAAGCAAAATAAACGGTACCCTCAAATCAAGGTTCTTAGCCATAGTCTCAAATTTGCTTTCAAAATGTAAGGGGAAGGGAGGAAACAGAGAGCCACCTACAGAAAGGTTCTGCCATGCTTCAGGAAGACAGAGTCCTCAGCCCACAGGACAGAATGTTTATAGGATGGAGCAAAGGCTAGACACGATCTCAACTGAAATGTGACCATTGGAAATACCACTAGCAGATTCAGATAACTCCATTCTGGTAGTTTTCTATTCTAAGTGGTTGTTGAAAGGTAGGCCCCAAGTTGATCTTCCTCCAACTGTGGAGGGTATAAAAGTACTGCCCCAGAGATGTGAGACAGGTGGCTTCACCCTAGTTCTGCTCTCAAGTCTGCTAAGGAAGCAACCCAATAACCCCTAGTTGGTGAGTGATGCCAGTTTCAGAACTGATTACTTGGTACTTAGGACTAAGACAGATTCACCTAGAGGAAGGAGGGTTGCTTTGAAGGAATTGAGGAGAAAGGAGTCTTGCAGAAGGGTGACTGAAAGAATCATTGCTAAGAGATAAAAAAGAAATAGCGTTTCAAAGAGAAAGGCAGTTGAATTTACACTCTCAAACTTCATATACTCTACTTGTACTTGGATTATAAAGGGAGGCAGAAGTTGCACCCCAAATCAGGATATTCCAGAGGTCAGTGTAGTGGTGAAGAGAGGAGAGATATAGCAAAGGAGCAAGAAGAGGGACAGAATGAGCAACAAGGGAGTCATAGCAGAAAGGGAGAGCAATGGGCCAGAAGCTTTAGATGGGTGGGAATCAGTGGTAAGATGGGCATCAGTGTAGTATGCTGCTTTGGCCAAGGATACTGTTTGGCCCTGGCCAGTGTTCCCATGGTGTGAGTAGCTAATAAAACTGCTCTTTAGCAGATCTGCTTTTGTTCAAGGCATTCGAAAGTTATGATCACGATAGTTTCACCCTGGGAACCTAGTGTTGTGGATTTGTTGTTCCAGGTTTGAGCCAGTTTCCCAACATATGTCCTTGCTAGAGATAAATCCTTTAATTTCAAGCAGGAAACACTGTTCTTTTTCATTTCAAACTATAGACTGAGGGAGAGAAAACAAGTGGGATAATAATCAGTGCTGGGCCAATGTCTCTTTCACGTGTGGACTCTGGAAGAGAGTTAGCTCATGGTCAAGGTTACTCCCTGGATCTGTATCCTTTCAGAATGATAGCTCCTGAGCTTCTTCCAATGTGTTTACTTTCACTGATGGGCTAAAGCCCAGCTTCTTAAACTGTGGGTTGTGACCCCCTATGGGATCTCATAACTGAATAGGGGGGTTACAAAATTATGATTTGTTATCAGTAAATGTTTGATTTGCATACCTATTTTATGTATTTATATGTCTGGGGTCACATACAAATTTCTTGGACAAAAAGAGGTCCTGAGTGGAAACCATTGAAAACATCCTGAGCTCAAGGATGTGGATTTAATTAAATAGCATAATCAGAAGTGACAAAGAATGTCCAAATGACGAGGTCCTAAGTAACTAGGTAGAGTTGGCAGAGAAAGCCTGAAGTACTGATATGATTACTTTCTGAGGCAAGCAGGGAAGGGCACTGATGGGAATCAGCTAAGCCTTACAGTCCTACTCCCTGTGGAGGTCTTGGGTAACCCCACCTTATTCTATCCAATCAGAAAGCCAAGTTATGATGTCACACCCCTGAGGTTAAAATTCCCTATAAATGTGTCCATGGCCTATGGCGCCTTAGCTGAATTGCTTTTGGGTTAGCCCTCCACTACATTTTGCCTCACAGTGACTTCCCTCTCAAGCTTCCCCCGACAACATGCCTCATGATGTCTTCCTCCTTATAGTTAACTAACGCTTTTAGGGTGCTGAACTCCTCTGTGGATTTAGCCTGTCAGTTAATGGTGTACTCCCACCTCCTGGAGGATTTACTTTTTCCTGGTTAATTGTGAGTTCTACTGGGGAACTTGTCTTTTCCATTGTTATTTGTTAAAACCCCTTTCTTGTTAACTTTATGTTCTTCCAGATTTATTTTATATTTGCCATTCCTGGTATCTATTTTACCTCTTCATTTTATCCATAATCTCGTCTCTTTTAGCAAAGAGAAAGAAAGCTACTCTCAATTCATCACGTGTGATTTGCTCCCAAACCCCATCTTTTGGTGCCATACCTCATAACATACCCTTTAAATCAGAGATCTCATTACTGAGCTTTAATACCCAGGGAATCATTAGATAAGAAGAAAGTTTCTACCCTAAAATCTTTATCAAAATACTTTTTTCTGATAGTTTACAAGCAGAAACAAAGTAGATACCTAGCACTTGGGGAATGGCTACACAAATGGTGCAATATGACTTTGCTATAAGGTATTGTGTGTGTGATGAATAGAGAGAAGTACAAAAAGATCTATATAAAAATGGATGCAGAGTGAAGGAAGCAGAGCTGAGAAAACAAAAAGCAAAGCAACTACAACAAGGCAAATGGAAAGAATAATGACACAACAAGAAATTAATAATAAATGTAGCAAAATCATAAAGGTCAAGCAGGGCTCAAATAATGAAATATGAGAAGATGTACCCAACTTAACCTTTCATGGAGGTGATAGAAGAAACAGAAAATAACCATTAAAACATTTTTTTTTAAAGTCCCATCGATGCCCATCAATTGGAGGAATGGCTAAACAAATGGTGGTATATGAATGTAATGGAATACTATTGTTCTGTAAGAAACGATAAAGAGGCAGATTTCAGAAAAAACTTGGGAAGACTTAAATGAACTGATGTTTAATGAAGTGAGCAAAACCAAGAGAACATTGTACATAGGAAGCACAATATTTTACAATGATCAACTGTGGTAGACTTAGCTCTTTCCAGAAATGGAATGATCCAAGATAATTCCAAAAGACTTGTAATAGATAATACTCTACACATCTAGTGAAGGAACCATGGAGTAAGAATGTAGATCTAAGCATACCATTTTCACTTTTTTCCTTTATTGTGAATTTTTCCTTTTGTTCTGATTCTTCTTTCACAACAAGATTCTTATGAAAATATATTTAACATGATTGCTATCTTTGGGAAGGGGGAGTGAGGGAGAAAAATTTGGAATTCACAATCTTCTAAAAATGAATATTGAAAACCATCTTTCCTTGTCATTGGAAAAAAAAGACTAAGTGCAAAAAAAAAAAAAGAAAGAAAGAAAGAACCGAATCACAAAAATAAAACCAAAAGTCCCTTTTATACTCTTTCAGTTCCTGAGTTCCTGAGTTAACTTGAATTCCCCCTCAAACTCACTTTTTTTTTTTTTGCAGTGATCAAGGTGAGGGGAGGGAGACTGTATTCTAAGAAACTGAAAAGAGTTTTGTGCTCTGTGTTCCCACAGCTTCTTTTAACTCACCAAATTCTTTGGGTCTCCCATGCACAAGAGTCATGGGAGAAAGTCAGAATAAAAAGGGATGTGTAGGTACTTGGGAAGGCATTGTCCTCTCCTTCAAATCTTTTGTTCTAAGCTCCTTCCTTTCACATGCAAATATTTCCAGCAATAATTCCCCCTGAGTTTTGACCTGCCTTCCATAACTGACAAATATTCCATTCAAAATAATGAAATTAACTAAGTCTATACAATGGAACATCATTTATCAATTAATCCATCTGTTATTGAGTGTCTGCTCAGTGGCCAGAGACCAAACATAGTCTGAAAGAACAATGGTTTAATTGTGCTTTTATGTTGTGAAGGCTACTAAGAACTGCTTTGATCAATGGCCATTAGTATTAAAGTCATTATAACATTGCTCATTGTTATACAGATTTGATAGAAAATGAGTCAAATCACATTCTGAAACCTAACAGCTGCATTCCCTGGATGTGCTGAGCCTAGCTTCATAGAGTGAGGAGGAGCTGTACATGGAAAATGCATTTTCTTCTCTTCTTTCCTGTGACCAAAGGAGTAAGGCCGGGCTTCTTTAGCCAAATCAGGAAGTCATCACTTCCTGTTCTGGCAAGAGCCATGCAAACAGACACAACCAAGGCTTTGCTAATTGTTTTCTCCTTGAACCGACTTTAGACAGCAATGGTTTAAATTGTGTCTGGAATTCATTGGGGGGAAGGGAAGCTAACTTAAAAGGGTCCTTTTGCTCCTTCCAAGTATAGTTCAACTCCATACTTTGCTTTCAAGGGGAATAAGAATTTCCTGAAGCAGTCTTTGTTGTTGAGTCATATCCCATCCTTTGGGGCCCCATTTGGGATTTTCCTGGCAAAGATACCATAGCGGTTCACAATTTCCCTCTTCAGTAGATTGGTTTTGTCACTCAGTCAGAGGCTAAGTGGCTTGGCCAGGGTCACACAGCTAAGAAGTGAACTCAGGTTTTCCTGAGTCCAGGCCCAGTACTCAGTCTATTGAGCCATGGGCTGCCTTCCCTTAACCAGAGTACTCTGACCAAATGGAGCAAAAGCAGACTTTGTGACCAAAGCTATTAGTCTTATAAAGTAGACCTTCTTTAACTTTTTCTACTTGCGATGCCTTTTTGTCAGAAAAATGTATACACGACCCTGGGTATATAGATATATAAAATAGATATACAAATCAAACATTTACTGAGAATAAATCATAAGTAAATTAATTTTAAAACAATTCTTTGGAATGCATAGAGTTTTACCAATTATTAAAGATAAAAGCAAATTTTCATATTAGTGAAATGGAGTTTTTTTTTACATAAAGAATTAAATCTTGGCAGAATATCTGATACCTTTTACTGTTGCCTAAGTTTTTACAGTTCCCACATTCAGTTACAGGACCCCAACATAAGCTTTGTTATAAAGGATATCAGAATTCATTGTTGGGGTTTGAACAATAAGGTGAGCCAGCTTGCTTTAGTGACTCTTTAGGAATCGGGCCTTTAAAGAGTGCATACATTCATTCATTTATATGTCTCCTCTAGCCTGCTTCCAGTTCCTCCAGCATACCAATTAACAAGTGCCTGGAAAATAAGTCAGAATGGAAAAGGGGGAAAGGGGTACTACTTAAATTGCACTATCCATCTTGTAGCTCTAAGGCTTTGTACTGCTTGTCCCCAAGTTGGGATCCATCCCCTTCTTGCCGGTCCTCTTCGAATTTCTGCTCCTTTCAAGGCCCATTTTGTCATTGCTGCCTCAAAAAAATGCTTGGCTCTGCCCAGAGTTGAGGTGGAGGAATAGCTATTTCTTTCTTACATGTATAGATATAGAGATAGCTAGAGATGGGTAAGAATAGATGTACTTTGTCCTCATTTTGTATACATTTTGTCTTTGTTTCCCTTCAGAAAAATGTCTATTTCTTGAGGTCCGGATTATTTCCTTTTGGACCTGGTATCCCCAGGATCTCAATCAGCTGATTGTACATGCTGAATACATGCCTGTTGAGTTGAATGATTTCCTTCCAAATTGAGTGTTATCCCTACTTTCTGGGTTCTCACTTTCCATTGTATATTTTCTCCATTAATTTTAGACTTTAGATCTTCTGTAAGTTTTAGGTTCTCTTGCCATCAGATCCCATTTTAAGAGGCAGTACCGTTATAGTGGAAAGAAAGGTAGAACTGGAGTAGAAGACTCCTAATTCCTATTTGGCCTCTGACGCCAATGGGGTCATCTTTCGACAAGTCATTGCCTTTCTCTAGGTCCCTCTTCACTTGGCCGGCAAGAAGGCAGGTGCTACCCATGCCACCTCCCTTGTAGAGTTGGTGAGGATCCACTGAGATGATGGCCCTGAAGTGCTGCTAAAATGGCAGTCATTCTGTCAGACTCAGAGAGGAGCTTGGTTTGGTTTGGTTTTCAGTTTTTTTAAGGTCTGGTTGAGCAAGAGCTCTCAGCCGAGACCCGCAATAGGATGAGTGGAGAATTTTCAAGAGGAAAATCATGGAAACATTATAAAGCATCCTGTTGCCCTACTCCCTCAAATCAGAAGCTTCTGTTATTAATATAAAAGCCAACCAACAACAATCTGGCCTGTTCTGTACCTTCTAGCCAGGGCTGTTAAGACATTATTCACTCCTTTGAAAATCTCCCTTTTAAAAAATAGATTTAGGGAAAGGGAGGTGGGGCATAATGCAGTTAGCATTAAGGGAAGGCAGAATGATACAAGAATTTTCAATTGGGTCCCTTTTAAAGGGAGCTCTTACTCTTCTAAATTTCAGTCTGCCCAGAATTGCTCCCCGAGCTAGATGAAAATTTCCCAGAAAAAGTCACAAGGCTTTTTGTGTTAACTTTTTTCAAATACAAAATATTTTTTGTCTATTTACCAGTAAATGGCCTACTTGACAAAAATAACACATGAAAATGAATTGCTGTTGATGACAGAGGCTGTAAATTTTATGGTTGGGATAAAAAAACCTGTTTTCTCTCATTCCCATTTGATTTAGCTAAAGAATTCATCATTGGAGAAATGCTATCTAATTTAACTGCATAATATTTTATAAAATCTTGTCTATTTGTCACCATAGTGAAACAACAGAGTGATATACACATATGTGTGTATGTATGTATATATTTTTCCCCGCAGATGGTTTGGATGAAAGAACCTATTTTCTTCTTCCAAGTGGAAAAGTACACTGTGTACGTGCATGGTGTATTAGGGTGAAGGCTCCATCATCAGATGGAGTCTTGGCTTTCTTTCTTCTCAGCATTGGGCTTTTCTTGCCCAACGGAGGAGCTTCTGTCATGTCTTCTGTCAGCTAGGCAGGAGCAGACTCCATAATGATCCCTGCCCTTTGTTTTTGAGCCCGTATCTTCCCCCCTGCTGCCTTTCCTTGCACCACATAACTGTTCATTAGCCAGTTGGTCCAAGGCAGGCGTGGGCCGGAAGAGACATGTTCTGGCTGGAGAAGAGCAAGCATGTGGAGGCGCCTCTCGTATCAATCGATTGGTCATCTGATTAGCATTTCTTGGAAAGGTTATGCGCTGAAAGGACTTGGAACCAGGGGCTAGACAAGAGCATGGTATTAGTTAAGGAGTTCACTTGGTCATGCTGTGTACAAACCCTCTCCATCAGAAAAGATAAATGAGGATTTTCTGTTCATATGAGGTATCTCTGAAGGAGTTATATATATGTGTGAGTGTGTGTGTGTGTGTGTGTGTGTTTGTGTAAGGTACAATTGGCTTTAGTCCAATTATCTGTGTGATGTTTATATTATACTATAATGATTTTTGTGGTTTCTGAATATGTGGTGGGGAAATTTAGTGCTAAAATAGAATTTAACATTCCAATCAAATCAGTGTAGAGTTGTTGTTATCTCACAACATTGCTAGATTATAGGCACCCATGAATTGTTCGTACAATCATAGACTTGGAGCTAGAAGGTACCCTTAGTCCTATCTATCAGGGGTCCTGAACGAGGGGTCTGTGAACTTTACAGAAATAATTTGGGACAAATATTTTAATATAATTGATTTCATTTGTAATTTATTTTCAGCATTAATACAACTCTGAGGAGGATCCTCAGGCTTCAAGTCAAGAAGCCCTGATCTATATTAAGTCTTTCCTTTTAAAGATGAGGAGACTGTATAGTCTATAGTCTAGAATGTGATAGAGGAAAAAAAATAGGAGAAAAATTGAGAGTGGTGCAAATGGAAAAACAGAAAGCTAATGAGAAGAAGAACGCCTTAAAAAGCAAAATTGGCCAGTTGGGAAAGAAGGAAAATAATTTCATACAAAATAGGATTGGGCAAATGGAAGTAAAAAACTTTATGAGAAATCAAGATACAATAAATCAAAACCAAAAAACAAAGGGAAAAAAAAGATAAGTAATGTGAGTATGGACAGTTATACAACTGGGAGGTCAATTCAGTGACACTGGATAGAGTGCTGGGCCTGGAGACAGAAACATGTAAATTCAAATCTAGCCTCAGCTCTATGTGTCATTTCACCTGCTTGCCTCAGTTTCCTCATCTGTAAAATGAGCTGGAGAAAAAAATGGCAGACCACTCCAGCAACTCTGCCAAGAAAATCCTTGCAGGGGTCCCAAAGAGTTGGGCCCAATGAACAGCAACACCTTTAATCTGAACATCACAAAAGATTTCTGAGGTAGGTTGTGAAAGTCAGTATCTATTCCCTCTTCCTGGCGGAGCTGGTTTGGTGGGAGAGGCATCCCTAGAATCTGGCTCTCCTGATTTCTAAGTAGTGGACAGAGTTCATTAGCAATCAGGGACCTAAATTCTAACTCTAGCTCTCCCAAATGCGGCCAGGATGACCTGCTACAAATACTTAACTGCTGAGGCTCTCAGTTTCCTTGTATATAAAGGAAATAATTTGGATTAAATAACCTTTTTGAAACTATCACCTTTGCTGAGTACTTTGTGAGGCAGTCCTGGGTCAAATGACTTGCCCACAGCCATGTGGCTAATAAGTGAGGCTAGATTTGAGCCTGGTACTGTGGCATCAGGCCACTGTGGCTGCCTAAGTGTAAAGAATCCCAGCCGTGTCCAGTCCAGTGGTGAATGACTTCTACCTTGCTTGCTTTAGCATTTAAGTAAATGCAGTGTGTGTTCTTTCTTTATGACTCTTAAATTTACTGTCTTCACCTGGCCATCCCTCCCTTATTTAGGGCCTCATTCAAGAAATAATCCTTGAGTTGCACATGTTTAACGTATATCAGATTGCTTGCCATTTAGGGAGAGGAGGGGGTGGAGGGAAAGGAGGGAGAAAAAAATGTGGAACAGAAGGTTTTACAGGGGTGAATGTTGGAAACTATGTGTGTGTTTTGGAAAAAAAAAACTTAAAAAAATAAAATGTGGTAAAGGAAAAAAAAATATTTCTTCTCCAAAGCCTTTCTTAACATCCTCAGTGCTGAAAGTAGTTCCTCCCTCCAAGAGTTTTTCAGAGTCCTTTTTTCTGAAACATTTTCTTCATTCTGCCTCATACCATATTTGCGTCCATGTCTCCTCCCCCTAGGAGACAGTGTAAGCCCCTTGAGAGAATGGCCTGTGTCATTTTTCATATGTCCTTAAGGCACTGGTACGGTATCTTTCACCTAGGAAGCACTTCATAAATGTGTGCCCAGCTGAGTTGTTGAAGCCAGTCTGATGTCAGACTCCACTTGTAAAAACTTTTCTCAATGAAGGATGTGCTTGGTTTTAGTACCAGTTCAGCTTCTGCCTTCTTAATCCTGCTCACTGACTTATCCCCTAGTCTAAAGATCTTTGGCATCTGGTCCTCCGACCCCTTGAACACAATACGAGGCCGGCCTCGGTACCCAGATGGACTCTTCTGATTAGTTTGCCCTGCTGCATGCTTCACAATTCAATCAGCCATCACAGGAGGAAACAAAGGACCTTAAGAACTTCTCTATTTCCTCATTTTTGTGCTTCACTTTTCCATTAGTCTCTCACATCTCTTCCCTGAGCCCCCAGCATATGTCCTATTGATTTTTTTTCTTCATCATTACAGCTATTTTCTAACAAGTCATTAGGACTAATGCTTCCTTCTGAAGTCCCCTTCCATCAGTCACCTAATATTTTCTGTGCTTTTAAAAAACACATATTTCTCTCAAGAATGTTCTTTGGATCAACAGTTTTAAGCAACTGGCCTCATTTATTCTCTGAGGTTAGAAGATTACATGTTCCCAGTGTCTCTTTGGTCCCCAGCTTTGAATATATGACCGCCCCCTGTCTAAATCATTCATCCTCTGGGTTCGACTCGCATTCCGCCTGCCACAGATCTAGTGTGGCTAGGGGAAATGAAAACTGAAAATGTGATCAAGAAGCTGGATCTCCACAGAAGAAAATATTCAAGTGGGCCAAGTGCATTGGAAAAAATGGATGCCTCGGCACATCTGACAGAACCAAAAGGTAATCTGAATAGATACCTGCTTTCTCCCTCTTAAAAAACAAACAAACAAACAAACAAAACAACCCAATATATTTAATGAAACTTTTCCTTAAATCATACTGCCTCCAGTCAAACCTTGTCTTTTAATGAGGTAGTACAATTAAGCATTCAACTTAAGAAAAAAGACACATTGAGCATCTTGGGCAACATAGCTCTCATTCTGCATACATAGTCCACCTACCACCTTTCTGTGGAGATGTTTTATCACTACTTCTCTCTAATGACAACTTGCTTTTTTTTTTTTTTTTTTTTTTAGCATTACTCTTTATTACTCCTATTCTAATGATGTGATAATCTTTTAAAAAATTTAATATTAGCTTTTTATTTTCAAAATATATGCAAAGATAGTTTTTCACCATTCAGCCTTGTAAAACCTTATGTTCCAAACTTGCCCCCTTGCTTCCTCCCATCCCTTCTCCCCTCCCATTGACAGCAAATAATCCAATGATGCAATTCTTCTATTTCTATATTTATCATGCTGTGCAAAGAAAAAAAAACAGATCAAAAAGGAAAAAAGTGAGAAAGAAAACAAAATTCAATCAAAAAGCAGTGGCAAAAAGAGTGAAAATTATGTGGTGATCCACACTCACTTCTCACAGTTCTCTCTCTGGGTATAGATGGCTGTCTTCCTCACTAGACCATTGTAAATGGCCTGAAGCATCTCATTGTTGAGAAGAGCCACGCCCATTAGAACTGATCATCCTATAATCTTGTACAATGATTTCCTGGTTCTGCTCATTTTACTCAGCATCAGTTCCTATAAGACTCTCCAGTCCTCTCTGAAATCATACTACTGATCATTTCTTATAGAGCAAGAATATTTCCTAACATTCATATTCCATAACTTGCTCAGCCATTCCCCAGCTGATGGGCAGCCACTCAGTTTCCAGTCTCTTGCCACTACAAAAAGGGCGGCCACAGACATTTTGGCACATGAGTCATTTTCCCTCTTTTATGATCTCTTTGGGATACAGACCCAGTAGTGAGACTGCTGGCTCAAATTGATAGCTTTTGTGATAGTCCTTTCGGCATAGTTGTTGAGGGACGTGTAGTAGTACCTCAGAGTTGTCTTAATTTGCATGTTTCTAATCAAGAGTGGTTGAGAGCATTTTTTTTATGACTAGCAATGGCTTTAATTTGTTGATCTGAAAATTGAATGACAGCTCTCTTGAAAAGTTTTAGCAAGACATCTATGAGTGGTGCAAGGGGCTAATTGTGCTGCCTAGAACTGCAGCAAATATAAGGGATGGGATCCAGGCTGCGAAAGGAGTAGTTGAATATCTTCTTTCTATACATGAAGTATGGATCCCCAGAGCTTAAAAAGTGATCAGATGTGGATTCACTCCTTGCTCTTCCTCTTATCTGTTTGTCTTTTTGTATATCTTGTCCCTTCTGAAAGGTGTGGGGAGTGGGAGCAAGAGAGAAAGCCATAGCAAAATGAACGAGGTGGATTCCGTGACTTCTCAGGCTGCTTATCAATTCTCCATCGTGCAGTTGATCTTGGGCTCCATGCATGTCTTTGGAGAAGTCAAAACTGGCCCCACACAGATCTTCAGTGGATTGTGGGAGTAGTTAGGGTTTTAATAAAAATTGAAGGTGACACTGAAATAGAAATCATGTGTCTTGAATCTGTGCGATCCAAGACGAGAAGTTTATAGAACTTGGCTTATGAATTTGTTTGTGCACTGGAGTGAAAAGAAAGCAAACACTTCCTCTCCCCTTCTAAAAGAGCGGTTGCTTCATTGGGATCCAGTTAATTAACCGATGCTTACTTCCATTGAGGGATAAATGGAAAGATATCTGTAGAGCTGTCAAAAGGCCCAATGGCTTCAGCATGGCAGTCTCCCTATCGGCCCATTATTGTGCTTGGTGCAAGATCAGAACAACACCCAGTGAACAGTACGTATGAAAGTCAGAAAGTTCCTTCTTCTTGGGTGACACAGAGGCCAAATTCAAGGGAATTTTCTCTTGTTCAGAAAGCTTTTCAACTGAAGGGAAATCAGAAAGACATCCTTATTCTTACCTCAAGGCATTACTTAATATTCTCTGATTCTTCTCTGTGTTCAGTATAATTCTCAACCATTCAGCTAACCTGCTGGGTTTTTTTTTTAACATGAAAGCCATAAGGGAATGATTCTGTGTTTCCTGCTACTTTCTTTAGAGCAATTTTAAACTTGAAGTATATGCGTCAGTAAAAGCTAGACCATGGAAAATCTAGCGTGATAAGCTAACTGAAATATGGAGCAAGATTCTTCACCCATCCCTTTTTGCTTTCCACAAATTCACTTACATGATTAATAATTTCTGATTAACATGATTACTGGCTAAGACACTCTCATGGTTTGGGCTTGCAATTATAAATATTAATTTTATACTGATTATAGAACTGTTCCTTTACTTTTTGTGTAGAATGGGAATCTTTTTCCATTCTTGAGATCTGAGCTGGTATACACAGGACTTCATTTTACCAAAGGGAATGAAAAGAAGCATCCATCTCACTTTGAAGTGTCCCTGCATTTCCTAAGCGTTGCAGCATGGTGCAGCCCTGGGGCTCGGGCAGGTCTGAGCACTTTGCCATGGAACAGCCTTTCTTCACAGAAGTGAAGTGCCCAGAGCATCAGGGCTGGTGTTGGGAAGACCCGTGTTCAAATTCAATTTCAAGCACTTCATAGCTTTGTGTGTGACCTGAAGTGAATGACTTAACCTCTCTTTGTCTCAATTTCCCCAAACTGTAACATGGATATAACAATAGTACCTATCCAACACAATTGTGGTGAGGATAAATGGCACATGATGGATGCTTAATGAATTCTTCCCTTTCCTAATGATTTTTTAAATATGTATAGAGAGGTCGTGCACAGTTGTTTTAATTGATAGAAGGACTGGAAATGTCGGCACTCTCTGGATTTCTGCACCTTGGGACAGAGTCCTTGTTTCTCTGCCCTACTTATGGACCTGGGAAGAACTTACCAAAATGGTCTATTGCTTTCTTACACCATGAGTCCTATGTTAAGGTGTTATGTGTCAGTGTATTGTTTCCAACTCCCTGTGCTTCCTCAAGCTCCTCTAAGGGTTAAAAAATCCTCTAGGATTTGAAGGGGACTGAGAGACGGCAAACCAAAATAAATTCAGACCTCAAAGAAAGTTTGGGAAAGTACAGTCTTTCATCATGAAATCTTGTGGATTTTGATAAGGAAGCATGCACATGAGTGTGACAGATGAATTAGCTCTTTTGAAGAGTTACCTAGGTTGATTGCTGCCCCTTCTGCCCTTTGTGAAGCCTGGTGCCCAGTGTTGTGACCTTCCTCAGCTGCTGAGCAAGGCTGTCTCCCACCACACGTATTGTTGTGTGTTTTGCCAGTGATGTTGTCTTTTTTGCATCCTACCCATAAATTAATACATTCTTTGTCATTCGTCGTGCATACACAACACCATCTGCTCCTCGGATTCTCAAATGGTCTCTTGACGTGCTTTGCTGCCCATCCCAGCAAAGTGCCAATTGTGCTTCTGGGTTCTCTGGAGAGGGACACGGCGATGGCCTCGTGAGTCACCTCACGCTCAGTTCTGCCACTTGCCTGTTATTCCTAATTGAAATGATGTGGCCTGCCAGCCCTGTTCCATTCTCATCCTGACCCCTCCCTGGGGTGCTAATGAAAATGCTTTGGCTGAGGTGACCAGCAGCTTAAGCCTGCGTGAATGTATATCATCGTATCGACTGGCCCCTGGAGAGTGACAGAACGGCTCAGCATATGCCATTCCTGGTGCTTCGGAGGCTATCTCTGATCCTGTGTTTGGCACAATGGGGCTGGCATAACAGCCCATGCTTCTGGGATTCTGACTAGTATGGAAAGGAAAGCCAAAATACTAAGAATGCATTTTCCTAATTGGAGTTGTAGTTTGGGCTGGAGTGAGGGGGGCTTAGTTCCAGCAACAGTATGGGATAGTAGAGAGATTCAGAAGACATAGTTTTAAAACCATTTCTTCTATCTGGCCTCAGTTTTGTTATCTGTGAAATGGGAGGGTTTGACTTTAACAACCCTTCCTTTCAACTCTAGTTCCTGAGCTCTTAAGACTTATTTATGATAGTCCTGAATGGAACCAAAACTATGGTAGAGCTCCAAAGAATATTCAAGATCCTCTCTCGAGTTCTCTCTGGATTTCCATTTCAGGAGTAATCTGATGACTCTTTAGTAGTTAAGGAGGAGATCCTTGGTACCCCTGTGTTCACCTGCTCCAGAAGGTCTTCCCCATTTTCTTTTCCTTATGCTCTACTTCTTATGTGGCTCGTAGTCACTCCTCTTCTCACATAGCCTAATGCAACGGGCTGGCAAGAAGCGCAGACTTATTCCTTTGCCTCCGTGTTACTTCCTGAGCCACTCAGTGCTGCCATTACTAGGGATCTTCTTTTCTCCTGCAGGTACACGCCTTTTCTCCCTCTCACCAGTCTCGATCCTTGGGAATAACTTCTCCTTCGCTTTCCATGGTACCTGGCTTCCCATTTCTCTTCCCAGCCCAACCATTACCTTCCGTAGCTTCAGACTTCAGTATATCCGCTGAGATTTTTGCAAAATGATCTCCCATTGTTTTTAGCTTCCTCAACTCTCAAGATGTCAAGCTTAAATGTATGTCAGCCCTTCACAGGCTTGCTCCTCTATGACCTTTGTAGCGGGGTCACTGGGATCCCTCTCTCTTGTCACCATCTCTCGCCTTCCTTTCCTGTACCTCAGCCTCCCAAAGTATTCTCATTCTCACTGTAACTGCCAGTCCTCCATCCTGCCTTCTGCACTTAGTCTCAGCTTCACCTCCCTGCCTTAATAGTCTTGACCTTACTATTAACGTGTTGTGACAGAGATTCTTTTCTATCCTTGACTCCTTTATAGTCTTTTCCTCCTGCTAATTCCGCTTTGCAACCTGAATCACCCCATCTTTTGCTTTCTCTGCTTCTTCTTCTGAACTGCTCAGTAGCATTAGAGAAGTCCTGAGCAAATGGAGGTCATGCACTGCCGGCACCCTCTTCTCTCCTATTTTATACATCAGAACCCTTTTACATCTTTATAAATCTGCTTCTTGACTTTTATCTTTGAGGAAAGTTCTTTTCCTTACCAGGACCAACGCTTCTGCTTAAGCCCCCAACAATGCCCAACTCCTACGGCCTCTATCCCAGAGGTGTCCGACTCCTGGCCACAGCTGCGAGCAAGGTACCCACAGAACTTCCAGGGCATCGTAAACCAAATGAAAATATAATTTGAAACTGGTTTTGAAAGTAACCAAAAAATACAAGACAACGTGAAGGATGCTAATTTGCAGTTTTCTTTGTTAGCATGTGACCGGCAGGAATCAGTTTCTATATGGCAGTACTACCAGTAAGTTTCTTTTCTGATCATCATCTCTGATCTTCTGCTCCCCCTTTTCTCTTCCCCCAGCCCACCTGCTTAGGTTGCATTTCTCCCAGGAATCCTGCCATCTCCTCATTCTGTCCTTCTCTGTCTTCCCTCTTACTGGTAAATTCCTAGATATCTATAGCTACATTATAGATATTTATAGCTTTATTTCTCTATATAGATAGCTACATAGAGAGTGATACCAGTGTAGATATTTCTCCAATGCATCTGTCTATATTGTCATTTCTCCCCTGAGCTCTGGTCACAATTGCCTGCCTGCCATCCAGGAAGAGGACTGTGAGGACTGAATGTGGACCATGACATAATACTTTCAGCTTCTTTGTTGTCGTTTGCTTGCTTTTTGTTTTCTTTCTCATTTTTTTCCCTTTTTGAACTGATTTTTCTGGTACAGTGAGATAATTGTGGAGATAAGTACAGAGGAATTACACATCTTTAACATATATCAGATGACTTGCTGTTTGGGGAGGGGAGTGGGGGGAAGCAAGGGAGAAAAAATTTGGAATGCATGATTTTGCAAGGATCAATGTTGAAAATTACCTTTGTGGATATTTTGAAAATAATAAGCTAAGTCCCCACACACACACACACACATACACAGTGTATTGCCTGCTAGACCGTTGGACAGTTTGGTGCCAAAGACACTAAAGGCAGGAAGACTCATCTCCCTGAGATCAAATCTGGTCTCTGACTCTTAGTAGCTGGGTGACCCTGGACACTTCACCATGCTTGCCTCAGTTTCCTCATTCTTTGCAGCCTTATTGTATCTCACATACCCTTAGCAATTCTCCACTCCAGACAAACTGAACTAACTCTGCTCGTTCTCTGAAATCAATCTAGATCAATCTGCATTTGTCTAAGTCTGCAATTTCCTTCTTCTCCGTGTCCTCACATTCCAGCTTCAAGACTACCTCCTCTAAGGCACTTTTTCTGCTTTCTCTCTCCCTCTCTCCCCCTCTCCCCTAGTCGTTACAGCTCTCACTTTTCTCCATGTTCCTTTCACCTTCTTGGGCACATCCTTTTAGCACACTGGGAACCCCCTGAAGCCAGGAACCATTTCATTCATATCTCTGTATCCCCAGTGCCTAGTAAAAGCCCTTGTTCCGATCAAGCCTTTTCTTTGCTTATCCAGTTGATCAGACTCAGACAATTAGGGTGGAAGACCAGCCTAAGATTTTCTGGGAAGAAAGACCAAACAGGTATTCTACTGGGTTTAGACAAAATATCTAGAAGCAAAGCAAAAGAATGTGAGAAGTAGAAGCTTGCTGTTATGGTAATGAAACAACCGAGCAGAGGCCCTTCTGAAGAAGTGTATTCCCTCATGAAAACTTGTGGAGCAGCTATGCGGAGGGCATTGTTGGGTGGCAAGAAAGGGACTCTTGTTTATTTTGATAATGCGGTTGAAAGGAACTAATCCTCCTAGATTTCAGTTTAGACTTCATCTCCAGAAGTCATTAGCAGTGTGATGCCTGATATCATCATCCATTCTGAGAGTATTTGATACTAAATGATAATCCAGTTAGAGATAATTTTCTTGTTGGAAAATAAGTCCCTTTAAATCTAGTGCAATCACACATTCTGTAGGGGTTAGAGGCTGGTCTGTAGCCCAGGTCTTCCAGTCTCGAGAGCTAATGCTCGATGTCACTTACACTTCCATTCGATCCTATGGTATAATGGTTTAAGATTGACAAAGTAGAGCTAGTTCTACTCTAGCTGTAACATTCAGCGATTTCCAATTTTCTGGTTTTTGTTTGGGCTTTGCTGAATTGTTTGTTGTTAATAGAGTTCCTTATGTATATAACTTGGCCGAGGTTTTTGGAAGTGGGAGAGTTGATGCCAGTTTACTGGGCTGCCAGGTTCTTATAGCCAATAGAAATCTGGCAGTCTTAAAGATTGGCCTGTTGGCACGTGAATTACATATACACACAGAAGGCCCTCAGGACCTCTCTGCCCCTCTTCTCCACTAAAGGCAGATGGGGTCTTCTCCTCATTAACAAGCCATCCCGCTACCGAGAACTGGACCTATTGCAGAAGGCGTACTTTCCTTAATCCCTAGTGGGTGCAATGTATACCCGTCATAAAGAGCTTAAGCAAGGGTTTCCAGGCTGTTTCAATTACTTGTCCCTGTCTGGCCCTGGAGAACTCTGCAATATTGAGGCCCAATCATTCAGTCCTCACTAACCTTGATTCAGGATACTCTCTGGAGAAGGATCAGGTTATGTGCAAATCACATTTGGATAACAAGTTCTGGGAATGACAGTTATGTTCTTGGAAAATGCATATTGCTACTTTTAAAATTCTCATTTAAATAAGACTTGGCATAGCATGATAAATATCCAAAAGGCAACAGAAGGAAACAGGCAACTACTTTACTGACATCTTTTCATTAAAATCTTCAACAACTGCATAGGATAAGATAAAACCCCAGAGACACAGATTTTATATACCTCAAGATTAAGTAAATCTCTCCTGGAACTTGATGTCAGGTGAAAAATCTCCAATCAGCAGACCAAACTAATTGATTTCCATTGTTTTAGGAAGTAAATGAAAGAGAGTTCCCTTTAGTTACCCATTAGAAAGTAATAAAGTGCTACATTTGGCCAGTTTGGAAATTCAGAGTGATTAAACTACCAATTGGACTAACGGCTTTCCAAAAAAATGTGCGAGAAAATATTCTGCCCAAGGAATCCCAAAAATATTTCCCTCTAAGGAGAGAAAACAGATTCACCATTAGCTGGAAGTTTAAAAAAAACAGGTAATTATATTAATAGCAAAGAAAAAGTGACAGATTTCTAGCGAAAATAATAGGAAGAAGGGAGCTGAGAAAACTGATTCAAGAAGGGAAAAGGTTAAATGAATGCCCTTATTATGAACATGTTAAAAAAGAGTAAATAAAGCAAATGATCTATTAAAAACTTGACTGGTAGTAGTCCGAATTTTTAAAAAGTCTGCATTTTAAAAAAATAAGCCATTCCTTTAGCAGATTTTTAGTGAGTTCCTACTATATGTCATCTTTAGGGTGTTATTCTTGTGGAAGTTGCACTTAATTGTGGAAAGGAAAAAAAAAACAAACCACAATTTCCTTTGTCTAAGGCTGCTATTATTGAAATGATTCGAATTGTTGATAATTGACATTTCAGTAGTATTTCAGAATTAGCAAAATATTTTATATATATATATATATATATATCGTTTGAACCTCACAATACCCTTGCAAGGCAGGTAGAGTGGGTATTATCTATATTTTGCAGAAAAGGAAACTGAGGTTCAGGTTGAGTAAATTACCACAGCCACCACAGTAAAACTGCATTTGATCGTTTGTCTTCTTGCCTCCTAGTTTAGAACTCCATATACAACTCTCTATTTCCTCTCTATTCATGCTTATTTGATTCAAGTGTCCTTCCTGTAGTGATGAGGATGTTTACAACACTCCTGGAAGCCTAGGACTAAGGTTCCTTGATTCACACCCCACCAGTGAAAAAGATCTTGCCCTGCAGATAAAACTCTGTAGTTCCTCATGCCCTGATTTTATTTTGACTAGAATGAGCTTTTGTGAAAAATATCACAGGGCTTTTGGTAACTTCTTACCTCCGAAGGTACCTTTTATGCCTCTTCATTTGTGCAGGTTTTGTTTTGTTTTCCCCCAGGGGGAGCACTGAGCAATTGAACTTCCTCTATATAAGGAACAATAGATTTGCCCACAGGAACCCAAGTTTGAGTCCCAGCTCTGTCATCTTAGGCAGGTTCCTTCAGTTCTCTGAGACTTAGTTTCCCGATCTGTAAAATGCAGGGAATAATGCTTGTAATTGTATGCTTAACATTATTGTAAAGGACAGGTGGCTGAGAACTCTGTCACTGAAAAGAACTAAATAGCAAGGCTCTTGTATATATCATTTTGGAAAGAGTTAAATGAATTCGTGGAAAGAACACTATTCTGGAGTCAGGAAGTCCTGAATTCACATTTGTCCTCAGAAATTTACTAAATGTGTGACTCTGGACAAGTCACTTGCCACTTGATCCATTAAAGAAGGACAATTGAAAACCACTCCAGTATCTGCCAAGAAAATCCCATAGGAGGATCACAAAGAATCAGACACGACTGAAGAACTGAAAAACAAATATCAGATTTTTAGCGTGATAGTGATATGTCTCAGAGCCTGCCCCTTACTCTGAAGACCAATGGAGCTGGCTTCACATGGTGCTCATCTCCACAAAGCTGCCCACTAGGCCTGTGTCTTGGAGACTCCTGCCTGACTGATGGAGTCTTTGGTTATCTATACTTGGAAACTTCAGGTTGTCTCCAACACGTAGGCAAGTCTTTTAATCTGTGTTGAATTTCTCTAGTGCCCTGTAAGTTATAAAATGCCTTACAGACATCTCAGAATGTTATGGAAATGGGGATATGAGCCAGGTCACGAAGTGGATAGAGCATCAGGCCTAGAATCAAAAAAACCTATGTTCAAATCCAACTCACTTATTAGCTGTATGATGCTGGACAAAACATTTAACTCTTCTTTGCTTCAGTTTCCTTATTGGTAACAGGGATCATAATAGTACCTACTTTGCAGGATTGTAATGAGGATCAACTGAGATACTATATAGACAATGTTCCGCAAAACCTTGAAACTCTGTGTCAGTGTTTGTTACTATGGTTTTTTTTTCCCCTGGGCACCAATACTGCCTTCCTAACTTCAACCTCAATGAAACCCTGCAAAATTGTATATTCTTGTTCTCATTTTGTAAGACTTGAACCCTCAAGATCCTTTGAGTGTAAGTCAAATGTTCTTTCTGTGAATGTCTATGTAGGTCATTTCAGATCACTAAGCCTCAGTTTCCTCAAATGGAAAATAGAGCTATTAACACTTGGATCACTTCTTGCCTGGGTTGCTATAAGGAGAAACCCACATCAGTTTTAAAATGCTAGAAAAATGTGAGAGTTCTTTAGTCAAATGTATTATGGGATTAAACGGAGCATTGGCTAAAACCTCTAAATTCAGTCTTTTGACACCCTGCATTAGTTGAGCCTCAGCAATGTGGAGGGGGTGGGGAATCACATGTTATAATAAAAATTAGAGGCCTTGTTTTCGCCAATTGAGCCAGGGCTGTCTTAGTATCCATTTTTGTCTCAGTGCCATGGGAGTCCTCTTCTTGCCTTACACACTTTCGGAAAATAGCTAAGTATCCAAAATAAAGAGTTATCGTGATGGGATAGCAAAGCCAAGTATTGTACAATCTGGATAAACATATGCTGGAAATGTAATTGGAGGCATGGGTGAGACTTCACCAGCCATTTTTGCACGTTAAAAATGATTTTGTTCTCCTTGAAAGTGTATATCCCTGTGAGTCTCTTTCATATCCTCGCCTTACAAGCTAAGATGAAAATGTTTTCCCTTTATCCCAAGTCAGATTTAGTTGTGATAAGACACATAAAAAAACCCAAGGCATTTTTTGCAAAAGCTTTGCAAACAAGTAAACTTGTTAGGGAATGGGATGGGGGGAATATTCTCTAAGAAAATGGAAAAAGCTCTTGAGCTGGAGTGTAAGTGTCACTTTTCAAGCCAATCAGTGAGCAGAGATGGGATTCTCAGGTAAAGCATTGAATAGAGTAATGATTATGGGATTAGCAGCAGGGACCAAACTCTTTGGTAAAGATAGAAGATCTGTTTGCTGTTTAGTTCTGAAGCTTTTAGTGATACCACTCGTTCTTTGAAAGCATCTTGAAAGTTGTTTTGAACATAACAGAAGAATTCTGCCATTTAAAAATGGATACAGGGGGGCGGTGGTGAGAAAATATAAGGTGCCAGAAATGTACTGATTTGCCATTTCCCTTGGAAAATGTGATTGCTGTAAAAATACAGTTCTTGAACTACCATATTCTGTAAGGGTCTAAGTCAATCCAGGGCATTGGTTGACTTGATTTTGTTCTATATTAAAAATTATCCTCTTTTCATTTCATGTATCCCTTCAGAAACTCTTGACTTTGGCCTGGTTTCCTGTCTATAAGAATATTGAACCCAGGGTTTGCGGGTTTCCTGGTCTCTGTCCTTGACAACCCACATCAATGAAACATTCAATAAACATGTATCAAACATCTGTTCTGGGCCAGGTCTTAGGTGCTGGGGATGTAGATGTGATGTTCTGTTTCTCTAAGTCCTGCCCCTCTGAGAGCTTACATTCTATTAGGGGCATATGGTATTCACTTCTGGGTTCCCTGTTTAGGAAAAGACGTTGCCAAGCTACATTATGTCCATAGGAAAATGGCCAAAATGGTGATGGGACTAGATCCCAGGCTATCTGAGGAGCAGATGAAACAATATGGTAGTCGAGAGCTGAAGAGGCTGGAGAAACAAAAGTTCAATCTTCTGAACATATCACTTTAGTAAACTATGTATGCCTAATGAACTGGGGCCAGACCCATTCCCTAGCTTAGGACTAGACCCTGAATATAGAGAAACATAGTCTTTTATACAAGAAACACAATTCATCAAATAAGGCCACTTAATTAAGGGGGAAAATACGATATTTGGCGATCTGATTTCTAATCAGATGGAAATTGGGGACTTTTCAAGTTGGAAGGGAGAGAGTGAACAAGTGTAATTTCCCTGAAATTAGAAAAGGAGTATCCCAATTCCCAATGTGTTTGTAAACAATCAATAGAATATGGAATTTTTTTGAATAGTTTCATTTCAAGGGCCAAGAGCTTTCCCAACATTCTTGTTCATAACTCACTTTTCATATTTGAAATCCAATGGCCCTGACTAAATTTGCTCCAAAATTATGGCTTAGAATAGAAATATATAGGGGCACAATGGATAGAGCATGATCCCCAAGCCCTGGGAATCAGGAGGATGCACAAATACGACATGTCCCTGGCTAAGTCACTTAATCTGGGTTGATTCACAGGGAGAAAAAATGAATAGAACAGGATATATAGCACATAGATACCTATGATCACATAATTGATTTTTTCCCATAAATTGAACAGTATTACTCCATGTAGAGTTAAAAAGAGCTGGAATTGCTATGTTCTGTGATGAATCTTCCTCCTTCCCTCTCCCCTAATGTTTAACATTCACAAAATGTACTGTTCTAGGTTTAGCTCACATTTCCTTGTACACGTATGTATGATCTTGAGCAAATCTGATGCACTCTAGCTCTCAGCTTCCATGTGTACACTGATGTGTGTCTCCACCTTGAAGGATCTTGAGAGGATAATTAATGTGAATGCACTTTGGAAAGTGCCAAGTGTTATAGAAATGTAACACCACATATAAGGCGACCTCTTTCTGGACGCTGACCATAAAGATGGTTTCCTTTTTTTTTTTTTTTCTCCTCACTATGGTCATTTCCTAGGAACCATTTCCCCATCCCAAACATGCAGAGAGATGTGACCTCTGGCAATAAAGAAGTACAGCTAAACAGAACAACCTGACTTATCAATCATGACCCACGGTAGATGGCTCCATTCTCATCCGTGGTTTGCTACCTCTTGGGCCTCTGGTCCACTCTGAGACATTGTGTTCTTCAAAGTTCTGAGGTCCTTAGAGAGTCAACAGTCTTGATTCTGCATATCCTCACATCCAGTAAGTTGCCAACTCTTGGTATTTCGGACTCTAGAACATCTCTCCCATCTGTCCCCTCTGCTCTTGTGGCTACTTCTCTGGGCTAGGCCTTCATCTCCCTTCCCCTCTACTAATGTTAGAGGTTCTTTTCAAGTCGCTCTCTTCTCTAATTTACCTTCTACACAGCCATGAAAATGATTTTCCTAAAGTACAGTTCTTCATAGCACATGTTTAAGCTATATTGGATTGATTACTTACTGTTTAGGAGAGAGTGGTAGAAGGAAGGGAGGGAGAAAAATTTGGAACACAAGGTTTTGCAAGGCTGAATGTTGAAAACTGTCTTTGCATGTATTTTGAAAGTAAAAAAAACCAATTATTAAAAAATAAAGTATAATTCCTTCCATATCATCCTTCTATTCAGTGAATGCCAATAGTTTCCATTAGGGTCACATATACATTTCTCTTTTGGTTATTTGAAGCCCTTTATAATCTGGCTCCAACTTAAATTTCTAGCTCTGAGATCCATCCAAACATGTGTTCAGGCTACACATGACTCTAACTCCCATCTCTGTGCCTTTACCCAGATTATCCCCCATGCCACAATAAAATTCTTCTTTACTTCCACCCCTTAGAATGTATAGTTTGGTTTTTTCCTCTGAGCTCAGCTAAAATACCACCTTTTACATGAAGACTGTTTAAAAAAAAAAACAACTATATGTGTGTTGTTATGGGCCAGAACTTGAAACAAGGTGCTTAGTGGTTATGTACTTAGTACTTATTAGAGTTCACACCTTTAAAAGAACAAATATAGGGACAGAAACCCACAAGCCCACTCTCTCCTGGAGGAGGAGTCAGAAACCCAGAAGCCCACTCTGTGAGGCAGAGGCAGATTCATTCCAACTTCCACCTTTGTGCTGGCTGGGGACTTCAGGAGATTCAGAACCAGGATTCAGTCGAGGAGATTCACAGGTCGAGGAGATTCACAAGTTGGGCAGAAAGAAGGAAGACAGAGAAGTAGTGGCAGGAGAACACTGAAACCAAGATCTGGAAGGCCTCCGAAAACTAGATTTTGGAAGAGACAATAAAGGATTTGGACTTTAACTCCTGGCTGCATTTGGGATTACTACTTTGAACTGAAACTAAGGCTACCTCCAGAAGCTCCCCAAGAAACCTGCTCCCAGAGAATATTATATTTTAGAGAAGAGAACATTACAGTGTGTATGTGTGTTTATTTTAAACTTAAATACAAAAGAAGAAAAAGATTTTCAAAATCGCTATATGCATAGCATAACACAAGAGAGAATTCAAACTATAAAGCAATGAATTGCCATTCTAAGAAAGCCTAAATAATAAATCCTGCATATTGTGTTGAGAGTTGTCCATCTTCCCTTTGCTTCTTTGTTGGTTTTCTTTTGTTCTCTGCTGTGAATTTTTTATTTTACTTTCACCTTCATCACCAAGAAGGCTACAATTAAATGCAGATACATACATATATACATATTATATATACATATACATATATGCATGTTCATATTCAAATGCATATACATAGATAGATAGATATTATTATACACATCAATACACACATACATATATATGTAAGACTATTCTATGGTTATTTCCACTTGTCTTCTGTTTCTCTGAAGGTGGATAGCATCTTTATTCATAAGTCCAAATCTTTCTATATTTTTCTAAATCCACCAGCTCATCATTTCCCTCCACCATCCTTATCCTGTCTAGTTATTTTAAATAGTCTAACACAGTATTGGTTAATATGCCTGACATATCATGTAGTTTCCCTATTTTCTCTTTGAAGTAAATCTTTTTTTTGCTCTTACTTTGTCTGAGATAATGATTACTACCCGTCTTTAATGTAAATTCTACTCTTGATCTTTGTATTTGTGTATATCTCTCATTTTTATAACATTTTCTGAAAGCAATATATTGCTGAATTCAAAATTTTAATCTATCTGTTTCCATTTTATGATTGGATTTATCTAATTTACATTCTAAGATATAATTAGTTTTTTTCTTCCTTCCTATTTCCCTCACTGTCCTTGTTACCCCCTCCACATTACCTTACCTTCTTATTCCTTTCTGAATTAAAGATGTTTATATCTTCTGATATATAGATAGATAAATACAGATATGTATGTATATATGTATGTATTGTTCCCTCTTTAACCCATTGCTAGTGAGAGTAGGGTTACTGAATCAGCATCCTTCCTCCCCCATCTAATTCATCTGTGTCACTTCTTTCTCTCACATGCCTCATTTGTATACTATATTCTTTTTACCTTTTCCTACATAGTTTTGCTTTCTAAAATCACATCATTCTCTGTTCTTCCGCAGTCTTTCTTTTGAACTACTCAATTACTGTTGTTAGTCTTAGACATATAAAAAGTAAACAGTCCTTATTGAGTCTCTGAAAATTCATTGAAAATCCTTTATCCTCCCTCAGGATTTTGCTTCAGTTTTGTTGGGTATGATCTTTTTGGCCACAGCCCTATTTCTTTTGCTTGTCAATATATAGTTTCCCAAGACCTACAGTCTTTTAGTGGAGGTTTTAATTGAGGCTCTACTATATTTAAATTGTTTTTTTTTCCTTGTTGTTCATAATATTTTCCCTTTAACCTGGGGGTTTTAGAATTTGTACTATTTCTGTATGTTGTTCTTATAGGGTTTCTTTCAGGTGGTGATCCATGGATCTTTTCTATTCCTATTTTCCCTTATTGTTCTAACACTTCAGGATGATTTTCTTTAATTATTTCTTCTATTATTGTATCAAGATTCTTTTTTTAATGATAGTTTTCAGGGACTCCAATTATTCTTATGTTTTCTCTTCTTGTTCTGTTTTTCAGATCAAAACTTATGAAGTGTTTCATATTATTTTTTATTTTTTTCATTCTGTATGTTTCGTTTTGTTATTTATTGGTCTGTTGACAAATACATGAAGGCTTTAAAAAATTCTTCCAGCTACGTGTGCCTCTTTTCCCCTATTACCTTTTATATACTTTGAGTGTATGTATCTCTATATGCTCATGTTTTCTATTCTGTATTCTATATGATTCACGAGGGTAGGGAGTATTTCATGATGTGTGTGTGTCCCAGCACCTAGCGTAGTTTTTGGCAAATAGTAGGTGCTTAATAAATGCTTGTGTATTGATTGTTTATTTCCCTCTTTATCAGAATCCCAAATCTCCCTAAATTCTTTATCTTCATTATTTCTTTTAATGCAGTAATATTCCATTAGCCATTCTTCATTTTACGGGTACCCACCTTATTTCCTATTTATCATTACCTTAAAGTGCTCTTAAAAATATTTTGGTGTAGATGGCACCTTGATCACTGTTTTTCTCCTCCTTTGGATACACACTATGAAATGGCATCCCTGAATGAAAAGTTACAAATAGTTTAGTCACTTTTCTGACATAGTTCCAAGTAATTTTCTAGAATGGATGGACCAATTCACAGCTCAACTGTGAATTGCACACCAACATGCCTGACTTTGGACAGCAACTGTTCTGACAACTGTTGTTCTCTTTTATCATTTTTAATCAATTTGCCAAGCAGTATATGTGCCATTTTAACATAGTAAATAAATATCTAAATCTTCTCCCTCATTCCCCGGGATATTGACAAGAATTTCCCTTCTGTGCTCACACAACTATAGGTTTTAGAAGTTGGGTGGGAGAGAGTTGAGAAGTAAGTTCAGCTATAATTGAAAAGTCCATCAGGCAAAAAAGCTAATGATTGATTTTTTTCGAAGTCATGTTCTTACTGGGAAGTTGCCCTCTCCTAAAGACATAACAGTTTCTGAGAGAAGATTGTCTTCTAGGTAGACTCCAACCAATAAATTCTTTGACCTTTAGCACTGGAGTCTCTGTGTGTTTATTTTTAATTCTGGAAGTAGAGAATAAAATTCACTTTTCCTGATAGGGCTCTGAAAGGTCCCAGCTTCAAGCAGATCATTTTCTCCAATTGTGTGTATCCTTCTAGAAGAAACTCATAATTCCTTTGCTTTTTGGATTTATCTTGGTATTTTACTACTGAAAGGAAGGAGTGAAGGATGGAAGTATCCTAAACAACCAGCATTATGAGATTCTTTCCCTCTTTGGAAATCGAGTTTGGTGGGATACATTTCTACCTGTACCCTGAATCTTTCCCATTTTTATTCGCTGTGGCATATGTATTGGCAAAGAAAAAATGAGTGTGAATCACAACATAACATTTTCACTTTTGTTTTTTGCTTGCTTTTTGCTTTCTTTCTTGTTTTTTCCCCTTTTTTTGATCTGATTTTTCTTTTGCAGCATGATAATTATGGAAGTATGTATAGAAGAATTGTGCATGTTTAATATTTATTGGATTACTTGCCATTTAGGGGAGGGGAGGAGAGGAGAGAAGAGAGGGGGAAAAAATTGAAACACAAGGTTTTTCAAGGGTTGAATGTTGAAAATTATCCATCTCAGACAAAGCTGAACTTGATTCAATCAAGAGAAAAATCTGCATTATATGTCAGCCATATTGATAGTGTTTTAGATGCATTTATACATGGGTATGGGCATATATGTTTACTTGTAGGTATATAGATATAGATATATAGACATATGTATATGTGTGGATCTGTGGGTGTGAATATATGTCTGTGCTTAAGTGTAGTCTGCTTGGGAGAGGTAGGGAGAATTAAAGGAGAAAAAGAGAATAAAGTAAAAAGTATGCAATGGAGAACAAAAAAATAATCTAAAAGGAAATAAAGACAAGATGGACACTAATTACAATAAGATCTCCTATTATATATGTTTTCTTGAAATGGAAATTTATTGTTACATATTTTGAATCCTCCCTGATGTTCTGCTGAGCAGATGATAATCATTTCTTTTGCTTTCTTTTCCTTTTCTGCTTTCTTTTTCTTTTGTTTTTTTTTTTCTTTTCTTTCTTTTTTTTGTATTTAGTTCAATATTTTTTAAAGGTCTTCCCTATGATGTTAATCTCTTTGTTATCTAGCATGGTCTGGTTATTGGGATTCAATAGATATTCCAGCTTTAGAGTGTTCTCATTTGTAAAGTGCATGAATTTTCATTGTTGTTTAGTTGTCCAGTTGTGTGTGATTCTTCATGATGCAGTGAAGAATAGCACGTCAGGTCCACTGTCCATAGACTTTTCTTGACGAAGGCACTAGAGGGATTTGGTATTTCCTTCTCCAGCGGATCACCTTTTAACATGAATTATTTTTTTCTATCCTTTCCAAGAATACACAAGTTATAATAGGGTCACCTCTTTGCGTGATTGTGGGGAGTTTCCATACTAGGAGTATCCCACATTGATAAAAATTGCATCTCAGGATTTATGCCCTAACTACCCCCACTCCTAAGAAAATCTATGTAAAAATTAATTAACTTCAGATTCATTTGTGACTAGAATGTCCAATTCTGGGTTACACCAAAAAAGAATGTTTCCCAGATAGAGCCAAATAGAGATTAAATAAATACTAGCTTCAGAGAATTTTTGAAGAATCTGGACCTAGTGCTATAGGAAACAATGAATCACTGCTAGTCCACAGAGCTCTATAGTCATACAAGGGGTACTGTCAGCCATGGCAGATAACATGTGAGAAATAGTCTCGAGCATTAAAAGTTATTTTCACTTGGATTCATTTTAGTTCACCAAAAACCTCTTCATTGTCCACTCTCTGTGTGAGGTCCTTGTGATTGGTCTGATCCCTACAATCTGTTCCTTTTTGGTCTTTGCCAAGGTTTTTTTTTTCCCCCTTCCACTCAGATTTTCTGTCTATATTCTTCCTGCCTTGAAAAATTCCTTTTTTCTTGTGTCTTTGGCTTAAAGACAGCTATGAAGATGACTAACAAATTGACACCTCCAGCCTTGATAAATTTGTTACATAACTACTTGTTCAATAAATAAATGGTTGAATGTGCCATATATGTGAGAGTCATATGCAGAGAGCACAAATGGTATTGTTTATTGGTTGCTTCAGAAATTGTCTTTTTCTAGCCAGAAAAATAATTATCTGAAAGCTTTGAGAAGCACAATGAGATTGTGGATAGTGTTGTACCTGAAGTTAGGAATACCTTGGCTTCTGATGCCCCCCTCTGATTTCTATCAGCCGTGACCCTGGGCAAATCAGTTACATGTCTGTAGTGCTCTGTCAGAAAGCTTCAAGTTCCTTTCCCCCTTCTTTTTTCCTTTTTTTTTCTTCCTTTTGATCTCCTCCCCTCCCTCCCTTCTTCCCTCCCTCCCTCCCTCCCTTCCTTCTTTCCTTCTCTACCTCTCCCATTTTCTTTAAAGTTTCAAAAATTGGGCCTTATAACATTTAAGAAAAATAAAAATATTGTCAAAGAAATGGTAACTCAACATACATATTACAAAAAGCCTTGATTTTTTACAAGCTGAGTAAAAAATATATCATTATGGAGTGAAGGGAAAAAATATGAAAAAAGAGAGTACTTTGGAATCCTTGCTAGTGACATCTTACATGGCCTGGAAAAGCATCTATCAAAATTATAGACAGTTCACTGACTCTCACTGAACTGAACCAGGAGTCAAAAGACCCAAGTTATAATCGTGGCCTTATCTTATGACCTTGGACAATTTACTTAATTCAGCTTAATTCTCTTCTATTATTTAAGCATTTATTAAGGACTTATATACAAGGCACTATGCTGAGCTTTGGAGATAAACATTTTTTAAAATGAAATCATTTACTTCCAACAAAATTTTTTTTATTCTGGTGTTTTAGTGACCTTACACCTTCAGTTTCCTACTTTGTTAAATCTGTGTAATAATAATGGATAGTAAATAAAAAGAGATAGAGAAATGCTTTATTGTTGTTGTTGTTGTTAGATCATATCACAGCCAGGAGTAGTTTTAAAGAAAAGACTTGAATATTTTCAACTAACAGGAAATGAAAGGCATCTCACATTCTGAGATGGGATCCTCGCCCACCAAAATGCATTGTGTTTATCCATATTCTTATAGATAAAATTGTTCAATCAACTGAAATATGGGAGATTCTTTCAAAAGATCTGATATGACCATGTTTGTATTTCATCTCAAAAATTCATTGTAATAGAATGACCTAAAAAGCTTGTTTCAAATGCCAAAGGAAAAGTTTAGCTGCAGCAGTAAAGAGAGACGCAGTTCAATTAAAAGAAACTGGTAAATGTAACAGTCTGCTATTCATATCTTATTTCAAATATTTCTAGATTTCAACATGTGAATCCCCCTCTATGCAGAGAGGAGAAAATGTTCTGACAGGACTTATTTATACACACAGGCCCAAACAATTTTCCATATTATTCACTGCCCTATGTATATTAAAGAACTTGTTTGCTCTGTGCTGAACACTGTTGCATTTCATGATGGAGTGTGTTACTTGGAAAATAAAGTGGTTACAATTATCTATACAACAAATAGAACTTGTCAGATGGCAGGCATGCAGAACTAATGTAGATGGCCAGCTCAGGAAAGCTGTCAGGAAGATTGAAAAAATCTTTTGTCTTTCAACTTGAGGCTGCAGCCCACTTTAACTCCTGAGGAATTGAGGTAGGCCTTTCTCTAGTCAACTCTGAAAGATTCTGCTTCCTCAGAAAGAAAGGGAGCAATATGGGGTAAGAGTCAGGCTGGATAATTATTCTCATTGTGATCATCATTGTTATCATTATCATTCTTTTTCTTTCTTTCTTTTTTTTTTTTTGCCAAAACAGTTCTTCAGCACAGCCTCTGACAAATTTAACAAAGGACTGTGGATCTCAGTGCCAGAAAGTCTGGAATGTAGGGACAACTTTGTGGTGACCACTGTAGAATATATGACATTTCTCTTTCTGCCATGCCCAAGTAACAGACATCTCTCATAAGTAAAAATGGCTTCAGGAATGTTTTACTCTCTAGGTTCTCAAGGAAAAGGGCTTCAATATGAAAACATAAAAGAAAAAGAAGGAATCTGGTCTATAACAGGAGCTTAGACAATGGAGGAATGTCCCTTTAAGGTGAAAGGGAAAAAAGATTGTAGTAAGTCAGCTGTGCCTTGTGGCAGTTAAGAAAATTTTGTTTTCTAAGCTAAATTGAAAGAAGCGTGGACCTGCTAGATTCTCTCCTTGGCGAAACATAGATGTAGTCTTCTGGCCTGGGGGCTACATTTTAGAAAAACCATTGTTAAGGTGGAGAGGGATAGGTAAGAGTTGGATTAGAGCAAATGGGATGATAAAGGGCCTTAAAACCATGACATAAAAGAATTAGATGTAGGAAATGGAGTTATTTAAGCTAGAGAAGAGTAGAATTGAAAAAGAAGCTGTTCCCTTTTCTGCATTGTTGTCTTTCCAGTGGCCATTTTGATCTAGATATCTGATGAGAATTTAAAACTTGCAAATTCTAAATTGTAGCTACTAATTTCCCCATGAACCTATAATTCCTCCAAAGTTTTCTATTTCTGTTTAGGTTACCTTGCTTCATTGTCTCGGGTTCATCTTTGATGTTTTCCTCTTTTTTTACTTCTCTTCTTCCTAGTCTTGTGGTGTTACTTCTGTGGCATCTTGATAATCTGAAGTCAGGCTTTCCTCCCCTCTCACATGACCAGTTGCAGGAGCCCGTTTGGTTCCTTTGTGTTCCACTTAGCAAGGTCTGAGGGAAGATGGATTCCCTTTTGTCTAGAATTCTCTAGACAGAGGTTTGTTTGGATAAGAGATGTCTTGCCCAAAATTGAGTTCTCAGAATAATACCCCCTTTCTTCTCATTAAAATAGATCCATCTCTCATTATAATATTCCTTCTTCTCATTGTTAACCAGACTTGATTAATACCCTTAGAAGCCCCTACTCTTGCAAGGTCATGGGAGTGTAGAATGTGTTCCATGAGACCTCTTTAGCTTTGAAAGTGTCGCCAACGTTTATTAATTGTTGCTGGCATGATTAATAAAAAGATTAATTGACCAGAAACTATGTCTCTCAAACTTTTTTATATATCTCACTAGGATCAAATTTAAAAAAAAAATCTGTTTGGCATTTAAAATGCCTCATCAGTAGTCTTCAGTCTACTTTTCTAGCTTTACAAATTTCCCCTTTCATAGTTGGTCTGGCCAAACTGGCTTTCTTCTTGTTCTCCATCTATTATATCTCCCAACCTTAACCTTTTGCAAAATGTGTCCCCCATTCCTGGAATTCACTTCCTTCCTTGCCTTTGCCCCTTAGAATCTCTAGCTGTTGTTGGGGCTATGAATCGGTCCAATCTTTTGGTAGAACAATTTGGAACTGTGTCCAAATAGTTACACAACTGTGCATGGCTATTAGTTCTATATCCCAAGAAGATGAAAGAAAGAAGAAAAGAACCCACCTACAGGTACACAATATTTATGGCAGCTCTTTGTGTGGCGGCAAAGAATTGGGAATTGAAAAGCTACACATCTATTAGGGAATGGCTGTGCTTGTTGGGATATGTGAGTATGATGGCATAAGGAATGATGAAAGGCATGATTTCACTTTCAGGAATACTTGTATGAACTGATGCAAAGCCAAGCAAGTAGCACCAGGAAAACAATATACACACACAGAACAATTTTATAACAGTGATCAATTGTAAAAGACTAAGCAAATGATCAGCCAGTGAGTTATCAGAACACCAGAGGACTCACAATGCAAAATGCTGTTGACTTCCTGGTAGGAAAATGATGGTTTCACAGTGCAGTTTAAAATATATTTTTACTTTTTTTTCTTGGAGGAAGGGAAGGACATGGGTAATTTAGCAATAGGTTTTGTATAACTTTAAATATATAATGAGATTGTATTTCTTATCATCTCAATAGGTGGGGGGGCGGGTGGGAAGGGGAAATTTTGGAACTGAAAATATAAACAAAATCTTAAATAAAAAATAGAATCTCCAGCACCAGCCCTGAAGTCAGGGGAACCTGAGTTCGAATCCAGCCTCAGACACTTACCACTTCCTAGCTGTGTGACCCTGTGCAAGTCACTTAACCCCAGCTGCCTCTGGAAAAAAGAATAAAATCTCCAGCTTCTAGTGTCTCCCTCCATAGTCCCTCCCCATAAATCCTTTTGATTGCATGTATATATATCATATAGTTACATGGTTATAGATATATATTATGCTTATCTAGGTATGTATTTTCTGCCACTAGAGAATGTAAATTCCTTGAGAGTAGGAATTGAATTTATATTGCTTGTATGTCTCAGTGCATGGAACATAATAAATGTTTAATGATTTCCTAGTAAAAGTAATCACATTGGTGGGGTCTTCTGTGCTATGATTTTTAACACTTTGAGGACCCACAAAATACATTGAAGTTGAGTATTCAAATCTAGAAGACAGTGTGTAAATAAAGCAGAGGTAGAAGGGACTTCAGGATCTACTTAGTATATAACACCTGTTTTATAAATGAGGAAACCAGAATGCAGAGATGTTCAGTAACTTGCCCAAAATTATACAGATAGGAAGTAACGAGCTCACTTTCAAATCCATGACCTCTGACTCTGTATACAGAACTTTTCCCACTAGATATTAATTTTATATGTGCATCTAGGTGGTACAATAGAGTGCTGGGCCTGGACTCAGAAAGATCTATGTTCAAATCTGACCTCAGACATTTAGTAACTGTGTCACCCTGGATAAATCACTTCATTCTGTTTGCCTCAATTCTTCATCTTTAAAATGAGTTGGAGAAGGAAATGGCAAACTATTTCAAGTATCTTTGCAAAGAAAACCCCAAATGGGGTCATAAGAAATAAGATATGACTTAACTCAACAAAAACAACCATATTATTTTAAAAAGGTAATAAAGTATTTCTCTCTAACATCAGTTTTATTAACTTATTAACAGTTGTAATTGACATGTATATTGTTCTTATGATTCTATTTATTTCTCTCTATTTCACTTTATTTCATTTTATTCACTCTCTTATTTCTACGAAATATTTGTAAACAAGTGATTTTGCGTTAACATCTACTGTGTGCAGTATTCTTTACATAAAATAATCCATGCACATATGTAAATACATATATGGAGAGAGAGAGGGGGGGGGAACTAGGCATGGGAATAAATAGATATCGATATGTAGCCATTGCCCTTAAGAAACTTATAATCCAATTTCTTTTGGAGATGTCTTCTAGTCCAATAATGTCAAACTCAAATAAAAATGTATCTGCAGGCTGCATTTTGACTCCGATCCATCATTCTGCACTAATGTGTCTACATTCAATTCTTCAATTGCTCTGTGACCTTTAATCTCTCCAAGTATCTTTGAGCTACAGTTTGCCATTTTCTGTATAACCCATAAAAAGCACTTCTCTTCTCCTTAACTACTTTAGGGAGGAGGTATAATCTTGCCGAACTCATTTCTTGAAGTTGCCACCTTCCTAAGCAAAGTGCCATCTGCACTATCTGCAGATACCTTATGTTAAAATAAAATGGAATAAAAGGTGTCCTCCATTTTGCTAGAAGGTCTTGAGTTGTTGTAATTCTGAGACATATGTGCATAGAGATATACTTAAAATACTTGTAGGTGCCAAAGAGAACCACAATTTTATTATTTCTTACTATTAGTATAACTTCCCATTCCAGTACACTCTGCTTTATAAAGCCAAAATGATTGATGCACAATAGGATAGAAGGACAATCAAGCATTCAACATTGCTTCAATAACAAATTGGCTCCAAACTATTGAAGTCCAACAGAATGCATAATTATGAACTATGAAGATTGACCTTAGAGGAAAAATAAGAATCATTCTAACCATTAGGTTAACAAACACTTTTCTTTTCCAAGTTTTGAGTAGTATCTGAAAGACTATAATCTAAAGAGTAAGTGGCCAAGTAGGATCAGAAAGCAGAGGCGTTTGGCTTTGAAAATAACTCTGTTTTTGGGGGGCTGAACCCAGCAGGAAATAGTGGTCAATAGTTTCTGTTTTACAGTTGGTAACTCTCAACCAATTTGGTGCTTAAAAATAAATATTTTGTTAACTTAGGAAGTTCAGCAGAATAGTAACTTTTTGACTTGGGGTAGAGACCTGGGATTAAATGCCATCTTAAATGCCTCCAGTGCTAGCTGAGGAGACTAATAGTTTAATGGAGTCCAGAACAGGAGAAAGAAAGTCCAACTAGTGAGAATCAGTTTCTTTCTTAAAGTTTAGTAAAGACTGAACTGAGAAATAAGAGGTCCATGCAATAGATTCTTGTGAGTCTCATTGCTGGGGGGGGGGGAGGGGGAGAGGTATGATAGGGAAATGTGGGAAAGAAAATTAGGAAAAAAAATTTCCAGGTAAGGTTGTGATTGAAAATGATATTTTCTTAAGAATTAAAGTGTCTAGGCTGTCAACAAAAAACCTAATTAGCAAAGATGTTCACAAGTGTCTGATTTCTTTTCCTCTTTGAGTGAACTTGGCAGATGGAGGGAGCTGGTACATGATGCTACAAGGCATTTGTTGTAGGTGGACTAAAGTTATCTTGTTTTTTGCACTTAGGTAGTCAGTGGACAGTGAAAATCCCTTCCTCCTCTTTCAGGGACTGATGAATGCAAAGATAACAGTAGTTTGACTTAGAATCATGACTTCCATTCTATTTTTTTCTAGCTGAAAAGTCTTTTGTTTTTCTTTATCTCCTGCAATCTTACTGAAGTCCACTGGAAATTAGCCACAGGTTTAGATTTAGAGAAAATAAGACTCACCATGGCTACTTAGGCATGAAAGGTAATCTCTGTTTTTTATTGTTGTTGTTGGTCTTTGGAGGACTTCATGAAGTCTAAATGCAGAAGACAGGGGAGACAATGTTTTGGAGAGGACCAAAGTCTTACTTCAAATGATGAACTCCCTTGATTCTGAAAAAACTTCCACATTCCATTTTCTGAAAAATGATTGGGTCTTAAAGGATCATTACTCTGGAGTTGAAGGGAACCTTGGAGGCCATCTAGCCTGATCCCCTCATCCTACAGATAAAAATAGAAGACACATCTAGTCTGGTGATATGGTCCAGTGTGACAGCTGGTAAGTGGCAGCTGCAGAATTCAAAATCAGGTCCTCTGACTCTAAATCTAGTGATGTTTGGGGCACATCACATCATTTCTTATACTGTTTTCTTTAACTCTTTTACTCAGACAAGATTCATGACTGTTTTGTGTCCAATTAACTAATGGCCACTTGGTTCGGGCTTCGGGGCCCCATCTCCCTTTTTAGGTAACTTTCTTCTCCCTGTTCTCTAGATCTGGCCCTACATTATCCATAAGAGTGCATTGGCTAATGCCAATTGTTCTTTCTTACCTTTTGTCTCTCAGTTGAACTCAAAGGCTACTAGGCCTAAGATAGAATTTCAGAATTTTAGAGTAGGAAGGAATCCTCAAGTTCATTTATCCTGATCTCCTCATTATATAAATGGGGAAACATTAGTTTGGAGAAAGCAAAGGACAGGTGTAAGTTCACCTAGCTAGTTAGGGGCAGAGTCCGTACTAGAATTCAGGTTTCCTGACTTGCTAGTGGTGGTATTTTTGTTACAGTACATTTCTCTCTTCCATGGTTCATGTTGATCTAATGGATGGAGTACGGTTTCATCACCCTCCCTCCCACATACTACTATAGATTTAAAAATGTTTTATTGATGCCTTTTATTTTAACCAATTATTTTAAATAAGCCTCCCCATAACAAAAACATAATTAAGCAAAACCAACATATATTACATTCTCTACCTATAGTTCTCCACATCTCTGTTGAGACGAGAGAAATATTTCTCATCTCATTTCTGGAACCAAGAAAACATCCTTCAGTTAAGTTGAATCTGATTGCCTTAGATATCATATTTGTTTAAATAATTATAATTGTGTATAATGTTGTTCTGTTTGTTTCAAACAGGTTTTCTCCTATTTCTTTATATTTAAATATTCTATTGTATTCATACCATACAACTTTTTAGCTGTTTCCAAACCTATGGACACCACCTTTCTAACTAGCTATTTTTATTTTATTTATTTTTTTAACTATCACAAAATGCACTTTGCATATGAACTCATTTTTCTGTATTGAACCTCTCTGGAATAAATATGCTGTAGTAGAACTGCTGTGCCAGTAGGTATGAACAGTTTTATGATTTCTTTAAAGTAAATTAGAATAATTCCTCATATACTTCGGCACGTTCATAGCTCCATCAATGGTGTTCTACTGTGTCCACAACCCCTCTAGTACTGACCACTTTTGTCTTTCTCAGCTTTGCCCCTTGGATCAGTGTGAGGTGATATGTCAGATTTTGTTTCCATTTGCATTTCTTTTATTGTAGTAGTAGTTGAAAACCTTTTTCATGTGTTTTATCTTGTACTATTTTTTAAAGAAATTTTATGTCCTTTGGCCACTCCAATTAACTATTACATAATAACTTAGAGTTTTGTTTTTTCTTTAGTAAATCATAGTTATGGGTAGTGAGATAATGCAAATAAATTCCCATGCAGTGAAGGCTGAGCTTTGTTATTCCCAGTCTTTTTATCTTCTTCCCTTTCCTCACTGTTTCAGGTAGTTGAAATAGAGGATCTCATGGTTAGGACCTGCTTTTATCAACTGCCACCTAAACTGCTGAGTCTTGTGGATTCCATGACTTCCTCCTCTCAGGAGATATAGTGGTAGGTCTACCTTGATACCTTCTATGGAATTCTGAGGGGAGATGGCTACATATTGATTTTGTTCTAAATATGAAAGTTCCTTCAACTCTCAGTGACTTTATGCTGTCAATATCCCGTGCTCTCCGTGGTTGCCCACCTTTTCCGTTATTGCATTGAGCAAGTTCAGCATTCTCCTTGTTTTCTAAGGTTAGATGTGATGAAATTCAGGAGACTAATTAGCACCAAATGAGAGAGTTTGGTAGCAATTTATATGTGAAGAATTCTGAGAAGAGGTCATGGACAAAATGAAGAGATAAAATAGGCATCAGGAATGGTAAATATGTAATATATTTAAGAGAGCATGTAGTTAGCAAGGAATTTAACACAAAGGAAAAGACAAGTTCCCAAGTGGAACTCACATTTAACCAGGAAAAAGGGAATAAACCATGAGGTGAGAGTATACTGTTGACTACTAGGCTAAATACATAGGTGACTTTAGCACCGTTAAAGACTTAGCTATAACAAGGAGAAAGACGCCATGAGATGTGCAGGAGGGGGGAAGGGAGATGGGAAGAAAGACCACAAGGCAGACTCCTGTGGAAGTTTGACCCAAAGGAGATCCAGCAAAGATGACATAGTATGTGGACAGATTTATGGGGGAAATTTGGCCTCAAGGGTTTGAATAATCTGGCTTTGTTTTTGAAAACAGTACATTGGGATCTACCAAGACTTCTGCAAGGGTGGGCATGCAAGGCTGAGCTGATCAGTTTCCTTCCCTGCTTATCTCAAGTAGTATAATCTTATGAGAACTTCAGGCTTTCTCTGCTAGCCCCACCCAGTTACTCAGAACCTCATCAAGTGTGTGTGTGTGTGTGTGTGTGTGTGTGTGTGTGTGTGTGTGTGCGCGTGTGCGCGCGCACACAGGCTTCTGTGTTTCAGACATAAAACCACTAGAACCAAAGCTTAAAATGCAGATGTGTTATGTCCTGGGTCCGGGAGAGACTGGGCATGGTTAGAAAGAGTAGGACCATCCATCATGTAGCTGTTCTTGGTGTTGCTGTTGTTTTAGCAAGGTTTAATTACACTATGGAAAGAGAGTTATTCCTCATTGTTTTCTTGCAGCTTCAGTTATTTCATGTGGCATATCTCTCATTTTGAGAAGGTGGGATGGAGGCTTTATTGAAATCACCACTCACTCTTCTGCCATCTTGCTAGAAAATTTCTGAGAAGATAGGTTGTAAAAAGGACTCATTTTCCATTTCCTGAGGCCATGAGGTGACCCTCCCCCAATCCTCTTTTTAATAAACACTTATTCCTCTTATACTCCTAGAAGTAGTAGGATTCTGGAGACTGGATAAAATATTCCTTCTTCTTCCTTCACCATTCCTTTTTGTGAATAAATGCACCCTCAGTAGTTGCCCCCCGCTATTGGTTATTGATGGGAATATTGCCATAATTGGACTGTTTCCTTCTTTAGTTGCCATGGGGGAGAAGGCAGTATGCCCTGTCTTGAGAGTGGAGGGCTATAATTTCCTGTGTGCTTCTTATATTGGCATAACTGAGACTATGAAGACTATTCAGTTAAAAAAAAAGGGGGGGGCAGAGGTTCACCAACTTGAAGGAGAGAATTATGCTCGAGAACAAGCCCAGGTGTTCTCTACAAAATGTAGGTTCTAAGTAGTAAGTTGATTATATATTTGAGACTGAAGGATGAAACGGGTTTCTTTTATTATTTCTGGAAAGCATTATTATAAAGCATCTTGGTTCTTCCTAGGGCTGTAAAGTAGGCTTTGTCCAACTTAGAGAATTCATCCCACATTATTTGTGCTTACCTCTAAACCTCTTTTGTTTAACTTTGTTTAGCCATAATAGCCCCTAGTCTGGAGAAAGTGACTTAATTCCTAGTTTGAAGGAGATAGTTATATTATTAAGAAAAAAAAGAAACTTACAGAAATGTTTTTTTCTGGTTATTTCTAACACTTATATGATTTAAAAAAATGTATCTTGCATCTGCTGTTCTGCAGATCTTTTGATCTGGCTTTTCAGGGTCCTTTGGGCTTTAAAAACACTGGCTGTTGAAAGTGGCACTTCAGAAACCCAGGGGAATGTCATAATCATGGCAAATTGGCCTGGCAGAATGTTGTTCTGCTCTTGCATTTATTTCTTTAATTTTAAAAACATTTGACACATGAACTTAATCTTAAAAGAAATCTTTTTTTTTCTGCTCCCAAGTATCATGTTTGTCATCCAGGGACTATAGAAGGAACACAAGCTTTCACTATACTGGCCATTCAGGAAGCTGTCTAAGGAAATGAAGCCAATTTAGAAATGCATTAATGATCTGTCTTACTGCTAAAATAAGCAGCAGACTAGAAGTGGGAGTGGGATAGAAGAAAGAGGAATTTTTCTGGTATCCTGAAATAATAGCATAAAGCACTAACATTTAATTCAATTCAACAAACATTTACTAAATGCTGTAGTCACAAAGATAGATTCATATTATCTGCTTCTATCTCTTAAAATGGTTGAATTAAATTGATCAGAGAGTGGCACACTCAACTGTCACATGCCTTATAGTCAAGTGATAAATATGATAAAAATTGCATGAATAAGTATTCTACTAGGTAGATTGCCATGTAAAAATGGAAAGGACAAAGCCAGATGGAACACCATGACAAGATCATTTGAGCATGGAGAGAGAATTTCACCTGGGAAAGTCAAGCAAGAAATGGTACCTAGGTAGACCTTTAACAAGTAGAGTATATTGAAAGCATGAGAACTGACCAACATGTCTGATTGCAAGAAAGTAGGCTTGGAAAGGATGAGGTCAGGGATCAAATGTGACATAAAGCTGGGAAGGGACAACTAATGGAGTAGATGTTGTAAGACAAAAAATCCTTGAGAGGCTAAAGCATCAGGCTGAAATGATCAAACTCACTAGGGATTAATGTAAAAGCTTATACTTGGGTTCATATAGTCAACTTCACAAGTATAAGATGGGCAAGGGATGATTAGATAGCACTTCACCAAAAAAAGAATGTTGTAGTGAATTCGAAGTTCAATGGGTCAGCTTTGTGATTTGGTGACTAAAAACAAAAAAAAATGCAGTTTTAGGCTCTATTATTAGAGGCATCATTTATGGGAAGGACGGAACAACAATCTCCTCTGTATCTTGCCCTGGTGAGAACATATCTGGAGAATTGTGTTCTGAACAAATCTTGTATATTTCATGGTAAGTTAACTCCTGTAAGCTTTTTGCCTTTTGTAATCATTTTGAAAAGAATTTCTCTTATTAGCATTTCTTTCTGTTTTTTTTTTAATATGCTAGAGAGATACTGACAATTTATAAATTCAGTTTTGTGCTACCTTATTGATGCTCTTAATTGCCTCTATTAGTTTCTTCACTGATTCTCTGCGGTTTTCTAAGTATATGATATCAGCAACAAACAGTGCTAATTTTTTCTTCTCTTTGCTGATGCTTATGAATTCAGTTTTGTTCACTTGTTAGCATTTTGGGAAGTATATCAAATGGTACTAAGGAGAAGTGAATGCCTTCCTCTTTATTGTTGGATATCATGTGGGTAGCAATTTGATATGTTAACCTTCACTTTTTCTATATGATCTTATCTCTATTTCTAGTTATATGTCTCTTCAGGGGGGCTAGGTTCTTTTTTTTCCTAATTTAAAAAATCCTCAATTACATGTAAAAAGTAATTTTAACCTTTTTAAAAATTTATTTTATTTTATTTTATTTTAATTTTTACACAAAATTTATGCATAAGTAATTTTCCAGCATTGACAGTTGCAAAACCTTTTGTTTCAACTTTTCCCCTCCTTCCCCCCACCCACTCCCCCAGATGGCAGGTTGACCAATACATGTTAAGTATGTTAAAGCATAAGTTAAATACAATATATGTATACATGACCAAACAGATATTTTGCTGTACAAAAAGAATCGGACTTTGAAACAGTGTACAATTAGCCTGTGAAGGAAATAAAAAACATAGGCAGACAAAAATATAGAGATTCTATGTAGTGTTAACCTTCTTTTTAAAAAAGTTTTTGAATTCCAAATTCTCTCCCTTCCTCCTTCTCCTGCCTCTTCCTTGAGAGGGCAAGCAATTTGCCATGTGAATTCATGTGAAAAAATGTCATATATCTCTTTGATGAAATCTTGTTTTTACCACTTCATTCACACAATGTTCCTGCCTATTTCTTCCTATCATGCATCTCTCTATTCACTGCCCTTTGAGTAACCTGCAATTTTAATTCCATGGAGACGGTGTTCTTCTGTGATGCACGGCTATATAGCATTTTCAGAGGAACATTGGTGCTAAAAAGATAGGTTTTTGTTTCATTGAGAGACTAGGAGTTATTGAAAGCACATACAATTTCTCAAAGGCAATACAGCCCACTTTCTTTCTTCTATTTAGTTCTGGGCTTAGTCATTGTCCATCTGTGCTATCTGCCCAACATGAATGTACCAGTGAACCAGCTCAAAAGACTATTCACATAACTTTCTAGCATTATCAGGACAATAAGCATTCCTCATCTACTTTTCCCCTGTGTGAAGTGTTAGGTTTAACCCTTTTGCAAGATAGTAGATAGCATTTAGGGGTCTTTGCAATGTTCCATGGCTTGATGCACCCAGTCAAATGCCATCTGCATATGACAACATCTTGTCTGAGGTCCTTCGCCTCTGCAGGGATTCCTCCTTCTACTTGATTATGTTGGATATCCTCTGTGAAGGCTGTCACTGCTCTATGTTTCACTTGATTTTCATAATCAGAACGTAACAAACATACCTATTGTTAAAATATTTTGAGAAATCTTGTAAAATTTTAACATATGTATGGAAAATAAGTCCTGTTGGAATCAAACCTTTAAGGCGAAGTCATTTAAGTTTTTTTAAGGTGTGCCAGATATCTCTTTGGCACTTGGGAAGCTTATGAACCCCTTCTTGGAAAAATGTTTCGTTTCAATAAGATGTTAGTGAAAATGAAGATTTTTTTTCTCATCTTAATCTGGACCCCTGGAAATCTGTCTTTGGATTCCATAAAGATTCTATTTGTGGTTATATTTGTGAAGGCAGTGGGGTATGCTGGAAAAGGTACTGTATTGGAAATTGAGAACATGTGTGTTTCGGTCACATCTCTCATATATTATGGCTTTATGACCCTGGGCAAGTCACTTAAGTAACCTGTTTCAGTTTCCTTGTCTCTGAAATAATACCTATGCATATATTTTACAGAGTTGTTATGAAAATCAAATGAGATAATGAATATGAAGTATTTTACAAATGTTAAAATTATATTTAAATATGTTATGTTATTGTTCAGTCATTTTCAGTTCTGTCTACCTTTTTGTGACTCCATTAGGGATTTTCTTGGCAAAGATACTGAAGGTATTTGCCATTTCCTTCCCCAGATCATCTTACTCCTTTTTTTTCCTGAGGCAATTGGGATTAAGTGACTTGCCCAGGGTCACACAGCTAGGAAATGTTAAATGTCAGAGTCCAGATTTGAACTCACATCCTCCTGACTTCAGGGCTGGTGCTCTCTCCCTTGCACCATCTAGCTGCCCTTAGATCATTTTACAAATGAGGAAAATGAGGCACAAGATTAAGTAACTTCCTGGGGCTCACACAGCTAGGGAATATCTGAAGTCAAATTTGAACTCAGAAAGATAAGATTTCCTGACTCCAGGCCTGACATTGTATCCACTGTGCCACCTAGCTGCCACTATTTATATAATAGGTATTTACTAATATAATTATTGCTTTGCTGCATCAAATGTCTTTTAGAGTCAGTAAATAAAAAACGGCAAGATCTTTTCTACTTTAGATCTTTCATTCCGATTTGTGACTAAAGTTTTGGTCTAGTGTAAAATGTCATGTCAAAATCTTTCCCATTCCACCCCCCCCTCGCAAGAACAGCAACCTTGATACAGGTATTAAGTATTCTGGTGAAGATTTCATAGAGATATAGAAGTTGGCCTAATAGTCACTAGTTGATGCAGTCTCCTTTTTTTTTTTAAATTAATGCCCATTATGTGTTTTTTTTCTTATTTGATATTTCAAGTATCTTTAGAATGTGTTGTTATCGTGATCCGTTAATACTCTTAAAAATACCTTGTTCCCAGAATGGGTTGTTTCTGGGTTTCTGCTCTTTCTATCTCTGTTTTCTTTAGCACAATTTCCAATTCTTCATGCACCTCGTCAGTGAATTGTGATATTAGAGTCATAGGCTCCTGGGATCACAAACCAAGAGCTGATGCTGAGCTTAGCTTTCATTTAGTCCCAAATTTCCCTTTTACATAAGAGGAAACTCAGTCCCATGGAGATTCAATGCTTTGCACTGAGCCTCTTTGTCCTGCCCCAAGTCTAAAGGCATTGGTTCTGCATGGCTACTAAGGGTCAGAATTGGGACCAAATCTCACATTATTTTCAGAAGCTTTCCTCTCCTGTTGTGAGTGAAATAATGCATCGTTAACCTGAGGACAACCAATTTAGTTGGCTCTATATTGGTGGTCAATTTTGAACCATTGGTCATCACCATACTTATTTTAGTGCTTAATCAAAAAAAAAAATCTAAAAAGAAACAACTTTGTAGTATTGGGACAATATAAATACATTGTGAGGGATTAACACATTTTTTCTTTTATGTACTATTTTGACTATGTTATAGCTGTACATAGGAGACTACATGAGAAACTTGCTTATTTCCATTAGAAAGATAGATTATTATTTTAGAATTTGAAAATTTCATAGTCTGAAATTTGAGTTACTTCAAGAGGTCTTGAAATCATTTTGAGTGTCAATAGTTTGCACTGTGTTGCTAATGAAGAATTGTACATGGGAAACAGAAAGAAAGAAAGCATCAGGTATCGGAGCAGGAAAGGAAGTGGATGATTGGTATAGCAAAAGAGAAGGAAAACTGATAGATGACCTGTGTATCACTTGTACAATGTAAAGAGACATAGAGGTACCACCACAGAGTATTTATGATAGGATATAGACCAGAGTCACAAGACAGTTATTGGATGATTTGGTTATAACATAACAGATACTTCCTAACACTTCCTTTCCATCCCTACAAAGTATGCTCCCTTAGAAACCAAAACTGCCTCATGGTGTGATTGCAGCTCATCATATGGGCAACTTGCCACTTTTTAAATTCATTTTGAAATTAAATACAAAAAGAAAAAAAAAGCATTTTCATGTCCGCAGTGCAACATAAAAAAGATTCAATATGAAACTATGAATCTTTATTTCTCACTTTAATTTTAAAAACTACATAAGAAATAACATACATTGTTTTCAAAACTAGCCTTTTTGTCTTTCTAAACCTTATCTTGTTCTCTGCTGTGCACTTTTTATTTTAATTTTTTTCACTCTCCCTCCCTGTCTCACACTAGAGAAGGCCACCATTTGACACAGCATGTTCATATATGTAAAATGATCCGAAAAATACTTCGTTTTTTTTTTAAAGCAGTTCCTCTCCTGGAGATAGTTAGCATCTTCCCCCCCCCCCCCTCTCTCTCTCCAAGATATTAGTAGTAAAAGAATTCTTGCCACTTTTGTAGTTGAAAAGTTTGTAATGGCGGCAGCTAGGTGGTGCATTGAATAGAGCAGCAGCCTCGGAGTTGAGAGGACCCGAGTTCAAATGTCTCAGACATTTGACACTTACTGGCTGTGTGACCCTGGGCAAGTCAATTAACCCCAATTGCATAACAGACAACAACAAAACAGAAACGGAAACACATTTTGTAACAGAAGTGAAGTAAGCGTGATGTATCTGTTAGCTTTGATGATATGGTACCATCATTGTCAATTGTGTTTGACTTGACTCTTGTCACTTTCCATTTATGTTGCTATTCTGAATGCGTATGTGATTCTTCCTTCTCTGGTCATATCAGACATGTTATCCCCAAGTTCTTCCTATTCGTCATTCCTTGTGATACAGTAATGTTCTATCACATCCTTAGGCCTCGTTGTTACCTCTTCCCCAATTGTTGAGCACATACTTTGGTTCCAGTTTATATATTATATTATATTATTATTATTATTATTATTATTATTATTATTATTATTATATATTATAATAATGCCATCATGCAGATTCTTTGGTGATACCAGTCCTTTAGGTGAGTCTTCAGGGTCTGTGATGATGAACGTTTTAGTAACTTTTCTTTTATAATTCCAAAGCAGCAGGGAATTAGTGACCTTGTCTAATCACAGTTTCTCTAACCTTGCATTTCTCCACCTTTTATCAGCTATGACATTTGATGGATGTAAAGTGACAACTTAGAATTGTTTTAACTTGCATTTCTCTGATGGATTAGTGATTTTTTGAGCAATGTTTCAGATGGTTATTGATAGTTTACACTTTTTTTCTGTTCCATCCTTTAGCCACTTCTGTTAGAGGTAGTGTGTTGCAGTAGAAAGAGCATTGGATTGAAAGTCTGAAGGACTGGGTTCCAATCCTAGATCTTACATTGCCTTGTGATCTTAAGCAAGTCACCTAATCTGTCTGAGCCTGTTTTTCTCAGCTATAAAACGAACTGTTTGAAATATGATTTCTCAGGACTAGATCTGTGTTTCTTTGAATATTTCTTATTTTTATAAGTGGTTCAGCTTTTCATAGGTCCCAGATGTCACTTACTAACTTTTTTCAGTCAGGACAATTAGCAGTTATTGTCTAATAATCATGTACATTGTATTTAAATGTTTTCTCTCAAAAGAATTACACAACTCTTTAATGAGTAAGTGTTAAGGATTTTATTTGGCAGAATAACCTTGATATTCAGCACCTACATTCTGCTCAGCATGGTAGGTACAAGGGGCATAGTCTCCATCTGATAGCTTCTCTAAGGGGCTTAATTTATCTCAAGTGTATGATTTCCCAAGGGAGGCATTGTGTGGCTGATGGGAGTAGAAAAGGAGCAATTTAAGGTGAGTGGGGCAAGAGTAGCAGCTAGGTGACACAGTGGGATAGAGTGCCAGACTTGGAGTCAAAAGACTCATCTTGTTGAATTCAGATATGGCATCAGATATGTGATCCTGGGACATCACTTCTCCCTGTTCACTCTCAGTTTCTCTATAAAATGAGCTAGAGTAGGAAATGGCAAATCATTCCAGTATCTTTGCCAAGAAAACCCCAAAAGGGGTGAAGAAGGATTGAACATGACTGAAAATGACTGAACAGTAACAATAAAAAAGTTAGTTGGAAAGTGTGTGAGCAGAGAAGGTGGGGGGAAATGATAGGGAGGAGACCAACAGAAAACATTCAGTCAACTGAGAGTTATACCTGAGAGAGTAACCATTTCTTTCGCACAACCTTAGCTGAAGGCACAGTTGCCACGCTAATCACATTTAGAGATGACAAGAAGAATGAAAGTTTGACCAAGGTATTTGAGGATAGAAACAAAATCCAAACGGATTATTTTGTCAAAAGAATGAAAGGACATGCTAGTGTAACCAAGTGCAGCTTCCTGGAGATATGACTGGGAAGTACAGGTTGAGGAAGACCTGAGCTAGTAACTGTCCATTCTACTTGAAAAACCTTTAGGAGCTTTCGTAGACAGCAGTTCTAAGACAAACAAAACAGGGTGATGGGACTGCCCTTGAAGTTCACGTGCTATTAGGCTGCATGAATAGTGGAATTCAAGCTTCATCTCTTTGGGGAGTTTGGGTTTGCCAGAAGCCCGCAAGGGGATCCCACGGGGAGAAGACCCTCTCAAGACCAGAGAGAGGCAAAATGAGGAGATCTGTGCATGATTTGTGCAAGCAATGGGAGGTCTTCTTTACTTTCTGGGACTCTTGGAGGGTAGAAACTTCGGGGTTGTCATATGGGTCACAGGGAGAACATGACAGATTTATTATGTGTACAATAACTAAAATCAGTAGGTCATACAGACAAATTTTAGGTCCATTTCAAGAACTTTGGATTAATTAGAATTATCCCAAGATAGAATGTGAATGAGGAAGAAAAAGCCAGGTGACCACCTGGCAGCAGTGTCTCTCTACAGAGAAATCTCAAATCCCATTAGAGGCTGGATTCACCAGCATTTGTAGTCCCTGCCAACTTGAAGATTCTCTTAATGAGAATCCCTCCAATCCCCATTAAATGAAGAGCCTGGTCAGTTTGGTGAATGGTTTTGGTAGGGGAAAAAGTTCTCAAAGTGAATTGCTAATGTATATAGTTCATATTACACTAAAACTGATAATTTTGATTAGGAAATTTCAAGTAGCTGCTACACTCTTCTTTTCCAAGGCCTTCCTGCCACTATGTGATCCCCTTTATAATAATTTACATGCTAACATTGTCATTCTATGACAAGCCATTTGTCAGTTTCTCAAACTATTTAATAGAACACTTATCTTCACCCAATCCTATTGTTTGTTCATCATACAAAGAACATGGTACTCTTGTTTCTTCATTTTCCTTCTCCATCTTCTGACTATTTTCAATCTTTTAATATTTCCAGTCTCTTATATTGGCTCTCAACCCCACACCTTCATTAACATTTATTTTGTATCTTAGGAAGTTTTTGTGTTAGGACTTTTACGGTTGGCACCTAAATGGATGAGGTTTGGAAGAGGTTAAAAGTTTATTTCAGCATAGTAAGCATAGTTTAGATCTTTGTGTATGCTTCAGAGGCCTTCTTTTGAAGAAGCCCTATTATTTTACCATATTTTTACACTGACAAAATGTGTTCTCCTGACAGAATAAACACTGGAATCATTTTGTCAGTATTCCTTCCACCAATGTAATACTTGTCCACTAGGAACACCATGAAAGAGAGGGGGAAGGCCAGTGAAAGTTGTCTGAAAAATAATCTATCTGCATTCCTACATGTACCATGAATACATTGTATTTGTTCTAACCCAGAGACAGCTCTTGGGGTGTTTGCAGGCATCAGAAGGTCTTTGCCTATGGTCAGAAGCACCATACTTCACAACGAGCTAAAGTCCCTCTCTCAATCGACAAAGTCTACCATTCCTCATATCAGCAAGGAAAGACAGTAAAATAATAGTGGAAACTTATGGCGTGTACCCTCATTTGGAGACTTGAGAGATAGAAGGGCCTGAAAGATCACCCAGCATTTTTTGATTGTCAGATGAGAAAGTTGGCATCCAGAGAGTAGAAGCGACACTCATCCATTTAGCACCAGATGTGTGCTAAGCACTGTACTAGGCCCTGTAATAGATATAACATTAATATTATGCATAGAGTTTTTAATCATCAAATTTCCAAGTTGGAAAGGACCTCAGAAGGCATCTAATGTGGACCTTAACAGGTATTCCCCTCCAATATACCTAGCAAGTGAGTCTCATGAAGAAGTGGCTCTTTCCTTTGCCCAGATTAACCTTTCTGCATCAGTCTATGGTCTCACCTTCATTCATCTTCTTTGTCAGATTGCCTCAACTATCATCCTCACACTCTCATATTATATTCTTATTTGCTCCTGCACTTTGGCTTTCAACATCCTTCAACTGAAGTTGCTCTCTACAAGTATTATTGATCTCTGAATTGGACAGTCTAATAGTTGTTATGCAACACTCATCTGAAGCCTTTGGCACTATAGGTCAACTTCTTCTGGACGTTATCTTTTTTTTCTGGTTTTCTGTGACTTTTTTCTCCTTCTCCTCTGTGTCAGAGTGTTCTTTCTGTCTTTTTTGTTGGTTCTTTAGTTCGTTCACTAACCATGAGTAGCCCCAAGACTCTGTATTAGTTTCCCTTTTCTTTTATCTCTATCATATCTCTCTGTACTATCACGTTTTTGTATCTCATTAATTCCCATGGGTTCAGATATAATATTTATGCAGATGAGTTTCCATCTATATCTAGTGCTCATTTGTTTCCTGACCTTCAATCTCACATCTGCAACTGTCTCTTGGACATTTTGAGCTAGGTTTCCCAAGGCATCTTCAACTCAAAATAATCAAAACAAAACTCATGATCTTTCTTCCCCAAACTCTCCCCTTCCTAACTACCTTATTCCTATAGAAGGCATCCTCCTCCTCCTCCTGAGTCATCCAGGCTCACAACTTAAGGAACATCCTCAGCTACACATTTACTCAGCCCATCCAACGTATCATCAGATCTTTTCCCTTTGAGCATGATAACGATATTCCTGTAGATCCTCTTCTCTTCATTCACAAAGCTGTCACTCTGTTGCAGATCCTCATCACCTAATAGCTATTTCAGTAGCCTTCTGAGTGGTCTCCCTAGCTCAAGTTTCTTGAATTCAACTTGCAAAGTGATTTTTTTGAAGTTCAGTTCTGATTATGTTACCCCTAACCCTACCCCACTCAGTGATCTCTGTTGCTTTCTCTTTATCTCCACAATAGTCTGTTTGGCATTTAAAGCCCTGTCTAACTTGGCCTCTTCTTATCTTTCAAGCCTTCTTAGATATAACTCTTCTCTATGCTCTACTAACCAGCTACACTAATCAACTGACACTTTTGCAATAAGGACACTCCGCTTTGTCACTCTGATCCTTTGCACTGGTGTTTTCCCTGGGGTGTTCTCCCCTTCTCATTTGTTCCTTCCATCTTCCGTCCTTTTTCCTGCAAGAGGGACTTGCATCCCACTGCCACATCTCACAGAGTATTTTCCTTTTGTGATTAACTTCCATTTCCACTGTATACATCTTGTTTGTACTTTTTTGATATGTTGCATCCCCCTGTAGAACAGAGCTTCTTAAACTTTTTTCTATTTGCGACCCCTTTTTCACCCCACAAATTTTTACATATAGCTATGTAAAATAGGTATCCAAATCAAACATTCACTGATGATAAACCATGCTTTCCCAACCCTCGCATTCATTTATGTGACCCCATATAGGGTCCATGACCCACAGTTTAAGAAGCTTTGATTCAGAATTTGAGCATCTTAAGGGTAAAGATCAAGCTTTCACGTTTCTTCATGTTCCTAGGGCTTACTTGTTTGTCAGCAAACATTTATTAAACATCTATTATGTATCAAGTGCTATGCTGAGTGGTGCGGCTGCAGAAGTCAGAAAGAGAGTTACTGTTCTCAACAAGTTTACAATCTAATAATGGAAGGCAGTACACAAAAGAAAGTTCAAGACTGAGGGAATAGGGGAGCCAGCAAAGGTACCTGACAGTGGGGCATGAGAGGAAAGTCAGAGAAATGGCAAAGTAATAGAGCCTGGTGAGCAATGACATGTTCTGATGCCAGGCTTCTCCTTTAATGGAAGTTTCGGAGTCCATGGCTACACCATCAAGAGAGACAGAGGGTCGTCATAAAATAGAGTATGAAGACCAATGGGGTCTTGCAGGATTATGAGCCTGACATATAGTAAGCCCTTAATAAATGTTTGTTAAACTATCAAGTGATTCATTTTCTCTTTTAGCTAGAATGTTGAGTTTGTAAAGGGGCATGCCACAAGAAAAGGCTAGAAAGGTAAGTGAAAGATAAATTGTAGTGGGTCATCAGAGCTAGGATTTGGGATTTTTCTTTAAAAAAAAGAATTATCAGCAACTAAAGTGAATGGAGCAGGGGAATGACGATCAGATTTTTCTTTAAGAAAACAATTTTGGTGGTTCTTTACAGAATGGATTGGAGAGGGAGAGATGGAAATCAGGAAAATCAATTAGAAAGTGTTTATGGCTGTCCTTATTTAGGATTCTTATGAGTGATTGGAGCAAAGGGGATGGATTAAGAGATGTGGAGATAGGTGAAACAAACTCGTGGTAACTGACTAGATATGAGAAATGAGGGGATGAATAAACGAGCATGTATTCATTTCTATGTGCCATACATTAAGCTAAATGCTGGAGTAGCACCTGCCCTCAAGGAGTTTATATTCTCATAAGATAAAACAACACAGATAGGGAAGAGTAGACTGGAGGGGAGTTTTGTTGAATTGAATAGGAGAAAGATGGGGAAGGAGCATAAGGATAGCAGTGCAGATGACAAGATGGACTAATTAATTGATATATAAAACTGAGACATATCGAATTCATTCACTTAGTGGGCTAAGTTTAGTAATCAAACCAGACTGGATCCTAGTGTGGCCATTGCATATGTGAACAGATTAATTTCACCAGAGTCTGGAGTATGAATTCTGGAAGAATTGGGTACAGAGATGTGGGTTAGTTTCAGTGTGACATGTTCTGGTCCAGATGGAGAGAGCATGTGATATGTTGTCCCCGACTAATAGCTGGATGGCAAGAGTTGATGTTGACTCATAGGTAATGGACTTGCTTGATTAAGAAGACAGTGAGACCCTCGACAGAAATGGGGAGGGGGTTGGAGATGGGATAGGAGGAGGAAAAGAAAGGAGGAGGTAGATTTTATAGATTCACCACAGTGTTTCTCTCCAGAATAATATGTCCTTTTTAGCCTTAATACCTGGACTTTAACATGTCTCTAATTAATTATTGTCTATTCAAATTTGACAAGTTAATCTTGGTTTTCTTTTTTTTTCTTTTTCTTTTTTTAGGTTTCCTCTATGCCATATTATTTTTTGAGTTTTTAAATTAATTTTATAATTATAACATTTTTGACAGTACATATACATAGGTAATTTTTTTTACAACATTATCCCTTGTACTCCCTTCTGTTCCGAATTATCCCCTCCTTCCCTCCACCCCAATCTTGGTTTTCTAATGCAAAAAAACTTTTTTGTTTTTTTTTTCTCTCAAAGGTCAGAAATAGAAAATTAATAACCAATCCCTGCTTTTCCTCAGAGGATGTTTTCCCTAAAAGAGCCATGTGCCTTCATTTAGTGGGTCACTTAACAAACTGAAATCATTCTAGCACTACCTTATTCCCCACGGAAATGAAACATTAAGGCCTAATAAATAATTTAAAGTCATCTCAGTTAGTTCATCTAACTGATTGAGTGTCTACTAAGTAAGTAAAGGCAGCTTTTCATTAAGGTCTTATCTTCAGACAAAATGGAACATCCTTGAATAATGAATTTATGGATATTTTTAACAGAGCAAACCCATAAGAGCATTTCCTTAAGTCTCATTGTTTCTAAAGGTCATAGAAGTAAAAAAAAAAAAAGGGGGGGGGGTAATTTTACCACATTTCTGTGAAGTATACAGTTGTGGGGATTTTTTTTTTTTGCTTGTCGATTTTAAAGTCATTTTCTATTTTCTCTTTTTTCTTATCTTCTATTACTTTTGTAACTCTGTGATCTCACTGATTTAAAATGGGTATTCCCTCTTACAATGCAGATCACCATTTATCTGCACTTGTTCATCTTGGAGCACATGGTTATCCCTCAATTGTTTCTCCTTGCCACACAACTGGCCCATTCAATCATGCATTTCATTGATGGTGATTGTTATTCCATTTCTCCTTGTACAGTTCTCTTTCCTAATACACCCCTATTTATTTGAGATGAATGCCTTCATCAATGGAGTATTTGGAGAAGCAGAGAAAGGAATGTTGATTCCAGGGTGTTGTGGGGAGTAACTGGAACTTTTAGTTGTTTAACCACACTATTTGTTCTTATCTTTCCTTAACTAAAAAGTTGGTAAATTGAAAAAAAAATTATGGCTTTAGCAGACCTCGAGCTCAATATGAGTCATTGGTGTGATATCATAGCCATTAAGACAGGTATGGTGTCCAGGGTAGGGAAGTTCTATTATTTAGTCTTTTCAGTTATGTCCAGCTCTTCAGGACCCCATTTGGGTTTGGATTGTTTTGACAAAGTTACTGGAGTGGTTTGCCATTTCCTTCTCCAGTTCATTTTAGATATGTGAAAACTGAGGCAAATGAGTTAAATGACTTACCTAGGATCATACAACTAGGAAATATCTTAGACCAGATTTGAACTTAAGAAAGTTGAATGTTCATGATTCCAGGCCTGGTGCTCTATCCACTGGTCCACCTAGGCACTCCTCTTGAACCCCAGTTAGACTTCATTTGAAATATTGTGTTCATGCTACATTTGCAAAAGAACATTGAAGAACTAAAAGTCAAGCAGAAAAACAAGAAAAATGTAAACAGACCTTAAGATTGTGCCATTGTCAGTCAACAGATATGAACAGGCAGTTTTCAGGAGAAGAAACCAGAGTGATTAATAGTCACATGAAAAAAATTCTCTAAATCACTATTGATTAATGAAATGCAAATTAAAACAATTTTGAGGTATCACCTCACATCTTTCAAATTGACTAACATGACAGAAAAGGAAAATGATAATTGCTGGAGGAGATGTGGGGAAATGGTTACATTAATACACTGTGATGGGATTGTGAACTGGAGAACATATACTCTGGAGAACAATTTGGAACTATGCCCAAAGAGCCATAAAGCAGGGTGTACTCTCTGATCCACCAATACCACGACTAGGTCTGTATCCCAAAGAGTTTTTTTTTAAAAGAAAAAGACTCTTACATACAGAAACATTTATACCAGCTCTTTTTGTGATAGCAAAGAATTGGAAAGTCGGGAGATGCCTCTTGACGGGGGTATGGCTAAACAAGTTGTGGTATATGAATGTGATGGGCTACTGTTTTGCTATAAAAATGACAAACCGGATGCTCTCAGAAAAACCTAGAAAGACTTATGTAAATGGAGGATGCAAAGTGAAGTCAACAGAACCAGGAAAATACTGTACATAGCAATAGCAATATCATACCTATGACCAACTGTGAATGACTTAGCCATTCTGATGAGTACAATGATCCAATACATTTTCAAAGCATCCATGAGGAAAAATTCTACCCGCAGAGAGAGGATGGACTCTGAGTGCATATTGAAACTTATTTTTTTTATTCCTATTTCTTGCTTTTATTTTTTAGAACCTAACATGAAAATGTCTTACATAACATCATATGTATAATGGATAGTTTATTTCTTGTCTTCACCATGAGTGAGAGAGGAAGTGGAGGGAAGGAGAAAATGTGCAACTGAAAAGAAAAAGAAAAAATAATTTTTTAAAAAAGGAATGACTTATTAGTCACAATATAAAATACTTTTCTGCTGACAAGTGCCGTATTAAATAATAAATGTACTGGAAATTCACTTCCACGTACTACTTGATTTTTAACAACTTAAAATATATAGTAACCTTTTTAAGGATTAAAAAAAATGTGCCATTATCATTTGTTAAAAGAATTGGAAATGTTGAAGGTGAAGAAGAGAAATTTTAAGTAGGACATGATAGCATGTTTCAAGTGTTTGAAGCTTTGTCCTGTGCAAAGAGAATTAGATTTGGTCTTCCTGGCCCTGGGAGGGGGTGGAAGGAGCAATGGTTATAAGTTGTCCCATGGTAATGAGCTGCCTTAAGACATAGTAGATTGTCTCTCTCTTTTCAGTACTTCAAGTGCAAATTGGAAAGCCTTTTTCTTACGGGTATTGGAGATAGGTAGATAGGTAGATTTGAGAATCATTTATGTAGATGTGATCATTTTACTCTTGGGAAAATCCGGGAGAGACTGAGACAAAGACAAGGGAAAGAGGAGGGAGGAAAGGGGAGGGAAGAGAAGAGGGAACAAGGGGAACAGATGGAGATGAAGAAAGAAGAGGGAAAAATTACATAAGGCAGAGGTTTGAGGTACATACAATGGAGGCAACAGATAGATTTTATTGGTTAAACTTGAAGTTCTATAGCAGAGTAGTATTTCATTTTTGTATTGATAACTGAAGTTAATATCTAAATGGCCTAATTAATATGACAAAATCACATGGACTTGTGCATTTTTCCTCTTCTACTAGAAAATTAGGGTAAAAAGAAAAAAAAATCCTAACTTCCAAAGTAATGGCTCAGTTTACTATAAATTGCAGTACTTTGATTACTGAAATTTTGTATTTACCTGAGAATTAAGCTCAAACAAGGCATATTTTGTTTATCTCTTGATTTTGTTGAATATTTTTTTTATAAAAGATGTTATTAGTCTTTCCTACATTCTATATATGTCACAGTAACTGTGACAAGAGTTAATGTTTCTTTGATGCTTGGGGATCCTGTAGGGCCTCAGGTCTTCAATTTGAATACCACTTTGATCAAAGATCATAGGAATTAGTTCTGGAAGTAAATGAAGATTATCTAGCCCCATTCTCTGCTATCTCAGACGTGGAATCTGAGCTTAAAATTATTTACATGCAGGTGGGAAGCAGCAGTATTTAAATTTGAATCCAGTTCATTTGTCCAGATATTTGTCTAGAAATATAGCAAAAAAAAAAAAAGATATAGAACATTATTACTGTCTCCTGACACAGTATATCCCTCAGGAGTTTAAATTCATGTAGAATTGACTGCCCTCAAGGACTTCATTAGTGAAGAAGCTGACTTGTGATTCATCATTAATTCTAGCACAGGGGTATTTCTGAGGAAACTACTCCCAAAATTCCAAATGATTCCCATAATGTTTTCAAATATGTTTGCAGTGCATTGAATGAAGAGATCACATTATAGATTATTTATTTCAAAGTATGGTGGGTGGTAGTCACTAAGATACGATAGAAACCAACGATTCCATGTGTGTTTTAGTAGAGAAATGTCTATCATGCCGCAACTAGAGTGAACAATAGGCATTGAAACTTAATGTTCTGGACTCCCAAGATTTTCACCACCACTTGCTATCTCTTCTGTTCCACTAAAAATAGCCCATTGGAAGGGTTAGAGAACTGGATGATAGAAAAATGGTTAGAGTGAATAATATTAATAATTATAGCAGCTAGCTATTTATCTAGCACTTTAAAGATGTGTGAATCATTTTACAGATCACCTTATTTTACTACGTGTTGATAAGAGAATTTCCATCTTTGCCGAGGCTATTGTACTGAGAACATCTAGTCCTGGTTTTACAAAACCTTCAAAATGAGATTATAATTACTCATAGGAGTTGGACATAACTCTTCATGTAGGAAAAAAAACAAATGGATAAAAGATGCCTATTGTCCAGATTACGATATTCAGTTATATGGATAACTTATGTAGCATACTCTTAGTACCCATGTACTAGATTTTGCAAAGGGACTATAAGTTGGGCTCAAAATTGAATAGTTCATTGAAGGTGGGCTAGACAGCTTGGTTCTGCTTCTAACTCTGAACATTTATACCTTCCTCCCACATAAGTGCCCTGTCCCCTTCTCTACTTACTTCAACTTCCTTTCATGTATTACATGCCTTCATTAGCACGTAAGAGGGTAAAGACTGCCTTTTTTATTTGTATCTCAGTATAAAGGAATTATGATTGCTCTTTATGATCACTGTTTCTTCTTTTAGATGCTCTCCTAATATCCCAGTAATAATGTGTTCTAGTAATTTGCTGAGAAGGGGAGCTAACTTTACTGGCATATATTTCATAAGATCCCTCCATTTTGTCAAAATTGGTACAACAGTTCTGTCTTCTCCATAATTTTATTTTTTCATTTAACAAGCATTTATTTTCTCTACTTTCTATTTCCCTTCAGTCATTAGAAGAAAAACAAAGAAAGATAAAACTTATAACAAATATGAAGAGCTAAATAAAACCAATTCCCACTTTGAGCACTTACAAAAATGTGCTTTATTCTGCATATTCAGTCTCTTTGGCAGAATAAAGGTAGCCTGCGTTATCATCAGTCATCTGGTATCATTGATCACAGTTTCAAAATCTTCAGTGATCATTTACAGTGATTTAGCAGTTTCACCAACCAATTCCTTCAGTACATCATGATGCCATTCATCTATACTTGGTAACTTAACTCATTGAGTTAAAGTACAGTTTTGCTATTTCTCCTTTGATTTTGAATGTCAAAATCCTATTAACCATTGTCACTTCAGCTTTCCAAAATATTTTTTTCAGAATCATAGGGATAAAGCCATTTAGTTTAGGCTTTCATTTTGCAGATGTGAAGTAAAGAATGGAAATGGCTTGTCTAAGGTCACAGTGCTCATAGAGGCAGTAACTGAAATTATTTAGTAAAATGTCAGAAGAATGTTTTTGCATCAGAGTCTTTCCTTCCCAATCATTTTTATAATGGTTTGTCCAATTGTTTCAGGAGAATCATGTCTTTTTAGGAGAATATAACTTCTTTGACATAGGGATTCATTTTGTATCTATTTTAATATCTGAGTTATTTAGCCCATATGGTAGGCAGCAGTATTGGTTGTTTTTCTTTTATTCCATTATGGTATTCTTTGGGTAAAAAAAAATAACTGAATAACCTCAAGAGGGGAAAATATACTCTTGGGAGGATCGAGCTTAATTGCCTCTCTTGCCAAGCTTTCTATAAATTAATTTTCTCTCTACAACTTCTTCCTGTTGTTTTTTTCTAGTGTTACTTTTCATAATCCTCTATGATCCTTCGCTTTAAGGTTTTCCAAGTGAATTTAATTTCTAAAGTGATGCTGTCCTTAGCTGCCACGTCTTTCCACTTGGCTTGAAGAGTCAGTATTTTCATGAGGAAGGTTCCTGTCTCTTGAGGCTTGCTTGGTATGGTAATTGCTTTATGTCAATTAAAATTGAGAGAAAATGGTAATCTATTTCATGTCTGTTCATTTATGTATTTTCTACTGCTTTGTAGCAATGGATTATTTGTCATACGGAAACTGTTTTGTTTTCCTGTCCTAACTGCTCATCTTTATCCTTTCTTCTCATTGGGCATTGCTTTTCATCTTTGCTGTAAAACACACAGGTGTTTCATGAATAACTGCCATGTTTGTAATGCTTCTTATGTTTTGAGATATGGTCCTTTTTATTTTATTTTTTGTAATGATAATGTCATGCTCTCCATATCCAGGCCTTATCAGTCTCTTTTTCCTGTGCAAGGTGTTCTGCCTTTTCTCATTGGCAAGTTCTTCCTGAACCTCCATTTTGAAGAAGTCTTTGGTCTTCTCCTAGCTGTTTCTGACTTCCAGTCTTCAACCATTTGTAGTATATTCCTCCTCCTACCTTCTCCTGCTTTCAACTCACTTTTGTGTTTCTTCTTTCCATATGAGAATATAACATTGAGGGAAGAGAGCTTCTTTTCTTTTTTCCTTATATTTTTGTCCCCAACACTTAGTATAGTTTCTGACATAGTAAATGCTTAAGAGAGGATTGCTTCCTTCCTCCTTTCCTTCCCTTGCTTTTCCTTTTCTCTCCTCTACCTCCCATTCCTTCCATCTCCCCCTCTTTCTCATTATTTCCTTCCTTCCTTCTTCCCTCTCTCTGGATTGAGAAGATTCCATTACATGAGGAGAAAGCTTATAAGAAGGATATTTTTGTTGTTACTTGGTGTTACTTATAGCTGTACTACCTATTTGTCTATGAGGTCTCTGGAAAGTCTCTTGATGTCTTTTGACCCTAGATTTTCTTTTGAACAAGGCAAGTGGTGATGCACTAGGTGACCTCTCTGGTCCTTCCCAACTCTCATCTGTTGTTAGCATGTGAAGGTAGGTACTTAAAGTACTATTCCTCCTTTATTAGCTTGGAAAAATTGACTGTCTCAGAAATCTAAAGAAAAGAAAGCAGATTGTTTAATGTATAGATTCCCAAAGCCATACTTGAACTATGTAAACCAAATTTCCCCCTTGGAAAAAAGTTGGCATTATTCCTTGAGTGCCAACTTCTGATTCAGAAGTACATGTTGATCGTGTTTGAAAAAAAATGAAATGATTTATGGGCCTCCATCGTGTCCCTTACATGTTTTACATTCTTACAATCCATCTAAAGGTAGCAGTTTAAAAGTACATTAGCCAGCTTTCCAATTTTCCCTCACTGCTTTTCAGTATTAAGTTGTCCAGGGTGAGGCTGGTTGGGGAGACATAAATGGATTTCCAGATTTCTTACATCCTTCCACTACCCAGATGTCATTCTATTGCCATTGGAAAGCAGGTTTTCTTCACAGGTGTGCTCTTGTTTTTTCCAAAGAACAACAAGAAAAAAATCAACATTTATGCATCAAGTCATCAGTTTGCTGAAACATTACACATCAGATCAAATTTAAGGGTTTCTGAGGAGAATAAACTTGAATTTAGTTGAACATCTGGATCGTGTTATTTCAATAGCCTTCCTCAGTGGTGAGACTGTGGCCTAATAGTCACCTTCTGTCATTTTGATTGGTTTAGGTGTTGACTGTAAGGCACCGCTTTGGGTAGCCCTGTCTTGAATTGACGTGAGTCTGGGAATTACTGAGAATCTGAGGATTACATGAGTCTGAAAGTCTGAGAACAGATGGCTCCCTCTGAGGACAAATTCAACCTGTGGATGAGTTCTCTGTATAAATTTTAATAGGTTCAAGTCAGGATTAACTATTTCAGCTTTCCACTGGATGAGATGATTGCTTGTACAGTGCTTTATTAACACAAGATAAGTCGATTGTCCTGAAGAGACCTATCTGTTAAAGGAGGGCTTGGACTAGATGGTCTCCAGTTTTAAATCTACGATCCTATTTATTTCCACATAATCATCAGCACTCTCTCCCTCCCCCTCGAATTCTCATGTATGTCTTCATCTGTGTGTATTGTCTCCCCCAGTAAAACACAAATACCTTAGGCTAGAGAGTTTTTCATTTGACTTTATACCCCCAGTCTCTTGTACATAAGAGTTAACTTAGATTTAATTGGTTTGGATTTATGTTTCTGAAATCTTACTTGGTTCCTAAGCCACTTTTTATACTACCGATAATTAAGATGTATTTATCATGACTTTTGCCTTTCCCTTTCATTCTCAGAAGCCTTTTCTATAATTAGATTTTAACTCTTTTCATTGGTTATTTTTTTTATAACATTTACAAATACTTATTATATCCTTCAATTTATCTTGGATTCTGTAATGACAAATCAGTGATAATACAAGAGTTCATATGGGAGCACAATAACTGGACTACCATTCTGGTCGATTCCAGTTGGAAATTCTCACAAACTCCCTTTGGTCTGAGCTCTTAGACCAACAGATATATTTGCCTTATGCCCTGCATCACAACTTTTCTGATTTAGGAGTTCAGTGGTCTTCTAGTCCATTCCACATCTCAAAATGTCTCCCAACTACACTATGCCTAACAAGTAGCCATTTAAACTCTGCCTGATGACTCTCAACAGGGAGGAACTGGTCACTTTCTTAGACTATCCTTTCCATTAATGGAAAATTATAAATGGGGAAGTTTTCTTTTAAGCTTAAATGATCATCTCTGTGATTTCACAGTTGTTTCTAGTTCTGCCTTCTGGGGAAAAAACCAAATAAATCTAGTCCTTCTTTCAAGTAACAGCATTTGAAGTACTAGCTATCATCTCTCCCCCCCCCAAGTCTTCTTTTCTCTAGGCTAAGTAATTGTACTTATGTCTTTTAACTGATTCTTCTGTGGTATAGACTCTAGATCTTTGACATCCTCTTCATAAATTGTGGCCTCCGTGATGGTCACAATAATTGAAATAGTGTTGTGACCAGGACAGAGCACATAGTTCTAATTATGGCAAAAAATTTAGGTTGATAAAGTGCTTTTCTTCTAGTAGTATGTTCCGTTGTGACACAGCAGAGGACAAGAATCTCACATTGAGAGTATCACCAGTTAAATAAAATCATATTAGTCATTTAACAGTTTTATGATTATTATGTTCTGACCTCTTTACTTCATGCCATTCTGCTACAGTGAAGGGGCTGCATGGGACAGAGATCCATTGCATATTATTCTTGGTTTCATAGGTACCATATCCAAAGAATTCATCAGCAAGGGGCTGGCCCATCGGTACTGAGGTTCTCCTTAGCAAAACAGACAAAATTTATTGGTGGGACTCTACCCTGCACCTTTTTAGCATGGTATGACATGCCAAGGCTTGGTCTCCATTGACATAGACTTCGAGACCCCAGAGTCTTCTGTTCCACAGTGAGACAGTGGAAGAGGACTTTGCGGAAGACTGTGCTCATGGCTGGAATTTATTGAAGTTATTTAATAAATTAATGAATAAATATATGAGGGAATAAAATAAATGACTTCTAAAATCTTTTTACTTCTAACACAATATGATATCTATGAGCCTTTGGTTCTAGTTTAATTTAGCATTAAGCAATTAGTCTTGATTTTGAAGAGAGGCATGAAGAGGGAAATAAATAGCATGTCCTTTTAATCTATAGTAACTCAAAGGATGGAGGGCTTAAATTTGTTCTTTTTATTAAAGCTTTTTAATTTTCAAAACATATGCCTGGATAATTTTTCAACATTGACCCTTGAAAAACCTTGTGTTCCAATTTTTCCCTGTCTTCCTCCCATCTTCTCCCTTAGATGGCAAGTAATTCAATATATGTTAAACAGGGTAAAAATATATGTTAAATCCAACATATGCATACACGTTTATACAATTATCTTGCCTCACAAGAAAAATTAAGTCAAAAAGGGAAAAAATGAGAAAGAAAATAAAAGGCAAGCAAACCATAACAAAAAGAGTGAAAATACTGTGTTGTGCACTCAGTTCCTACAGTCTTCTCTCTGGGTGCAGATGGCTGTCTTCATCACAAGACCATTTTGGAACTGCCCTGAATCATCTCATTGTTGAGAAGAGCCACATCCATCAAAATTAATCGTCGTATAATCTTGCTGTTGCCTTGTATAATTATCTCCTGGTTCTGTTCACTTCACTTATATTCATAAGAGTCACCTTATGTAAGTCTCCCCAGACCTCTCTGAAATCATCCTGCTGATCGTTTCTTTTATTATTATTATTATTAATAAGGATTTTTATTTATAAAACACAAGCTTGGGTAATTTTTCGACATTGACCCTTGCAAAGCCTTCTGTTACAAATTTTCCTCTCCTTCCCTCTACCCCCTCCCCTAGATAGCAGGTAGTCCAATACATTAAATATCTTAAAATATATGTTAAATCCAATATATGTATATATATTTATTCAGTTATTTTGCTGCACAAGAAAGATCAGATAAAGAAGGAAGAAAAAAACTACAATGCAAGCAAATAACAATAGAGAGAGTAAGAATGCTATGTTATGAACCACACTCAGTTCCCACAGTCCTCTCTCTCAGTGTAGATGGCTCTCTTCATCACTGAGTAAGTGGAACTGGTTTGAATCATCTCGTTGTTGAAGAGATCCACGTCCATCAGAATTAATCATCATACAGTACTGTTGTTGAAGTATACAATGATCTCTTGGTTCTGCTTATTTCACTCAGCATCAGTTCCTGTAAGTCTCTCCAGGCCTCTCTGAAATCATCCTGTTGGTCATTTCTTACAGAACAATAATATTCCAGAATATTCATATACCACAATTTATTCAGCCATTCTCCAACTTATGGGCATCCATATAGTTTCCAGTTTCTGGCCACTATTAAAAGGGCTGCTACAGACAATTTTTGCACATGTGGAGCCCTTTCCCTTCTTTAAGATCTCTTTGAGACACAGGCACAGTAGAAACACTGCTGGATCAAAGGGTATGCACAGTTTGACAACTTTTTGAGCATAGTTCCAAACTGCTTTCCAGAATGGCTATTCACAGTGCCACCAACAATGTATCAGTGTCCCAGTTTTCCCACATCCCCTCCAACATTCATCATTATTTGTTCCTGTCATCTTAGCCAATCTGACAGGTGTGTAGTGGTATCTCAGAGTTGTCTTAATTTTCATTTCTCTGATCAGTAGTGATTTGGAACACTCTTTCATATGAGTGGAAATAGTTTTAATTTCATCATCTGAGAATTGTCTGTTCATATCCTTTGACTATCAATTGGAGAATGGCTTGATTTCTTATAAATTAGAGTCAATTCTCTGTATATTTTGGAAATGAGGCCTTTATCAGAACCTTTGACTGTAAAAATGTTTTCCCACTTTATTGTTTCCCCTCTAATCTTGTCTGCAGTAGTTTTATTTGTACAAAAACTTTTCAGCTTTATATAATCAAAATTATCACTTTTATGATCAATAATGATCTCTACTTCTTCGTTGGTCACAAATTCCTTCCTTCTCCATAGATCTGAAAGGTAAACTATCCTATGTTCTTTTAATTTCTTTATAATCTTATTCTTCATGTCTAGATCATGAACCCATTTCGACCTTATCTTGGTATATGGTGTTAGGTGTGGGTCAATCCCTTTTTTCTTCCATACTAGTTTCCTATTTTCCCAGCAGCTTTTGTCAAACAGTGAGTTCTTATCCCAAAATCTGGGATCTTTGGGTTTGTCAAACAGTAGATTGCCGTAGTTATTGACTGTTTTGTCCTGTAAACCTAACCTATGCCACTGATCAACTAGTCTATTTCTTAGCCAATACCAAATGGTTTTGATGACCACTGCTTTATAATATAAATATAGTTTTATACATATGTAATATTTATATAATATTTATTTATATATATATATTATATATTCATGATTAATATATTATAATAACATAATATAATATAATGTTAGATCAGGTACAGCTAGGCCACCTTCGTTTGCTTTTCTTTTCATTAATTCCCTTGAAATTCTTGACCTTTTCTTCTTCTAGATGAATTTTGTTATTATTTTTTCTAGGTCAGTAAAATAGTTTCTTGGGAGTTTAATTGGAATCTGCAAATCATTTCTTACAGAACAATAATATAACATTCATATAACATAACTTAGTCAGCCATTCTCCAACTGATGGGCATCCACTCAGTTTGCAGTTTCTTGGTGGGTTTCAATTTGTAACTCATTAACTAAGTGCTCTAACATGGGACTTCTCCTCGTCACCCTATTTAATTGCTTCCTCTTTAAAAGAAAGAGAATAGACATCAGAATTACCATAGGAAATTTGGAAAGTTTAGGTGGAAAGAATAAGAAAGTAACAGATGAGAAATCCTCACAATTAAGTCTCAAGTTTGTAAGAATGAAAACAACAAAAATAAGAGAAATATTCATGCTATGCCTTTTGGACTTAGTTTTTTTTTTTTCATTCTGGACAGAAAAAAGAAAAATGTGTTCCATAAGAGACTAACATCAGAAAAGATATTGTACTTTGCTAATCTCTGATTAGTCATGTCTCCAAAGATAGGTATAATGTTTTTAATGAAAAGAAAGAAATAAAGAAATGACTTAAGCTGAAAAAAAGATATTAAACTCACAACAAACCTTCTTTTTCAGTTAGGCTACAACTGGAATGAAGCAAGCAAATAGCAGCGTTGGAGTTTGGGGTTTTTTTTGGGGGGGATGCCTCAGAATCTCAAAGTAACTTTATGACTCACCTTCACGAAATATTGTTTCTGGCTGTTTAGTAGATTACATATGCTGAATATCATGGAACGGAATGTAGTCCCTGGAAAGAATATTAAAACCATCTGGCCACAGGGGCTGAACCCCTAATGGCTAGCAGCCTCGGAGTTGATTTTTGAGTAACAGCTATTTTAGTCTTTGTGAGCAAGTAAACAAAGCCACCAATTAATACTCACTTTGAGACTCAGTCTCCACAGGTGGATCAGAAAATTAAGATCAATATGAACATTTATCTTAACTAGCTAGATAATACCAGCAAATTCTCATTAAAATTAATATTATTACGACAAAGGGTTCTGAGTAATAAAGTTAATTCCATAGTTCTGGCAGATGGCCAGTGGAAACCATATGTTGTCAGGCTGATTGCAAAGCCCTCTATCTACCAAACAGTCTTCTATGAGGGTTTTCTGGTCCTTGGATGTGGAACTATCTCCCTGTAACTCTCAGTCCCATAAATATAACAAGAAAGGAACTGGAGTGTGTCCTAACTGTAAGGGTGTTGAGGGGGACAGGAAGAGAGCCAGAACCAAGATGGGCATTATTGTTACCTTCCTGTGGTCCTCAAACTTTTTAAATAGGGGGCCAGTTCACTGTCCCTCAGACTGTGGAAGGGCCGGACTATAGTAAAAACAAAAACTCAAACTCTGTCTCTGCCCCTCAGCCCATTTGCCATAACCTGGCAGGCCCCATAAACGTCCTCAGCCACTGCATCTGGCCCATGGGCCATAGTTTGAGAACCCCTGAATAGCATTTTAGAATCTGCTAGCCCTCTGCCCCAGAGTAACTGAGGGGGAAGGTAGGACCTAGGAGTTGGTAATAGAATAAGATCACAGCCCAGTACAGGAGAAAAAGGGAGGGTGTGGTATGTGAGGTGGTGATGGTGCAACTCTACCCAGTGTGGGGTAGTTCCCTGCAGAGGATGCTATACTTTCTCCTCTATCTGCTTTCTTCTTCTATGAGTGCTTCTGCCTATGCCTTCACCTATTTTTGTTCCCAGTAAAACAATTCCTTTCCACATCTAGGAGAGAGTTGAACATAAGCTGACTTAATTCTAATATATGCTTACCTTGAAACTGAGTAACCTTTATCCTTCAGCTCCCTTCACCTCCTTCTACCCCAACTAACCCATACATCTTATTCTGCCTAAATCTTCAAAGTATATATTATATTATAGCTGGATCTTGACATCATAGATGGCAAAGAGAGATGAAAGAGGAAATTGGTTTTTATACATGATAGTTATCTATACTCCTACTTTCCCTGCAGGGTTCAAAACACTTTCCCCTGTGTGTTCTAGATAGTCTGGGAAACAACTCTTGTTTTATCAGCTCTGGTATCTGAAAATTGAAATGTAGATTCTAGAAATGTGGTCATTCTCATCAAATTTCACCAAAACTACAAGAAAATAGCTGAGATGTTCTACAGAATTTGTCATAAAGAGCTTTTTATCCCCATATAAGGATGCATTTTTTTTTTGCTAGGATAGATAGGAAATCTTTGAAGTTTCACCATATTTTGTGATTTTTCAGACTAAACAATGTAATTATCATTTTAAAGTCTTTGAAAATTCAAGACATGTTAGAATATTCAAAGTATACTTCTGTCAATGTCTATTCTCCAGTTCATGCTTGAGGAGTTCTAGAAAAAGCCTTGGTGTTTTTCTTTTTTTTTCTCTTTGCTAGTATTTTATTTCCCCTCCAATTAAATGTCAAGGCAATTTTTGCACTAATTTTTACAAGTTTTTGAGTTTCCAATTTTTCTCCCTCTATCCCTTCCCCTCCCCTCATGCAAAAATGATAGGTTATTTGATATAGAATATGCATGTGCTATCATGTAAAACATATTTCCATATTAGTCACATTTGTAAAAGAAGAAACAGATCAAAAAAAAAAGACACAAAAAAATAAAGTAACTGAAAAAATATGTTCAGTCTATATTCAGTGTCCATCAGTTATTTCTCTGGATATGGATAACATTATGCTTTATGAATCTTTCGTACTTGTCTTTGATCATTGTGTTGCTAAGAAGAACTCACTCATTCTTAGTTATCACATGATATTGTTGATACGTTGGTGTTTTTAGGGTTCTGCTCATTTTACTTTGTATCAGTTTGTACAAGTTTTTCCAGGTTTTTCTGAAATCTGCCTGTTCATCATTTCTTACTGAAAGTAGTTTCCATTGCATTCATATCCCACCACTTCTACAGCCATTCCCCACTTGAAGAGTGTCCCCTCAGTTTCCAATATTTTGCCACCACAAAAAGGCTTACTATATTTTGTATTATTGTTATAGCTTTTTATTGACAAAACATGCATAGGTAATTTTTCAACGTTGACCTGTAAGGGGCTGAAACTCTTGAGTCAATGCACTGAGGTGGGACAGTCGAGCACTTGAGGCTAATTACCAATTGGACAATACTCTATAAGAATATGCTTGGGAAATGGCCCTTCCCACTATCCTGTGCTGGCCCAATCGTTTGGTGTATACAGAGAATTGTGGAACGGACTAGGAGGTGCAGGGAGACTAGCCAGGGTCACTTCTGCCAGGGAGACAAGGCAGTGAGGTCACAGAGATCGTACCCATCCACTCTCTTCACTTCTACCGCTATAGACCAAGAATAAAGACTTTTGCTTATCCTGATTCTGGCTGATTCTAAGGTATCCAGGGTGCTAATGTGGTTGCCACATTAATCCTTGCAAAAACTGCTGTTCCAACTTTTCCCCTCTTTCCCCCCACCTCCTCCCCTAGATGGCAGGTAGTCCCATACATGTTAAACATGTTAAAGCATATGTTAAATACAATATATGTATATATATATATATGTGTGTGTGTGTATACACACACACATGCACACACACACACACACATATATACACATATTTCTACAGTTATCTTGCTGAACAAGAAAAATCATATTTAGAAAGGTAAAAATAAACTGGGAAGAAAAATAAAAATGCAGGCAGACAGTAACAGAAATAGTGGAAATGTTATGTTGTGGTCCACACTCATTTCCCAGTGTTCTTTCACTGGGTGTAGCTGGTTCTGTTCATCACTGATCAATTGGAACTGATTTGGATCCTCTCATTGCCGAAGATAGCCACATCCATCAGAATTGATCATCATATACTATTGTTGTTGAAGTGTACAATGATCTCCTGGTCCTGCTCATTTCACTCAGCATCAGTTGATGTAAGTCTCTCCAAGCTTCTCTGTATTTATCCTGAATTCATCATTTCTTATAGAACAATAATATTCTATAACAATCATATACCATAATTTATTCAGCTATTCTCCAACTGATGGGCATCCACTCAGTTTCCAGTTTCTGGCCACTACAAAGAGGGCTTCCACAAACATTCTTGCACGTACGGGTCCCTTTCCCTTCTTTTAGATCTCTTTGGGATATAAGCCCAGTAGAAGCACTGCTGGATCAAAGGGTATGCACAGTTTGATAACTTTTTGGATATAATTCCAGATTGCTCTCCAGAATGGCTGGATTCTTTCACAACTCTACCAACAATGTATCAGTGTCCCAGTTTTCCCACATCCCCTCCAACATTCATCATTATTTGTTCCTGTCATCTTAGCCAATCTGACAGGTGTGTAGTGGTATCTCAGAGCTGTCTTAATTTGCATTTCTCTGATCAATAGTGATTTGGAACACTCTTTCATATGAGTGGAAATACTTTCAATTTCATCATCTGAGAATTGTCTGTTCATATCCTTTGACCATTTATCAATTGGAGAATGGCTTCATTTCTTATAAATTAGGGTCAATTCTCTGTATATTTGGGAAATGAGGCCTTTATCAGAACCTTTAACTGTAAAAATAGGCTTACTTTATTTTTATACATATAGATCTTTCCTTTTTATGATCTTGTTGGGATGTTTACAGACCTAGTAGTAGTATTCCTGGATCAAAGGGTATACACAGTTTGATTGCTCTTGGGGCATCGTTCCAAAAAGTTCTACAGAATGGTTGGATCATTTCACAACTCCATAACTGCAGTATATTCCACTTTTTCCACATCCTCTCCAGCATTTATTGTTTTTCCTTTTTTGTCATATTAGCCAGTGTAATAAATGTGAAATTGTATGTCATAGTCATTTGAATTTACATTTCTCTAATCAAAAATAGTTTAGAGTACTTTTCAAAAGCTTAAATAGATTTGATTTTCTTCATCTGAAATATCCTTTGATTATTTATCAATTGGGGAATGGCTTGTAGTCATCTCAATTTGATTCAATTCTCTATGCATTTGAGAAATGAGGCCTTTATCAGAAAAAAACTTGCTATAAAGATTGTTTCTCAGATTTCTGCTTTCCTTCTAATCTTGGTTGCATTGGTTTTGTTTCTACAAAAGTGTTTTAATATAATTGAAAATAACCATTTTTTCTTTTTGTAATATTCTCTATCTCTTGTTTGGTCACAAGTTCTTCCCTTCCCCATAGATCGGACAGGTAGACTATTCTGTGCTCTTCTAATTTGCTTATGGTGTTATCCTATATGTCTAAATTTTGCTCTCATTTTGACCTTATTTTGGTTTAAGGTGTGAGATTTTTACCTAATATGTGCCCTATTGCTTTTCAGTTTTCCCAGCAGTTCTTTTGTGCAAATAATGAGTTTTTTTTTTTCCCAAAAGCTGGTGTCTTTGAATTTATCAAACTCTCTGTTACTATTATAATTGACTGCTGTGTCTTGGGTGCCTAATATATTCCAGTGATTCACAACTCTATTTCTTAGCCAGTACAAGATAGTTTTGATGATTAATGCTTTATAATATGGTTTTAGATCTGGTATTGCAAGGCTAACTTCTGTTGTATTTTTTTTCATTAAGTCCCTTGATATTCTTGATCTTTTTTTCTTCCAAACGAATTATATCCTTACATTTTATTTCTAGAACTATCAAATAATTTTCTGATAGTTTAATTAGTATGTCATTGAATTAGCAAATTGGTCTAGTCAGAATTTTTTTTTATTATATTGGCTTGGCCCACCTATGAGCAATTGATATTTTCCCAATTATTTTGATTTGACTTTATATAAAATGTATTTTGCAATTGTATTCATATAGTTCTTGGGTTTGTCTTGGCAAAAAGAATTCCATGTATTTCATGTTCTTTACATTTCTTTTAAGAAGAATTTCTCTTTCTGTCTCTTGCTTGGGCTTTTTTGGTCATAAAAAAATGCTAGTGATTTTTGTGGGTTTATCTCATTATGTGCAACTTAGCTAAAGTTGTTAATTATCTCAAGTTGCTTTTTAGTTAATCCTCTCTGGCTGTCTGGGTATACCATCATATCACCTGCAAAGAATAATAGTTTTGTTCCCTTATTGCCTATTCTAATCCTTTCAATTTCTTTTACTTTTCTTATTGCTGTAGCTAAAATTTCTAATACTCTATTCAATAATAGTGATCATAATGGGCATTCTTGCTTCACCTCGGATCTTATTTAGAAGGCTTCGAGCTTATCCCCATTGTAGGTAATACTTGCTGATGGTTTTAAATAGATACTGCTTATCATTTTAAGGAAGGCTCCTTTTTCCCTATTTTCTGGTATTTTTAAGAGGAATGGGTATTGTATTGTGTCAAAAAAAAACATTTTCAGCATTTACTGAGATAATCTTATGATTTTTGTTGGTTTTGTTATTGAAATAATCAACTACATTACAGTTTTCCTAATATTGAACCAACCCTGAATTTCTAGTATAAATCCTATCTGTCTATAGAATATAACCCTTATGATTGCTCTAATCAGCTTCCTAGTATTTTGTTCAGAAGTTTTGCATCAATATCCATTAGGGAAACTGGTCTATAATATTCTATTTTAACTCTTTCTGGTTTAGGTATCAACCACATATTTGTGTCACAAATGAAGTTTGGAATAACTCCTTCTTTGCCTATTTTTCAAAATAGTTTATATAGTAGTAATATTAATTGTTCTTTAAAAATTTAGTAGAATTCATTCGTGAACCCATCTGGCCCTGAGGATTTTTTCCCCTAGGGAATTCATTAATGGTTTGTTCAGTTTATTTTTCTAAGGTGGGGTTATTCAGGGATTTTGTTTCCTGATCTGTTAATTTAGGTAATTTATATTTTCAAAAATATTCATAGATTTCTTTCAGACTGCCAGATCTGTTAGCACATAATTAGGCAAAATATTTCCTAATGATTGCTTTAATTTCTTCTTCATTAGTGGTAATTTTACCCTTTTCATTTTTGATATAAGATATTTGGATCACTTCTTTTTTTAAAATAAAAAACCAAGGGCTTAATTTCATAAAACCAGATCCTAGATTTATGTATTGTGGTTTTCTTTTTCCCTTCAGTCTTATTAATCTCACCTTTGATTTTCAGAATTTCTAATTTCAGAATTCTAATATTTAATTTGGGATCTTTAATTTGTTTGATATATCTTCTGAGTGTGTGCTTTCATTTTCCTTATCACCACAGTAACTTGCTGTGGTCAGAATCTTTTTCTGTTGTTTGCTCATTTCCCCAGCATATTACTTGGCTTTTAACTAATAAGTAGAGCTCTGTTTTCAGGGTGGAGGGTACAATATCCCAAGCTTCTGGGTTTTTGTGCAGCTGTTTTCAGAGATCTTTCTAGAGATTTTGCAGCTGTTTTCAGAGATCTTTCTAGAGATTTTAAGTTTTCTGTTCCAAGATGACATGCTCCAAGGAGATATGTATTTACTACTCTCCTGCCTTATGCCTGACCTATGAGTGATTACAAGCATTCTTTATTGCTGTGAAACTATAAAGAAGGTCCCTGCTCTCCTGTGGCTGTAAGTTCTAGTGTAGTAGTTCTCCCCTTAGCTCTGACTGCCTCTGGGATCTGAATATGAGAAAAGTAATAGAGTCTGACCTCAGTGCTAGCAAACAGACCCCTATAAACTATTTCTGAATGATGTTCTTGCCCTCCTTACTGTGTAGTCTGGGATTTCTGGAAGCCACTACTATTACTTCTGCTGAAAGAGGGAGGGAGAAAAAAAATTGGAATTTGAAATCTTACAAAAATAGAGGTTGAAAACTATCTTTACATGTAATAGGAAAAATTATTATTAATTTTTAAAAGCCCTGATCTATGAAATGGCAGTCTTCCTGGAAATGGAAAAGAATCTCCAATTCAACATCCCATAGCCATTTAACAAAAGTCATTGCCTTCTTGGTACTCGAACTAATACCCATCAGAAAGTGTGACAGATAGCTGTGTGACCCTGGGCAAGTCACTTAACCCCAGCCTGAGGGGAAAAAAAAAAGAAAGTGTGACAGAGCCCCCGAAGTCCACATGGAGGGTTCTCAAGAAGTGTAATCCAGAACAGTCAAGGGAATATTTTCTTAATTGCCTTTTAAAAGAATTCTACTAAATGCAAAGAAGAAATGGAGTGATTTCTCTAAAATAATTCCGATCATTTCTAAGGAATCTGGAAGGATTCATCAGATGCCCAGTCTGTTAAGATCTTTTATCTTCTTCCTGAGTCTAGGTTTGGACAAGATGAAGAAAGATGGAAATTTATTAATGGGGCAATTGAATTCTGAGGTGTAGTGTTGGCAAGTGGGTCGGTTAAAGTACAGCTCATCATGGCACTGCCAAGTAGTATATTAATGACAGGCAGAGCTCTGGGCTGAATTGGAATTCCAGCATTTGATTGTATCCCTTAATGTTATCTCTTGTTGCATATGCATACACAACAGGTAGAGCTAAGAAAGTTGGATGAAAGGAAATAACATTGGGATACATGAGATGAAAAAAGCCAAATGCCTTTGTGCATGTATTTGCAATAGCTTATGCTTTTAAAGAATAATACTTCATTTTTAGCCTTTCAAAAAGCTGTCAAAAGTGCTCTGTATAGAAACAGTAGTCCATCCTGACAGTATTGTATCAGAGATAATGAAGCTTGTAAATGCTTCTAACTTTTTTTTAATATTGAAGATAGTCTTTAGACTGTCTTTCTTAGAATTGTTTTTCAGTGATGAATAGTTGAAATGGAAGTATGCAGCTTTAAAACAGCTTCACTAGTGAAAACCCACTGCATCTGTGTTTGACACTTTGGAAGTCATAGGATGCGGGGACCATAGATTTCTATCTGGAATGGATGTAAGCCCACAGGAGCATAGCTTTATAACCAGAAGGAACGTTAGAAATCTATCTAGGATGGTTTCCTCATTTTAACAGATGAGGAGATGGAGGCCCAGGGCAGTTATCTAAGTTTTTCAAAGTTGAAAGGAGTATAGATAACAGAACCAGGAAATCGACTCAGGTACTCTGACTCCAATCCAAAACTGCAAAACATGCTATCTCTATGAAACATGGATAGATTTGCACAAATTGATGGGGAGCAGAGGCTGTAGCATCGGGAAAATCAGTAATATAAATCAGGGGAAATGCCCACTAACAGAAGTCAAATGTTATGCGATTGTATTGGCTAGTCTTGGTCAGAAAAGGGCCTGCATGTGCTGTGTGAGCATGGTCACTGTGTCACTTGATTTTGCTTGCATGTTTTTCTTTATGGCAAGGGAAGGTTTCCAGAGAAGCTGTGGCTAGTGTGAATTATATACAGAAGTGACCATATTATAAAAGCAGAACCCCAAAATGAAGCTTTAAAAAATAAAACAGAATTACAGGTGGAGTTGGACTAGAGAAAAATCAAATGAAGAGTTGGACTAGATGATTCCTTCTACCTCACACATGTTCTGATTCATAGGTTGTCTATACTTGTGCATGTGACTCTTAACCAGCTGTGTATTTTTTATAGCCTACATATATAGGTATAGTCACCACAACTCATTTCCTGCCCTGACTTTGCTGGCTGGCAATTCTTCTCCATCACTTTTCCCTGTGCCCACTACCCCTAGCCATCATTGGCAAAAAAAATTGGCAGAAGATTACTACTTCTGGACTGCTAAAAAGAATGAAAGTGCATCACCCCACTGTGTCAGCATCTAGCTCAAAGATCTGGTTGTCCCAGACTAGTTAGGCTCTGTTATTTGCATTAACTTCAAATTGTCAGAGGTACTTGTTGTAGCTAAACTACAAAAACATCCTAGACTTTTTTGGAATAATGTATTTTTGTCAATTTAGGCCTTGCAAATGAATGCGTCTTTGGGAGGGCAGAAGTAACACCAGATAGTAAAATAGTTTTTCAAATAATATTGTTTTCAGCAGCCTGAACTCAGTGGCTTTGATTTCTAATTCCCTCCATGTTCCTTCAATTAGAACTTTGGTTAGAATTCAAAAGCCCTGAGCCCACTGCTCAGTCTGTTTAGTAGCACTGAGAACTGCTTCCCCTCTCCTGTTCTTTGAGGAGAGTTTGGCTGTAGGACTCATTCATATCTTCCCTCTTGTGTCTCTTCCCTGGGCACCCTATGATATGGATGCAACTCCCTCACGATGCCATTTCTTCTCAGCACCTGGCACCAAGCTACGGAATTGAATAAAAAATTAGTTCAGCAAGGAATACTAATTACTTAGCAAACCTTTGAAGAGAGTTCAATTAAAATATAATAACAACAGCACTATCATTGCCCTCTAAGTCCTATTCATTATCCATGATATGGAGTTGGAGTTGGAAACAGTAAAATAGGGAAATATCATCCAAGGAGGTGTGTAGCAGGTACTTCAGGTACCCTTAGATTGCTGTAGAGGTCTAGTCGAAATCCTGAAATGAATAGTAATGAATCTGCCCCTGGTAGCATCACAGAATGGAGCAGCACTCCTGCTTGGCAATGCAGCTGCAAACCAGGATGTTTCAGATCAAAAGCTGGCCCTCCTCAGAACCACAATAGTGATTGACTTGACATGGAAAGTGATAGAGTGAGTAAGGTTCCATCTTGTTCTTCTAAGGTAAGAAGGCCAGATATGCAGGATTAGATCCGGAGTCGCCTTCAGGCATAGTGGAATGATTTATTATAGACATTGTGTGGATCGCAGGTCATACTTGGGTTTAGGTCTTCCTGACTATCTACTATGCCATCTTGTTGCCCCTTTGTGAGTCATAAAGTGATTGGTTTTAGCTATTAAGTGGGGAGTGACCTGTGGGTAGATTATGCACTTTACCAATGTCCTGCAGATGTCAAAAACCATAATGGTGAAATCCTGCTCTTATCTCCGGAGGCCTTGGCCATTTTTTTTTCTTGCCTCTGATGGAATCGAGATTCTTCAAGATACAGAACCCATTTTGTTCCTCTTTATATGACATAGGTATTAGTGTCCCATAGAGTAAAGCTGAAGGAGCTGGAATCATCTCCCAAAAGCTGGACTTATTCTTATAAGGGGGATTGGTATCTCCTTTTCCAATAGTAACTCTTCTACCACCAGTTATAAGACCACAAGGGAATCTTAGTGAAGTCGCCATTCTATGGCTTTTAAAAATTTTGTTGGTCTCTGGTTGTCTTGCTCCCTTGGGCTCCTTTATTTGCTCTTTTTTGTCCCCTTTCAACTACCATTGTGTTTCTTTCTTTCCTTCTATAGACGGCAAGTCTCAGAATGAATAGTTTCCAGATAGTTTCCAGCTCTAGAGTACATTTCCTTGATCAACAACAAGCACCTATTTAGTACCTATTACAGTGAGAAATTCAAAGATGGAAAAGGAAGTAGCGGTCCAGATGGAGATTGCATCAGTGGAAGAGGGCTATCTCATAGAATGTAGGCTGTTTACGGGCAGGAATGGGTTTGTCTTTGTATGCCTAGCAGCTAGCATAGCACTGCCACAAAGTAACCTTCCTTTTCTCTTCCTGGCTTCCTTTTTTATGTTGTTCTCCTCCATTACAATGAAAGCTGCTCAAGAGCAGGGCTTGTCTTGCTTGTTTATATATTTGAAACCTCAACAGTTAGTTAGAAACCTCAATGCTTGTATTAAGCCTATGTAACGACAATAATAGTGAAAAAGTTCTTATATGGTATCTTAAGATTTGCCAAATACTGTAATGTGGTATCTCCTTTGACCTTCATAACAATTCTGTGAGCTAAGTGTTTTTATTATTCCCATTTTAAATATGTGAAAAACAAGGCTAAAAGGGATTTGATGACTTTGTCAAGGATACATAGCCGGTAAATTTTCTGATGCTGTTTCATACCCCTCTTCACTCCAAGTCCAACACTCTCCTATTGTGCTACTCAGATGCCTCTGCATTAATAAATACTCCATCTCCTCTTTCTGTCCCAGACATTCACTGAACATTTGTTGAATGAATTAACAGAGTTCCTCAAGCAAAGAGTATGTACAATCCCTATAACTTCTAGTCTTCAGGAGTTTCCTGGGACACTAAGAGCTTCATTGATTTATTTACTCATGGTCACGTAGGTGAACATGCCCAGGGATCACCCATGACCTCTACTGATCATCCACTGACTTCCACTGATTTCCATGCCACTGCCCTCTTGTATTTTACCTGCCCTTTCCTGCTCTGCCTCATATGGTGATTCTTTTTCATCTTCCTGTTGGCAAACTGCCAGTGGCCTAGGCCCAGACCTTCCACCTTTCTACTTGTCCGCCTCTCATCCTTTGCCCCGAGAACTCATCTTCTTTCCAAGTTCCAGTGTTCCTTTCTCAGCTGATGTGTTTCCATCTTTAACTTCTTATGCCTCTTTCCAGCACCATGTCTGAAGGTGCCTGAGGGGCTTCACTCTTTGCATGGGACACTTAATAAAACCACATTGAATACATGTGAGCTTTCTTGGTGCGATGAAATGATGAGCACTTAATTGCATGTGTATCTCTGAGTCTCCAGCTCACTGTCATGAGGACATAATTCTAGTTCATTCCTTTCAAAGGCTACTGGAAGCTGTAAGTCTGCCTAGATGAAAGAAATTGCCCAAGGACTCCATTAACTCCATCTGTTGCTCCCCAAGCTATCTTAGTACTCCCTTTTCAAACCTGCATGATGTCATTCCCCGGGTCAGCCCCTTCTTCCAGAGGCCAGGTCCCTCATTTCTCCGTACTGCTAGTTTTTCCTAATTAGCAACCCATTTCTCACACTTTGAAGGAGACTCCCTTGCAAATACAAACTAGAAATTTTCTCCAATGACTCAGATTTGAATTATCCTAGAAGGGAAAATTAAAATCACGTCCTCAGACTGAACCAAAGTAAAATATTCATTGGCAGTGGAGGGAGGTAACCTGACTAGTATGTTGGAGTAGTGGCTTGAGAGTCAGAGAAATCCATGGCCAGCAGGTGATTAAGAAAAAGGAGATGCGGTTCCTTATCTGTTCACTTGGACCCCTGTTGGATGTTCATTTGGGAAGTATTCTTGAAAAATTGCATGTGGCCATCATCTGTCCAAGGAGATGTCACCTGGCAAGGTGGACCACTTGGAACAGGTGAGAGAGTGGAATCTGAGGGTTTGGGCTGCTAAAGTAGCGCTTGTTGAAAGTACATGGTGTGATGTTGTGAACCTCTTCATCGTTGCTGATTTGAGGCATTTTGATGAATCCTCTTATGTTCACAAAAAGGACACAATGGCATGCTCAGTAATAGGCTCTTTCTATGGGATGCCTGACAATTCGGAGGGAGGGAGGGAAGAATCGCTCAAGCTTGTGCTAAAACAGGCAACCAGAGCAAATGCTTGCTTTTGTTCCCATCCAGTAGGTCATTTTGGGGGTAGATAGGTAGACATTACATCGGACTACCATTTCCATCTCAGAATCACCTGAAAGACATAGAGAATATAAGTTTCCATCATGCTTATTAAACAATGAGATATTCAATTCTGCAGAACAAGGGCACTTTTGTACTGTGCTATGTCCCATCCATATGTCAAGTTCATTAGGAATTCCTTAAAGATATAGCAACAGGGCAGCTAGGTGGCGCAGTGGGTAGAGCACCAGCCTTGAATTCAGGAGGACCCGAGTTCAAATCTGATCTCAGACACTTAACACTTCCTGGTTGTGTGACCCTGGGCAAGTCACTTAACCCCAGCTTCAGGGGTGGGGGGGAAGATATAACAACAATAACCTTATTCAGTAACTCTCTGAGCAAGTGAGGCGTAAACCATGGAGGTGAAGGCTAGCCAAGGGGTGTTCTCCACTGTGACAGAGGAAATCAAGGGCAGCATCTAAGCCAATGAAAGATTATGGAAAAGCACGTGGCAGAATGAGTGGGCTGCAATGTAGAACCAATGAGGGCTCTCCAAAGCAGAAGAAATCATAAAAGAGCTGTATATATGACCATGAGAGAACATTGACCAGTAACATGATCAGAGTGAGGGATGGATGTCAGGTGAAAATAAGACTGGGGCTAGCTAACAGCGAGGAAAGTCTCTGGCCTTTTGGGAAAGACACTGCTGAAGACTTACACAAGATTGGCAAATGTGGATGAGCTGCAATCTGCACTTGGGGGATAGTCAGAAATCAGTGAGGTGTCATTCAGATGTTTGAAAAGCATGATTGAGGGGTTGCACAGGGTGAGAAACTGGCCCTGTTCCTAGGGCGAGGTAGCCTGCCTTTTGTCTGAGGGAGTCCTATTTAAACAGTACTGATGGTACTCTTAGACCTTTAGCAGAATAGGAACCACAGGGTTCATAAGTAAAAAATGATGCTACCAGATGGCAAAGTTTAGGGTGGCTCCTCTCTAACTTCTCCTGACCCTGTTCCAACTCAGAATGTGTTTCTTGCCACCTACACGCAGCCCAGTCTGAGGAACCGACTCTGAGTATGAGAATGCTGAATTTTGGCTCTGCTGAGATGCTTCCTAAATTAGACTTTTAGAGCTGTCAGGTATCTCTCTGAACTTCTGACAGGCATGTCAGGAAGGGGACAGAAGAGATCAGAGGGTCTTTTCTAGCAAGTAGCTATCACTGACCTTGCCAATCCTTTCTTGCTCTTTGTGCTGAAGACCATGAAGTCTGGCCCAGCCCATAGAACTTCCCCAGTGACCATATTTAGCTTTGAAAGCCCTCCACGACTTGTCCTTCTCCCCCCTCTCTGTCCAGTCTCATTGCACTTTACTCAGCCTCTGCCATTCAGCTGAGCTGGCCTACTTCCAGTTCCTTGTCCATGGTACTCTATCTGCCTAACTCTGCACTAGCTCCACCCACATCTGGACAGCCCTCTGTCCTTTTGTGTCTTGTCAGTGCTCTGTTCAAAGGCCATCTTCTACAAGAAAGCTTCCCCTCTGAGGCTTCCTTCCCCTGTTCTGAAAGCATCTTGTCTGTACCTGTTATGGCAACTCACCTGAGAATGAAAGGGCTGATTTTCCTTCTTTTAGTGTCCATAGCAGCTAGCATGGGACCTGGCACAAAAAGGGCACTGAAGAAATGCTTGTTCGTTAACTCATTTACTCTTCTGAAAATTCAGGGTGTATGATCACTAAAAGTATAAAGGACCCTCAGGCATTCAGGGAAGATCATCTTCCATGGAATCAAGCTCATATGTCTTCTTGGAGCTCTCTATGGCCTCTTTTCCAGAAACATGGGGCAGTGGATGGGAACAGCAGCGGACGATGAGCACTGTGGAGATTCCTAATATGCAACAGATTTGGGATGTCAAAACAATCCCCCTAAGTCCCCCAATGATCTTTCCATTACATACAGTTGCTTCCCAAATGGCCAGAAAGAAGCCATTAGAAAAGGAATGAATGCAACATCTCCCACCATGACAAATTCAGTTAGCTTCCTCTTAATGATGGAATTTTTCAGCAATGCTGGTTGTCTATAGTGTTGTTCTGATGATGGGAAATTTTAAAGCAAAAATAAATATTTGGGAGTAACGGAAGAGCTCTCTCTAAAGCTTTGTTTTTTTCTTTTATTTTCCAAGTTGACACTGTGTTTGTGAATTGGCTTTCAGAGAAAAGTTCAGGAAATAGGTAGACTGGCAGCAGTTGGGCAAAAACATCCATGTGCCTGAGGCAAGGTGCAAAAATTGCTCCCCCTGTGTATTACTGTCCACTGGAGGCTTTGAGCCTTCTGTCTAACATGAGTGATTTGACTTAGCACAAAATAAATACCTACAGGCCATAGAGATCTGGTGCTAAAATATGTACATTTATTAATGAAATAATGTAAAACAAAAAGTTGTAAATGCCATAATCTCAAAAGGATTATGATTACAAATAACCCAAAGGGATGTATGCTGAATGTAAGCAAGTGAACTGTGTTTCCAAAGATGAGTGGGTTTTAGGTGTTTTAGAATAGAACACAAAGTGATAAATCTGTGGACACCAGCACACCATGACAAAGAAATTTTTAAAAATATTCTTCAGGCTTGGTAGCTCTCTGGTTTTGAAAGAATATTGGCAAAAGTCTTTTTACGGGGCCTGTATCCCAAATAGATCTTAAAGGAGGGAAAGGGACCCACATATGCAAAAATGTTTCTAGCAGCCCTCTTAGTAGTGGCAAGAAACTGGAAACTAAATAGATGTTCATCAGTTGGAGAATGGCTGAATAAACTGTGGTATATGAATGTTATGGAATATTATTGTTCTGTAAAAAATGACCAGCAGGAGGATTTCAGAAAGGCCTGGAGAGACTCACAGGAACTGATGCTGAGTGAAACGAGCAGGACCAGGAGATCATTATACGCCACAACAACAAGACTATGTGATGATCAATTCTGGCGGACATGGCTGTCTTCAACAATTCAGACCAGTTCTAATTGTTCAGTGATGAAGAGAGCCATCTGCACCCAGAGAGAGGTAACTGAGTGTGGTTGACAATATAACATTCTCACTCTTATTGTTGTTGTTTGCTTGCAGTTTAATATGCTTCACTTTTTCTCTTGTGTGGCTTGATAATTGTATAAATATGTATACATATGTTGGATTGAACATATATTTCTACCATGCTTTAATAAAAAGAATAAAATTACTTAGTTTCCCATTAAAAAAAGAATAGTGGCAGAGTGCTTGCAAAGGGACAGAGAACTGTAATGGACGAGGCTCTTTTAATCAATGAGATGTTTCAGGCCAGTTCTAATAGACTTCTGATGGAGAGAGCCATCTGCATCCAGAGAGAGAAGGGTGAGGACAGAGTATGGATCACAACATAGTATTCTCACCTTTGTTGTTCTTGTTGTTCCTGCTGTTGTTTATTTGTTTTATTTTTCTCATTTTTTCCCTTTTTGATCTGATTTTTTGTGCAGCAAGATAATTGTGGAAATATGTTTCAAAGAATTACACATGTCTAACATAAATTGGATTACTTGCCATCAAGGGGAGGAGAGAGGTGGGTAAGGAGTGAGAAAACTTTGGAACATGGGTTTTGCACGAGTGAATGTTGAAAACTATCTTTGCATGTATTTTGAAAAATAAAAAGCTTTTATAGAAAAAGCAAGTAAGATAAAAAAAAAGAAAGAAAAGGGACAGAATCACAATTTTTAGACTATAACAGTTAGTTTAACTAAGAATACTTGAAATGGCAGACAGCCGTCCAGTAATCAGAGATTCAATGGATTACTAGAGGAGCTAATGAAATCATGGTGGGACTGGTACTCAAACTCTAAATTTTAAGTATGGTGGGCGTATGACAAGGAGGCACACACCAAAAAAAAAATGATCATTCAAGCATTTAGGTCTGCTCTTTGCCTGTCTTCTAACCAAGTTCAAAAAAAGCTCAAATATCCACGCACATGGACAATTTTGAGGCAACAGTTCTGGGGTTGGAAGACCATATAGCAGGCAGAAAAGCATTGGGCTTTAGCTTCAAATGAGGCAGCAGGTGATGGGCAAACATCAACACATTCCCAGGGTTACCTAGAAATAGAAGCAAAGTGAGGATTGGAGCAAAGGGAAGGCATAAACTATTGGGGTGCTGAAAGGCAGCATACTAGGAGGATTATATTTCTACCTTTCCTACACTCAGCAATACAAACATACTGACCTTTTTCTATTCTTTGATGATGATGCTGCACCTCCCATCTGCATGTCTTCAGAATGGCTACCCTTCAAGCCTTGATTTTGGTCTTGGGAAGATAGCTAGAAAGACCCGGATGAGTTACAGTGAGAGAATATATGGATGGGCTGTGATCTGATCCAGGAGATATAGGTCCACTAAAATGGGACTGGAAAGGAGGGCCCATTCTGTCAGAAGACAAAAAAGCAACATGTGGACAGCTCCAGTCCAACCCATATAACACAGTAGAGTACACCAGCATTCTCCCAGTTTCTCAGTCTCACAACCTTGGTGTCATCCTCAACTCCTCACTCATTCTCAACCCACTTATCCAATCTGTTGCCAAATCTAATCTTTCCTACACTCCCACTATCTCTATATGCATCCCCTTGTTTCCACTCACTCAGCTGCCAACCTGATCGGGGCCCATTGTCTCATGCTTGCAGGAATGCTGTGGCCTTCCTCTTGCTCTCCTTGCCCCAAGCCTCCACCCTACTTAATCTATTCCCTACTCAGTTATCAGTCATCTTAAGTGTAAATCTGACCCGGTCCCAGTTCAAATAATACTTATCTGTTTAGCTTTTAAAGTCCCTTAGAGTTCAGTTCCACTTTTTCTGTGCAGCTTCATCGTACATCACTTCCCCTCCTATATTCTGTGGTTCAGCTCCAGTGGTCCGCTTCCTTTTTCTTGCTCACTATGTTCCATCTCCCATCTCCTATCTCCTTGCCTTTGTGCTGGCTATTCCACCATGCTCAGAAATGGTCTTTCTCTGAGTTAGAACTAACTTTTAGCTTCCCTGACTTCCTTCAAGATGGCTCAAAAGTCACCCTTTGCTGTAAGTCTTCCTTTTTTGTATATTTATCCAGTTACATGTAAAAAAAAAAAAAATTACATTTGCTTTTAAAACTTTGAGGTCCAGATTCTCTCCCTTACTCCCTTCCCACCTTCAACTCCTATTGAGAAGGCATATGTGAAGTTATATAAAACATTTCCATAAAAGTCATATTTTGAAGGAAATCAGACTTCCCCTCCCCCCAAAACAGCTAAGAAAAATAAAGTTACAAAAACTGTGCTTCAATCCATATTCAGACACAATCATTTCTTTCTCAGGGTATAGATTGCATTCTTTAGCATAAGTCCTACACAGCAGTTTTGGAACGTTGTGGCGAGGGGGGACCCCGAAACTCTCAAAAACTCCTTCAAAGAGAAAGTCTCCTTGAATTCTGGCCTCTGTAAAAGACCCTGTCTGAGGGAAACAGGACAAATAGCTTTATTCTGTCATCTAGGTGGGGCTAGTTGAGTCCAGAGCTTTTGAGAGAGAGTTTCGGGGGTCCCCCCTAGTCAGTTATATTGCTGAAAATAACAAAGGCATTCAGCTGGTCATCCCACAACATAGTTAGTACTTTGTACACAGGACATTTCATTTTGCATGAGCTCATGGAGAATTGTCCAGGTTTTTCTGCAAGCTTCCTGCTTATCATGTCCTATAGAAAAATAGTATTTCATCAGAATTACATAGCACAATTTACTCTTCTATTCTCCAATTCATTGTTATCTCCTTAATGATTTCCTTTTGTTTGCCTTGACAAAAGAGCTGCTATAAATACTTTTGTATACATAGGGCCTTTTCCTTTTTAAAAAATTCTTTTGGGATTCCTGGCTAGTAGTGGTATTGTTAGGTTAAAGGATATGCATGATTTTATAGCCCTCTGGGCATAGTTCATATCTTTTGATCATTTATCCTTTGAGGAATGGCTCTTATTTTTTATGTAAATTTGACTCAGTTCCCAATACATTTGTGAATAGAGGTAATATTTGGAGAGAAAATTGCTTCAAAATCCTTCTCACAATTACTATTACCAACTGTATTCCCCTTCCCGCATTTATTCTATTCTCTCTCCTTTCACCCTATCCCTCTTCAAAAATATTTCACTTCTGACCACCCCTTCCCCTCATATGCCCTTTCTTTTATCACCCTCCCCACTTCTCTTATTCCCTTCCCCTGCTGCTTTCTTGCAGGATATGATAGATCTCTATACCCATATTGAGTGTGTATGTTATTTCCTCTTTGAGCCAATTTTCCTGAGACTAAGATTCACTCAGGCCTCCTCCCTTCCCCTTTTCCCCTCCAGGCTTTTTCTTCCCTCTATTATGGCAGATAGTCTAGGCCATTTCACCTCTGCCTTTTGCAAGAAGCCTTTCTTGATCCCCTTGCTGCCTGAAATTAGCTTCCATCTATACTCTATAGATGGCATATAGTGTTTCATCAGTGGCTATTGAGTGACTACCCATGTAATCCATTGTTCTGTTGAAGATTCTAAAAGAACATGAAGGTCCCTTTTCATATACAGATCCTCCTTAGTAACCTTTCACATATGGTGGATGTAACTCTAACCTCTCATAGCCTTTGTGAATAATAAGGCGATTCTCATAGTCTCCCCACCAAGTTGGAAAGCCTTTGAGAAGGGTACTGGCAATAGACTCTCAATTGACTCAAAACCAGATTAGCTGTATTTTGAGAGAACTGTCATCGACAACCTGGTCAGTGGAGAGGGGAGAGATTAATCTGGGGGATAATGGTGAACCAGGAAACACATAAACAAAATTGTCTCTGGTCCTGTGTATCCCTCTTACATGTCTATAGTGACAGTGCAGAGTGGCAAAAAAGAGAGGGCAAAGGGTTTTGCCCTTGTACCATATGCCAATATCCATTTATCTGAATGTAAAGTCTCTGTCCATTGACCAAGGAATGGGTTCATTACTAGTAGAACTGAATCCTAGCCAGGCTGCAAACTGTAGATAAGTTAGAATTTACCCAGAGGTAGGGAGGGAGCCCACTTGGTAAGATGACTGAAGACCCTAACTTAAAAGAATGAATTGAAGGAACTATAAATGTTTAACCATGGAGAACTCTTTTAAAAGAACAAGATTCTCGGGAATTTAAAAGCCTGGCAGGTGGAAGAATTATTAGAAAGAAGTTTGGCCCCATAAGGCAATGGTGAGTAGGACTTATGTTAATTTCCACTTGATTTAAGGGAAAATCTCCCCCAAATTAGAGCTATCCCAAAGTGTAATAGGATGCCAAGGGAGGTTACCTGATATTGGGGGGCAAGCACTGTCTGCATCCCTACCTATCTGGAATTTTGGAGAGGAGAGTCTTGTATAAGTATTGAGATTCTATGATAAAGTTCTGAAGTATTGTTGCCTTAATGAAACCAGAAGATATAAATTATTATTATAGGAATAATAAATTATGGTTATTACACAATGAAAGAATAGAAGTTATACAACATATCATTGTAGGATTGCAAAAATTGAACCTCCACTAGATGCCTAGAGAAGCACAATCACATAGTTAGAATGATACACCAGAATCATTCTATATCAATCTACATTCTATATGTTCTATATGTATACGTGATATATTCTATAAGTGAATGATAACATATGACAAATCATCACACTCCAAATATAGATTATAGAACCTCAAATAACCTTGAGAATTCAGTAAAAAAAAAAAACTGTCCTGGAGCCAGAGTGTCATTAGAGACAAAACTGTTGCCCACCTTGGCCCAGACATGATATTGAGCCATAAAAATTTCAGGACACCATTTTAAATAGATGTGACTTTACCAAATACTCATCTTCTCTAAACTTCACCGGCTGAAAAGATTTCCAAATATAGAGACCTAGTAGAAGAGATTAAAACCGTGTGGGCATATATATCATCCCATCATCTCATCATCCTATTATCCCATCATTTCTTTAGGCTGTCTGTTACTGACATTATCCCAAAGATGATTTCAGTGAATCAATAGAAGATTACCTTGAATCCCGATGCTCATTTTCCAATTACAAAAAGCATTCATTTTATTTTCTTGCACAATAGCTCACAGAACATTAAATATACAGGAATAATAATAGAATTGTAAATTTTCCACAAACAGTTTATATCTCTACCCCATTAATAAAGGACCAGAAGAACCAGCTTATGGTAATATAATTATAACTAATCGTAGTTAACTATCAAAGAATAATAGCAGTACATCAGGTTGCTCTTGGTCCTATTTTGTCTTAAGTTCATTACAAAAGATGGAATAATATGATGCCTAGAATATCTGACAGGTGGTACTTTATAGGCCATATTCTTTATGTACCTCTTATTTGAGTCTCAGTAGTCATTGCATTATTATCTCCACTTTACAACAGAAGAAACTGAGGCACAAAATGTTGAAATGACTTTGCTAAAGTTACATAGCAAGTGAGTGTCAGAGATCAAATTTCCATCCTCCTCATATTGCCTCGAAGTCCCAGGATTACAGTGAGCAGAAAATGAAATATGTTTAAAGCTCTTTGCAGACTGAACGATTCTATAATGCTGTTGTCTCCCGTCCTTCCCCGTTTTTCTGTTCCTCATATAGCTGCTACCCTAGGTGAGTGCTACCTCACACACTTGAGCTATTGCAACAGTATCTTTTTAAATTAATTTTTACAAAAATTTTATGCACAGGTAATTTTTCAGCATTGATAATTGCAAAACCTTCTGTTCCAACTTTTCCCCTCCTTTCCCCCACCCCTTCCCCCAGATGGCAGGTTAACCAATACATGTTAAATATGTTAAAGTATAAGTTAAATACTATATATATATATATATATATATATATATATATATATATATATATATATATATATATATATATATACACACACACACACACACACATGTCCAAACAGTTATTTTTCTGTACAAAAAGAATCGGACTTTGAAACTGTACAATTAGCCTGTGAAAGAAATCTTTAGTATTCCTCCCTCTACCCTTTAAATCCCTTCCCCTTTCTTGTACCATTCCCTTATTACTCTTTTCCTTTTCCCTTTTCCTCTCCCACTTTTTAATGAGGTGAGAGATAATTCTCTGTAAACCAAATATGTCTATTATTTTCTCTTTGAGCCAACTCTGATGAGAGTAACATTCACACAATGTTTCTCCCCCTCTCTAAATTCCCTTAGATATGATAGGTTTTCTTTGCCTCTTCGTGGGATGTAGTTTCCCTCCTTTTATTTCCCCTTTTCCCTTTTTCTGACACGATCCCCTTTCCATTTCTACTTCCCTTTTTATGTTATATCAGTAAAACCAAATTATACATGTATTCTTTATGTATATTCACAACAGAAATACAGTTTTCAAGATTTCCTTTTACCTTTTTCTGATTCTCTTGAATACTATGGTTGGAGATCAAATTTTTTGTTTAGCTCTGTTTTTTGCTTAGAAACAAATGAAATTCATCTGTTTCACTAAATGTCCATCTTCTTCCATGGAAGAAAATGCTCAGCTTAGCTGGGTAGTTTATTCTTGGTTGCATTCCAAGTTCTTTTGCCTTTCAGAATATTAGATTCCAGGCCCTTCGATCCTTTAACGTGGAGGCAGCCAGATGTTGAGTGACCCTTACTGTGGTACCTCAGTGGTTGAATTGTTTTTTTCCTGACTGCTTGTATTATATTTTTCCTTAGTCTGATAGTTCTGAAATTTGGCCACAATATTCCGTGGAGTTTTTTTTTTAGGGTCTTTTTTAGAAGGTGTTTGAATTCTTTCAATGTCTATTTTACCTTCTGATTCTATTACATCTGGGCAGTTCTCTTTGATGATTTCCTGTAAAATAGAATCTAGCCTCTTTTTTTCATCATAATTTTCGGGAAGTCCAATAATCTCAGATTATCTCTCCTAGATCTATTTTCCAGGTCTGTTGTTTTTCCAAGTAGATATTTAATGTTTCTTTCTAATATTTTTATTTTTTGGTTTTGCTTGACTGATTCTTGGTGTCTCAATGAATTCATTCATTTCTATTTGTTCAGTTCTGATTTTTAATGAGTTATTTTCTTCATTAGCTTTTTAAACTTATTTTTGTATATGTCCAATTGAGTTTTTAAATGAGTTGTTTTGGTCCATGGAATTTTTTTTCCATTTCACTAATTTTTTTTTTTAGTGAGTTATTTTTTCCCAATTCACAAATCCTACTTTCTTGTGAATTCTTTACCTTTTCTAATTCACATTTCAGGAAGTTGTTGCTCCCTTGCATAGCTTCTCTTTCCTTTCCCCATTTTTCTTCTAGCTCTCTTTTAAGGTTTTTAATAGTCTCTTCTAGGAAAACTTTTTGTGTTAGGGACTAACAGTTGTCTGGAGACTGTCTGCTATTAGTCTCCTCAGGGTTGAAAACCTGCTTTCTTTCTGTATAGAAGCTATTGAGCGTCCTTTTGATTTTTTTACTCATTTTTAAAGCCTGTGGGGTCTTCAGGGCCAGGAAGTTAACAGCTTCCTCTGCAGAACAGGGATAGGTGTATGGACTGCCTGCCAACCGACTATAAAGAGTGGCCAGGTATGGGAGTGCTCTGGGAAATAGTTCCCCAACAGAAGTGACTCAGGCCTGCCTGGTTAAACTGCAGTGGGGTGCCCTGTGAAGAACCCAGCTGTGTGGATTAATGACTGCCCTGAGGCAAGAGGCTGAGTAGTTAAAGTGTCACTATCCCAAGCCAAAGCCGGCTGTGGGGCTGTGGGGCTGTGGGTATTAGCAATTGCTCAGGGAATCCCCCACAGCACTGGAAGTGGCTCTGCCCAGGGAAGCACAGTGTTGCTGGGAAAGTTCTGTTGCCCCAGGCGCAGCCCCCCATACTGTACAGATTAGAGGCTACCCCAGGCTGCACCCCCCTGCCGTGTAGATTTGCAACTGCCCTGGCGATACTGCAGAATGCAGCTGCACAGTTGTGCTGGTCTATGTTGAGTCACTTCTGGTTTGGAGTGAGTACAGCCAGATCCTGTTAGGTTCTGGCATTTTTAAGAGTACCCTGTACCTCTGGCTCTAATCTCTCTGCTGGTCCCCTGCTTTATAATCAAGACAAAGCTGTCAGCCTAAGGCGGAGTCGTTTCCACTACTCTTCTAGCCACAGAGGCTACCCCAGTCTCTGGTCCACTCAGGACGCCAGACTTTCCTATCTCCCTGCCTGCAACTGCTCTGTTCCCACCCCTCAGGCCAACCCTGCTCTGGCGGTCCTCCAGATTATCTTCAGCTGGTAAGTTGTTGTACCTTTAATCTTCGTGAATTTTACCAGTCAAGCGCTATTTTTGAGACTGAATTCAACAATTGGTCGTGAGGGTATGAGAGGAGCTTAGAAAGTTCCGTGTGCCTTCTCTTCTATCTTGGCTCCGCCCCTATTGCTACAGTATCTTAATTGGTCTATCCCCTCTCCAACTAAGTCTGTGCACGGCCACCAAAATAAACTTCTGACATGTTTAGGTTGCCTCTAGAATATTGGTTCCTCTACCTAGAATATCAAGTATTTCACAGTCTGCCTTTAGCTTACTTTTCAAGGCTTCCTGCATGGTTTTCCCTTCCTGTGTACTGAAGTATAGTTACAGTAAGTTATTTCCTGGAATTAGCCTTCCCAGTCTGGCCTCTGTATCTTTCCAGTGTCCTTCATGCTTGGAATGCAGCTTCTCACCTTTGACTCAGGATTTTTAGCTTCCATATTTGCCAGATTTGGGTGTTACTTTATCCTCCATGAAATCTTTCTGGATCACCTTTAGGCATTAGAAATGTTTCCTGCCTCAATTTCCTGAATTATCCAAAGTACACTGACGCAGAGTATAATCTCCTTGAGAAGGGGCACTTTTTTTTTTCATTTTTGTCTTTGTACCGTGGTACCCATCACATTTCCTTGCACATATGTTGTTTTTCATAGATGTTCATTTAAATTGATTGAAGTGATTTGCTTTTGGATACAAATGCAGGTTTATCAGAAAGGGAATAGGAGTCAATTATAGACTTTTTGAGGCCATTAGTAGCAATTTATATACAACTAAGCAGCTGGATACTCAAAGAAATTTGAGGCTGTACATGATATATATATATATATATGTATGCATTTTCACTATGTTAGGCCATCTCTTTCCTTTTACTGGGCTTATAAGTATAATTGCTCACATTTTTGTGCTGGTTCAGAGCAGACCACAGGCAACCTTTGCACTATCAAGCCTGAGCTCTCATCAACTACAAAATGTACTTTTCATTTCATTTTCATTTTTCCATTAATAAATAATATACTAACTTGAACAATCTCCTTATCCTAGTTAATTATCCTGACCACAGGCACCTAATTCTAAGCTGTGGACTGAGATGTTTGAGTATTCTTTCACAATCATTTGACGATAGCTGCTTCTTTTTTGTATCCATGTATATTGGAGGGCTGATATTGAAATCCTGGTGTTAAGATGCTGACAGTTATATTTTGATTGCTATCCAAAATGTCATTTCCCATAAGTTTTATTTCAGAAGGGCTAAGGTATATCTAGCTGGCTTAGTAGTAGTTCCCGATTATGCTGCATTTCAGAGTTTCACTTCATGGCCATCACATCCCAAAAGCCAAGGAAAGAAAGTTTCCTTGTCGACAGATCTGTCCTTCCACTCTCATGGCACACAGAGAACCGATCATATTGAACAAATTGCATTAATCGCGCTCGAGTATTGCCCCTCTGCTTGCTTTAGTACAACACCTTTCCTGGTGCTCCTTGTCACTTCACAACCATTTTTCTTGACATTGTCTTCTTCTGTTTTGTCATTCTCAGAGAATGGCACTGATCTTGGCTCACTTCACTCTAAATAATTGGTCATTAATTACACCCAAGGTGGGATCATCTTCAGTAATTACTAAGAATATGTCAGCTCTCTGATAATGGAATAAAACATTATCAAGGCTGAGATGGCCCAGGCCTTTGTCCCATAAGAAAAAGAGAGAAATACAGTGAGAAACTTAGATACCCAGAACAAGAGCAACACTTGTGGTCTAGAGTGTTCTTAGATAGCTCTCACCTCCTCTTTTTACGATTTAGTCTTTTACAATTTACAGTTTATGATTATTTTAAGGGCATTTTTGTCAGCTTGGTTATTTTTAGAAACACAAAATCATCGTGGATTTCTGAGAAATAGGTCACCTTTCAAGCTTTTCTTAGGGAACCTGTCTCAAGGTAGCCAACATTTAATTGACTTCTAAGCAATGTTGCCTCTTTTATCTCAGAGGACTCACACACTAATGGATATGGATTTAAAAGCAAATGAATGGACTCTGGTTTTACTTTCTAATATACTCCACCCAGTTTTGACTTTGTTTTTCTCTTTTGAATCACATAGGAGAAAATGGAAATATAAAATCAAAAATCAAGCTAATTACAGAGAGTGATTTTAATTGACTCTAAAATCACAGATTCTGAGGACTTAGAAGGGATCTTAGAGGACTGATCCAACCTGTACCCCCAAAAGGAACCATTCTACTTGATTGTTAATGGTGTTATGAAAAAGGAGGAAGAACCTAAGGGACATGTCTTTTATTTTGGGAATAAAAGGGAGTGTAAACTCTTGGGAAAATCTCTGGATGTGCTGAGTTTTGGAAAGCAATTACAAAGTTTGGTTTGGAAGAGACCAATTTGTGTGCTATTCCCTTGCTTCTTTTCTCATTTTGGAAGGAAAAATATTCTTAGGGCATGGAGAAAACAGAAATTCTCTCGCATATCTCCAAAATAATGTTATGTGAACCTTGATTTTCCACCACAATCCTTAAGTAAGATACATTTTAGTTTCTCATGTGTCTCTCATTGTGAACTGCATTTAGATGTTAGCATCGGTGAGCAATGGGTATCATAGAGACCAAAAAAAAAAATGTCATTTCCATGAAACAGCATTTTTCATGGCTTAATAAAGGTCAGATTCTGGATGCCATTGGGGAATGAGTTGAGATAGTCTTTTACCATACAAAACCTACTATTTCCTCCTTTACCTATATACCTGTAGTGTCCCTTGATGTCCCAGTTCACTAAGTTAAAGAGGTTATATATATATATATATATGATATTTATTCATAATCTCTCAAAAATTCTGTTGTTCTGTGTCTCATACCCATATCTCAGTATTGCCATACTTGAACAGATTTATAATCTTACCACAATGGGTCCTGTCTCAAGTGATACACATTGCTACCCATCCATGCTTCCTCATTACGCAGGACATGTCCATGGCCTTCCACACATTCTCCAAACAGAATGTATCCTACATTCTAAGGGTCTTCCTCAAGAAATTCCTTTTTTATTAAAGCTTTTTATTTTCAAAACAAAAGCATGGATAATTTTTTAACATTAACATCTTGCAAAATCTTGTGTTCCAATTTTCCCTCCTTTCCTCATTCCCTCTCCTAGATGGCAAGTAATTAACATGGTAAAAATATATGTTAAATTTATTTTTTATTAAAGCTTTTTAATTTTCAAAAGATATGCATGAATAATTTTTCAATATTAATCCTCACAAAACCTTATGTTTTGATTTCGTTCCTTTCCCCCCACCCCCTCCCCTACATGGCAAGTAATCCAGTATATGTTAAACATGGTAAAAAATATATGTTAAATCCAATATTTGCATACATATTTCTACAATTATCTTGCTGCACAAGAAAAATCAGATAAAAAAGAAAAAAAATGAGAAAGAAAATAAAATGCAAGTAAACAACAACAAAAAGAGTGAAGATAATATGTTGTGATCCACACTCAGTTCCCACAGTCCTCTTTCTAGGTGGGGATGGCTTTCTTCATCCAAGGTCATTAGAACTGGCCTGCATTATCTCACTGTTGAAAAGAGCCACGTCCATCAGAATTGATAATCATATAACCTTATTTTTGCTGTGTATAATGATCTCCTGGTCCTGCTCATTTCACTCAGCATCAGTTGATGTAAGTCTCTCCAGGCCTCTCTGTATTCCTCCTGCTGGTCATTTCTTACAGAGCAATAATATTCCATAACCTTCATATACCACAATTTACCCAACCATTCTCCAAATGATGGGCATCAGTTTCCAGTTTATTGCCACTGCAAAAAGAGCTGCCACAAACATTTTTGCACACGTGGGTCCCTTTCCCTCAAGAAATTCTTAAATATATTGCTGATACCAATATACAGGCTATTTCCTTATCACTTATCTCACTACATAAATGTTCCACATCCTTTTCTGCTCATATTTATCTCTGATGGCAGATTTTCCTGCTTTTCCTGCCTAATCTCTTTTTGCTAAAATATATAACACTCATATCTTATGTCTATTGGCCTATGGAAAGAAATCTCTTCATAGAGATACATAAAACATTCTTGCCCATTGTCAAAAATTAAGAAAAATCTTGCAATCTACATTATGATTACTAACTGTATTTCCCTTTGTCACATTTTTCTATTTATCCTTCTCTCTCTCTCTCTCTCTCTCTCTCTCTCTCTCTCTCTCTCTCTCTCTCTCTCTCTCACTCTCACATACACACACACACACACACACACACACACACACACACAAGTCTTACTCGATTCCTCCTCCAAAGTGTTTTATTTCTGACCACCTATACCCTTAACCTGTTTTCCGTTCTGTCAGCCTTCCCTCTTTTCTTATCCTTCTCCCCTCCTACTTCCCTGGAATGTAATATAGATTTCTTTTTAAATATATATTTATTGATTTGAAACTGAAATACACAATAGAAAGAAGGAAATAATTGTTGTATGCACAGCTGAACATAAAAGAGGAGTCAAAAATCTAAAGCAACAAATTTCCATTTCAAGAAAGTCTATATAAATAAATACTATACATTGCATTCAGAGTTGTCCATCTTTGCTTCTTTGTAGGTTTTTTTTTGTTCTCTGCTGTGTACTTTTTGCTTTATCTTTTTTTTCCTCCCTTTCTCCCTTTTCCCTTTCCCATGAAGGCTACAATTAAGTGTGGACACACATATATGTGTGGGTGTATACACATATTCAAAGCCTTCCAGTTCTTTAATGTAGAAACTGTTTAATCTTGAATTGTTTCTTTCTGGCTGCTTAAAATATTTTCTCATTGGAATTTGGTTATGATATCCCGGGAGTTATCATTTGAGAGTCTCTTGTAGGAGGTTTTTGGTAGATTCTTTCAATTTATCCTCTGGTTCTGGAGTAACAGGGCAGTTTTACTTACAATTTCTTGAAAGATGATATCTAAGCTCATTTTTGCTTGTCTTTCAAGAAGCTCAATAACTCTTAAATTATCTCTTCTGAATCTGTTCATCAGGTCACTTGCTTTTCCAAGGACCCATTTCACATTTTCTTCTTTTTTCATTCTGTTAATTTTGTTTCATTGTTTTTTGATATCTCGTGTAGTGCTTACCTTCCATTTGCCCACTTCTAATTTTTAAGGAATTATTTTCTTCAGTGGACTTTTTTGCCTCTTTTTCTATTTGGCCATTTCTGCTTTTTAAAGAGATATTCCCTTCTGTGGATTTTTGTGCCTCTTTTGTTATTTACCCTAATCTGGTTTTTAAGGTGTTATTTTTATGCCATCTTATCATGTTATTGACTCTTTTTCATTCATTTATTGCATCACTCATTTCTTTTCCAAATTTTTCCTCTACATCTATAGTTTGAATTTTTAAAATATCCTTATTGAGTTTTTCAGGAATTCTTGTTAGTCCTGAGACCAACTTGCATTGTTTTAATTTTTTTGTCATCTTCTGAATTTGTATTTTGATGTTCCCTGTCACCATAGTAATTTTGTATGGTCTGGATCTTTTTTTTCCTCATTTTTCCAGTCTATTTTTTGACTTTTAACTTTGTGTTAAAGTTGAACTCTGTTCCCAAGGCAGAGGGAGCACTTTCCCTACCTTCAGGTTTTTCTGCTACTGCTTTCAGAGCTATCTGGGGAGGGTCTATAGCTTTCCAGTTCTTTCAAGCTAGGATGATCTAAGGAGAGGCATTTTAACAGCTTTCCTGGCATGTGCTCTGGTCTGTGAACATCACAGGCACTCTTCTCTGCCCTAGCACTGTGACTAGTGTACCACTCCCCCTACGGCTTCATTCTATAGTGGGCTAGTGTTCTTCTCTCTTGAAATGTGACTTGGAACTATGCATGGAAAAATACAAACGTTTGCACCCAGTGCAAACAAATTTTTCCCTGTAATTTCCTTCTGGCTCCTTGTCTGACATCTTTGCTATCTGTGAGATGGGAGTTCTGAAAGCTGTTGATGCCATTTGAGTCATTCCCTTCCCCAAGCTTGCTTCTGGATTGTCAGTCTCTCTCAAGTAAGATATTATTTTTTCTCCTGACCTGTGTTGTCTTTGGTTGGAAAATCTTCATCTCATTCTTTTGTCGGTTCTGCTGATTCAGAATTCATACTGAAGCGTTACTTTAAAGTTGTTTAGAGGGAAATTTGGGAGAGCTCAGGAGAATCCCTGCCTTTTTTGCCATCTTGGCTCCTGTCCTATATATTCCATTTCTTATGTTTTCAAAAAATTTAGACCTCTTCTAGTCTACTCCTCTCTCTTCTGTACTAATAAACCAATTACCTACAATGTGGTTGACTCTCTTCTCAGGGTTCTAGGGATAACCCTGAAGGATTGATAATGGTGTCTAATATCATCACTCATAAGCCCCATTGATTGTCATTTTAATAAGTTGAATAGTAAGAAGTATGGTGCAAAACATTCCTCCCCAAGGTCTGGGATACGCTCTTCTATAAGTGTGCTGACGAGTGTGAAATTTTCTTTGGGCTTACTGCCTCTTCAGTTTGTTGCTTTTTGGCTACAGGCGCACTTGTGAAGCCTTTCAAAATAGTCCTAAAGTCGTAGTATATTAAATGAAAGACCATATGCTAGGCACTGGCAACTTTAAAAAGTAGAATAGGTTGTCTTAGGAGGTCCTTACACATAAGAGTCCTAGCAAAGCAAACAAGCCTATTTATTTGATATATGGTAGGAAAGGATTCTTGTTGAATTGTGTTAAGAGCAAAGAGGGAACACATCCAAGTGAATCAGGTGCCATGTGGATGTGCTTGGTAGGCTTCCCTCACGTTATTCCTCCTAGTTAAAGAGGACAGAATGCAGGTTTTCTGCAGATTTGGGGATTCTGCGATAGTCATGTGAGACAATATCTACAGTCTTCTGAAACAGGATTGTATGTCCTGTATGTTACGAGGAAGTGCAGCAATCAGAAAGGGGGTAGCTAGGATTCACCACTTCATTGAAAGTCCAGCTGGAGTTTCACAATTCCAAGAAACCCTGTTGGGCATCTCAGAGAGGGATTCATTTACCCATGCTCTGATTTCTACAGAAGCACATCATGTACACTCCAAACAAAGACCTGGTTATAGGGAGCAGCTGGGACAGCTGAACCCAGCTGCCTATTCCTGGTGGATGAAAAGTACTGTATAGCTTCCTAAAGGAAGTCTTTTTAAGCTGTGGGTTTCCAGATGCTAGGAGTTGAAATCTATTCTCTGGGAAGCGGATGTTGCCATAATCCAGGAATTCCCAAGGATTGACATGGAATTGCATGGAATGTGTTCTGGCCCAAGGTGAGAGTGTGGGGGTTGCACCAGTTACTATGCTTGGGGCCACTGGCCAGCTTTTGCCATAGCATTTCTTCCATATGAAACCTATATTTCCATACTTTGACCTCAAACTGGAAGCGCCCACTTGAAATAGTTCTTTAGTTATCTTCTCCAGCTGCCCTGCCACCTTTTTGCCTTTGGACCTTGATCCTGGGAGCTACCTTAATCTTTATTGGTTCCTATGAGTTGAAAGAGAAAAGTGCAATTTCTTCCCTAGGCAAGTCAAAAATGAATGGGTGCAAAAGTGTCTGGTGAGTGTCCCCAGGTTGTTGCTGTTATTTATTTAATATGTTTGATCACAGGTATCAAAAGAAATAATGTGAACTAGGAAACTATACATGCAAAGGAAAGTGGAGAAATAAGTAATTATCCAGCTAATTGGAGTTAAAAAAAACCACTCCATTCCCCCCAAATGTTTATAATTGAGGCTCCCAGATGCCCTTTTCACACTGGAAAGCATACCCTAATTCAGTTACTGTTTTTTGGTCTTAGATCCCCATTCACAACACAATGGATATGTGAATAGGTGAGTGCACGTGAGTAGGAAGGGGGTGTCATTTCATTGCTATAGGGAACGCCTAGCAAGGAAATTATTTATACTGATGCAGATTTGCTACTCTTTTCTCTCTTCTGGTATTAGAAAGTTGCTGGAGGTCTAAAAAAAATTAAGTGATCTTTGTGCCCTACAGCCAGTTTGGGGCAACACAAGCCTTGAATCCAAGTTCTACTGACTGTGTGGATAGTCTTCTGTCCACTAGCCACCCTGCCTCTTCCTTTTGTACACAGTAGGTGCTGAATTGTAGAAGCTTAGTCTGATCCTTTCATTTTCTCTTCTGTTAGAGCTCAAGTTCCCACCTCTTTGATCCTGAGCTCTGATTAATATTTCACCCTACCTTTCTCTGTCTTAAATCATGAGGATATTTCTCATCTATCCTCCCCCCCGAACTCCTTTCCTAGCATTTGTTCTGAAAATAGTCATTTAACACTACTGACCCTGGCAAGATTATCACAACTATTCTATTTGTCCAGTCACTGTTCTCTCAGACTTCCCCATCTGAAATAGTTCCTCCTGATGCCAACTCACCTTTATATGTCCTTTTTTTTTTTTTTTACCATATTAGAATATAAGTTGTTGAGGCTAAAAGGATGTTTTGATGTCTTAGATTTGGATCCTTTATGCTTGGCTCACTGCTTGAAAGGTGATTAATGCTTTTTCATTCATTCATTCTTGAAACTGAGACCATATGCGCAGTGAGCTAGCTGCAGAATGAGAGATAAAGTTCAGGGCTCCCAATTGCCAGTTCAGGATCTTCTCCATTGCATCCCACTGGATTCTGGTCCTGGATTTCATTGTAGTTCCTCAATGTTCTTTCTCCACTCACTTTGCATTTCATGCAGTAATAATATTTCGGAATAACAACAGTTATTCTGAAAGGAAGAGCTCATTATGAACATATTTCATCTGCTTGATCTTTTTTAATCTTATTGCCACTCAGAAGCCTTCTCTGGGCTTTGTGCCAAAAGCATAATATAAAGAACCCACTTCATGTCTCCTTCAGTGCCCAAGTCAGTTCCTGATGCTTGTTGGAGTAGATGCTAATTTGTTTAAAATGGTTTTGCATTTGCTTTTCAAAGGCCCCATTTGTTATACACCTGTAGCTATCTCTCGGTGTCTCAAGGACGTTGGATCTAGGAGGATTTGCCCATGCCCTCCAAAGGAGATGGACCGAGGGGGAGAAGATTCCTCCAAAGTGGAGGGATAGGAAAAAGAAGATCTTGTTTTAGAGCAAATGGCCACAGACCTGTGAAACAGCCCTAGTGCCTTACAGCTACAACCAGAAAGAAAATCTGATATTCATTTAATGAAACACAAGCCAGATGATAAACATAAATAGGGGACTTTAAGAAGATCTTCCTCCTCACATATGTTGCTTTGGGGATAAAAAAAAGCAACATATGTGGAGAGGTCTTTGATCCATATGTTTTGTCTTTGAGTCCGTTTGTAAGCTTCCTCATTATAGATTGCCATATAACTCATGAAAATGCCTCTTTTTTTCTTTTTTGGACTGCCCCTGCCTATGAAGTGGCGTCATAAACGCTTCTTTGTCTGAGTGGGGTGTAGAAAATGTAGTGAGTTACTTAGAAGCTGTTCTTAAGGTGCGTACTGATACAGTAGCTCTGTGGACATTGATTTTGTTTTGGGACTTCATTTCCATCTCAGAACTAGGATGGCTACCGATTGGGGGTTCTGAAGTAGAACAAGATTTTCCAGAAGTCTCTATCAGCCTCACACCACCCCCAAACCCAGAATTCCACATTCAGGAAAAAGTCAACTGCTCCCCGCTTCCTGATAGCACTTTAGCTTAGAGGGAGGAGGAGGAGGAGCTTCTAAATATGTGTAAAACACTCTTCTCTCATTCTTCTTGCCTTTTTTTTTTCTCATTGCCTCTCACCTTTTTAGGTCCAGTCTTTCTTCTTCTCCATCAAGAAACAGACTGTATATTTTTTAGGGGTGGGGTGGGGTGTGGAGGGAATGAAAGAACTCCTCAGATTCTCTTTGTTCCCCCAACTCAAGCTCTTTTCTTTTCCATTTTCCTGTTCTTGCTTTGGTCCTATCCTCCCTGGCAATGCCTTGGATCCAGGCCCTTTGTCCCATATTTCAGTGAATATAGATGCAATGATGACATTGCTCAGGCCATGTAAATGGACTCCATGACTCTGTGGCCCTGCTGAAGACTAAGCTCACGTGGAGCAGGGTTCAATCCAGGGGGAATGCCCCTCCGTGCCTCCATTTTCAATTCTATCTCTGTTGCCATCATAGAGTAGAACTCCCAAGAAATATCCCAAACACAAGTCAGGCAGGGTTCATGTTTGGGTCTCAAACATGTGGTCAGCAGGGTCTCCTCCTGCAGCTGTATTCAATGTACAGTATAGGTCTCTGTCCTGGGGGAGCTTTTCTTTCTTCCACTCCAGTAAATACATAAGATACAAAGCCTTCCCAGGTGCCCATGGATAAATACAGGAAGCATCAATAATTCAAATAATTCTTTACAATTATTATGCTTCCTCACAAGGTCAAAGCCTTATGTACAGGCAAACATCCCATTCACTGTAGACCTACACGGTCAGAGCAACTCACAGCAATTATCCTGGTCAGTTGGCAAGGCAAAGGTCTCCTACCCAGCCTCAACATGGATTTAATCCTTCAGCTGTAGGATTCTCCATTTGGCAGTCCTCTTCTTCAAAATGCATGCTGTTAAGGAAATGGTGGCAGCTGGTGCCTGGCTGCTAACTCAGAATTTCCTATAAAGTAACCCCTAAGGCTGGAAACAGCCATTTTTAGGATCACTAATCACTGACCTGTGCTCAGAAAAGAATATAGAAAAACAGACAGAAGCAGTCAGGAATTGGGATGGCAAAAAGTTCTAGTGTCTGGTTCTTTTGGGCATATGTAGGCCATTGGTTATTGTGGTGTGCCCCTCTGGAAAGGTGCCATCTTCTGTTCCTTGATAAGGGTGGGGAGAGATCCTCCCTTCCTATGTGTGCTACTCTCCAGTCTAGAGGTTTACAGGGGGGGGAAAGGGAGAAAAGGATGGGGCCATTTCATACCTCATTTTCATTGACCACAAGGAAGATGGTTCCCCCCAAAAGTCTATCCTTCAAGCCTCAGTTACCCAGTCATCAGGAAGATGCCCCAGTTATGAGACAACTCTGAGGAGTTTCCCATACAGAAATGTATGCATCTCAATAAGAAGCTAGGGTGCGGAGTGGGCTCTGGGGGAGGTGCCCTTTCAGAGAAATAGCCACGTCCCATTATCCTATCCAATTGTTGGAGGCATGAATCAGATTGATGAGAGCCTCTGCTGAGTCCCACTTTCTCTGTCTGAGAAAGGAGGCAAGCGTTAGACACGAAACTGAACCTGTATGTGGATTGTCAGGCGCTTTGTAAGATCAGAACTCGAGCCATTTGGAATGATTCCTTTTTCAGCCTTTACCGGATTTTATAGAGAGAATAATGTAGACCCCTCTTTAAAAATAGTTAATGGCCCTATCCATTTGAAAACTACTTAACCTACTTTTCAGTTACTAGTCTGTGTAAATGTTGTATCATATATCCCTTCCCACTGAAAGAATGTATGTATATATATATATATATATATATATATATATATATATATATATATATATATATATATATAATATAGCTTATATTTGGAGTCCCAAAATTAATTCTGAAAGTCCAGTGTGGGACAGGAAATCCGAATAGTGGTCTTACAAAGGTCTAGAGCTCCCAATGCATCGATAGCTGGCAAAAAGTTAATGAGATCATGGGCTGCATTAAGAAAGGCTGAGCATCTTGGAATTAGGAGGTGGTAGCCCTGCTGTCCTCTGCCTTCATCAGGTCACTAGGAGCAAATGGGAGGAAGCAGTAGAGAAGCAGATTTGAGTCTTAGGGAAACACCTGTCAACTTTCTGAGCTCTTTATAAAGTATGGAATGAGCTGCCTTGGAAAATAGCAGGTTAACTCTACTGTATGTCTTCAAGCAGGGATCGTATTACCACTTGATGGGGTCTTGGGATGGATATTCCTTCATGGTCGTGGATTGACTTAGATACCTGTGGAAGGTTTATCCGATTTTAAAATGCTGGGGTGCTCTAATGTTTGTGAAATGCATCATTTGCATTAAATTTTATTTTAACTTAATTTTTAATTAAATTGATTTTTATTTTAATTGCATTAAAATCAGTAATCTTTACAATTGCATGCGCCCCATAATAAGGAGATGCTACCTCTGTATTTACCATGCTGATTTTGGAGAGAAATAGGGAAAGAACTCTTATTATGATTCAGGGTTTTTTCTTGTTTCTTAAATTTTTGATATAAAAAAGAAACATTTTGTTGCATTTCTGACGTGAAAGTGGTTTGCAACTGCTTTAGTCCAGGCATGGCAGAGAAACTGAGGCAGCATATCTAAGAAAAACTGCTCTCCAAAGAAAATATGAATAGAAAGTCGTTTAGAGCTTATCAATGCAACACTGTTCTTGACTTGCAACATATATTTGAAGAGCCAATTTCTACCTTCCTCTGTGCCTAAAAAATTAATAATAACTGTCAGCCGCTGTCTATACTAGCAAGTGTAATGAGGGGCAAATTCTCCAGAGTGAAACCCTCTTTGTTATTGCCATCCATGGAGTCCTCAAGAGGATTCAGCTACAGATGGGGTTTCCATCTGGAAGCTGTCCTTGCTGATAATCTTGGATAGTTTTATTTGTTTAAATCTCCAGAGACAAGTAAATTCTCCAGTTGGCTACTTAGGATGCGGAAAGTCAAATTCCTCAAGAGAATCTCTGTAGTGAAGACATGGGTGAGCCGCCTTGAAAGTTGAGCTATAGTAGAAATTCAGCCTCCACAAGTGATGCCCGATTGAGTAATTACTCTTTTCTCATCCCTTTTAATAAAAAGCTGCCCACAGGCTTCATGACTCACCTGGGTACAATATGAAGAGCCTGAGGAAATCTCTTATTTTAATTATAAAGTATTTTCGAGGGACTTCGATTGGGGGATGACACTTTTTTCTGCTCAACTGTTAGCCTTTTCCAAAAAGCAACGAATAGTTGAGGAAAAGGCAAGCTCCATTTCTTCCCTGGGCTAGATTTGAAGCAATGACAACAGAAAGCCTTCTACAAAGTGCTGTCAGAATGTACGGTCTCCATCCCAACTGACCCTCTTGAAGTGTTAAGGCAAGCTCACAGATACCTGTGTGGTGGGAGAGAGATTGCCCTTGCCAAAAATATACCAGTATGTATCACTGAAAGTGACAGTTTCACTACCAGAACTAGAAACTCATTTTCCTCCCTAACCTCATTTGTCTATAATTTTCTTTAAAAACACTTTACTTTTTTTTACATGCACTAGGGAAAAAATGAAATCTTATTTTAAAAAACACTTCAGTTTAACAAGCATATCTGTTATGTGCTAGATGCTGGGGGTACAGATGCTAAAGAATGCAGCGATCCTTACCTGGAATGAGCTTACATTCTCCTGGGAAGCATTTATTTCTGCCCTACTGGTGTTCAAGCTAACTAATAGGGGTTCTAGCCAAAAATTTGGAATTATGCGTGCCGTAGATGCTATATGCAACGTGTCTACACTTATCAAGTGTCTTTTTTTTTTCCTGTGACTTCCATTATGGGGAAAATTGATCTGTGATTAACTTGGTCAAGTATTCTATTTGGTTTGGTTGTTAAAATAATCAAACAGTATATATATGGGGAAGTATCAAGGCTATGCTTTAAAAATGTTGATCGTGCAAATCTGTATACATATATACCATTCCCTAATTGAATATTAACTTAAAATGTGGATGTTTAGAGGTGCATCATGAAATATATCCAGGTCTACCCACATAGTATCTCTTGGTGTTCTTGCCACGGACAGAATGCTGGCTTTGATGGATCACATATCTGCATAAATAGGGCAGTTTCTATGTTCTTCAAACCTCAGTGGAATCACAGATTTATTGGCATTTTAGAGCTAAAGGGGTCTTAGAAATTGTTTACTTCTAGGATGAACATAAGAGCATAGATTTAGAGGTGGAAGGAATCTAACGAGCATCTAGTCTAAATCCCTCACTTTACATATGAGCAAACAGAGGCCCTAGAGCATTATGTGAATTTCCTAAAGTTACATAGTGTCAGAGGTCAGATTTGAACTGAGATGCTCTTATTCCACAATAGGTAGGTGACACTGCAGTGAAAAGAGCACCAGGACTGGCATCAGAAAGACTCATCTTTGTAAATCCAAATCTTGCCTCAGACATGTACTATCTCTGTGATTCTGGAAAAGTCACTTCACTTTGCCTCAGTTTCTTCATCTGTAAAATATGCTGGAGAAGGAAATGGTGAACCTCTCCGGTGTCTCTATCAAGAAAACCCCAAATGGGGACATTGCTGAAAATTGACCAAACAACAACAAGCTCCTATTCCAAATCTAGTATTATTTTCATTTGTTGAGTAGGGCCACATTGCTTCATGAAACATTTGAGGAATCTGCCATCCACAGATATTGAGTAACTTGGCCAAATTTATTTAGTTACTTGCAGAATTGGAACTGAAACTATAATCTCTCAGGTTCTTAGACCACAGGTCTCCTGTTCCCATCTCCTTGCTCGATCTGCAATGCCCTCTCCATTTGAATTGCTTATCTTACTTTAGAAAAGCTAAAAATGTCCTCTTCTCTGACATGTAAAGATGTATTATCTTGGGTAATTTACGCCATGCAAATAGCATCAACCCTGCGTTCTATCAGACAACACTTATGTTTAAAAACAGGGTCCGTCTGGCAGATGTGAATCAGATCTCTTGCAGCTGGGGCAAGGAGTGGAATTCTGTCGTTGGATCCATTCTTTGTACTGTGTTTTGGGATTAGGAAGGTTTCATTTGCCTACCCCATTTAGTAATTAAGAGCCCAATCGTTTTGCCAGTGGAAATGCACTGAAGATGTCCTAGACGATGAATATCTGTTTGTTTCTAGAGTTGTATATAGTTACTTTAATGCATACATGCTCAGGAATTTAGAAAGTTAGACTTTAAAATAGTTGTAGCATGAGGACAATATTGTTGTCCATGGACTTATGTACATAGCAACCACCTCATTTTAAAAGAAGTATTTGAAACTGATCCATAAAGCCAGTGTATCAAAAAAGGTTTTGGCATGTCTGATTTCAAAATATAACAGAATTTCCATTTAATGTAATTTTACATGGAGCAATATTTGAGATTCATTCTCTGGTATTCATGCCATCTGCGTTCCCTTCTACCAAGTAAAAATACCCCCCCAAATCTACTCCATGCCACCACCCTGAAAATGGAGAGATTTGAGAGTCAAATTCCTTGTATAATACATGGCTTCCTTCTACTTCTTAGGTAGTCGCACCAATGGAGAAACTTGTAAAAAAGAAAAGAAAAAGCACAATTTTTGAGCATCATTGAAAGTTTCCAGTATTAGAAATGGTATTTTGCTTTTCATTATCTCATCATCAGTTTAATTGATAATTGTTATTTTTCAAGAAAATTTGACATTAAATCTCAATCTCTCCTTGATATTTCATATGCCACATTTCATTTCAAAGTTCATTTTGATGAATCAAAAATCATTTAAAACACCACAGGGCTTCTTATTTATAAATACATATATTTTAATTACAGTCTTCCCATCCTAAGGAACATCGCTGTGATATTGAATTTTTCTAACATTCTTCATTAACCTCTTTAAAAATAGCTGCAGAACCTGCAAAGTCCACACTTCTTGAAATTAACTCCGAATGACATCCTTCTCCAGGATGCCAATTGGTCATGAGCTTAATCATTCTCTGAAATCACTCCATGGAGGAATGGATAAATGAGGAAGAATGATCAAAGATTGCCAGTATGACTTCATTAAAAATAGGCCAGAAGTCATGATGGACTAAATGCATTTATTTTCTTTCTCAACATTTTATTAAACTGATTAATTAGGAGTTTCTGTAGATGTGAGTTTATCTTGATCTTACCGAAGTATTTGACAGAGTCCATCACACTATTCTTGTGGCAAGAAGATAAGTTCATGAATAGCACAGTTAAGTTGATTTGGAGCTGATTGATTGGAAAGACCCATTAATAGTTCAATGTGAACTTTGAAGGCAAATCTCTAAGTCTCCATGAAAAGAGACAAGACGTTCTAGAGTTGGAAGTTGACAGGTCTATACACAGACCTTGTCACAACACAGAATAGTGCATATACTTGTGCAAGTCCTATTTTAGGCTGACAGGAGGGGTGAGGCGCCTTGAGACCATACCTTATGGAAATCAAATGAAACAACTAAAAATAATTATTCCGGTGAAGAGAAAAATGATTTGCAGGGGATGTTGGATGTAGAGAGAGCCATCTGCAAGTACTAGGAGGAGTACTTCAAGTCTCCTCTGATGGGGAGCACCTAGTGTGTGCCAGCCATTGGGCTAAGTGCCTACTTCTTCATTAAGGTTATACACCCTTTTATTTCAGCTTTGTAAATTACATTTAAGACTTCTTTTTGACCCCAGTTGACAGACCTAGGCCCGAACAAGGAAAAATTCATAGAGGCAGATTTTAAATTTCATATTCAGAAACCCTAGCTAACAATTAAAACTTTCCAAAGCAGAATGGGCTTTCTGAAGAGGCTCGCAAGTAAAGGATGGGTGATTTCTTGTCAAATAGATTAGAGAAAGAGTTATTGTTCAAGTTCTGGTGGGTGTAGAAGGCATCACCATGGAGATACCATCCAATTTTAAGGTTCTGTGATTCTTTGATCCTTTTAAAAATTATTTTTTACAAAAAGATATCTTGATATATTTGAAATCATGAGACATATTTTAGGAAAAGAAGGAGAAAATGGATAAGGAGAAAGAAGAGGAGGAGAAAAAGGAGAAAGAGAATTAACTGCTGGATCTGTACCAAGGATGCTTTCCCACAGAGGATGAAGGGAAACCTTCAAGCTTTTGTTCAACTACAAAATGCAGTCACTTTTTTTTTCTTTTGCTGCAATAGTCTGTAGAACATTAAATATAAAAGAATAATCTAAAAAACAACTTGCCCCAGGACTTTTTCTATTGAAAGAGATAAGGAATAGATAATAATAGCTGACATTTATTCTAAGACATAATCTCATTTGAGCTCTATGGATAGGTATTGCATATCTTACAATTCCACTTTTTACACATGAGGAAACTGAGGTCCAGAGAAGTCAAAATGAATTGCCCAGAGCTATTTAGTTCATGTAATTTGAACTTCCATGTTCCTGAATATAGGCCCAACATTGTTGATAATTAAAATTTAAATAAGAAAAAAATTATTGAAATCTTAAAACTCATCATGTCTAAAACTGAACGCATCATCTTTGTCCCCAAACATTCCTGTTACTTGTCAAGGAAACCTCCATCCATCCTTCCAATCATTCTGGCTCAAAACTTAAATTTCATTCTCTTCTCTTTACTTTTCCACCTCCACACACTAATCCGTTGTCAAAGCCTTTAAATTTTACCTTAACCACATCTCATCTGTGATGCTGATTCCACCCTGGCTGTGGTCATCACCTCATACTTGGACTATTGCAAAAGTAGTTGGCTTGTCTCCTGAACATCCTTCACTTAGCTGTCAAAGTGATCTTCCTCAAAGCCCAAATCTGACTATATCACTTCCCTCCTCAATGACCCCCAGTGGCTCTCTATCAGATCCAGGATCAAATTTAAAATCCTCTGTCATTCAAAGAGCTTCATAATCTGACCTCATGATATACCTTTCGAGTTTTCTTTTGTCCTACTTATGCCCCACATACTGTGTGATCTACTAACACTGCTATTCTTATTGTTTTGCAAAAAAAAAAAAAAAAGAGACTCCATCTTCAAATATTTTTATTGACCATCTCTCATGTCTAGAATTCTCTTCCAAGTCTCTTGGCTTCCCTGTCTTCCTTTAAGTTCCAGCTAAAATCTTATCTCCTACATGAAGACTTTGCAGATCCTCTAATTTCAGTGCCTTTCCTCCACTATCTAGGGGTATTTTCTGTATCAGCTGTATGTGCATAGTTTACATATTATCTGCCTCATTAGAATCCCTTTGAGAGCAGGGACTTTCCCCTTTTTTGTATCCCCAGCACTTAGCCCAATGGCTGGCACACACTAGGTGCTATATAAATGCTCATTTCTTTTTCTTCCCTACAAGTCCCATCCCGTCTTTATTCTCTTCGTTCCAACTAGTATAAGGACAAAATTCACATTGATTGTGTCACACAGAAAAATGCCACAGCTCTTGACAGAAATGTTAACATGAAATTATTTGATAAAAGATATTTTCCAGTTTCAGAGGTTTTTTAAGATTTGTTTTTAATTGTTTAAAAGGGATTTAGTTCTCAGACCTTTAATCATGCTGTATTCGATATTTAAAACTGTTCCACATGCAATAAAGCAACTTAATAGAAGATAACTATTAAATTTTGTTGGGGGGGGGTAAAAGCATGTGCAGTTTTATATATATATATATATATATATATATATATATATATATATATATATATATATATATATATATATATATATATATATATATATGATGTGAAAAAATTCTCTCATAATTGTCTTAAATGTAATTTACAAAGCTGAAATAAAAGGGTGTATAACCTTAATTAAGAAGTAGGCAATAAACTGCACAAAGACAACGCATACAGTTAATGAGAACACTGTTTTAAAATATGCTCAAATTTACTGTATGCCTTCCCCCAACCTCACTTAATTGTAGAATGAATAGAAGACCAGATCTTTAGGACAAACAGATTCATCTTTTTATTTCATCTAACTAAAAATATGGAATGAATAAAGAAATGGAGCCAGAATGTTTTTGTGGTAGGTCTGAGTAGCCAAACTTATCCTTGCAAGGTATTCCTCATTCACATTTTCATCTTAGCAGTAGTAATGATTTTGACTTTCAGCATTTTCCTCACTTTGGTTCCATGGGAAAGTAGGAAGAGAAAGATAAATGCATATATGTAGTATGTATAGTATATGTGTTTGTGTGTGTATGTTTATGTATATACAGACAAGATTATGTACATAATACCATATATAGTACGTGTATATGGAGAATTTATATATATAATATGAAAATTATATATATATATAATTTCACATGTTTGTATATAAATAGACATACATATACTTAGGAAGCATGTATTTCTGTAGTGTCCACATTGCTCCTCTGTGCATTATTCCTGGACTTTCTCCTGTATCCTGGAGAAGGTAGGAATTCATAGGACAAAGTATGAATTCTCTTTGCTGAGGTTGATATTTTCCTGGTCCCGAGGGCCCAGTGCCTCCCTTATAAGACATGTTGATCTTGATGCATGCAAGGTCATACAGATTCAGAGTTGACAGAGCAGTAAGGATGCCCATGCTGACACATCAACGATCAGAGACCTCACACCCCTCAGCTAGTCTTCTGCTAGACTCGACCTTTAAAAAAATGAAAAAAACTTTTTTAAATAGTTTTTTTTAATAAATCATCCTAGTTCTACCTTCCTAACCTTGAACATTGCTTCATTAAGGCTGCTCTGATAAGCTCACAAAGTCTGGTCTACATTCTGAATGATTAGCCCTGGAAAAGTTAAAATCCAGAACGCATCTAGACTCTAAAACACATTCCCAGATTGTAGAAAGAATGGGTAAAAACTCAACAAGAGGAAAGCCACCCTCTCTGGAGCAAGAACACTGCAGTGTAGTCTGTGTTCTGTCAGATAGACAAGCCATGCTTTCAGTAGAACTGGAGAAAGGCTGATGCAAAGGTGAGCACTTAAGGGCTGCTATCACATATGAAGGGGAGGGAAAAGGAGGGAAAAGGAGGGGAGCAGAGGTTTGAAAGGTGAAATCCTTAAGCATTGGGACCATCTGTTTAGGTCAAAGAGAGAAGGAAGATTAGCGCCCCACGGAACAACCTAGACTATGTCTTCATTGGAACAATAAGTAATATAAACTGTAGATGGAGAGAGAGGGTAGTTTGCTGGAAAATATTTTTGGTTGTCAAGGGATTTGAATATTAACCCACTCCTCTCTCTTCCTCCTTCTTTCATCCTCATTGAATGCAATAAAAGTTATTATTTGTCTGAAATCTTTGTGGTCTGAGTACAGTTCAGAGACTTTGCAGATAATTCCATATTAGTGTCCAGAATATTTCTATCAATCCATCACAACTTCAAAACATAAAACTGCCCTAAGACTTTTGAGACATTCTATATGTCAAAAGGCTGATAGTTTTTGTGTTTATTTTAAATCTTGCTATTTTACTTATGCTATATTTCAGTTCATTTTTAGTTGAGTCTTGGGTTCTCTATGTAATCCACCATATGCTCTGCAAAAAGTGATCATTTTGTTTCTTCCTTGTGTAGGCTGATCCCCTCAATCTCTTTATCTTCTCTTATTGAAATCATTTGTATCAGAATCATAGTGATGATAAAGCATCATTTTCCCCCAGTATTATGGAACTGATTTCTAATGTTCCCTTATTACAAGGAATGTTAGCTCTTCCTTTTTGAAAGATATCCTTTGTGTTATTGAGAATTTTTCCTAGGTTTTTCATTTCATTACGCTTTTTAAACATATATAAGCATTGTATTTTATCTAAAGTTTCTGCTGAATCTTGTGAGATGACTCCATGATTTTTATTGTTTCTGTTCTGGTGGGGGGGCATCTTCCAGGAATGTCTAAAGAGAAGAATATTCTAGGATTTCCACAGATGTTAAATATGCCAGCTTAGTTTGGTATAAAAATAAATGATAAATAAGTGATGGACAAAGTGGCCATCAGGGGAGGGTCACTGAAAAGCTCTCCCAATTCCAAATCGTATTTCTTCTGCCCAAAGCCCAAGTGTCTGAAATCAGTCATTTAAGAAAAAATGAAAGCATCGCGTTTTTTAGAAGGTCTGCTTTCCTACAGAACACACTTGCACTTCCCTGACTACAGAGGATATTCCCCTCCCAGACTGATGTTTTTGGTAATTAAAAGAGCTCTTTTTCTGCCTCATTTCTTACCCAGTCTTAATCACTGATTGCCTGTTGCCTCAGACAAAATGAGACATGTGAAAGACCTAAGTCCTCTCAGCACCTCAGGGGCCATCTCCTAACATCATTATCAATGGCTTTGGAGGAAAGAGTGAGAAACTTTGCTAACTTTGCATAGCCCTGCCTCACTTAAATCTAGTTGTCTTCCAAGTCAAGAAGTAACTTTCCCTCTGTTCTGTTCAAGAAGGAAGGACAAATGACAACATTGGAATTACAGAATCAAGAGGAAAAGTTAAGGTTTGTTCCCCTGAGGAAGAAATTGAAGGGCCTGCTTCCTTAGCCCACAAATAACTTGACTTTCTCCTTCCTTCTATAGACATGTGTCCATTACCCAGTAGTCTTTGGTCTTCTTCTCTGGAGCCCCCACTGCCTTTTTGCCTATTAGCTTCTTTGCCTTGGTTCTGATTTTTTCACTTGCTTTTTAACTGCTGATTTGTGGGCTGCGTTGACAGTGAGGAGGCTACATTGCTAGGACATTGGCCTGGATATGAGCTCTTTTTTCATTGTTCCTCTTTAAAATGTAACAGATAATAAAGAAAGAAAGATGGATTTCTTGGACCATTACAGTAGTTCCCAAGAGCCACTCCTGACCTCATCTTCTGAAATGCCCCCACACCTGTGATGCCTGAACATCCCTGAGCTAATTAAAAGAGAAGAAACTTGGAGTTAAAGCTCCATAGTTGCAGTGAGTCATATTTGGAAATGGTCTTTGGATAGAAGACACTTTTTTTTTGAAAAATGTAGGACTGACAGAACACAGACTACACTGCACTGTTCTTGCTCCAGAGAGGGTGGCTTTCCACTTGCTGAATTTTCCCCCATTCTTCCTACAATCTGGGAATTTGTTTTGGTGTCTAGATGCGTTCCAGATTTTAACTTTTCCAGGGCTAATCATTCAGAATGTAGACCAGACTTTGTGAGCTTATCAGAGCAGCCTTAATGAAGCAATGTTTAAGGTTAGGAAAGTAAAACTAGGATGATTTATAAATCCTGCTAATATAATTAATATATTTCCACCCAAACACATTTCTTTTCTTGACCTTGCGGCTATAGCAGACTGAGAAACAAACTTCGGATCTTTCCATCCCCCATGGGAAGGTAGAAAAATTGCATCCTTTTAGTTATACTTAAAATATAGATAATATTGGGTAAATAGTGGTGATGGTAGCTAAAGGGCCAAACAGAGAATAGAGAGGAATAAATTGTCCTTTCTTTGAGGATACAATATATCAGGAGATATATTTATCATGTGTACCTGGGAGCCCATCATAATTTCTGCATCTGCATTATTCCTATTAGACAATTTCATTTCCTAAAAGCAGGCTTTGTATAGAGAGAGAAAGCTGTTCTTGCATGGTAATGTAAAAAGCAGAGAGGTGCCCATGATGTAAGTACAAAACGATGATCCCCGGGCAGAGAGTTATTTTACAGTTGGTCAGTCCCTACCCAAATGGCACATCCCATTAGGATCATTTGGAACTGGGATGAGGAAGAAGTCTGGCTCTCAGAACGCTTTGTTAGCTCCCCCTCTCTATACATAACCCCCCTCCAAAGAAGTGGAAAGCATAACCCCTCTATCAAAGTGGCCTGTGGGGTTACCTAGCACTCGCTCGACCATATTCTTCAGCCCTTTGTAGCTGTGTTGAGTGAACATGGATTTTCCACAATTGCCTTGATGAGAAACAAAGATTTTCATCTTACAGAAGGGCCTGGGATTAGAATTGTAGCACCCACGTGCAGTTGAACTTTGACACTGTTATTTTAATCGGTTGCTGATAATGGTTGCTCTTGAGGGAGCAAATCAACCTCTATCAACGCAGGAGCTATTTAATTTGTGGTTTGGATTGCTTTCACTCCTGGGAAAACTCTAATGGAGTGAGGCGGGTAGGAAGGAAAGGGGGAAGAGGGATGTTCACAACTTCAGAAAGAAGTAATTACTTAAGCTGGGCTCCAAAGGGTGCTAAAGATTCTGAGAGGTTCAGGTGAAGATGGAATGCATATAAGTATTGGGGATCACCTGTAGGAAACTATGGAGACTGGAGAGCAAAGATTCTCAAAAACCAACAAGAATCAATATTGGACAGATTGGTGGAATGTTTTAAGGAGAGTAACACATAACAAGCCAGAAAGTGGAGGCCGGAAATAGACTGGGCAGGATTTTAAATTCCAAAGAGAGAAGTTTCTTTTTTTTTACCCACATGTAATAAAGAATCCCTGAAAACGTCTTGAGTAGGGGAATGACATGGTGGCAACTATGCTTTAAGAATATCAATTTGGCAATTAAGCGGTGTGGTGGGAGAGGAGATGCAGGCAGAGCAATTAGGAGACTTTTGCTTAGTCCAAGGGCGAGGTGTGGAGAACCTGACTAGAGTGACTGAAGACGAGAATGGAGCTGAGAAATGATTTGGGGGGGGGGGGTAGAATTGACAGGGCACAGGAAGGGATTAGATGGGGGAGAAGAGTCAAGAATGACTCTGAGATTGGAAACCTAGATGGGATATTCTCAATAGAAACAGAAAACTTCTGAAGAGGAGTGGCTTTGGGGGAAAGATAATGAGTTCAGTCCTGGACCAGTTTGAAGTGTTTAATAGGCAGTTGATGATGCAGGCCTGAAGCTCAGGGGACAGACTGGTCTTGAATATAGAGATCTGTGAATCATCTGCATGGAGATGATAATTGAACCCATGGGAACTGATGAGATCAGCCACGTCTGAGACTGAAGAGAGAGAAGAGAAAGGGGCTCAGGACAGAGCCTTGGGCGATACCCAGCCGAGGGCGGTGATATTGACAATGAGCCAGCCATGGGAATGGAGAAGGCACAGAGATTTGGCTGTAAAAGGAAACAAAAGCACAGAGGTCTCTTCTTTCCTTCTGCTCAGTCTGTTAGCTCTTTTACCCTTTCTTTCCCTCAGTCTTTCAGAGTTTCACCCATGCTCCTTTCTCTTCCTTCTCAGGCAGCTATGGAGGAGACCTGAACCTGGTATCCATTGGTAATCATGCATTGCCTTTTGTGGCATGCATGTGTGTTGCTTCCTTGGGGTTATTGTCATGAATGATCTCCTCGGTCAATAAGAATAAGGACTGGGTTTATGGGTTCATTGGTTTACGCTCACGCACGTTACCTGAACCAGATTAAAAAGGATGTGGTAACTGTGATGTGGCAAAAAAGAAGCCTTCATGGAAGAACTGAGACTTCATCTGGGTCAAAACATGTCAAAACATGGTTAGATAGAGAGGAGGCACATAGAAGTCTCATAGGAGCTAACTTACTGATTGTAATTTAGAAAAGGGAAGAGGAGGAACTAATGATTCTCAAGCAGAGAGACACAAGTTGGCAGGCTGGGTCACTTTCTTTTGGCCAATGGAAAGGTTTACTCATAGATTCTTTTTGTGCAGTGGATAGAGGCTGGAATCAGGAGGACCTCAGGCACTCACTAGCTGTGTGACTCTGGGCAAGTCACTTTACCCTGTGTGCCTGAATTTTCTCTCCTATAAAATGAGATGGAAAAGGAAATGAACAACCACTCCAGGATCTTTGCCAGAAAACTCCCAAATAGGGTCATAGAAAGTCAGACAAGTCGAAACATCACCAAACATATCTCTGGCTTGGATGTCACCTGGGAGCATCAGTATCTAGCTCTTCCCTCAAAGGCAATCAGCTCCCCTTAGAAGCACACATGTTCCTAGGAACAACTCTAGAAACAGTCACAGATACTGAGCTGGAAGGGGCCTCAGAGCTCATCAAATCCATTTGATAGAGGGGGAAATTAGAAGGGAAGTCGCACAGCTCAAAAGCAACACTAGTGGAAGGTGAGCCCAGGGAATTGGTCTCAAAATCCAGCCTGGAGCCTCTAGAGGTCCACAACGTGTCAGACTTCCACTGGTATCACAGTCTCCCATGAAGCTTTTCAGTTCCAAGAGGCTGAAAAGCTGGCCTTCTATCTCCTCATTCCCATCTTCCTCTGGGATATCCAGGTCACATTCAAATGCATTTTGCAAAATATCTCTGGAAGGGACACATACGATAGAACCAACTGCTCCCAGAGGGCCTTGGGGGGGGGGGGCGCTAGAATTATTCTTGGACTCAGTTGTCCTGGGTCAAAATCCCACTTATGCCTCTATCTGCCTAGCTGATTTGAAGCAAAGTACTGGGTGTTGTGGGGTGACAAGGAGCCCTCACCAAGGGTGAGGGAGATCTTGAGAGCCCCAATTCCTATGTGTCTTATAACATGATTCGGTATGTGCATGGGAAGAGGTGGGTTGGGGGTGAGTGAGATCGAGAGATATACTAAAGATAGATATGCCCTGATTCCAGCTTCCCTTGGTTTTGACCCTCTCATCATACATTAACTGCTGCAAATACTAACTCCCCCCTATCTCTTATGCAGCTCTTATGCACCAAGGGTGAATGCTGGTACACTGAAACTTTTATCCACATCACAGGATAGCAAAAGAATAAGACCCGAAGTGAGCCCGGCAGCCATTCCTCTGGCTATAGCCAGCCCTGCTGTTGTAATGTCAGATCCATGGACATTGGCCATGCAGATTAAAAATTAATCCAGATGCCAGACAGAGACCTTCTGTTGTGAACCACTGGGACTCGGATCTTAGAGTGTGTGGAAATCTAATGCTGTGCTGGTTTTAAGTGCACACATGCTCAAGTGACAAGAGCATCTCCATCTCACAATCCCAGGGACTTTCTCATAGGTCAACTTGTGTCTTGGGAGAAGTTGAGCTAATGGCTATACCATTTCCATTCAGCTGTTTTTCTTTTCTCCCTTGGAGCATAGTTATTTATCTGTCATTCCCATTTTATATTTAGTCTTTTTTTTCTTTTAAAGTTTGGTCTCCTGGAAATTGCTACAGCTGAAGCCTGCTGGATAATGTCTGTGAGGGATTATGGGTTGCATGCTTCTCCACTGAAAAGCAGATGGTACCCAGGACTTGTTAACTACCCAGAGGTGTGGACAATTTCAGTCAATCTCTTCAGCCAGAAAACATGGTAGCATTCATTTAGACTGCTCATCCTTCTTAGATTGCCTCCTCGTCATTTTCCTCTTCCCGAGTTTGTTCAACACACCCAGTGCATATTGCTTTCCTTTCCCCTCATCAATCTAGCCTTCTTTTTTCTTTATAGGATGAGAAGGCTAAACTGAGCTGCTGGCCTCAGTCAGTTTGCCGGACTATTCTTCACCATTAATTCCATGAGAGACTTAAACCGAAATTTCAAAACCACTTTGAAATTTAGAAAGTACTTGTCTCATAAGAACCTAGTGAGCTTGCTAGTGGTGGAATGATTGGTTTTGTTTTACAGATGAGAAAACTGAGGTCCACACAATTGAAGTAATTTATTCCCAGCCACTCAACTAATGAGTACTTGGCTGAATGCCCCCACCCACTAGTTCTGTGATCTTTCTGCTTCCACACACTCTTTCTCCATTTAAAACTCTCTCCATTTAAAAAATTCCAAAAACTGGAATCAACTGTCACAAATAGCAATCAAGAGCTTCCATTCCACTTCAGTGCCAGATGTGTTAACAAGACTGTTTTTACAACATTGTCAATGTCTTCTTTGATTCACATATTTCACTTACTACATATGTAAATAGGAGCCAGATGCAAAGAGATCCTTGTCTTTTTTTTTTAAACAAGCATTTGCCACAGATTATGAATGGGATTTCTATAGATTTCATGGTGGTCATTTTTTCCGACTAGATCATGATGCATGGAAAATAACGTTAGTATTTCTTTCCAAGTGATTTGCTCAAACTCGAATCCATATTATTCTTCTGTAATGTTATGGGATCTTTCATTTAAAACAAATATCTTACCAACTGGTAAGGTCCTGAATTTAATGAATACTTCCGTATGGATTCTATCTCCACGTAAGGGTAGCAACATCTTTTCTTAGGGGCTTCATTCCTTCCCTTATCATCTATATTCCAAATGGCATTGAATCTTAAGCCAGTTTTAATTCCCTGGAAACTCTCAGTGGAATTATTCTTAACTTTTTTTTCTCTTTACAAGGATTTCAATTACATACACTAAGTAATTATATTTGTTCTTTTTCCTGTGATTGAAATGTTTCAAGGTAGTTTCTTCTAGTTTAGGACATATTCCATATTTTCCTGCAGGTTTTGGATGTTGCTGTTACTATATTCTGTCTCATCTTTTTTCCAAAGATGTTCAGATAGAAGTGATCCTGGAATGAGTAACTTTCTTCCTTTATATTCAGTATCCTATGGAATATTGCACAAGTGGATAAAATGATTTTAACTTAAAATATGAGGACATAAGTCTACCCTTCTATAGACTCACTGAAAAAATCCTCAGGAAAACTCTAGTAGCAGGCACGATGACAGGGTGATATATACCTCTCCTTATTCCCATATTATCTTGAGATTGTGAGCCAGATCTCTATGACTGGAAAAAAAGTTTTGTTCCATATATCTTGTAGAGTGTGAGTACTTAACTTGGCAGCTATTAATATATAATTCTGTTTTATTTTATCATTCTTTTTTTTTTAATTTTAAGCTCCAAATTCTCCCTCCATCCCACTGAGAAGGCAAGCAATATGATATAAAGTATAAATGTGAAGTCACACAAAATATATTTCTATATTAGCCATAATGCAAAAAAGTACATCAAAAAGCAAAATAATAATAATAATAATAATAATAATAATAATAATAATAATAATAATAAAGTATTTTAAAGCAAGTTTCAGTGTATATTCAGAATTAATCAGTTCTCTCTCTGGAGGCAGATAACATTTTTCATCATGAGTCCTTTGGAATTGTCTTGGATCACTATATTGATCAGCATAGCTTAGTCTTTCCCGGCTCATCATCATTGCAATATTGTTGTTACTGTATAAAATGACCTCCTGTTTTGCTCATTTCATTTTACATCAGTTCACATAAGTCTTGCTAGGTATTTTTTTTCTGAAATCATCCTGCTTGTCATTCCTTATAGCAGGGTGGTAATCCGCCACAGTCATGTGTCACAAATGTTCGTTCATTTCCCAATTGATGGGCATCCCCTCAATTTCTAATTCTTTGCTACCACAAAAAAGAGCTGCTATGAATAATTTGTGTAGATATATATCCTTATTTTTGAAATTAAAGTAGATTTAATCAAAAGTGAAAAACAGAGAGACTCTACCATGTTAGCACTATTATTTACTCAATATTGTTTTAGATCATTTGAAATAGCTACATTATGAAATACCTGAGCATATACCTCCCAAAACAGGAACCACATGAACATAAACATGAAAGACCCTTTATACAGTTAAACTCATTCAAACAATCAAAAGTAACATCTGCTGGCCATGTGTAGCTAAAGCAAATACAATAAAAAGATGACAATTCTGCCTAATGAATCCACTTATGTAATGATAGAGTTGGGTTAGGGCGTGGAAGATATAAAAGAGAGGTGATTTTGCAGCACCAGCCCTCAACCTACACCATAATGTGAGAGCATTGTAGAAGTGCCAAAAAGGCAATCTCAACATTTTAAATCAAATTTTTCTTGCTTAAATAAAACCTGTGTAGCCAAGAATTGAAGGAATGCAAGAAATGGGAGGAATACTTTCATAGACAATCTCTCAGACAAGTTGGGATTGGATTGGAATAGTGCTGTGCCACTGGAAATGATAAATCAGCTGATCCAGAAAAATAGTCCATATAAAGCCTTTTCCTTTCTCTTTGATCTCTTTGGGATAGACCTAGTAATGATACAGCTGAGTCACATCTTTAGAGCCTTTTAGACCCAGTTCCAAATTGTTCTCTAGAATGGCTCCATCAGTTCACAACTCCACCAACCATTGCTTAGTGTAACTATTTTCTCTCATTCCATCCATCATTAGTCATTTCTCATACTTGTGAGGTAGCTCAGAATTCTTTTAATTTGCATCTTTCTAATCAATAGTGATTTAGAGCATTTTTTCATATGACTGAATAGCTTTGATTTCTTCTTCTAAAAACTGCCTGTTTATATCCTTCAACCATTTATCAATTGGGAATTGCTCTTATTTTTTATAAATTTGACTCAGTTGTCCAGATATTTAATAAATGAGATCATGCATATAATTCTAATTATATAATTCTTGCCACCAGGTCACATCTTGCTAGATATTCAGTAGATGCCATTTTTGTATTTCTGTACATAAATAAATTGGCACTGATAATTGAATCCAGGCTCCTTAAGAATAAGTCCCCTTTGACCTGTATGTGCCAAAATGTTTGTGGCAGCTCTTTTCGTAGTGGCTAGAAGCTGGAAGATAAATGGATGTCCATCCATTGGAGAATGGTTGGGTAAATTATGGTATATGAAGGTTATGGAATATTATTGTTCTGTAAGAAATGACCAGCAGGAGGAATACAGAGAGGCCTGGAGAGACTTACATCAACTGATGCTGAGTGAAATGAATAGAACCAGAAGATTGCTGTACACTTCAATGCTGTATGAAGAGGTATTCTGATGGAAGTGGAAATCTTCAACATAAAGAAGAGCCAACTCACTTCCAGCTGATCAATGATGGACAGAAATAACTACACCCAGAGAAGGAACACTGGGAAGCGAATGTAAATTGTTAGCACTACTGTCTATCTACCCAGGTTACTTGTACCTTCGGAAGCTAATAATTAATGTGCAACAAGAAAATGGTATTTACACACATATATTGTATCTAGGTTATACTGTAACACATGTAAAATGTATGGGATTGCCTGTCATCGGGGGGAGGGAGTGGAGGGATGGAGGGGATAATTTGGAAAAATGAATACAAGAGATAATGTTATAAAAAAATTACTCATGCATATATACTGTCAAAAATTTTTATAAATAAAATTTTAAAAAAAGAATAAGTCCCCTTTAATTTCTGATGTCAGTGACTTATTCCTGAACTGCCATCATAAGCCCTTCCATTTAACAGCATCACATCCACATAATGTAGTCATTTGCTCAGTGCCTCATTCTTTTTTTTTGTTTTGTTTTTTTTATTAAATTTATAATTATACATTTTTGACAGTATATATGCATGAATAATTTTATAACATTATCCCTTGTATTCATTTTTCCAAATTATCCCCTCCCTCCCTCTGCTCCCTCCCCTAGATGACAGGCAATCCCATACATTTTACATGTGTTATAATATAACCTAGATACAATATATGTGTGTAAATCCAATTTTCCTGTTGCACGTTAAGTATTGGATTCCGAAGGTATAAGTAACCTGGGTAGATAGACAGTAGTGCTAACACTTTACATTCACTTCCCAGTGTTCCTTCTCTGGGTGTAGTTGTTTCTGTCCATCATTGATCAGCTAGAAGTGAGTTGGATCTTCTTTATGTTTAAGATATCCACTTCCATCAGAATACATCCTCATAAAGTATTGTTGTTGAAGTGTATTCTCACTTCACTCAGCATCAGTTGATGTAAGTCTCTCCAAGCCTCTCTGTATTCCTCCTGCTGGTCATTTCTTACAGAGCAATAATATTCCATAACATTTACATACCACAATTTACCCAACCATTCTCCAATGGATGGACATCCATTCATCTTCCAGCTTCTAGCCTCAGTGCCTCATTCTTGACTCATTGCCTGAGTTTGTTTGGCTATTGCCAATGTATGGCCTTTAGAATATACCCTTGAATTTTAGTCATTTTATAGCGTCCATATAAAGGTAAGCTATGTTTGATTATCTTTGAAGAATCCAATGGTTTGTACCCATTAGCATCCTTTCCTGGTGCTAAATAAGCAATTTCTGCTTATTCCCAAAGTAGTTCTGTAAGTTATGGAACTGCTCTACAAATATCAATTAGTTACAGTCCTTTATGGTATGGAAGTGTTCATCTTTTTAGAGTTGCCTTACAGTGGTAAGCTGTATGTTTTCTTCATATTGTATAAGTTTTTGTTGGTGTACTTTCCAAATACATTATAGTCCATTTTACATTTGTAAATATGCATTAAGATTGGCATTACATAAATGTTAATATTTTAAACATGTTCTTTCATCAAACTTTGATTTCACAATGCCATTATTGAGCCATTGCCTTCTCTTTATCGTCCATTTTATATGTATCTTGCCTCTAAAGGGGAGCAAGGTACTTTTGTAGGTATTGCTTTTGTTCTTTGATTCTGTGGGATCCCTGAGATCAAGCTCAGAAACTTAAGTGCATTTCTTTCTTTGACATACATTAGGAATTGGATACTTTTTTAGTCCATAGGGCATTTTGATATCATTGGAGAAAGATTCCACAAGGAGCTGTTTAATGTGTGTTTGGGGTGGAGCTATATAGCTTAATGTAAACCAGCAACCATCAAGTAGTTAATACGATGTTTTTATATGACAAATGTTAAAAGGAATGGAAGAGAAGTGGGACACTAAGCCATTGTTGGTGGAATTGTGAAATGATCCAACCATTCTGGAGAACAATATGGAACTGTGCCCAAAGGGCTGTCAAACTGTGCACATCCTTTGACCCAGCAGTGTCTGTATTGGGCTTATATCCCAAAGAGATCTTAAAGGAGGGAGAGGGACCCACATGTGTAAGAATGTTTGTGGCAGCCCTTTTTGTAGTGGCCAGAAACTGGAACCTGAGGGGATGGCCATCCATTGGAGAATACTGAATAAGTACATGAATGTTATGGAATATTACTATTCTAGAAAAAATCATGAAGAAGCTGATTTTAGAAAGGTCTGGAAAGATTTACAGGAACTGATGCTCAGTGAGTCTGTAGTATACAAGCAGAACTAGAAATACATTGTATACAGTAACAGCAAGAATGTGCAATGATCACCTATGAAAGAGTTGGTTCTTCTCAGTGGTTCAGTGATTCAGGGCAATCCCAATAGACTTTGGACAGAAAACGCCACCTGCATCCAGAAAAAGAACTACAGAGATTGAATGTAAATCAACACATGCTATGTTCACTTGTTTTTTGGGTTTTTTTCTCTCCTGTAGTTTTTCCCTTTTGTTCTGACTTTTCTCTCACAACATTTATATATATATATGCATACATACATACATACACATATATGTATATATACATACATACACATATATGTATATGTACATATATGTGTATATACATTAAATATTATATATATAAATATATTAAAAGTTACATACATGTCTAACAAGAAAAATAAAACTAATAAAAATATTTTTAAAAATAAAATGTTTTGATTCAACTTTTTAAATTTAGAAGTTTTCTTAGTTCTGTTTAGGAGAGACAACAATAGATTTAAGGCTAGAAATAATCATAATGAGTTGACTACAAGTTGGTCTTCATATAGTGGTATATTTTAGATATATATTAACTTTCCATCTGGACCTCACGTCATTTATCATTCTCACTATGCTTAGGCCAATTTTATATGTTTGTATTACGTGAATGAGCTGTGAGTACAGAATTGGTTTTGTGATATTCAGCAGAAACAATATAAATATTATGGTGCTTTCAGGCAGCTTGTTCAGTAATTACCAAATTGATAAGAAGATGCTCTTTCTTTGGGATTTGTTCTTCCTTGCCCAATATGTTATATTTATTCTCTTAAATGTTTATGGACTGTTTTTTTAATGATAAAAGTTGTGAATTTTTGATCTAGAGTACATATTCATGAAATTACCTTATATATTTGTGGGGGTCGCTGATATTCTCACCCTTTAAGAATAGATAATGTAATGTTCATTGTTAGGCAGGATCAGATCAGGCTTTTGTCTCAGAGAAAGCTGATAAAGTGTCTTTAATAGGAATTTAAGTACCACTGTAATGCCTTTGAGCCAATAATTTTAGATCTCGTTTATCTTGTCACTTTCCAGGTTGACATAGAGGTTAGAATTTCATTTGCCAACCTTGACACAACTGTTCTGTCATTCCTTATATTAGTGTTCCTGTAAATTTCCTGTTTCTCTCTTGATCCAACTTGAATTGCTGTTTGGTTAGACCTTTCATGACCAAATGATAGGAAAAAAAACCTTCTGTATCCTTTTTGATGAGTTCTGTCTAGCCCCTCAAGCTTCTGTAGTTAAGTTTTTGATTGTTCAATGGTTTATTTTTGTTCTCTCCTAATATCACCTTGCCCTTTAAATCTTTGCTTCTTATAATTATTATAATTACTATCATCATCACCATCATACCTATTCTTTTTATTCTTGTTAGAGAGAGGCAAGATTAGCAGGTGAAAGTTCTGGACTTTGTCAAGTGACATTTACTAGTTGTATGACCCTGAGGAAGTCACTGAACCTCTCTTAGCCTCAGTTTCCTTATTTGCAAAGGGTGAAAAGAACGATAGTTCTTTTCTAACCTTTTCCATGAGGTTATTATGAGATGCCGGTGAGATAAATATGTAAATCCTTTTCTAACCCAGATGGCCTAATACCAGGTGGTCCGTTGAGGATCTATGAGTTTAGGGATAGGGGTATTCCATTCAGTAAGACAGATGATCACCTGTTCATTTTGTGTGTGCCCTGTGTGCCTCTGGTTCATGTTGTCCACCTCAAAAGTCTCCTACTTAAGTTCCACTGAACATGCTGAGGGCTTTACCCTAATGTGTCCATGGTACTATGGGAGCACATGGGTATGTGTGAGTTATCCCTTGCTCTCCTTTTGTGAATAGACCCTCTTCTTTTTTATTCCTACATTCTTAGATATTTCTTTGAGAATATTCTTTATTCCAATTCTTTGTAGGTTTTACTTGTTGAGTTACAGTTTAATTAATGCCTACCATCAATTTCTTCATTGCTCTTTCAGTGACAAGGCTTAAGGGTCTAAGTAAATTCAGCTATTTGTTGTAGTAGTAGTAGTAGCAGTACTAGTAATAGTACTAGTAGTAGTAGTGGTAGTAGTAGTATTAGTAGTACTAGTACTAGTAGTAGTAGTAGTAATGGTAGTAGTAGTAGTAGTAGTGGTAGTTGTAGTAGTAGTAGTAGTAGTAGTAGTAGTAGTAGTAGTAGTGGTAGTGGTTGTAGTAGTAGTAGTAGCAACAGCAACAGAAGTAGTAGTAGTAGCGGTAGTAGTAGTAATAGCAGCAGCAGTAGCAACAGTAGTAGTAGTAGCAGTAGCAGTAGCAAAAGTAGTAGTAGTAGTAATAGTAGTAGCAATAGTAGTGGTAGTGGTAGTAGTAGTACTAGTAGCAGTGGTAGTGGTAGTAGTAGTAATGGTGGTGGTAGTAGTAGTAGTAGAAGGAGGAGGAGGAGGAGAAGTGGTAGTAGTAGTGGCAGTGGAAGTAGGAGTAAAGGTAGAAATGGAAGTGGCTGAATCACTAGGCCTGGACTCAAAAGAGACCTGGCTTCATTGCTATCAATTCGTTACTAACCCTATGACCTTTCAAAAGTCACAGATTTTGGAGCCTAGTCTCCTCAACTGTACAACTCATGTAATAATTCTACCCAAGCCTACCTCACATGGTTATAAAAAAAAAAGTACTGAAAACATTGTGCAAACATGAGCTATTATTAAGCAGAACGTGACTTTCCAAGTGTTGCTTTGATGACTGGGGTCACATTCACAATTGATAAATACTTCCCTTTTACCTATCCATTATTTTATTAAAACTCTGCTTATATTTTGTATTTGCTTGTCTGTGTTCATGTCCTTGCACCCTGTTCCATCATGCAAAGTAGATTTCTTGAGGATGTCAACTGTTTCATTTTTACCATTATCTCCCCAGCACCCACCACAAGGCCTAGAACTCAATAGGCTTTTTAAAAGAAGAAAAAATAAATAAGGCTTGCTAAATGGATGAATGAATGAATGGTGATGCTGATGGGTTTCCTCTCCATTTTAGGTACGTTCCCCTTAAATAACGTCATGCACTGATACCGTTGGAACAACCATTTGTTTGGAATGTTGACATCAGGAAGATTCTATTGGAAAATAGAGGAAATCCTGGCAGAACTGGCTCATTCCCAGCATGGACTAGAAATGGTTTCTTTCTAAAGGTAAGGAAATCTCCCTGAGGAGTTACTATACATTGTCATTTGTTATCTTCATTTTGAGTGAAGCTCCTTCTTAGAGGATAGTGGCTCGGAGGATTTCTTCCCATGTTCCTCTTCATGACAAATCCAATTAATTGAGGGAAATCTACTGTGCTTGACGTCTTCTTAATTTGAGACATTTCCAGCGGCTTGAAGTATTCAGAGGCCGGCCATTTCTCATGCTCTACTGGGTAGTGCCCTGAAGTCACTGGGAGCTTTTATCCACATGTCACTCTGGACATGTGGATAAAGCTGGAAGTAGGGCAGGACATCCAAGGCTTGTCCCTGGGCCTTAATACCACTTAGGTTTCTTAGTTAGAGAGAAAAAACTGAACTTACCAACTAGTTAGCAATTGTAGCTAGTTAAAATGGAGAGTCCCAGGAGAATTCAATGCTTCTCTGAACCGCTCTTTCGTTTAGGGCAGCATCACAGTCCTTCTTTGTTCAGTCATGTGCATGTACATAATAACAATTTCAAGTCTCTCCTTTTCTGGAGTCTCCTGTCCCGGTACCTCAAGTGTCACCCTGAGATCTCTCCCCCCACTACACTATCATCCTCAATTCCAGTGAATTTGTCTGAAACAGTGGTTTTGAGCTGCCTTGATGCTGCTTGGTTCTGATGCCAAAATTGCTAGCCACGGCTTGGGGACAGGGAGGGAGAGGGCACGGCATGTGTCGGTTCATGTTTCATTTGGCAAAATATCGGTTCTTAACAAAGGTGCCTACATTCATCATTATTACGTGAGCATTTTGGGTTGCAATAATCAGAAGCAATCTTCCTCTTGAGAGTAAGTCTGTCAAGAGTCTAGATGTTTTTAAACACTAAGATTGTATTCTTGGATCTGTATTTGGCTCATTAATTAGCTCTCCTCCCCTGTCATTAGCTTCCTATGTATTTGGCAGAAGTCCTGACAGAAATCACAGAATGCTTCCCCTGAGAAGGAAGTCAATCAGCAGTTCAACCAACACTTAGTGCACTCCCAGGAGGTATATAGCACTATCCCAGGGCCTTTCCAAGGCTCACTTATTCAAAGACTTCAAGGAGCACTCTATCTAAAAGGATCAATAAGAAAGACAAGTATGCAATCACCATAAATGTGGATAGATAGATAGACAGATAGAGATAGAGATGTACAGTAATCACCTCTGTCACTACCATGGACTGAAGCAAAAGGCAGCCAGGATTCTGTAGACAGGATGGGGATAGAAGTGGGTGGGAGTGGTAATGGAGCGAGCCCAATGAGATCCGCAAAAATAGTCTTTGACAGGTAAGGTAAGCGAGCAAAACGGCTCACCTGAAAAGTATTAAAAGTTAAATCTTAAAAATTAAAAAAGTCAAAAATTAGAGGAAAATGTCTATTGGAGAGTTGTTTTTAATTAATTCAATAATTTCTTTCACTCTCTGCTCTCTTTTCTGTGGTGCATATTTCAGTGGCCAAAATGTTGCCTTGGCTAAATACTGAAGTAGGAAGTAGGGGCTTGGAGGAACTAGATTAGGTTTAAGGGTTGGAAGACTGGTAGCTGCTGGAACTAGGACAAAGAAGTCAGGGCAGAGCCCAGGGGATTGTCCTTGTAGAAAGGACCATGATAGCTGATGCACTGACCCTAAATGTCCTGGGGAACACAATTCCAAAGTAAATTTGACCTGGTCCTATTTGGATAATAGTAACTGAGAACGACTGATTGGCAAATGTAGAGATGGGGAGGAGACCTGGTCCTTTTATCAGCCCCATTTCTAAGGAAGGCATGTCATCTCCTCTTATGAGGCTGAAGCCAATAGAAGGTGCATATGGACCTTGACTAGGTGACATAACTAATGGCGTAGCTACTGTGAGAATCACTAAGTCTTTCTCCTTGCCTGTCACTGAAATATTCCAGCCATTTGGGGGCTTTGTTTCCAATAGTTGACTCATGAGTTGCTATCTTACCCTCTTGCCTTGAAGGGGACAGCTTATGCAGACAGTATAAAGATCTCTTTAGTACTTGCTGCCAACATGGATGGCTCTGCCCAATAAGCGTTTGCCACTTTCCAAACATGGTGATGAAGTGCAGGCTGTGGTGGTTTGGGCTGTATCCTAGATGCATTCTCCTTTTGGGGGTAAATGACTGAAACAAAAACTTCTATTTTGAGAAAGAATCCTTTCCTACTTTTTTGCTGTCCTTCTCACTACCAACTCCCTTGATAGCAGTCTTAATGATAATGAAGAGTTTAATAAAATAGAGCTTCATGGGGAGTTAGGGAACTAGATAAAATCCCATCAAGATAATTTGTAAATACCCTCTCTTTTAACTGATTCATTTAAAAGAAGAAATTCTATTTAAGAAACAATTGCGTGGAATATTCGGAAGAGTAATATCATTTAAACAAAATTCATCACAAAGTCATTAATAGAAATCAGTCTAATCACAGCGTACACATAGAGGAAACACCGGGTAGAATCACGTTTGTCAAAGGAATTCAAAAGAATTTGAAATAAACAGTTTCTTCTTGCAATGGATTCAAAATGACTTTTTGGGGAGAATTGTAAAAATCATAGGCAGCAGCAAATGGAGCATATTACCAGGAAACCTGGAATATGAAAAGGAGGCTATGGCTATTGTGATGCTGCCTGGGCAAATTAGGAAGAGATTGTCCTTCCCCACTTGACAGAGGCGTCTCTACAATACCATCTCTAACCAAACTAGGGATCCAGTCTGCTCCGACAAGCATTCAGTGAGGACAAGGGCACATCAAGGACACCCCAGAGAGTTCCTCTCTTCACAAAGGTTGTATTCTACCAGAACTGGGATGGGATGACAATAAGCAGTTCCATATCGTGTATGTGAACATAGGAATCAACACGAGCTTTCCCCAGAAAGTGACACGTGAGTTGAGCTTAGAAGACTGGCAGAGATTCTAAGAGGCAAAAGTAAGTAGGGTGTGCATTCCCAATATGGCCACTGGTCAGTCCAAAGCATTGAGGCAGGAGGTGGGAAGCCAAGTTTGAGCAACAGCAAGAGGATCAATTTGAATGGAAGGAATGGCATGTGAGGAGGACCAGCGGTCCAAGGGAGTCTGGGACCAGAAGGTTCTAAATGCCACTCCAGTCCCAAAGGAAATGGAGAGCCACTAACAAGCCCTGAACAGGACAGTAAAGAGATCAGGCATACTTTAATGAGATGATTTTACTATCTGCATGGAGATAGAGAGGACAGAATAGAAGTTTCAAGAAAGATAAACATATATTTGACTTTTCCCAAATGGACCTCCTTAGAAAGCACACACACACACACACACACACACACACACACACACACACACACACACACACACACACACCATGGTCACTACCTTCTCTGTGCTGGGAAGAAACCTCCAAGGCTCAGAGCCACCATTTCCAAACTCGTGTTCTTTACACTGACCAATTTCTACCTTAATGAAGAAAGAGAAGAAATAGACTGTTGAGGTAGAGAATTTCTGAGTACAAATGGGTAGGTTTTCTCCCAAGGCAATAGAAAGTGTGGGTCCTATTTGGGACATAATCTGGAGATTTCTTTTTAGATGTTTTGAAATGGCAGGAAATGAAGTGTGCATGGGGGGAATGCTAGATGATAAAATATCTAAGGAGGAAAGGCATATGTTTCTACCATTTGGTAAACTGTTGCAAAGGTTGAACTCCTTTCTCCCAAGGCCCTTTGATGTAATAATAGTTACAGTAATGCCTTAGTGGTTAAGAATAATTTGTGTCTTCAAATTCTTGGGAATTTTCAGAGGGTGTCTGCAAACAAGGCCATAGATTAACAACATTTCTCAGTGTTTAAGATATAGACCATTGGTCACTGTTTAAAATATGAATGGTGGAAGATGTCACCTCAATTTATCATCAGTCCAAATGGTTATATTAAAAGAAATAGTGTGCATTTACTCAATAGAAATGTATCGTATAACACATCACAGATGCATACGGCATAATGCTGTTGGTGAAAATCTGCCTTATTTCTACGGTCTCCTCGTGTAAATGAACTTCAGTTTGCACGAATGTAATAGGAAGAAAGAAAACCCATTACTGGAAATCTAGACACATAGAAATTCACATTTGCTGGGAAGACTCTAACATTAAGGTACCGAGTTACTTAGCTTTCTACATCCTTCCTTAAGTGTGTAACCACACATTGTCTTGAACAAGACCATGTAAATTACTTAAAAGCCAAGGTCAAAAGGCCTCAGTGAGCTATGCCATCATTATGAAAGAACATTTTGCAGTAACTGTTTTGAAGTGTTATGGTCTTTCTGGTTGAACAGAGAAGTCCCTGAACATTAATGAAGGAGAAGTTCAACGTAGATATATAACTTGCTAGAAATAACAGAGGTTGGAATTTGATCAAAAGATTCATTAAGAATGGCCCCTTTGGTTATATATTTTATACAAATTTTTCTCAAATATGTTAAGAGAAAAACTCATGATGTCCTATCCTAATGGTATGTGTGGGGAAAGATTCTCCTTGTTGGAAAACATATGGAAAAACTGTCTTCAACTATGCTACACTGCTACAAAGTTAGCTTAGATAACTGTTGCTTGTTATCTGGCAAAAAATTAAACAATACTTTTAATTATTTAATGGGAATTTGAAGCCAGAGTAGACAAAATTAGTGAAGGGAAGAAGAAAAGGAGAGTAGAAATTGAAAATAATTTTGCCATCTGATTTCTTTTTCTTTATCACTAATTTATCATAGAATAAACCATGTAAAGAGTGAATCATGCCAAGTTCTTAGAGTGTTTAAAAAAAAGAATTGTTAGACCATTTTAATTTCCTTAGAACTTGTTTGATGGTTCCTGAATGCATAAAAATTAACAGCATCAGCCTCTTTAATACTTATTTTTCACTTATGTGTATTTTTTTTACTTTTTGTAGATGAAAATTTTAGAATTAAAAAAAATGAACTATCTTGAGCTCTGTAGAAGAAAAAAAATAACAGACAGTAAAGAAGTAAATTTAAGCTAGATTTTTAAGATTAAAAAATAAAAAAAGATATTTTAACCACTTGAAATCATAAAGCATCTTTTCCTAAAGGGATATGAATGGCAATGTCCTGATATATGCCTATTTAATGCCTGGAGGAAGCATTAAGTAGATTCTCAACAGGCTTTCTGATTCTATCCTAGTATTTTATTTACTTGATTTTGCTCATTTTGTTAAAATGTATAAACTGTGGTCCTTTGACATTATGTATTTGTTCAATTTAATAAGACAGGACAGATTTATTTTTTTTTCTAAAAGTAGGTTGTTTTTCATCTGTAAATTAGTGACCAAGAATGTATGTTTTAAACTCAAAACTATACTAATAATTAACCTTCAGGTTTGGGTTCCTCATTTCAAGAGGAAAAAATGGACTTTTGGGGTTGTACATTAGCTATTTCCAAATAGATTTTGGTTAAATTTTCAAAAAATGAGATGGGCATTTTATGTAATGAAAATGGCTTCATCCTTGACATAGATCCTGACATTACTGTTGCAAAACTTAATAACTTGGTTTCTAAATAAATTTGAAAGCCCTCTACAATCTTGGTTCCTATTTTTTGCAGTGTTTCTCTTCTCCATAAACTGAGCTGCTTTCTTTAAAAAAAAAAAAGTAACTAAAGAAACATGAACATTTCAGTGTACAAAGAACAGAAGAGGTGGTTGAGTATAAAAGTGTACTGCCAGGTAATTTTAAAGAACATATGAAATATAACACAACAGTAGCAATTGCTCAGATTGTACCCCCTTCTGAAATCAACAAAAAGAATGACTTCTTCCCAATACTGCCGTTCCTGCAAAGAAGAGAGTGACAGTAGTCACTAGACCACAGTAGTCATGAATCGAAAATAACCAAGGCCGAACAGAAAGAAGTATTCCCTGCGATTTGTACTGGCAACACACTCTCTATAAATTGCCAGCCCCATCCCAAAGCTGACAGTAATACTGTCTGGCACATACTGACAACTGCTGAGGAAGTCCATGTGATAATTGAAAGGCATAGTGAAATAAGGAGAAAATGGGTTTCTCTCTCCATGGTCAAGATCCCTTGCCAGAAGGCCATTGTGAAATTACATTTGCAAACCTTATGTCCCAAGTCTTATTCAGAAGGCAAGGGATAATCGCTTCAAGTTCAAGTAGTTACCATGCAAAACTTAATATTTTTGATGGAGACAAATATATATGGTCCTATTTAGTTTTGATGAATGATGTATATAACCACCATTAGTCTGTTTCATCATTTTCCTAAGATTGGATTCTATTCTTTACCAGACATTTTATAGAAGGAGGCTCTTTGGTTTTCCAAGGCGAGCCAATAATAAGGGAAGCATTGTAATTCAGGGAAGTAAATAACATCCCTGCCCCAACATGGAAAAGTGGGCCCCGTGAGAAGGAGAGCTGAAGTGATTGATAGCTATCTATGAATGTAGTCATTGGGATGAAAGGATTTATTATTTTAATCTTTCATTCATTCCTTCACTCATTTATCAATTTATTAGTTTTTGGATATAGATATATATGTATAGATATAGATCTCTATATATTTTATATAGATATAGATATATACATATATATGTATATATATATATATGTGTGTGTGTGTGTATATATATATATATATATATATATGAAAAGGGAGAGAGAATAGTTTTTCAAAGAACAGCCAAATTTGACTCATGGACAATAGCTTCCCAGATTAGGGGGTCATCAAGGATTGCTCTGGTCAAAGAACTCATCAGCCCAGTATTGAATGTCTTTGGATGTTGCTAGCTCATCCCTCTGACAACAGCCATGCCATCTATACACAAGGGGTTTCTTGGGAGAATATACCAGATGTTCACTCTGCTGGCAAAGCCAGAAGAAGTTGGGGTCATGTCATGAGCATGGCTCTCTAGTATATGCTGTCAGTTTTGGACTTCTGATCGATGCCATTAGACAGCTGAAAAAAGCGAAAAGACCATTCTTCTAGGTGACATCTTACTATCAGCATAGCTGTTAGCCTGCTTTCCATGTGAAATAGGAGATCCAGAGTTTCCCTTGAGCTGGGAGGAACTGAATTCAAGCTCTGCCTCTTACAGATATTGGTTGTGTGATCCTAGAAAAATCAGTTAACCTCTCTGGGTTTGGGCAGCTCTCTAAGAGACTGAGTTGCAGAAATGGTGCTGACCTGCATCATTAGTAGGACTTTCTTTATCTAGGAATTCCCTCTACCAATGAAATCTCAGGTCCATTTTCTAACCCTTCAGAAAGCTTCGTGCCATTTGAAGTTTAAAGCTTAAAACTACAGAGACTTTGGGGATCCTTGTATATAGTGGCACCCCAAATCCCAACTCTGTCTTTGGATAAATTTAATCTACATAATCCTTGTGTTTCTTGTTCTTGTTTTCCTCCTCCTCCTCCTCCTCCTCCTCCTTCTTCTTCTTCTTCTTCAGAAGTATCCTTTGAGCAACAGAAAAATCCTGGTTACATTCTCTGAATTATTATTTTTCAAAGACTTCTCCTTATTTCTGTAAAAGCTCATTCTTGCTCCCACTCTTTTATTCCCTCATAACCACTTTCATTGTGTGAAGTTGTCAATTGATTGAAACTTGCCGGGGATGTCTTCTTTGATACCAAAGTTAAAATTAACTATTTTCCTGAGTTCAAAAGGAAATGACTCACAGAAACACTTCAGTAGATGAGGGAGGCAGACCTGACATTTATCAATTACACTTCATAAGTACTAGGAAGTTGATCAAACAATGTAGAACCATAAATTTGTTCCCTTTCTAATGCTGCTATGAAATCATAATGGGGAGATCAGCTACTTGTGCAGAGAATCCATCACAACAGCCAAATAGAGAGACATCTTATCCTTTTCAAATAGCTATTTCTAGCCGGAACTGACAGAGAGATTAGAGAATGGGGGTTATTCTTTTTTTTTTTAATAAAAACTCCCAAAGGGAAATATCTTGTATTCTTGAATTTTATTCACAGTCATATTACTCTGAGCTGTAATCATCTTATTACCTCAATATACTGATGGAAACTGAGGTCCAGAGAAGGAATGACTGGCCCACGTTCTTCACTCTGGTTGAATCTGCTTTCTTTTGTATCTTACATTATATTCAATGTATTTCATTTCAGTTATTCTTCTTAGAATATCAAAATGAAAGCCAATCTCTCCCTCGTGACTCTGTCTAGAATCCCAAAACAGGTAAACACCTGATGTGATTATTTTGGCTGTTGAAGTGGACTATTTGGTCAATGAATGGTTCAGGAAACCATGTTTTTGATACCAACTTAATAAAGGCATCATATTAATAGGCCTCTAAGTCTTTCTTGTGAAACAGGAATTTCTAGGTTTTTTAATATTTATTTGCTATTGGATCAAGCATATATCTGTGTAACATAGTGGGAATGGTGTTAGACTTCATGGCAGGAGATTCTGAGTTTGAATCTTAACTCTGAGACTTACCTGCTCCTGGGCCCTCCTGCTTACAAGTCTTTCCCCCTCCAATCTACCTGTCTTTCAGCTTTCAATGTGATCTTTCTAAAGTGCGGGTCTGATCATATCATCTCTTCCAGTGGCTCTCTAATATCTTCAGGATCAAATAGAAAATCCTCTCCTAAAATCTATCTTTATAATCTGAGCCTTCCTTCCAACTTACACCCTACTCCATGTGCTCTGTGACTCAGTGACAATGATGCCGTTTCTTTTCTTCTCACAAGACATCCCATCTCTCTTCTCAGGGCATTGTCACTGGCTGTCTCCCAGGCCTGGACTGTTTTGCCTCCTCTTCACCTCCTGGCTTTCTTGACTTCAAGTCTGACAAATTAATACAATTTAATGGATAGAAAGTGGGCCCTGGAGTTGGGAAAATAAGGTTCAAATCACATGCCACCATTCATAGACTGGATATTGAATCTCTTAGTGCTCCAGGAAGTTCCCTTAGATCTTAAGTTAATAACCACTTCAAGTCAGTGTTGGGCATTTCTGTACTGCAACTTCCCCACACAAATAGAGTCACGTGGTTGAGGCCATTATTTGGATTTCTGTCATGTGAATCCCCCCAAAACAACGCATGGCTCCAATCATCCCTTTGGCTGCCTAGATGACAGACGTGGATTCCTAATTGAGTTTTGCTTTTCTGTTGAATTTTTTATTTTTCAGCAAAGAGCTGCTCTCAGTTCCTGAATTTCGTGCTATAGAAAAGGATAGTACGTGCCATTTGTCCCAAGCTCATGCCTCCTTTTTGGAGCATTTGCCTGCTTCTAAGTCAAACTAAGGCAGATTTTACTTTGAATAGACATAAAAAAATCTAGAGTTCAAGGAAGGAGGCTGGAGTTGGAAGTGGTGGTAGTAGTCCTGTATGAGTCTGTAACACTTAGCACTGGACTTAGTTAAGTAGCTACTATGCTTTCTTGTACATCAGTGTGGGGCCAGCACCCTCCCATTCCCTGTAACCAAGAATTTGGGGTCCAGAGTGAGGTAAGATTTTTGGGAGGGTCTTGACTCTGACAAGCTAAGGCTTGCAATACAGTAATAGTGAAGGGGCTATTGGTAGTTGCCCATTCCTTTGTATCTCTCCTTCAATCCACAGTCATAAATAATTTCCTGCCTACTATGATTCCTACCCTGAACCCTGATTAGGTGTTTATCAAACTAATATTATTTTATTAGACACTAACAAAAGCCACTTTCCACTAATAACTTTCAAGAGACCGACAAAAGAGCGTGTAATTCAAAGCCAGAAAGATCGGAAGTTAAATAGAATTAATAAACATTCTTTCAGAAATCTTATGAAAGAATGGAATTAACACAATGACTAGTGGAAGAGAGAGTAAATAGACCTATACTGCTGAAGTGGCATTTTCATTTACCAAACAAAACAAAAAGGCACTCTGCTAATATTTTGTTGTTGGTATTACTTTTTTCCAATTACACATAAGGATAGTTTTCCACATTCATTTTTATAAGATTTTGAATTCCAAACATTTTGTCCTCCTTCACCTTTCTTCCCCCTCCTCTCTTCCCAAGTTGGCAAACAATCCAATATAAGTTATACATGTGCACAAGCATGGAGACAAAAGTCCACATTAGTCATGCTGTGAAAGAAGAAACAGAACAAAAGGAAAAAGTCAAAAAATGAAAATAATGTGCTTTGATCTGCATTCAGACTCCATAGTTGTTAATCTAGATGCAAATAGCACTTTCTCTCATGAGAGTTTTCGAATTGTTTTGAATTGCTGTATTGTTGAAAATAGCAAAAAGTCAATCCCAGGTGATCATTATATAATATCGGTGTTACTATAGCCAATGATCTATTGTTCTGCTCACTTCACTCAGCATCAGTTCATCTAAGTCTTTCCCGGCTTTTCTGAAATCATCCTGCTGGTCATTTCTTTTAGAACAATAATATTCCTTTACATTCATATACCCTAACTTATTCAGCCATTCCCAAGTCGATAGGCATGCCCTAACTTTCTAATACGTTGCCGCCACAACAAGGGCTGCCATAAATATGTTTGCACGTGTAGATCCTTTTTTGGTTTTTATGATCTCTTTGGGATACAGCCCTACAATGGTATTGCTAAATGAAAGTGTATACAGACGATGATTGTATATACACATATATTAGATTTAACATATATTTCTACCATGTGTAATGTATATTGGACTACTTGCCATCTAGGGGAGGGTGTGGAGGAAGGGAGGGAAAATTGAAACATAGGGTTTTGCAAGGGCTAATATTGAAGAATTGTCCACATGTATGTTTTGAAAAATAAAAAAAAAAGAAAGTGTATACAGAGTTCTATTGTCCTTGCTCCCCGGGATGGATGGATCAGTTCACAACTTCACCAACAAATGTGTTAGTGTCCCAATTTTCCCACATCTCCTCCAACATCTATCATATTCCTTTTCTGTCATATTAGCCAATCTCATAGATGTGAAGTGGTACATCAGAACTTTTAATTTGCACATCCCTAATCAGTGATGTAGAGCATTTTGTTTTCATATGACTAGAGATAGATTTAATTTTTTCATCTGAAAACTGCCTGTTCATATCTTTTGGCCATTTATCAATCGTGGAATGATTTTTATTCTCATAAATTTGACTAGCTCTCTCTATATTTGAAGAATGAGGCCATTATCAGAAACACTGGTACTTAAACATTGTTCCCCAGTTTTGTGCTTGCCTTCTAATCTTGGTTGTATTGGTTCTGTTTGTGCAAAACATGTTTAATTTAGTGTAATCAGAATTATTCATTTTGCTTTTCAGAATGTTCTCCATCTCTTGTTTGGTCATAAATTCTTCCCTTCGCCCTAGATATGACAAACTATCCCTTGTTCTCCTAATTTTCTTATGGTATCACACTTTCTGTCTAAACCATATACCCATTTTGACATTGTCTTGGTGCATTGTGTGAGATTTTGGTCTATGCTTGGTTTGTCCCATATTACTTTCCAGTTTTCCCAGCCCAGCAGTTTTTTTGTCAGTTCTTCTCGCAGACCTGGAGTCTTTGAGTTTATCAAACAGTAGATTACTATTGTCATTTACTATTGTGATGTGTGTGCCTTTTCTATTCCACTGATGCACCACTCTTATTTCTTAGCCAGAACCATATAGTTTTGATTACTGCTTTATAGTTTTAAGTCTAGTTTGGCTAGGTTACCTTCCTTTGCATTTAAAAAAATTAATTCCCTTGATATTCTTGACCTTTTGTTCTTCCCAAAGAATTTTGTTATTATTTTCCTAACTCTATAAAATAATTTTGTTAGTTTGGTTTGGCACTGAATAAGCAAACTAATTTAGGTACGTAAATGAACATCTTAATTTGGTCATAATAGGATATTGCTCTGTAGCAGACAGATGTGAAGTTGGTCAAATATGAGCATTTGTCATACTAGAAGCTTTGGTATCTTTTAATCCCTACTTTTTATTGTTTTTCAAGATCACTAATGAAAGTCCAGATAAGCTCATTGGCTCATGTGAATTACATGTTATGTGTCCAGGAACCTGAGAGTTTCAAATGAAAAACAGAGTTGTTTTGAACTTCCCAGTTCTTTTCAAAGGAGGAAAAGACTTGAAAAGTGGAGTTAAAAAAAACCAAAAAAATACTACATGCCAGATGGAAATAACTTTGGGGAGTTTTAAAAGCACTTTCCAAGCAGTTTGATCCCAGCATTCTCCTGAGTACCTGTATACTGTTGAAACAATAATAGTATCTACCTCTGTTGTTACTGTTTATTTTTGATAGAGATGCTTCTATCAAGAAACAAGTGGTGATATTTCCCAGCAGCCTAATGCTATTAAATACCATTTTGGTTGCCTCAGCAGCAGTGGGCAAAGCCGAATGTATCATTTCGATTCTAGAATTCACTGGTTTTCTTTTCTTTCTGAGCTCTCTTTGTACAAGATTAATTTTATCCATTCATATATCACCCTCTTTGTTGCCCCATCATCAGTGAAATAAGATTGAGACTGGAAAAGAAACCCAGCTGAATTTGTCAGAATCTGTGCATGATCTTTTACCCAGCTTCCAACTTTTGTTGTTGTTCAGCCACGTCCAACTCTGGGCGACCCCATTTGGCACTATCTTGCCAGAGATACTGGAGTGCTTTGCCCTTTCCTTCTCCAGCTCATTTTACAAATCAGGAAACTGAGGCAAACAGGATAAGTGACTTGTCTGAGTCACACAGCTAGTAGGTGTCTGAGGCTGCACTTGAACTCGGGTCTTCCTGACTTCTATCTACTATACCACCTAAGCTCCCACTACTAAATTTATACCCTAAAGAAAAGAGAAAAAAGATCCATATGTACCGATATGTTTCATGATAGCTCTTTTTGTGGTGATTAAAAATTGAAAACTAAGGCAATGTCTGCCTATTGGGAAATGGCTAAACAGAATGTCATACAGGAATATAATGGAATACTATCGAACCATAAAAATGATGTACATGAAAATGGACATTTTTGATTTTTTTTCAATCTATTTAAGGAAAACTGGAAAGCTCCCTATGAACTGATATGAAATAGGCAGAACTAGGTGAAAGATGTATATATTAACATTAAAGAGAACAACAAGGTTGAAAGTTTTTAGAACTCTGGATAATATGATGAATAAACCACAAGTCCCAAAGCCCCACTCATTTACTGTGAAAGAAGTGACTAACTTCAGATGCAGACCTAGACATACATTTTCAGACATGACCCAGTATGGGGGACTGTTCTGCTATTACCAAACTGTGCATGTACATATTGAGATCTTTATTTTTCTCTATCCTTTTTTTTTTAAATTTGCTCAGTGATAGGGAGAGGTAGTAGGAGGCACCATTTATTAAAGGGGAAAAAAATGTAAGCCAGAAGAAAAAGAAAACAGAGAGAGAAATGGTGATTGTAAATTAGTATCCATTTGCCTTTGAACCTAAGCTATTCACAAGTTGTTTCAATTCACAGGAAAAACTTTAAATCTTTTGTCCTTGAGCCAATAAAATTCATCTATTTACTCAGACTTTGAAACATTTTTAAACCATGTTGCACTGTTTGAACCCTTGAAATCATGGTCATTCAGTTTCCTTTGTGTCAATGGGAAAGTGGTTCCTGGGTTTCAGGAGATTGGACTAGAAGATGTCTAAGGTCCCTTCCAGTTGTAGATCCTATAAACCTGCCACCCTTGAATTGCTGCGGGGCACTGGGGAGTGAAGGAGTAGCAAAAGAAAGATTCTATGGCTAAAGATCTAAATATTTTTCACCTAACAAATGTTATTTTACTAATTTTCAAAGAGTCAGGGAGCATTGTTTCCTCAAATGTTTTTGGAGGGATTTCTAAGGTTTAGCTTTCAAATTCAAGCGCTGCAGAGCTCCTGTATTCTATCTTTCCCAAATATCATTATATATTAACTAAGGATGAGAAAGTGATCTTTTCACAGCAACCCTGTAAGACAGTTAGCAAAAATATTAATACTACCATTTAAGCAACAAGTAATCTGAGGCTCAGAACAGTCACATGTCTTGCCCGTGACCATAATAACCATTCCACATTGGAATTTTCCCCATCACACTTTTGATATATCACAGGTTGGTATACAAAATTAAATCAGAATTTAGGGGGAGTTTTGCAAAAGCCACAGATGACACAGAAAACATTTAGAAACTCAGAAATGCATGAAATATGTTTTGTATTGTATGATATCGACATTTTTTATCTTCTGATATCATAAGAATTCCGACTTCTCTGATACAAAGGGAGGGCCCAAAACATTGCCGCGGATTTTCCAGTGGTGGGGTGGCACTGCACCTAAGCCCTCTCTCCCCTCCTTGGCCTCCTCTGTGACAGGGAAGGAATAACTGTACAATAAAAGTCCAAACTGAGATTTGTACCGGGCTTTCTTGACTTCTAAGGCAGGAACTTCCTGTACCAGACTCCGTAGGCCTGGCATTTTTATCTCTCTAGAGTTACAGAGGATATTGCAAGACTCATATTCTGCAGAGGGTTATTTGATTAGGCTTAACTGATACCAGTTAGGAACCTGCTATATAAGGACAAGTCTGTTCAAGGTATCAAGGAAAGGTATTATGGGGAAAAAACTTCTATTCCTGCTTTTAATTAATTTTTTCTTCCCCTCAGTTAATTGATTTCTTAATTAAGGAGTTTGCTGCTTTGCACATATTGGGAAATGGCATAGGGTTGATATTCTGGAACATGGATTTTTTTCTTCTGGGAGGCAAATGTAGCAGATTCAACTGGAGCCAGGATACTGGAGGCAGCCCTCTCCCACGGTGTCCGGTCCTGGGTGAATCTAGCTTCCAAGGAAAAGAATCAGATTTTTTCCCTCACTATCCTTGGCTTTTTCTGGCCCTAGTTTTAGAAAGTCCTATCAAGTTTAGATTTGGCTGAAGTCTAGGCCCTCTTTAAACAGATGGGAAAGATACTCAGTCAGTATCCAAAGTAAATCAGGAAGATAGGCTTTATTTAGGTCTTCCTTGAAAAAGAAATGCTTATATCACAAAAGGCTCATAAGTGCGTATTGACAAGGATTCATTCCTCTTATATCCTGCTGATACCTAGAACATTAAAGGACGCATTTGGGTAGGATCGGCTGAGTGAATTAATTTGTTTACCACACTGTGCTTCAAGGAAATGAAGAGGGACCTTGATCTCTTATGATGCAAAAAACGATCTCTTATGATGCAAAAAACGATCTCTTATGATGCAAAAAACGATCTCAAAGCAGCAACATGAGATTAAGTGTAAAATCTTCTTGAAGGAATTGGTGAGGCCCAGCTGGAAGAGTATGTAGATTAACTAAGAAATTGTGGTCCAGGGGCAGTTAGGTGGTGCAGTGATAAAGCCCCAGGCCTGAAGTCAGGAGGACCTGAGTTCCAATCTGGCCTCAGATTTAACTTAACACTTCCTACATGTGTGACCTTGGGCAAGACTCAGTTGTCTCAGAGGAAAAGAAAAGATTGTGATCCAGTCCTGTAAGTCATAAATAAAATAGAGGACCAAGCCCAAACTCCCCAAATTGGAATATCTGCTATATCTTTGGATTCCAGTGAGGAGTAAATGAAGAGGAAATGTTCCAGATAAATCCCTTAGAGGAGCTGGGGGGAGGGTAGAACATTTGTGTTTTAGCCTTGGTCTGCTCTCTCCAGTCTTGGTCAGGAGACAATCCTGTAAACTTCAAAGGATATGGGTTTTTGACTTCTATTTTCCTCATCAGTATTATGATATGCTTAAGATGGCGGGGGGGAGGTTTCCAGAGAACTCCATGAAGGAGAAAAAAGGACTTCTGCAACTAGAAGCTGGGGGCTACCTTTTTTTTAAACCATATATGATTTCTAAGTTTGAGCCCACTTTCCCTGGACTGTGCCAGTACTTGTAGGAGGGGATGCTATTGATTGAGGCAGAGTTTTGTACCAGCTCTTCTTACTCCTTTGTGAATACACCCTTTCTCAAACCTACAGAAATGTGATTGAGGACATTTGATTTTCAACTGATAATCTTGGGAAGAAGCAAACAGAAGTGTATCTAAGGTAGGAGGATGGCTTCTGAGATATACAGCTTTAGAAAAAAAAAACTAGTTTGCCCCACCCCCTCCTCCAAGAAATATGGAGCCGTAGTAGCAAACTACTGCTGTTGCCGCCCGTCAGATCCACACGAAGAGCTCAGGAATGGCTGAACTCCCGTGCTTCCAAGCCTGGCTTGCGTTTGGTAGGGGAAGAGAGATGGCAGGGCACAGCTTTGTGGGGAATTCATCCTGGGAAAGTGGCAGACCATCATCAGTAGTGATAGATACATAGATAGTTGGATCAAATAGATCTAGATGATAGCTAAGGTAGATAGCTATAGAGGATAGATAAGGTAGATCAATGAGACAGATTGGTAGAGAGGTGATAGATGCTAGATAAGATAGATTATAAATAGATGATAGATAGTCACTAGATAGATGATAAATAGGTGATGGATAGAGAGAGTGATAGATGATAAGGAGATAGATAATAGATAATTGCTAGATAGATTACAGATAGCTGATGATAGAATGATAGAGATAAGACAGACAGACCTAGAGATGTTTCCCTACTGGTGGTTTTTGTGCACATTAGTTTTTTAGTCTTTAGTTTACACTTAATAGAAATAGACTTGTATCACAGAATTAGTTTTAATAAGAGGATCCCTAAAGAGCCACTAGATCATTTTTCAAGAGAAGCTTCGAGGTGAAAAGGACCTTAGAGATCATCTAACCCAGCCTGGACCTGAAGGAAAATTCCAACTTTCCCACTCTACTGTCCAGATGTGATTCCAGAGAACGTGCCCCACCTCCTCTTCCTCATACCTGTATGAGGTACCTGTGCTGCCTCATCCTCTGCTGACCAAGGGCCACAGAGAAGCAGGTAAGGTCAGGAGCCCCTGGAATAATAAAGCTCCAGCCCACCCCCCTGCCACCTACCTTGCTTCCATCCTGGACCCTCACAACCATTATCCATCATTCAGTCACATACTCCTTAGTCTCCGTAGCCTTTCCTACTGAAAATCTGGAAAAGAAAGTTCTGGCCTACGGTCTATGACACTGTCACTGTTTCAACTTTGAAAAAAGATTTGATTTTATCAGGCTCAGACCTCCTTGCTCTCTGTTGTTTTCCCCTGTTCAAATGTGAGCTCCTTGACACTGTAGAGTATTTAGTAGATGCATTTTCATTCCTTTGTTCATGCCCGTTCCAGGGGCACACTGCTCTGAATGTTTGGGAAATGTTTCCTTACACTGACACAACTTCTACCATTGCTTACTTCTCTCCTCCGGGGACAAGTGGAAAAATGCAGTTCTTCTTACCATTGCCACTCCTCCATTTCCTTTACTTGAGAAGTGAGGGCTTTGGGTTCTTCCTCCCCCATCCAGTCCTAACTGTGGGCTTTAAGCTTAGGGCTCAAGGTGGCAGGAGACTCTTACCAGATCCTGTTCTCCACTCTTATTTCCAACTGCCCCACCCCAAAGCTGGGCCCTGACAGGTGCCTTCCATCTTATCCTGCCCAAAGTGACACTCCTCTTATCATTTCCCTGACATTCCTAAACCAAAGTGGCAAAAGGGTATCTGATAATCCCCTTTCCAGTTTCCCTTTATGTCTGTCTTTCCCCCATTAGGATGTCAACTCCTTGAAGCTAGAACTTGCCTTGCTTGCCCAGAGCATAGAACGGCCTGATGCACAGCTTGACGTACAGTATTTAATAACTCTTGTTTTATCCACTCACTCCCCCTGCAAACCCTGGTACAGAGTGTGGTATAGCACTGCTATTGGGTCGCTGCTTACCACTCTCACCAGTAAAGTTACTCATATCCCTTCTAGCCTAGAATAACATATATGCTCAATTGAGAATACAATCCTACATGGAAAACAAGGAATTTTAACATAATCA